>NC_056669.1:57885000-58618750 GCF_018350195.1 Panthera tigris
CACTACTATAGCTTTTGGGATACAAAGGAGAAAAGCTCATTTTTTCCGTTTATTCTCTTTACTCCTGACCTTCAAAGAATTTAACTATAGAAGGGGCAGACTTCCTTCCAAGGACCAAATCATAGTTATTTGACAGGTGTGGAAAACGCATTATTGCTTTCAGGATTCCCTTTCCAGTAATACCACTGACTTGCTGAAAAATCTTATCCAGAAAGACACTTCACCTCTCCAAGCCTCTGTTTCCTTTTCTACAAAATGGGGGAAATAACATTAGTTTAGTTTTGTTTTAAGATTCTATTTTTAAGTAATCTCTACACCCAATGTGGGGTCTGAACTCACAACCCCAAGATCCAGAGTCATGTGCTCCACTGACTAAGCCAGCCAGGTGCCCCAACATTAGTGTTGTTTTGAGGCTCAAATGAAATCACAGGTGTAAAAAATATCTTTGTGTGAGCAGTGGGAGAAATGTATATGGTGTATTATTTGAACTCAATATCTTTACCCCTGATGAGCTTCCACAGATCCAGGTAGCTTTGGGGGACCAGGACCTGGAATGCATTCTGCTCCCTTGGGTCTTTGAGAGTCAAAGGGAATGTCTTTGGAGTGTGCCAGGAGGAGACTTCCAGCAGGGAATAGCTGCATACCAGCAAGTGCTACTGTGGACTAAGCTTATATTCTAGTGGTGGGACACAGATGGTCTCCCCTAAGCAAGTAAATATATAGTATGTCAGGCTAAGTGCTGTGAAGAAAAACAAAGCAGGATAATAAGCATAGAGAGTAATGAAAGTTGAGAGTACTATTTTAGAAAGAATATAAAATCCTTTGAACACAGTTCCAGGAAGAGGGAATACAAAGAGTAAAAGGCTGAGATGGGAAAATGCTTGACACATTAAGAAGAGCAAGGAGGCCAATGTGGCTGGAGTAGATTAGCATGGGGGCAGATAGTTGGAGAGGAAGTTTAGAGAGGTGGCTGAGGCTCAAGTGGGTCATTGTGATTGCCATGGGAAGCTAAAGAGAGGAGTGTCATGATCTGATTTAATGTTTTAACAGGATCACTCTGGCTGCTGTGGGAAATAGACTGCACAGAATCAAAGGTAGAAGCAGGGAGACCAATTATGAAGCTAGTGCAGTAATTTGGAAAGATGTATGTAGGCAATGAGAGAGAGTCAGATTCTGAATATATTCTGAAGGTGGAACTGAAAGGATTTGCTGATGTGGATAGGAGAGAAAGAATAGTATCAAGGATGAATCTAAGGTTTTTGGCCTGAGGAACTGGAAGAATGAGTTGTCATTTACTGGTGTAGAGAAAACTGCAGAGGAACAGGTTTGGAAGGGAATAGGAGGATAGAAAGTAAAAATTTCTTTTCAAGTAGAAGTTTGAAATAATAATAGCTGACTTTTTGAAGTCTTAACTATTTGCCTGGCTCCTAGTGCTTTGAGGTCTTAACTAATTTAAACTTAGGGCAACTTGTTAGGTAAGTAACACTCCCATTTTACAGATGAAAACTCAAGCACAGAGGGGGTAAATAAGTGGCCCAAGATCACATAAATAGTCGTGTTGCTGGAATACAAACCTAAGCCTGGATCTAGCTCCAGAGACCAGGCTATCTGATAGCTTTGATAGTCTAGCAAATATCCAAATGGAGATGTTGAGTAGGCAGTTAGATACTATATGAGTCAGGAGTTGAGGAGAGAAGTCTGGTTTAACAGTACGAAACTCAGACATAGTGACAGATATAGCTGGAAAGGTAAGTTAGAGCCATCCACTATAAAGGGAGACATGGTTACAAGAAGATAAAATGATGAGCTCAAGCCCCCAAGACAACCTTTCCTCTCAGGTATGGTTACCCCATCAGTCCTGCTTCTTAGAGCCAAGGAAGGTACAAACCAAGCCACTTATGGATGCCCCAAAATGCTACCCTCCATGCTCTTGCCTGGAATGTCCTTCTTTCTCTTTCTTATCCACATCCAGGACACCTAGTGCCCTGCATAATTCCTGGCAGATAGTAGATACTAAAAAATATTGGTTAATGAAGGCCTCTTCTCTGCCCACTCTCAACCTTTATCATGGCACTTTTCAGGAGGCATTCTAACTATCCACTTATCCATCTTTCTCCCTCATTAGTTGGTGACTCTCTCAAAGCCAGGGACCCTGCTGAATTTGTTTCTCTTGTTTATAAACCTATCTTAGCTCCAGAATACTGCCCCCCCCCCGCCATAATCTCTGCATTGAGTACCTATTTTCTGCCTTATCTGTGCCAGGCTTTAGAGATGCCAGCACCATCATCAGCAGAAGCAGCAAGATGAATAATATCGTTGGGAACAAGGAAACAAAACCAAACCAGGAAAGTTGTAGGGAGGAAGACTAGCTTACATTTGATGCCCTTTCTGGAGAAGGAAAGTTGATGGTGGGGAAGAGATTCTCTACTGGCCACAAAGACTATTCACCACCACCTTATGTTTGAGAAGCTCAGATGCTTCCTGTCCAGGCTGAGAGAAGGGGAGGGGAGGAGTGGTGTGTTAATAGAGTGGGAACGAGGAACTGACCGAAAGCTATTGTATACAAGCAAATAAGACATAGTTGTGTCTTCAGGGAGCTTACAGTTTGGGGAGGGTGAGCAGGACAGGAAATATAAACATACCGTTGATGTACAGTGTGATAAGTTCTGTAGTTGGGGATACATGTGTCTTCAAATTTGTTCTGTTCTGAAGGGCAGAAGCTACCAATAGAGTTCAGTGAAGTATGAAAAGTCACTTTCAGACCATCAGAGCAATCTCACGGTGTAGTAGGGGTCTCAGGAAAGGAAAGAGTTTGCTATCTGTAGAGATGTAAGGGCTAGGTTGAATGATCCCATGAGTGTGTCATAGAGGAGGCCCTAGACCCAAATGTGAGGGTCAACCAAATGGCCTTTGAGTACATTCTAGCATCAGCAGTCCCTTTTCTTTCTCTCAGCCTGAGGATGTCATTTATAAAACAAAGAGGGTTGGAGGATCAAATAAAGCTCGTTCTATTCAGCCATCTTATATCTGTCAAACACAAGTGAATGAAAAATAATTCTACTTGGAAACATTGAAGGGAGATCCTATAATTGCCCCCCCAAAGTAAAAGGCATCTGAAATGACAAAACAGGGGTATGATTACCCTTGGCCTCACAGTCCTCTCACGTGAAGCTGAATATAGATTTCAGCTAGGAGACTGGGTCACTTTGCTTCTCAGATTAAAGCCCTGACTTTCTTCTTGATAAGTAGCAGATCTCCATGATGCTAATTAAGAGACAACAAGTTATCTACCTTGGTTCTGAAATTAGAAAATGATTGAGGGATAAAGTGAGATGAATTTTCTTTGGAGTTGGAAAAGATTTAGGGAAAGGCATACTAACAAAGATACATTATTAAAGCGCAATATTTACAAATCCCAAAGAAGCTTTTAGGGATTTAGGGATTTAATCTTTGACTTTTAAAATCAGCTTTCCATCATCAGTCAAAATACCAATGAGCATTAAAAAGCTGCAGGGAGCAGTGAGACAGGCACTTACCTACTGCTAGTGCAAGTACAAATTGATAGTTTGTCTAGGAAGCAGTTTGGCAAAGTATGTGAAAACTCTTAGCACGTCACTTCTCATCACCTCTGCTGATATTGCCCTGATCTGAGGCCCATCATCTATTGCTAGGAGTTTGCAGTAGCCTTCTAACTGGTCTCTGCTTCTCTACACTGCCCACATTATACTCTGCTTTCAACACAGTGATCAGAGTGACCCTTTTCAAACGAAAGTCAGATCATATTATTCTTCTGCTCAAACCCCTGTGATGTCTTCTCATTTCACTCAGAATGAAAGTGAAGTCCTTTCAATAGGACTATGAGGCCCTGTGTGAACTGTCCAGCCCTTTACCTCTCTGACTTCCTCTACTGCTACTGTCCCCCTCATTTGTTCCACTTCAGCCGTACTGGCCTCTTTGCTGTTCCTCGGACACATCCCATAGGCTTTCCACTTAGGGGCTGTGTACATTTTCCTTCATCTGAAATGCTCTTTCTTTAGCCATCTGCTCGGTTAACTTTATTTCCTTCAAGTCTTTGTGAAAATCTTACCTTCTCAATGTGTCTTATATTGGTTACCCTATTCAATATGGCAGTGCCTCCGTCCAACACTCTGGCACTTCTTACACTCTCTACCCTGCCATTTTTCTCTTTTCCATAGCACTTTAGACTGTGTTTATTCATATTTACTATTTATCCACTGCCTTCTCCTACCTTTTTAAAATATAAGTTCCACAAGTACAGGCATCACAGTGTCTGGCACAGAGTAAATACTCAAATATTTGTTGAATGGATGAGCTTTAAAAATAGCACTATCTTTTGACCTAGAAATCTCACTTCTAGAATCGTTCCTAAAATAGAGATTTAGCCAAAGATTTATTTAGGTTGTTCTCATAGCTGCATTTACTATAATGAAAATTTGCAAACAACCTAAACATCTAAAAACAGAGTCATGGTTAAATGATTTGATATCTACATAATGGAATATCATAAAGATGTTTAAAATAATGTTTTTGAATAATATGTAGTTAATATGGAAAAATACTTACAATGTTAAAGTGAAAAAGTAGAATATAAAACTACATATACCCCTACCTCACACCATTTACAAAAATGGATTGGTAATCTAAATATAAGAGCCAAAACCATACAACTTGTAGAAGAAACCATAACGTTAAATCTTCATGACCTTGGATTTGGCAATGGATTCTTAGATATGACACCAAAAGCATGAGCAACAAAGCAAAAAAATAGGTAAATTGGACTTCATCAAAATTAAAAATTTTTGTGCATCAAAGGCATTGTCAAAAGGAAAAGACAACCCATGGAATATGGGAGAAAATATTTGCAAATCATATACCTGATTAGGGTTTAATATTCAGATTATATAAAAGATTCCTTAAACTCAACAACAGAACCAAGTGACCCAATTTTTTAAATGGGCAACTATTTTGAATAGACATTTCTCCAAAGAGGTATATGATGACCAATAAGCACATGAAAAGATGCTCAACATCATTAATCATTAGGGAAATGCAAATTGAAATCACAGCAAGATACCACTTCATTCCTACTAGGATGGCTATAATTAAAAAAAAAAAAAAAAGGTAACAACTGTTGCTGAGGATATGGGAAAATTGAAACCCTAATACATTGCTGATATGAATGTAAAATGGTATAGCCACAATGCAAAACAGTTGGGTGGTTCCTCAGAAACCACCAAAGGATAAATGGTAAATAGATGTGGCATATACATACAGCGGATAATCATTCAGCCTTAAAAAGGAATGTAGTTTCAGTACATGCTTAAACATGGGCATATCTCAAAAACATTATGCTAAAGTGAAAGAAGCTAGACACAAAAGGGTAGTATATGATTCGATTTATATGAAATATCTAGAATAGGTAAATTCATAGAAACAAAGTAGATTAGAGGTTAACAGGAGCTATGGTTAGAGGGAATGGGATATTATTGCTTAATGGGTATAGAGTTTAGAGTGATTAAAAAGTTTTAGTAACAGATAGTGGGGATGTTTGTACAACATTGTGAACATGATTAATGACACTGAATTATACACTTAAGTGGTTAAAGTCACAAATTTTGTTATATGTATTTTGTCCCAATAAAAATTTCCAAAAAAGGGGCTCCCTGCAGGCTCAGTTGGTAGAGCATGTGACTCTTGGTCTTGGGGTCATGAGTTCAAGCCCCACATTGGAGAGTAGATTGTACTTAAAAAAAAAATCCTTTAAAAATTAAACAGCAACACCAACAATATATAACATGCAGTGGCAGGCTAGATCTAGCTTGTGTGCACCCTCTAGAGCCAGTTGTGAGCGCCTTTTCCCAACTACTCCTTCAGTGACATTGGTAGCTTGAAATTAGCCATGGTGGGAGTATTTCTACCATGGAACTTGGCAAATGCTAGAAATAGAACTCCACTTCAATCCCCTCAAGCCAGTTGTTAAATATTTACCAGAACACCACTGAATATATGTGAATATATAAAAATGTATAGAAAACTCTCCAGGATAGCTGTTACCACCTTGGGGGAGTAGAGTAGTGTTGCAGCAGGAATGTGAGAGTAAACTTAGACTTTTTACCACATACACTTTGATGGTGTTTCCATTTTTTTTTTCTTTTTTACAATGAGTATGTAGACATACAATTCTTACACTGTTTTTTTAATGTTTACTTTTATTTTTGAGAGAGAGAGAGACAGAAAACACAAACTGGGGGAGACGCAGAGAGAGAGACACGCAGAATCTGAAGCAGGCTCCAGGCTCTGAGCTGTCAGCACAGAGCCAGACGCAGAGCTCGAACCCATGAACTGTGAGATCATGATCTGAGCCCAAGTCGGATGTTTAACCAAATGAGCCACCAGGAGCCCCATTTCTTGTGCTATTTTTTAAAAAAAGAAAAATCTGCATGTATTAGGATTGTGGTATTGGTGCCTTTTCTCAAGAGGCTAAAAGGTGGTCACATATACTGTCTGAAAAAAAAGGCCCATAAAGAGGCTGAAGGCCAACCCTGGGACTTGGATTCTGTTTCCTTTTCTTGTCCAATTAATTGGGGCTTTTTTGTCTCTTCACAGGTTACCCTACAGCCTACCCCGCAGCAGCCCCTGCCTACAATCCCAGTCTGTACCCCACCAATAGCCCCAGTTATGCTCCAGGTAAGGAGAAAGTGAAGACAGCAGTGGTGCCTGGGGTGGGAGGTGGGACTCTGTTTGGAAAAACAAACCCACCTGCTGGCCTTTTCCTGTCCTTAATTGCTCTGGACTCCGCCCATCCAGGCCTGATTCTCCTGGGAGTCCCCTCTGGGAACTGGGGGCAGTTGAGTCTAAGGGTTGGGGTGGGAATAGAATCTCCTCCGTTCTCCTTGGGATTTAAGGTTGGCCCATCTTTTCTCTGCTGGAATATCTGAAACATGCATCCTCTTCACAGAACCTTTTCTGCTCTCCCAAACAACGTCCAAATCAGTTCTTTGCTCGGTTTTCCCTAAGGCTGCCATTGAGACACACACAGATGCAAACACACACACACCAGACTTCCTGGGTGTGGATTTGGAAGAGAGTGAGAGACTTGCCACCAGAGGATAAAGAACTGCTTTTCAGGCTGAGGCAAGGAACCTGTTTTTCACAAATCACAAAGGCCTGGCATTCCTTTATCTTATCCATTCCTGGATAGAGATTGATACAGATTTGAAATGTTAAAAAAATAAAAAATTGTTCTCATTTGGGCTAGGAGCAGTGCAGAGGTCTTACCACCAATACTAACCCTCATACTTAGTGGGTGCTTTAACACTCAAGGGGCCGGAGAAAGAATCTGGATGCTGCATGTAGAAAGTCCTGGGTTTGAATCCTGATTACTCAACTCACTAGTTGTGAGGCCTTGGACAAAATAGTTCTCTCAGAGAAATGTGCTACTTACTTACCTCAGGGGTGTAGATGGTTTTAAGTAAGTTCCTCTTCATTTACTCAACAAGTATTTATTTGTTGAATGTCCTCCACACTAGAATAGAGAAAAAGAGCCATCTTTGCCTAAAATAACTTCTAGTTCATTTGGGAGTTGGCATATAAACAAATTCATAGCTGTGCGGTGTGATGAAAGGGTACAGGACGCTTCACAGGGGGTCTCTCAGTAGAGACCTGAGGGAGAAGCAGGAGACATTCTTTTAAGCACATAAGGAAAGAATTGGACGTTCTAAACAGAGTAGAGCCTGGGCAAAGGAATGGTGATGTGGGAATGGTTGAAGCACACTGTAGGGGTGGGGATAATAGATGAATCTGAACTACAGATGTCCAAGGGCCAGATTTGGAAAGGCCTTAAATGCCATAATCATATCCCCCCCCCCCGCCATGTTCTTGTTTAGTAATGATTATTCTAGAGTTAAAAAGCTTGAAAAGACCTTAGAGATCCTCCAGTTCAGCTCCTTCTCTTGACAAGAGAGATCCAGAGATAAACAGTGTTTTGTCCAAATTACTCAATGATGCAGCAATAGCATATGAACTAGAACCCTTGGCAGATCTTCGAGTTCTTGGTCTCATGCTTTTCTGTGTCAATCCAGCACTCATCCTACCATTGTTCCCTTTCTTCTGGAATATTTAAATAAGAGAAGAACATGGTCTGTGTCAGAAGACCTAGATGTGAGTTCTGACTGTCACTTCCTAAATTAACAACCTTAGAGTCACTCGACCTCTCTGAACCTCAGTTGCCCCATTCTAAAGTAGGGATCATTTTGTAATCATACACACTCACGCACATACCGTGAGCTCCCTCTTTTTTGAGAGACAAAGTACTATTTTATGCAAATAAGTGATGTTAACCCTTAAAGTCTTTACATAGGTATGTCATTCCACAGACATTTATTTTGGCCCTGCTATGCCCAAAGCACTCTGGAAGACACTGCATGTGATTCAGATTTGAGAAAGCTGAAGTCATTGACCTCAAAGAGCTTGTGAGGGTAGGAGTAATCCACAAGCTAAAACGTCTCTATCTCAGCATTAATAGTTTATTCTATATTCACTTTTAATCAACAAGATACATATTTCCAAAAAAATGTGTAATAGGCAGAAACAATGAAAGCTACAGAAATTTACCCTGATAAAAGATTTAATCAAATTTGATAAGATCTGTCTTAAAAACTACGGTGGTTTTGATTATCAAGTATCTCACAATATAGAAATGATTTAAATTTAAATGCTGTGAGATCTGTGAATTGGCTTGGTAAACTATCTGGTCTAAAACAAAATGAGGTGAGTAATTTCACAAGGTCAGCTAAGGTCAGGATGAAGAAAATGTGTGTGTGTAGTCAGGAGGCCACCAGTGACCTACGGAAGCAGAGTCAATGAAATGGGGAGCCCGGGAGTGAAGAAGCAGTTAGCAGGCAGAGCCTGCTCTTACAAGAGACTTGACTACAAGGGAAAGGAGAACAAGGGAAGGTGGGGTTAAAGGAGGCATTTTTTTAGATGTGAGCATGATTAAGCATGTGAGCATGTAAGCGCTGATGGGAAGGAGCAAATGAGGAGGATAAGTCAGAGAGGCTGCCAGATAGAGCCAGGCCTTCAAGGAAGCTTTGCTGAGGTGGGAGATCTAGAGCTCTGTTCTCTTCTTTGTTTGGGGGAGCAGGTGGACGGGGCTGCCTCACACAGGAGGGCAGCTCTTCCTCTCCGACTACAGGAAAGGTCACAGATGCATGTGCTTAGAGTAAATTGTCCAGTGGAAAGTGGAGAGTTCTTGTTTAATGACTTTGATTTGCTGTTGGAGAGGTGAACAAGGATAGAGGGAGGGTTCTTAAGGAGAGAGGTCAATGTGTGAAAGCCTTACTGGAAGGGGAAGGATAAGTGTCACCAGCAGGTGACACAGTCGTGTAACAGGAGGCTCCACTGAGGGTGGAGGCCATGAATTCTTCAAGGCTCTAATTCCAGCACTGGGGCATTTTCTCATAATGTACAGAATTTATGGTGCTGGTTTGTGGAACTGTTTGAGGATTAGTTTAGCAAGAAAGTGGAAGGACAGGGAATAAAAATAAATAGATAATATTTGTTGAATGGTTCCTATGTACCAGGGACTATTTTAAGCTCTTTATGGATATTGACTTGTTTTCTATCACAACAAACCTTTGAAGTCATTACTATTGTTATTCCCATTTTCCAAGTGGGAAAACTAAAATTTAGAGGAGTTAGGAACTAGCCCAAAGATCCAAACTCAGGCATCCTGCCACCACACCTGCATGTGGTCTGTGGCCGGCCAGAGAGAAATTGAGAAGTTAGACTAGAGCAACCAGACTAGAGAGAACAGACAGAAGGAGCCTGGGACTGTGGGGAAAAAAAGAGGAGAGATTGGAAAGCTTCCAGCGTGTATAAAGTACTGATTAGGTCTTAATTTTAAAACAAACAAATATCATCCCACTTCTAACTTGATTTTCCCCAATTTTATGTTTTCAAAATTTCACCATATGTCTAAGCTATGACTGAAGCAACCTGACCATTTCCTTAGAAACCCATACAATCCACTGTAGAGCGTGGTATTCCCACATTGTGTCAGAAGGCCCCTAACTAGAAGCTGGAAGGACTGATTTTGATGTGACCTTGAGCAGATCCCTTTCCTTTGGAGTTAGACACACCCCACTGGTCTGTTCCATATTTTCAGAGGCCAGCCTCTGCATTCACCAGGTCTCCTGACTGCAGTAGGGGAGCTCCTGCTGAGGAAGGGCCGGCTCAAGGGCAGTGTAGGTTACTCTCAGCTTCCTGCTAGAAGCAGCCATTTGTGATGCTGAGAGATGCCTGTGGGGTAGAAGCCTGCAAAGAGCCAGGCTCTCAGGTTTAAATTTCTCTCAGCTTCTTCAAGGAGACCAAGAAGTTGCTTCAGAGAGAGCTATTTTTAGCAGCTCTGAGTACTCTAAGATGTCATCTGTTCACGATGCACGGAAACATTTCACTCTTTCATTGGTTCTGAAAGCAGTGTGGGTACTTGGAGCTTTTTTCTAAGCTCTTAATGACTTCGGGGATCTTATTTAAGGACCATTTGGCTCTGCAGGAAGCAGGAGCCAACTGAGACTCGTTCTCAGAATCTGAAAACCAAAGGATGTATCACATTATTGGTAATCTGACCTGAAAATGAAAGAAAAGGATAAACAGAATAACTAATGTAGATAGAAATGAAATACCTCCTCACAAGAGATGTGTTTATAAACCATTTTCACCTACTGTCTCACTTGATTTCATAGCGACTTTATGAAGTACAAATACAAATTGTTCCTGTTTTGTATGTGACAAACCTGGAGAAGGGCAAGGGAAAGGAATTTGTGCTTCCTGAATACCTGCCATATTCCAGGCAGTGTGTGAGTCGTGACACAGATGTTAATTTTTACTTTAGTCTTGTGTGAGTTGAATCTTCCTGCCTCCAGTTTTGCTCAGAGGTTAAATAACTTGTCCCAAGTTGCACAGCTAAAAAGCAGTGGAGCCAGAATTCAAACCCAGTCTGTCTGACCCTACAGCCCCTCCTGTAGCACCTCACTTCCCCAGAAGTTTCAAGTGATGAAGTACCTCTGCATTGGTCCTAGCCCTCTGGGGCTTTACAGAGAGCTCTTCAGAGGCCAAAGGTGATGATTTTGAACCCTGAACCTTTACTTCCTCTCACACACAAAGCCTCTGTCATGTGTGAAGTCCCTCTGCAGTTCAAGAGCACTAACTTGGGTCAGATGCCTGGAAGATGCAGTGGCGTCAAGGAAGAGTGCTTCTCTTCAATGAATGGGCTTTCCTGGATGGCAAGTCTGTCATTCCCTCCAGGGTAGAGACACTTCAGGCCCTGTGCATTCACTGTTTCTTATGTAGCCTGGGGGAAACTGCTATCTTGAGACAGTCTGTTTTTGTAACTGCAATGTATACTACTTTGCACAAGTTCTTAGTGGTAATTTCAACTAACATTTCTATCCAACAGAGTTTCAGTTCCTGCATTCAGCTTATGGTAGGAGAGCTATTTTTCCTCATCTGTATTATGGCCTATGAATGTGTTATCTCGTAACAACAGTAGATTCCCTCTCCTTCCCTCCCCAAATCCCATCCCTTAGGCTTGGGCTCCCCCAGGTGGCTCAGCAGCAGTTCCTAAAGCATGCAGGAACATGTCTGATGGTGCAAAATCATGGGTTGGAGACACACATGAACCGTCCCCTAGGGCAGCAATGAAGGATCATGGCACTAAAAGGCGTCTTTCCCCTTCCTCACCTCCGGGGTCCCATCTGACCTAGGTCAGAAACTTTCACCCTAACCTGGCTGCTGAATTCAAACAATCAAGTGAACAAAATTCTTCAGCCTGTATGGCTCCTCTCTGTTGGCTTTGTGGCAGCTCCTGTGGAGGAGTACCTGGATCATGCCTATAAGAACCCCAAAACAATCTGCCCCAGGATCAGATTTTCCATCTCCATTGGCAGTCTGACATGTTTGAAAGACCTGGTTGACTTTAGATACAATCTGTTCCCTTAGCCCAAATCTTGAGCTCTAGCTCATTTTCAGGGCATTTTCCTGGATGGTGAGAGGTGAGGGCCAAGTGTGCTAACTAAGTGGGCAGTGTGGACTCCAGGCCCAAAGCACCACGGGAACTTCTGGGCACCTGTGAGGGTCCCAGCAGTGTAACTGGACTAGGTCCTTTTTGTCACAGACAGTAAGGGACCATGAGAGGGACTTGCCACTTTCACTACTCTCACCTGGGCTGCTCAGGACAATGTTTTCATTAAAATCTCTGCACACTTTCTCAGCTTTTAACCTTGAATTATTTGGATGTTGAATATTGAATTTGTGTATGGCGCATCTTTCAGGAGATGAGCTGTGAAATTTCTCCTTGCCACTGCTGTGGGCTGGGTGATCTTGGGCAATTTGCTAATGTCTCCAAGCCATAGATAGTGTTTTGTTACAGATGTTCTCTCAGCTCCCTCTAATGTTAGCAGTCTATCCTCTTATAATTTTATTATTTTTGCCAGTCACAGACCTGTTTCTCTTATCATTTATGGAGAGTCCATTTTTTGTTTGCCTCAGGATCAATGAACTTGGACAGAAGATTCCATAAAAAGTGAGAGAAGTTCTCATGCTTTCTCACCCCTCTAGTTATAGCATCTGAAATAGAAATACTAAAAAGTATGTGCAGAGCTCTTCTCTTCACAGAATGCTTTGTGCCAGACCCTGCACTGGCTCTTTAGAGATAAAGACTAGTGACACAAGGTCCCTATTCTAAAGGAACTCAATTTAGTGGGGGAGACAGACAAGCCAGCAAGTACAGGGGTTTCTAAGAATCACAGAAACTGGGATAGCGAACCATGTGGGATATATGAAGGGGCTGTGGTCAAAGGGTGGGGAAAAGAAAAGACTTCATAGTAGAGGCAAGCTCATGATTGATGGCTGAATAAATCTTTACCAGGTGGCATTTGGGGAAAGACAGGCCAAGAAGAGTGAACCATGAGCAAAAATACAGAGATGTGCTGTGACACTCCTTGGCATATTCTGGGAATGATAAAGTTTGTGTGGCTATAGTGTAGGGTTGGAAAGTGAGAACAGTGAGAGACTAGAGAGATCACAGGGCTAGATCATGAGGGGCCTTGAATGCCACACAAGAAGTTCAGTCTTAGCCTGTAGGCAGTGGAGAACCGTGGAGTGTTCTTAAGATTTTGTGATTAGGTTTAGGTCTTAGAAATGTCTCTTGATTGCAGTTTGTAGATTGAAGTTGGCAGGTGTAAAAACAGAACAATGAGGAAGCAGTTGCAGTAGTGAAGAGCTGATGAGAACTTAAATTAGAGCTGTCTATAACTGTGGGGATGGAAGACGAGCAGATACCAGAATTAGAAACTGTTAAGACTGGATGACACTTCACTTTGATCCTCACGTCAACAATATGAAGCAATCAGAGAGAAGTTATTACTGCTGTGTTATGAGACAACAAAATAAAGATTAAGTGACTTGCCCAAGGTCCCCCAGCTAGTAAGTGGCACAGCCCAGGTTAGAACTCAGATTTCCTGACCTACTGCATTATTCAGGATGATGGTCCCTTGCTGCCTCTCTTCCTTGTAAGTGTGCTTAACAGATTGTTCAAAGTGTCAGAGGGCGTGAGGGCCCCGTATCCAGGGAAGTGAACAACCCAGCACCTGGATGTGGGCAGCATGCTGTGACTGGGCCATGGCCCTTCACTGCCAAGGGTGTGTTCTCTCTCTCTCTCTCTCTCTCTCTCTCTCTCTCTCTCTCTCTCTCTCTCTTTCTCTCTCCCTTTCTCTCTCTCTCTCTCTCTCTCTCTCTCTCTCCTTTTTAAATTGAAGAATACATATACAGTAGTACATAAAGTGCACTAGTCTCAAATGTACAGCTCAGTAATATTTGACATATGTATACACTTGTATTTTACTACCACCTAGTTGAAAGTGTAGAACATTTCTAGGAGTTGGTACCTTTCATGGCACCCAAGAGCAGGCATGCCTGTCAGAGCAGCCTCCTCTATTACTGTGCCTCTAAAGTTTCAGTTGGATTGTCGCTATCCCACAACTGAGCTCTCAGTTGCTACCACCAACAGAATGGGTTACTTTAGAATTGTACATGGAAGAGGAAGATCATATGGCACAATACAACAGACCAATGAGGAAGTCAAGTTGACAGCTAATATTTGTTGGTTTTTGTAGCCTTCATATTTGTCCAGTTTTAAATTATAAAGTACTCAAATATAGAGAGAAACATAGAAAATCCCAATATTTGTTTTCTCTTCTTTTTTAATGAAACCAGAAGGAAATACCCACTTCTTCAGGACATAAACAGTTTAGTTCACTTGATCAGTTAGATAAGACATAATCAAAGGCACAGTCGCACTTGCTTCTTTCCTGGTTAATCTGGAATGTTATTTTATTGTGCATAATGCTGTCTTGTTCACTCTCTGGTTGGCGTGTGGCTGTGTTGCATCCCCAGCTAGCCCATAAATACCTTGTGTGCGGTGACCATGACCCACATGTGTTCCTGTCCACTGTGGCGCTCCCCTCAGTGCTGAGTGCAGTGTAGGCTTCAGTTACTCTTTGGTTAATCTTGATTTGCTTTAATTGTCATGCAGTCCTTCAGACTGATGTCAGACTTTTGGCTTATGATGAAAATTATGGTGAAGTATGCACCACTTGGGGGAAAAAACTGGCCTGGAACAGGACATCCAAATTTTCTGTGGCTAAATTCAGGCCTTCTGCTCCCTGATGGAACCCTGTAGGGTCTTGAGGACATCTGACTTCTCAGAATTACATGTTTCACTTTTTAGGAAGTTGTTTGGAGTGACCAGGGCTTTCCAGCCACATTGAGTGGCAGATTCTAAATTTGGAGACATCTTGATAAGATTTTTCAACACTAATTGGATCCTTTATTAATCCCCACCCCCTGCTCCCACCCCGGGGAAAAGAAACTCAAGGTAATTGTTTAAAATTGACTGCCCTCCTCCTGTATTGTTTGCAGAGCCATGTCTTGGTGTCCAGCAAAGGCTTTGGACTCTGCATGGAATTCTGCTGGGTGTCCATTTCTTCTGCCAGAATTCTCCTTTTAGTGTCACTTTCCTGCCCATGATTTCCTTCTCATTTCTCAGCATCTGCTGTATATATTGCGGGCCATTAATGCAAGCGCAGAGTCAGCCTAGAACAGCTACACTTCTAGCCTTAGTTTGGCAAAACAGCAGGGTCCTTGACCTCTTCCTCTGGCCTCAGTACTCCCAAGGCCGAAGGAACCAGAGGCATTACCTGTTACCTGGATGGGCAGAGGGGTTATGGGATCTCTCTGGAGGCGGGCTGTCCTTGCCCTGGCAGAATCAGAGTGGACAGGCATACTTCTCATGCCACCGTGCTGCACCTTAGCCCCTTGTTAAAATGTTTCCAGTATATCCAACTATTGCCAGTGTAGCCCCCACATCCTGCTAATGTTCTTTAAAACCCCTCATACCCAAGATGTTATTTGAGTGGAAAAGATACTATTACAATTGTTCTTCCTACTCTAAACAGAAATTTGGGTCAAGAATGGTTTCTCCTTTAGGAGAAAGTATATCAACAGAAATCTCTAAAAAGTTAGGCATTTCCCCCCTTTGAAACCCTCTTTCCTCTCTCCTTCCCCACAGGATACCATGAAGGTAAGTTTTTTGAGTCATTCCCCACTTCCAGATCATATGAAACATCATCCTTCAAATTTCCCAGGCTAAGCTTCAGGTGAACCTGAGAAGTGTCTGCAGATTTCTTTCAGACTGGGCCTCATCTCTATTTTACACCTATCCCAAGTTTGACATAGAATTTCTTAATGGCCCAGCAGATCATCTCTAATTCATGATGAGATATCTCAGGTGGGGCACAGAAGCACCTCAATAGGAGGTATAAAGGGTGTGCAAGATGTTTATCTGTCTGGCTCCAGCTGGGTGTACAGAAGAAGAAGGAATGGGAAGAGCCCCCGTGGACAGCCTATGCCTCCTGAACCGCCACAGCTCAGTCCCTTTAAAAGAGATGGCAGTCCAGCAAGGTTCATGTCACGTGATAATTCTTTTGAGGTCTCTCTTTGAAAACAACTTATTAAATACCCCCCAGGTGAGATTTCAGACATGAAAAATGAGTACTTGGTTGATGTGGCCCAGTACACAGTCAAAGGCTCCAAGTTGTGACATATTCATAAGAAAGCGGCTAAGGAATATCCCAGAGCCTTAGGCCAGAATGTCAGTAAGAGGTGGTATTCATAGGCATCTTCATAAGGTTTTGGTAGTGGATAGAAAACCCTGGCTCTCTTAGTGTAAACTCAGATTTCCTTGGTTTCAAATCATTTGGAAGCTCACTTCAGCACTCCCCGCAACCCACTCGCCCATCTCAGAAAGGCTGAACCATCCTGTGTGTCTGAACAGGGCCCCTTGGGTTATATGTTTCCATCCAGCACAAGACCCTTGCTTTGTGTCTGTGATTGGTGGTGCCCACTTCTTATTTCTGCCTAATGCCATTCTTGTGTCTTCCCTTAAGCAACTCTGCTGATGAAACAGGCCTGGCCACAGAACTCGTCTTCCTGTGGTACTGAAGGCACCTTCCACCTCCCAGTGGACACCGGGACCGAGAACCGAACTTACCAAGCATCCTCTGCGGCTTTCAGTAAATACAGCCTGTCTCCTCCTTTCCTTGTTCCCCTTGGTTGGGACTGATTTGTCTCTTAGAAAGAAAGGAAAGGGCACTTTTAAAACTGACCTTATAAGACACTTATTTTAAGAGGTTCTCCTACCCACACAAAAAATTGACCTTCCTCATACAGGGAAGGTCATCCTCTTTGATCATGTACCCGGCTTTGGGGAGACACAAAGCAGTGAGGGAGGGAGGAGGAAGTATGCACCTGGCCAACAAGTTTGATAAGGGAAGAACTGTTACTACATTTTAAGGGAAAGAACATTTGAAGGCCTGTGGACCTTTGGACAGAGAGGGCTCCTCTAGCTAGCACAGGGTTTCACAACCTTGCCATTATGGACATCTGGACCAGATAGAAATTCTTTGTTGTAGGGGGCTAACTTGTGCATTGTAGGATGCTAAGCAGAATCCCTGGCCTTGCCCCGCCCTCCTCCCCGCCCCCCGGATGCCAGCAAACCCTCATTATGGCAACCAAAATATCTCTAAACATTGCCAAGTGTCTCCTGGGGAGGCAGAATTGCCCCCTGCATGAGAAATATTCTCCAAGTGGAAGCTACACTGTGAGAGCAAGGTATGTACAGGGAATCCTCAGGGAAGACAGAAACCATCTGGCCAATCAGATTGGTTATGTTCATCTTGAGGTTCAGTGGGGTGACTGATGGTTTCACCTTCACACCTGATGTTTACTTTTTTTTTAATGTTTATTTATTTTTGAGAGAGAGAGAGACAGACGGAGTGCAAGTAGGGGAGGGGCAGAGGGAGAGGGAGACACACAGTCTGAAGCAGGCTCCAGGCTCTGAGCTGTCAGCACAGAGCCTGATGCAGGGCTCAAACTCAAGAACTGTGAGATCATGACCTGAGCTGAAGTCGGACGCCTAACCGTCTGAGCCACCCAGGTGCCCCCACACCTGATTTTTAATACAAGATGTCTCTGTGGGTAAAATGAGGACCAGTGTTTAGAAGTTACTGAGTGGCATTTTGACTCCATATAAGGAAGACTTTGTGCCTTGTTGGAGCTGTCCCAAAGAGGAATGGCTGGCTTTGGTTGTGGGGAGTGCTTTTTTTCTTAAGTTGTGCCAGCAGAAGCTTGACATACCCTTAAGAGGGATATTGCAGATAAAGCCTGATAGTTTGTAGTTCAGTAAATTATTAATCTGTTAAGTGGATTAAATGAATATGCTGCATTTTTTCTTTTTTTTAATACCCAATGTTATTTTCTCCTTAGTTACTGTTGTCCCTAGATGTCGTCATCAACTTACATTTAAACAACCTAACTCTTCACCTTTAGAGAATTTGCTTTCATTATCACCCTCTCATTTAATCTACACTATAGTCCTATTATGGTGGATTTCTATTCAGGTTTGAAAGCTGAGGCTCAGAAAGGTAATATGTCGAATGTCATCCAAGTAGCAAGCAGCACAACTAAAAAGATATCACTCAGGTTTAAATTTCAGGTTAAGTTTATTGACTTTTTTCATGAGATTTATTGTACTCATTAAGAGAGGGATGGCAGTAGTAGGGAGTTTTCTCAGGTACCTCAGGTAGAATTGAGCAAACATATATGTAAATGGGCTTATACATATACATATTTTCTCTTAAACCCACACGTGATTGTACATGCATATAGACACACCTACTATAGTTTAGCAGAAAGAGGCCTGGGATGGAGACCAGAAGAGTTGGATTCTAGACTTGGTTCTGTACAACCTTGGATAATTTATGTCCATGCTCTGGACCTTGGTTTTTCCAACTGTAAAATGAGGGGGCTGGACTAGGACCTTTGAAAGTTCTGTCTAGCTGTTAGACTCCTGATTCTGTCACCAGGGTGCTGTGTACTCAATATCCACCACCCTAGCAGGGACCTTTCTAGCTACCCTGCCCGTAGTTGACCAGCCAGCCTTTGCTCACATATATATCTCCAGGGTATTCATTCCCTCCACAGGCAACCCTTTCTACAGTGAGAATGTCTGAATATTAGAAGGCTTCACCTTCTCCTGTGTTGAAATCTTCCTGAAGTCCCATTGAAATGTCCTGCAGCTACCTCCCACTGTCCTTACAGGCTGTCACAGTCCCTGGAAAGGACCACAATGTGCCCCTTTTCTTTAAAGCCAGTAGTGTGTGAACCTGTGGAATTTTTAAATAGAGGTTGGCTCGCCTGCCCCTCCCACTCCCACCAGGCTTCCTCCCGACACAGATTTTGTGGCTTCTAATTGCTACAGAAAATTCAGGGCACTTTAACAAATTCAGTTTAATTTTACCAACACTTGCTAAGGCTGTTTGTAATTGGGTCTCCCTCCTACTTATTCCACACTCTCTTGTTCGGCTATCAACAAGGAGACTTGGGGGTCAAGGCAAGACTCAGACATAGAGCTTTGTTCAGACATGTAAATCTGATGGTCAATAAACCGATTAGTCTAAAAGGCATCCTTGATGTAAGGATCAATGCCTTTGAAGGTGGTAGGGGCTCTCCAACTGAAAAAGATTTATGGTAGTGCAGAAGGATTGAAGAGAGGGCTAAAACAGTTTTTATCTCACTAATGTGCAGACTCTATTTATTTTCCTGTTTGATGGACCCTAAAATTATAGTTAGGGACCTGAGAGAAAGAATAGGGCCTCATAAACAAAGCCTCTTTCAGAAGGCAGAGCTGGGACTTCTAGTGATCTAATTCCCTTTTTTCTGTCACAGTATTGCCTTTAATGAAATGATGACATGAAGGCCAAAATGTCAGATGTCCAAGATTGGACTGCAGAGACCTATAACTCAGAAAGGAACCGCTGCCCAGGTCATGGGAAGCCCTGAACTCTGAGCCAGCTCTGCACTGATTTGCTGTGCGATTTCGGGAAGGTCGCTGCCCCACTCTCAGCTCCAGATTCATTTGAAATGTAAAAAGTTGAATGCAAGTCTCTAATGTCCTGAAGGCATAGCATTCCAAAGTCCTAATCCTGTGACCTTCAGACTTAGGTAGAAGTCCATTCACAAGTGCCAGACCTCCAGTGAGGGAGCTGAGTCTAAGTTCATTTCAGCAAAATCAGTGAGTTTGTTTTTTGTTTTTGTTTGTTTTTGCATCATCAAGCCCAATAGCTTCTTTTACTTAGATGCACAGAATAACAAATCCTAAATTTTGCCTTACCCAAGGTAGCTGAGGCTATAGCTCCAGGGGACTTTATAATCCTCAGTGGTGCGGACAGGACTGTCAGTCAGTTGTAGAAAGTCCACTGCAGTGATTTTCTCATAAGTCTCACTGAAATACTCAGAGACTTAGAATATCAACACTAGAATGCCTTCTGATACTATCCAGTCCAAATGAGGGTATTCCTTGAGAGAAGAATTGACCTGACTCACTGACAAAGCCCAGGATGGGAGCCCAGGCAGTTCCTGCAGCCTCTTAACACAGGTGGAAACCTTGAGAACTACTGTAGTTGGAGGAAGGAGCACTGGGTCCTGAGTCCTGGCGAGCAGTTGCTCTGTCTCAGAGCATTTCATCTGTCCGTCATCTCATCTGTGAAATGTCTGTGTTGGGGGCTTAATGATCTCTAGCTCTGCTTCTTCTTTCTCAAACTGTCTGGACAAATGAGCAAGGCCTTCTTCTGCAGCATCATCTTTTGGCTGCCAAGGGTACTCTGGCTGCTGATTTGTATTCTGAGTATATGTGTATCTCATTTCATAACATGAAGAAAGGGAAACATTTTCAGAAAAAGTTATTCTTAGACTTGGAAACCAAATTCTCCTGCAGACTCTTGGTGCTTTTTGATTTTCCTCAGAGAGATAACCTCAATACTTTGTAAGGTGGTTGATTGTCCTTGTGGCATAGAGGAATAGAGCAGCCTTCCCCTAGGGATAGAAATTCCAGAGCACATTCTTGGGGAACATAAAGGAAAGTTGCCAGTATCGTTGGCTTATTAACTTGAAAGAATTGTGAAGTCATGGTATTTTAAACCATACAGTTTTAGAATCTTAGAATCCTGGAGTCTGTGTTCCAAGTTGGATCACACAATGGAAGTCATAGTTTAACCTCTCTATTGTAGTCTTTCAGACCAGTCTCTGCTTGCACACCGCCAGGGTAGGAAGCTTACTAAGTGTTTCTCTATACAGTGAGAGAGAGAAAAGAATAATAGCTCACCTTTACGAAATGCTTTTAATGTGTCAGGCACTATTCTGAGGGCTTTGCAATTATTAATTAATGTATTTATCACAGCAACCCAATGAAATAGGTACTGTTGTCCCCATTTTACAGATGAGGAGACTGCTGTTTTCTACAGCTGTTAAATAGCAGGGCTGGGGTTCAGACCCAGGCAGTCAGTCTGGCTCCAGACTACTCATAACCGCTACTCTGTGCTGTATAGCTTTCAGAGACAGGTATCTTAGGATTCAAGGGTATCCTGCCCTTCTGCATAGAAAAGAGATGCTCTCCACTCTGGCAGGACTCCTCATAACCTTATTTTATTCCTTTAAATCAGATTGAGCAAGCTATCCCTGTAGAAGTCCAAATAATAAATACTGTAGGCTTTTCAGGCCATATGGTCTCTGTCATAACTACCGTTGTAGCAAGAAAGCAGCCATAGTTGAGAAGTAAATGAATGGACGTGGCTGTTACAATAAAACTTTGCTTACCAAGATAAGTTGCAATTACAAAAACTGTAGTTTTCAGGTTTTATGTATTCATTTATTTATTTAATTTTATGGTTTATTTTTTAGTAATCTCTACACCCAGCATGGGGCTCGAACCCATGACCCCAAGATCATGAGTCGCATGCTCTTCCAACTGAGCCAGCCAGGCGCCCCTATAGTTTGCCTGTTTTAAATGTTAATAGCGTGAATAAAAGATTCAGTGGTAAATTAAATTTGTAAATAGTCTCCTGCATATCCCTATCTCGGAGATTCATAGTTCATCCTGTCATTTTAAAACTTCTCAGGGTCATGGAATAAAAAACAAACCTATTTATCTCTATTCTACATTACTGCACTTTTTTTTTTAAACAGTGATTAAAATCCTTCAGAATGATATAGTTCATCGCACAGTCTTGGGACACGCCCATTTTGAGAACCTCCACCTTTGTTTTACAGATTAAAAAACCATGCCTCCAAGGTGAAGTGCCCCTCAGATGGCTCCTTGTAGATATCATAGACTTAGACTTCTGTCTGCCCCTGCAGTATCTGCTTCACCTGCCTTGACCACATATCATAATTAGTGCCACAATCTAGAAACTTGGAGGAATCTGCTCCAGACTTCTCTCAGCTGATTCGCACCTCCATGTCTAGTTTCTCTTTTTTTCACAATGCTACCTTCTCCTGAATGTATTCTTTCCACTCCATCTTCATTGCTACTTATTTCCCAAATGTATTTGACCACAAAACCAGTTTCTCATGGAATAAACTATGGATCTGCAGATGGAAAAGTAAATGACATGATTCCAGGGAAGAGGACAAGGATGCCTTTCGGTGGTGCCTTTTGTGGTGACCAAATAGCAGCGTTCATGTCCTACTGAGTATTTCATCAGGGGCGGGGAGGTGGTGGGGGGGGGGGGGGCGGGCGCCAGGCCAGTGCTGTGGATGGAGACAGATTTGTGACCTTACAGCAGCTTGCTTTTACTCGGGGATAGGGTAAAAGAGACCTAGGATCTTTAGAAAAATGGGATTTTAGTTCAGGAGGAGATCTTCATTCTTAGCCTCCTGATTTAACAAAATAGGAAATTAAAGCCCAGACACTTGATAATAGGCACACCAAATTGGAAAAAAAAAAGCCTGAACTGAAGCCTTGGTCTGTTTTCTTCCAATAAAGCACCCCTCTTTGCTCTGCCCCCCAGTCTCTTCTTGCAGAATCAGCACCATGTTGCTGACAGTCCTTGGTGAGCATCTTGTAGGTGAAAGACCTTACTTTGAGGCAGGAGAAGGTCAGTGATGTACCAACCAGACTGAGCCTGGATGGGAAGCCCAGGGAAGAAGTATCAGCAACACCCCATTGGAAATCCAAAGCCAAGGTCTTCTGGCACTGTCCCTTCAACTTAGAAAGAAGGAGCAGTTTGTAAAAACACTTGCCCTTTCTGAGCCCATTGTATAAAGTAAGAGAGTTAGGGGTCACTTGATGATTACTTGGTTTCCATAGAATCATTTCATTTTGTGTTCTGTGAGTACATAGTCTTGTTCCTGGGTGATTTATGTCTCAGCTTTTTCCTGTGGACATAGGATCTGACTCTATTTTCCAGAACAGTCAAAGGTAGCACAGTTTAATCAAGTCACTGATTGTGAGCTCCCTGGGGCCTAGGTTTCAGGTTGATGTGAACTTTCATGACCCCTGACTTCAGGCAGAGGTGGTTCCCTCCAAGCCCCAGGAGTGGGGGGAAAGGCTGGCTCTGAATGGTGTTTTCTGTGGGCTTTTCACCTTAACCCTCTCAGGGAAGAAGGGGAATGTGGGAGAGAGAATTCCAAAGAGAGAGATACAAGGAGAGAAAAAGAATAAGGGGGAAAACAAAAGAGAAACAGCAGCAGAAGACACCCGGGCTGCTGAGTGAGGAGACAGAAAAGCAGGAAGACAGAGTGCGATAAAGGGCAAGTGGGCGGAGGGTCTCCTGTCTGTGTGTACATGCCTGTCTCACAGCATGTAGACAGAATCCCAAACTGTCTGAGCTGCAAGGGTCCCTTAGGAGATCATCTGGTTCCAGCCTCTTATTTTATATGTCATACGCCTGAGACCCAGAAAAATACAAGATGCCAGAATCACTTGTGTGCCCTGTGCACCAGGACTGAGGGAGCTGCCTCTGGGGCCAAGGCTCTCTGGGTGGAGCCCTGTTCACTGTTCTCATCTGTGTTTCCAGCCTGGAATCAGCCCATCCTTGTCTGGGGAGTCGTGACTGGGACCTGCTACCTTCTGACAATGTTCTGTCAACTAACTGGAAGTCTCTCTTATTGCCTTGGTACAGGATATACTGCAGGGACACCGTACAAGGTCCCACCGACCCAGAGTAATACTGCTCCACCCCCCTACTCCCCATCACCCAACCCCTATCAGACGGCCATGTATCCAATCAGAAGTGCCTACCCCCAGCAGAATCTGTATGCCCAGGTAGGTGCATGTGGAAGCCTGGGCCCACCACTTCTGCAGGTAAAGGAGTGACCAGCCTAGGAGGGTTGGGGGTGGGTAAGGAAGAGAGGAAAGGCAAGTTCATGGCTCTGGCCACTTGCCATTATTATATCATAGAAATGGTAGCCCTGTAGTCTACAGACTCCCTCACCCCACCTCAGCCCCTCAGGGGTGATGCATGAAGCCGTTTAGATGAATAGCGCCCAGAATGTCAAAGGAGCAGGGGCCCCTGGAAATCATCTAGCTCAATTCCTTCTTTTTTTTTTTTTTTCTTGAGAGAGAGAATGAGGGGGAGAGGGAAAGAGAATTTTAAGTAGGCTCCACGCCCAGTGTGGAGCTCAATATAGGGCTCAGTCTTACCACCATGAGACTATGACCTGAGCTGAAACCAAGAGTTGGATGTTTAACTGACTGAGCCACCCAGGCACTCCACCCAATTCCTTTTTATACAAGTGGGGAAGCTGAGACCCAGAGGAGAGTGAGTTGTCCAAGGTCACACAGGGAGCTGTTGGTTGAGTCAGGATGAGACCCCATGTGTCTTGGGCTTCTCTCCCTAACCCCCACACCTACCCTTCCTTGATAAAGTCTGTGAGCTGAACAGGGAGGAGATAAGTTCTCAGGCTCTGTCACCAGTTCCCTGTGTGACCATCAGTAAGTTATTTCTCTCAGTGCCTTAGTGTCCCCATCTGGGCTCTTTCAGCTAGAGAGAATGTGTGTACTCTGAGGGGATGGCTATGACAGGGACTATATGAGGCTCCAGCATACCACATGGCACATTTTTTCTCGGCTGACAGTTCTACATGAGGTTTTTAAGTAGTGAGGAGAACACTTTTTGATTTAAAGAAAAGCTACATTGTAGAATAGAATGCAAAACTTTTAAAAGATAGAACAGTGGGCTGGAGATCGTTTTTCTGGTTTGTGGTAGGCTGCTTTGCACTATGTTCTCAGACCTCTGGGATTATAAACCCATATTCTGAGGCTCCTGTCATTAGTTAGTAGAGGCATTGGGAAAGCTCTGGAGTAAGATGACCCAGGGGGCTGTGTCTACTCCCCACAAAGGTCACCAGGCCTGTGGGCTGTGGCAGCAGGAAGCAGCCCTGTGATCTAGGCAGTGGGAAGTCACCTAAGACAACTGTCTCCATCCTCACCTCTTTGCCTAAAGAGAAATAGTAAGAGACATCTGGGGAAATGCTCTGCATTTGTGACAGTCCCCAGTAGGTAAAACGGCAGTACTCGCACCAGTGTGATCGCCCCTCTGGTAATTCCTCATGTGCATGTACACAGTGGTCTGGATTCACCAGCCCCATCCATATTCTCACTCACTGACTGTGGTCCCTGCCCTTACATTTTAGGCAGCTCATAGAAGCACACTGCAGTAAGATCCAACCATTTTAAAATGTCAGAATTCGGGCTGTTACCCTATTAGATCATCATAGCAACCCTAGGAGCAAAGCAGGACAGGGCTGGAGCCTTATTTTTCGTAATTCATAACGAAAAGCTGAGCCCGTTACTGCACTGTCCAGAGTCATGTAGTAAGACAGACACAGAATCCCAACTGGGGCCCAGACCTTGTATCTCTAGGTCCATGCTTATCTGGCCCTATCCCATAGGGTCTGGGAGGAACAGGCTCCCCCTCCCTTTTCCTCCTCCCCATGTCCTACCCCACATCTCCAAAAGCTTGTGTGACCTCGGCCTCTTTTCCCTCAGGGAGCCTACTACACACAGCCGGTGTATGCTGCCCAGCCCCACGTCATCCACCACACCACGGTTGTCCAGCCCAACAGCATTCCCTCTGCCATCTACCCAGCGCCTGTTGCTGCCCCCCGGACCAACGGTGTGGCCATGGGCATGGTGGCCGGCACCACCATGGCAATGTCAGCAGGTGAGGGCAGCATCTATGTCAGTGTCCATCCCCCTTCTCCAGAAACTCATGACAGACTGGAGAACACAGTCATGGAATCGAGTGTCCCATAGCATGAGAAATTGTGTTCTGGGGGTTTCTGGGAATGTTGTCCATAGGGATGAGAAAGATGTCACCGAGGAGGACATACTGAGCTAGACCTTAAAGGGTGAACAGAAGCTGACCAGAGAGATGGAAGAGGGGAGGGCAGTCCAGGTGGAAGGAACATGAGCATAACACGTTCACAGAATGGAAATGGTCCAAGGCCCTTAGAAAAAAGGGGCATGGGTTTGGAAGAGCAGCTGGAGGAGTCAGCAAAGTAAAGTGGGGAGACTCGAATACCTCTAGGTAATGGGGAGCTAGCAAAGGGGTTCAAGCAGAGGAGAGATGGTTTTGGTTTAAACGTTCTTGGGCTGCAGGGTGGAGGCACAGTTATATAGGAGAGGCTGGAAGCAGGTAGGTCAGTGGGGAGGCTGTCATTTAGAGGAAAGATGATGGCACTAATACTCTGGTAGCAGCAGGGTTCTAGAAGGGAGTGCACGGGGCTAATGTTATTGAGCAGGCAGAAGCTTAAGCCCCTGTCCAGTAATTAATTGTAAGGCATGAGGGACCCCTTTTCCATTTCTGGCTTACTCCAGAAATCACATCTGAGCCCTGCCCTTCAGGAACCCTGAGGATAGGGATGGAGACGACACTGGGAGAGTAAGTTTAGGGAAGTCTCTGGGTGCACGGCGGACATTCAAAAGAAGAGCATGAGATGACAAGAGGGTTGTGGATAACTTTTAGAGACCCAACTTTTAAAGAATCATTTGAGGGAAGAGGGTACAAGGGGTCTAGTGGGCAGGGGGTGAGAATTGGGATTTTATGTGGCCCCCTAATGTAAGGGGTTGTTGAGGCCTCATTCCCTAAATCTGGTTAGCAAGCTATCAAATATCTGCTTGGTGCCAGCCTTCGTTCTGGTCCTGTGGACCAGTTACTGATAGATCAGACCAGAGCCCTGCCTTTAGGAACAGCAGGGCCCATGCGAAATACAACCATATAAACCAACAATTTCCACTCGGTAGATTACAAAAAGCATACAAAGAAGAGTAGAAGGAGGCCACTGAAGATGAGTGATTGACTCTGTCTTGGCGTATCAGCAAAATTTTCCCTAACGAGATGAAGCCTGGCAAGGTGGGAGGGGCAGGAAGTTCATGAGCAGGTGGGGGGCCCAGGTTGGGGAGCAGTTGTGTGAAAGACCATGGCTTCATCCTCTTCATCCCAGCACCCTGGGACAGCCTCACTGGGTTTACTCTTCTCTCTGGATGCTCAGGTACCCTGCTGACTGCACCCCAGCACACCGCGATTGGGGCACACCCTGTGTCCATGCCAACATACAGGGCCCAAGGGACCCCTGCGTACAGCTATGTGCCCCCGCACTGGTAAAGCCTGCAGCCCATCCAAGTGAGTGGGGCCTGGGCTGGGAGAGGTAGGAGGATGACCAAATACCAGCAACCGCCCAGTTGCTTTCCTGCTCTGAGTTCAGTAATATTACCCTTAATGATAGCTGTCACTTTCCATATGTTCTAGATACTTTACGTATGTTATCTCATAATCCTTAGAGCAGCTCTGTGAAATGAGGATTATTAGTTCTGTTTTACTGATAAATGCATAGTTCAACATCACTTAACCAGTAAGAATTAAGCTGGAACTTGAACTCCAGCCCTCTAGTGCTAAATTCTGTGCTCTTTACCTACAGTCTCTAGACTTCCTTTAACTCTGGTCCTCATTCTTCAGATGCAATCTTACCTTAATCAGATGTTGGCGATGGTAGCGGGGGAGGGGGGCGGCTGGAGACCTTGGGCCAACATCCCCCCCACCCACCAGCTTCCTTACTGCCCTCGACTGCTCCTGAGGGACATCAACTTTTAATACCTCTGCCCTACCTCCTGATCTCCCCTACCCTGCACGTCCTCCAGGAGCTCTCGGCACTGGACAGGAAGCAGGCAGCTCCACTAGGGAGGCACAGAGGGCTCCATTTAGGGCTCCCACAGTGAGGGGAGGGGATCCAGTGGCTTCCTGAAATGGCCTGACAGGAATATCATGGTCACTAATGGCTCTCCTCTTCCTTCCTCAGATCTGGAGTCACACATTGTATGCAACTACTCAAGTCTTACACAGGTGCTGGAGCAGTTCCCTAGCAGCACCACCTCTATTTGCAAGAAGAGACAACGGAAGTGCAAGGGTCACTTTATGCATCTTTAACGGTTTTGGTTTTTATTTTTGGTTTTTGTAAAAGCTGCTTTTTCTAATCTCCTGCCTCTCCCCAATGTCTCCTTCTTAGCAGCTACCCTTCCAGCTCTGTCCCCTCCTCCTGACCAAGCACATCCTCTCTGCTCTTCTCTCCTTCCCCAAGCATCCAGTCCCCGGGGATCCTAGTCTAGTGGCAGAGAGCAAGGTTTATTGCAATGGTTCGGCTGAAGGTGTGATTTCCTTTGAAGAGCGTAACACTTGTGGCCCTTGGGTCTAGGGTAGGAACTCAAAGCTGTTGAGCAGGTTACATCTCTGGGAGATTGTTCTTTATTTTTCCGGAGCAAGATTAGTTTAGGACGTTACTATGTCCTGACACAAAGGAAATGTCTTCTGAGAACCATCGCAACAGACCGAGAACAGGACCACCTGAATTAGGTAGGAGTGTTCATAGCAGCTTAATACCCCAGGTGAGAACCTGGGAAAACCAGATTCTTTCTTTGGGAGAACTTGAGGGAGGGTGGGGGGAGGGAGGGCACTGGGGGAAGGAAGAGGGGAGAGAGGTGCTTGCCTGCTGGCTTTGATTTGTAAGGTCTCTCGCCAAATTGTCTGGGCCTGGACCTTCTGATTTGCACAGTGTTGTTAACTGACCTGGCACTTCCTCAAAATGTAATTTTGACCTCAGTCCTGCCAAGCAGCTGCAGGGTGATGGTATCCCAGCCTCCCAAAGCCTTGGAAGGCCAGATGCCCTATGTAATCCAGACCTTGGCCCTTGAGCCCACAGGGACCCACTCTGATGAGATGCTTCCTCCTGATTAGAGTGGGAACCTATGGCATTTCTCTCCCTTCCCTCTGCCCTTCCCAGTGCCAGGGCTCACCAGCCTGTCCGTGGGGCTCTTGGTTATCTTGTGCCATTCACGGCCAAAGTGAAGGAACCACATTCCAGGTGGGTGCTGGCAGCTCTGAAGGTCAGGATAGTGAAGGAAAAGCAATAGCAATAAACATTTCATAGACTCATGGAACTGACGGGACCTTAGCAATCATCTCATCCATTCCCCTGTTTGATAGATGAGGAAGCTGAGGCTCAGAGAAGATGAAAGGACTTCCCTAGATCTTGCAGTAAATTAGCATTAAATGCAGGCTTCCTACCATGGGGCATGTTATCCACAAAAATTTAACTAGGGATGGATTGGCTTGGTTTTGTAGAAATTAAGTCAGCAGCACTCACACCCGGTGAACTCTGGAACAGTCTCTGGGCTTTTGTTTCTGCTCTTTTTCTCCATCGATTCCAAAGCGGGGTTAAAGACTGGGCAGAGGTCACATGGGGGCAAATGGCAGGAACAGAAATTGCAAATGAAGAAATAGCATTTGGAAATTCTGTGAAGACATCTAGAACTTTCGTTCTATACCTGACTCCAGCCCTAGGAGAAGGAGAAAGCGGGCTGGCTGAAAAGGAGGATCTATGCTTTTAGGACAAAAGCCCCTCCTCCTGAAAAGAGAAGGGGACAAGGATGAGGCCCAGGAGGCATGGGCTTTCATGGGAGAAGAGGAACCCCCAAGTCAGGAGTCCAGGCTAGTCTCAGCCAGGAGCCCAGGTTGCCCAGCATTGTCCCCTGCACCCAGCTTTTGGCTGAGCCAGCAGCTCCTGTGTGGGTGGGGGTGCAGGAACATTTTACTGTACAAAATGGGATCATTGATAACATTTGGGACTTTTAAACAACCCTTTTCATTTTAAATTCACATGCACTTGGACATACCCTTACCCCTACCTCCCATGTCTCCCTTAAAGGAGGAAGAAATCAGGAAACTCTTGAGCCAGAAGGACCTCAGAGGTTGTCTGGCATTCCCAGGAGGGCAAAGCCCATCAGCATCCAACCCAGAGCCAGGAGTTGGGGGACCCACCTTCTTGGCTTTCCAGGGAACTGCAGGACCAGTAAGGAGAAACCTAGCTATTCTAAATGGTCTGTTCTAGAGTGCTGATGGGGTTTCATTTTAAAACAACAAAGTTTTCCAGTGTTAATCCATTTTTTGCAGATACCTCCTCCTACTCTCTGGTTTTGTAAGGGTGGGTGAAGGTTGTTCTAGATTATGTCATATGTGTGTGGAAAATGCCAAAATAATACTAATGATAATAATAGGAAACCTTTGCATTTGTCAGGTGCTTCATAGATTTCAGAGCACTTCACAGCCTTTAATTTACTGGCCCTGAGAGAGAGAGAGGCGGGGTCAGAGTTATTACACCCATCTAACAAATGAGGAAACTGGTTGTAGAAGAAAAGGGAGCTTGCCAAGGTGAGCAGAATGCAAGCTAGTATCGTAATAGGTTTCCATGTACCCTGCTACCTCTAGGTGGGCTGGGTAGAACCACAGAGAGGAAGTAAAAAGGAGGAGACCTAGGAATGGCCCTGTTGCTTTTGTTCTTCCTATGCCAGTAAGGAAAAACTAACATCTAGTACCTCACAGTTCACAAAGCAATTTCACATCCATCATGTGGCTTAACCCTGTGAAATAGATTATTCCTCCTATTTGATCCATGAGGAAACTGAGACTTGGGAAAGCAAAGTGATTTGCTCATAAGTGGCAGAGCCACTTGAATCCCAGTTTGTCTGCTTTCCCTCCAGTCTGACTGCACATACAGGCTTGAGGGCTAAAGCATCTATGCTCTGCACCCTTTCTTTGCCCTAGTATGTAATTCCAGATCAAAGACAGGCCCCAAGGCGAAAACAAGGTACAGAAAGGCTGTGGTCTGGAAGAGCCCCAAGTCCAGCACCCTCTTTTCAGTGTGCATGGCGGAGCCCCAGTTCTGCTGGCCTCCCCCTCTTGCTTTGACGGAGATCCACAAGCCTGGCCAAGCTTGGGGAGTCATCGCAAAGGGAACAAGTCCAGGAGAGCAGGGGTAGTAGTAGTGTGCCTCTGGCAGAATGAACATTCGTGGCAGGATCATAGGCATCTTTTGGGAGGCATCTAAAGATACTGGGTGGCCCATTGGTAAAGCTGGACAGAAGGTCAGAGCTGGAAGGGCCCTGTCATTGTTAGGAAGGCCAGCAAGCCAGAGAGGACAAGGAGTGTGCCCACATGACATAGTGAGCTACAGTGCTGGCACCAGCATGCAGACACCTCCACTCCAGTGCCTGCCCCCAGTACCACAAGCTTGGTGGCCAGGTTTAGGGGTACAGGTGGTTTTAGTCACCAGCCAACCCTCTTGGCTTCCCCAACTTGTACCTGACTCCCTTTCCTCATTAGCCTGGGGCCCAGGAATCTGGAGTCTGGAGTGCCCCCCAGTGGTGAGAGCCTGAAACATAACTTTCCTGCCACTTGTGAAAACATTTTTTTCCTCATGAGACGGGACAGTTGCTGTGGCTCTTCTCTCTTGGCAATGACCCTAAAGTGTATATCCCCTTATCTAAATATCGAACAAGGACACACAAACCTATCCACATGTTTTTTTAATGTACAAAGTGCTTTGACATTCATTGATTGCCAAATCCTCATTTTATAGATGGAAAAAAACTTAAGTCTTAAAAGGCTTAGGAGACTTGGGGCACGTGGCTGGCTCAGTTGGTAGAGCATGTGACTCTTGATCTCGGTTGTGAGTTCAAGCCCTATGCTGGGCCTAGAGCTTACTTTAAAAAAAAAAAAAAAATGGCTGAAGAGATTTGCCAAAAGTCATACAGTTAAGAGAAAGAGCTGAGATTTGAACTCTTCAAATCCTCTGCTCTTTCTGCTGGCACCTGCTGGATCTCAGTGGCAGGCATTAAGAAGGGGTGGGCTGCTACCTGTCTGTTCCAAACAGAGGAAGACTCCAAAAGACCTGGGGAGCTCAGTCTTCCCAATTGAGATTTTTTATGAGGGGCCCCAAGGACCCTGGCAGCACCAGGAGGATGAAAATTGGCAACAGAAGGCCTAACCTGAACATAACACTTTGGGGTCATGATGCCGAGAGCTGAAGACACGTTCAAGGGCAGCCCCCAGGTTTCTGTCCATTGAAAGACCCGTGTCCCAGGGAAGCCTGCATACCCCTTGCTTTCTGACCCTGGAGGGCCTGCCCACTGTCCAAACGCAGTGAGTCGACACTCCCAGGGGACCTGATGTAGCCTTGAATGGCCAAAAGCACATGCCTTCAATCCCTGGGCTTGCTTTTCCCATGGGTGAGAACCAGGACCAAGAGAGACACTGTATAGTTCCAAGTTTGAGGTTTACCAATCTCAGCTAGGAATGCTCCTTTGGAGGGGCTTACTCTGTTCTGAGTGGCATTCAGAAATGAATCACATGGAGCATAAAACGCAGGCAGGCCCTTAGTCACCAAGTTCTGGCGTCCTTGTGTAGACAAGATTTAGCCAAGAGCCCCAGTGAGGCCCTGGCTGAGCCAAGCCCGGAGCCCTGCATACCCAATTCCTTGGGTCTGCCTCATGGCCAGAGAAGGAAGGCCTGGAGGACATGGGTCTTGGTCTTTGTGTGGTCTTGGTTATAGCACTCTGGCTGGATTAATCATTTAGGTATCACCATGGCATTTCTTAGTTGCATTTGAGTGAAGATAAATGGAAGCCCTGTTTTTCCACCCTCTGTTCTACCACATCACTACAGAGTGTGCGGTCCCCAGCTGCTTGCCAAGCTCCAGAGTCCAGAGAGGGGCAGGTTAGGCAGTGGAGTGAGCAGGTAGGAGGGGCACAGCCCCAGGGGAATCCAGGCCCAGCCCAACAGCAGAGGAAACTCAACCAGGCTAACATTGAATTCCATTCCTGAGCCTCAGAGATCAAGTTTCCATGGGCATGCCAGGTTGGCTGCAGGGTTTGTCCTTTACCTGTGTTCCCTTCTCCTAGAAAACTTGTTTCTGAAGTTATGTATTACATGGTTCCAGGGCCCAATCTTCACAATTCCTGCCTGGCAGGCCAGCTTCAACATTCCATAGCCAACTTTGCCTGAGCCAGACTTGGGCCCTGTTCCCTCAGTTTCTCCAATGGTTATTTTCTATCTTGCATGCTGTTGAGTCCAACCCAGTGGCCAAGTGAGGAACACAGGAGTTGGGACTGGCTGCCACAAAACCAGAAAGGGTAACTAGAGCTCTTGCTTCCCTGCGGCTGCATCCATAGTCCCTGGGCATTCATGCTGTGGCGGTGAGGCCCTGGACCCATTGCAGCTCCTGGCAGAGTGGGTACTCTCCTTCCTGAAGAGAACCTATAGAACAGCTTTGCAGATAAGTACCAGCCCATAGGAGTCAAATGGGTGAAATCCTCTTTGGGCCTGACCCCAGCAAGACCAGCATCTCAAGGCTCTAGCCTTCCTCCTCATGCCTGTGAGTCAGGAAAAGAGTGGGATTACCCACAGACCACCTTCTCAAGTCAGCCAGATCGTGTGGATCTATGGTGGGACTCAAGCTCCTCCTTACCCCAAGGGGAGGTAAGGCCAGGCCTCTAGCAACTTGGAGTTGTCTATAATGACCTTTAAAGGCCCAAGGGTCTATCTCCTGACTAAAGGCATTGCATCCCTATATCATATCACGTGACAGAGAAACCTGTTCTCGTGGCATGTAACATCCCTGTGAGAGCATTGTATATGATTTTGTATTTTTTAATTCATTTTAATCTACAGGTTGGAATCTAATTTTTAAATTTTATTGGAACTCACATTTTAAAAAGAAAAGCATTTAAAATAATAATAAACCTTTGACCGGTGTCTTCCAAGTAGTTTGATCAAAGAACTTATCAGTGTTTTCAAAACACAGCCTGGAGTGTAAAGATTGGAAAGCCCCGTGGCCTCGCCTTGTGTATGAAGTGTAAATCTGGTTTTGTTTTGTTGTTTTGGATTCTTTTGGGTTTTTGTTTCATTTTGTTTTGAAGATCAGATAGTGATCACTCTGAAAGATTGAAGCCAAGAATTTGTAACTATGATATTTACTGTAAGCTGTAGAACATTCAATAACTATTAAAAGAAAAAAAAGTTTCCAAAAAAAAAAAAAAAAAGTCCGGGGTGACCAGACTGGTGGTTCTTGGGGCAGGGAGACACCACCTCTTAGGCCAGTGAGTCCCCTGGGTTGTTCCCCAAGCTGATGCTAACCTTGTTTTCACCAGTCAGGTAATGACTATGCTGCATCTCCCCTCAGGCATAGCAGGGCTTCCTTGGGATTCAGTTGAGGGGTCTGGGAAGTGACCATCAGCACCTGGACTAATTGAGTTGTGTGATACACGGCCAGGAGGTCATAAATGATGAAGGCTGCCATCTTCCAAGGCTCACCGTGTGGCCAGCGCTGTGCTTTATGTTTGCTAGTTCTCAAAATCCTCACAGCAGGATGGGAGGCGAGCCCTATTTATTAACCCTGCCCTCAAGACAGAGCAGCCAAGGAGGGTAAGTACCTTGGCCAAGGTCACAGAGCCGTGAGATTCAGAGTCGGAGCTCACACTTGGCCAGGCCCCACATTCCCCTGCCCACCCCAGAGGAGGCAGTGTCTGTGTTTGCTTAAAGGGAGAGTTTGTCAGCTGGGAAACCAAGGGAAGAAGGAGCTTACAGGTTTGTAGTCACAGAAGGACAGTCGAGGGAGGTTATGTGGTCTCCACCCAAATGGTCAACTACTGTCCGTTTTCCATCCTAAATCTCTGCCTCCTCCTCCCTCTGGGCAAAGCCACTGCCCTAGTCCAGGCCCAGGCTTCTTTCCCTTGTCATTGTAGCCACCATTGCCTCCCAGGGTCCCCATGGGAGCACCATGGCCCCCAAATCCTGATGCTCCTATAGCCTGTCAAGTATTTCAGCCTCCTCAACTAGAGAAAAAACTAAGGCCCCAAGAGGCTCACTGACCTGGCTCACACTAGAGCTGTAATTGGACTTCAGGATATACTCCTAACTCTCCAGCCCTTGCTACCAACCCATGCCCTGTGCCTCTGCAGCATGCTCCCCAGTTTCCCTCCTGTCCTCACCTCACAGGAGACTCATTCTCCCTCCCTTGCAGTGGAAAGCTCTTATCATGTGTGGGGGCTGAGGGCACCTCTGGCCACAGACTTTGCTGGGCTGTGTCACAGCAGTTTCGCCAGAGCAGGAAAGGGATTTTCCAGGGACTCAGTTCCAGGTCACAATGGCAGGGCTGAGGACCAGGAGCAGACAGGGAGGTGGAGATCTGGGCCCCATACTCACAATTTTGGTCCTTGGGGTGAGGGGTGGAATAAGGAAAGGTCAGACTCAGAACTTCCCTCAGCCCAGCGCCCCAGTCTGTCCTCTGGCTCCCAGGGCTGCCAAGATTCAGAGGGACAAGCCAGGAAAACTTTCAGATGAGGGTGGGGGCCCTGAAGGCCAAGGGTATTGGATATACCCGTACCTGATCCCTCAGCAATGTATCCCATCCTTTTAGGGACAGGTGAAGAAATTTAGGCCAGAGTCCTACTTTGACCTTCCAGCAAGCAAAAAACGGGGTGCCGGGGTTGGGGGGGTGGGGGCTGGCAGGCAGTGCTGGAGAAGAGCTGTGCTTATTACCCCAGGGCCCAGCACCAAGGTGAGGGTTATCTCTTACCTGGCCTGGGAAGCCAGACCCAGCCTCAGTCTCCACAGCAAGAGGGCGTTTAGAGTCCCCAGTCCAGCCTTCCCCTGGGAAAGGAGGCTGGAGAGTGGGAGGGACCCAACTCCCACCCCGTCTCTTGCTTTCTCATCATCTTGGTGTGTCATCCAAGTCCTGGGTGAAGTGGGGTTGGTTGGCTCAGGGGACAGCCAAGTTTGAGAAGCCAAATCTTGACATGCAGCTAAGAGTTGGCAAATAGGGACACCAAGTGGACCCTGGTAGTCCAAGGGAACATTTCCTTGGGAGCACGGATGATGCACTAGGCCCCTACAATGAACAACCTGTTTTAGACTTTGGCAACCCATGGTGCTCCAGAAAATTCCTCCTGATGTACAGCCTGTCTCTTTCCCTCCTCTCTCCTAGAACAGGGAAAGCTTTGTTTCCTAGGCCCTAGGAAGTCCCCTCCCTTTCCTACACACCTCAGAAGCCTCAGAAAGAGAAGCCTGTGCCCTGGAGAGGCAAGAAAGAGGCAGGGAGAGATCAAATCTCAAGGCATGTCTGCCCAGCTTCTCTGGGCAGGAGTTTTCTGTGCTGCTAACTGGGCCAGGTCCATGGCTTCTGCACAGGAGAAAGGCCTCTGCCCACAGACAAGATGGTGATCTCACTTTGCCATCCTGCTGTGGCCCCAGCCTTAGGGAGCCCTGGCCGGGTTGGGCAGGGGTCTGGGAGTAGGAGTAGTGGCACCTGTGGCCTCAGGGGAGCAGCAAGAGCAAACATGAGCTGGGCCTTCTGGAGTCCCATCCTGACCAGCCGCCTTCATCCAGGAGGTCTGGGGCTCCCACAGGCTGTCCCTTTCCACACTTCCCCAGACTCCACCAAACATCAGTATCCGGTTCTTCAGCCTCTCTTTGGGACTCTCCCATTAGCATTTAAACGTGTCCCCTTCTTCCACCTTTAAAAAATATACCAATACCTAGAGAGCCCAGAATTAAAAACCTTACCTCCCTGGGGCCCAAGTCCCTACCAGTATCGCCTGTCACAATCTGGCTTCTGTGGGGAGCTCAATCCAATCAGACCTCGTCCTGTTCTCACCATGTCCACGAACCAAGGACTGCTGCAGTCCTGACCCTGTGGCAGCACCTGGCCTTGTGGACCATCCTGCCCCTCACTCCCCTTCCCTCACTTGCAGGACACTGCAGTTCCCTGGTCTCCTTCCCACCTCCTTGGCAGCGCCTCTGGGGCAGCCCAAGAGTCTGCCCTGAGCCCTCTCTCCTGGTCCAGTCCTGGTGCAAATGCCTACTTGAGTGCTTCTAAATATTCCTGTAGCCCAGGTCGGTCTCTCGAGCACTTCAGGCCTTCACATTCCAGACGCCCAGGGGGCTGTATCACAGCTGTCTCCTGGGCTCCTCCTCCGGTTTCCCCACCCAGCTGGCCCTAATCTGTTGACCCACATCTTGTTACCAAGTCCTAGCAGTTCCATCTTAGGAATCTTAGATCCTGCCCCCCACACCCTGGCTTCCACCACCTCTTGCCTGGACAGCTGCGACAGTTTCCATGCAGAATTCCTGCTCCACCCTCCACGCTGTGACCAAGAGCAAGCTGACCAGCTCCCCTTCCTAAATGCCTTAGAGGTTCCTTGGCATCTCTGGCAGAAGACTGATGGCTTCCAAGAGCACGTGTAGCTGTCTTCTGCCCACACCCAATCCAGTCTCCACACCTGTCACCTTCAACTTCCAGCTTCCCCAGTTCCTCGTAGTTCCCCTGGGCCTTTGCACATGCTGTTCTCTCTCTGCAGACCACGTTTCCCTTTCCCACGTTCTCCAGCTCCCAACAGGTCTGACCCCATCCATCTCCCAGGCTCCACTTCTTCTAGAGCTGTGCTGTCCAAGATAGGAGCCACTAGCCGCATGTGGCTATTGAGCCCTTGAATATGCTAGTTCTTATTAAGATGTGCTTTAAGTGTAAAATACCAGATTTCAAAACAAAAAAATTAGTGGTTCATGCATAATTTTTATACTGACTTTATATTGAAATGAAAATACTTTAGTTATACTGGCTTAAATACATTATTGATACTAAGCTTATCTTTTTCTTTTAAAAATGCGGCTATTAGAAAATTTTAAATTACATATCTGGTACATACTATATATATCTATTGGACAGCACTACCTCTAGGGGCTTCAGTGAGAACCTGATGAAGTGAGGGGCCTCCTCCAGCCCCACTTCACCCGCTGTCCCCATGCCTACCTGCCACAGAGCCAACACTGCGAGGGGAGGGATGGCCTGTCCCACACACAGTACCTGACACACAGCTATTTGGTGAATGGCCAGATGACCTGGGAAGAGTCACAGGGAAAGAAGCTCTTCATGACACGACTTTCCCACCTTTTATTATCCAATAAATGGATGGGAATAGAGACAAAGACAGGACAACAGCAAAGTTTCAATAAATAAGAGAAACAGGGATGGCAGTGGGGCCCATGCCTGCACGACCCCACATAAATAACCAGGTTGCTGAGCCAGAGTGGACATAGGGACTGGGCTGGGCAGTCGCCCGCACTGCCCAGGCTGGGGGACAGACACCAACACCACAGGGACACACAAACCACTGAGGCCAGGGGCACCTTACCAGCCCCTCACCCACACCTCTCCCCAAAAGCTCCTGAGATCTTGGGGTGGCTATGCAGGCTGGCACCTTGTACTACAGCCCTGCCCAGGTCAAGACTGTGGTACCATTTTCAATAAAAACAGCAGGGTGGGGAGCAGATACATGCATTAAGCCCCTTCTTATAGACAGAGCCAGGGATGGGCCGCCCCATGGGGGCCTGAAGACAGAGGCCTTAGAAGCCGCAAAAATGGGGCCAGATAAAGCTACTAATGGGAGGGGTGGCAAGGAGTCAGGCTCTCCCCTCACATGACCCGGGCCAGAACCTGCCAAGTAACTGGAGAAGCCCTGCGCCCTGAGATGCCTTTCTTTTCCCACTTCATAGAAGAATTATAACCAGGTGATGGCCAGGGACTTGCCCATGGTTAGAGCCTGGGAACTCAAGTCTCCAGCCCATGGCTTTTTGTTGCTCCTTCCCTTTACTGGGCCCACTAGAAGAGGCAGGAGAGGTCCGTACTAGGGCCCTGTACAGAGGCAAGGGCAGCTAATTACCAAGGTGTGGGGCCAGGAGCACCAGGCAGAGGGCCCCTCCCCACCAGGCCAAGGCCTTGCCACTTAGTGGTACAGAGGATCCTGCAGGGTCCCAGGATCTGGCCAGGCTAGGGCACAGGGCATCCTTCAGAGAAAAAACTGGGTGGCAGGGACAGGGGAGGGGCTCTCAACCTGCTCCTGCACACAGCACCTGCCAGCTGGCCTGCCTTCTCACTGGGGCGGACGCTCCCACCTCCAGGCCTTGGCCTTTGCTGTTCTGTCTGCTGGGCCATTACTTCTTGGTCCTCACACGCCCAGCTGCAGCTCTACCTCCTCCAGGAAGCCTTCAGAACCTCCTAGGGCAGGGCTGCCATGTTCTCAGATGAGATAGACCATCAGATGACCAGGTTGCTCTCATTTAGCCGGACCACATAGCGGTTCTCCTGGGGGACAAGGTGAGGGGTCAGAGTGGAGTCAGGGGCTTCTGTACTCCCTGCCCAGGGCCCCCTGAACCTCCACCCCCGCCCTATTTGCAGTCAGGGTCGGCCCAGGTGCCAACTGACACTTTCCCCTCTAGCCCTCACCTCAGCCTTGTTCTCTGCTGGGGGCTTCAGCCACTTAGTATGGCTTCCGCCACTTCCCAGCAGTGCCTGCTGCTCAGTGGGGAGGCCAGGTTGTGGGGAGCCAGGGAGAGCACCCCCTGAGGGCCCAGCCTCTGTGACAGTCTTCACTTCAGAGGCCGCTGAACTTGACCGTTGCTCAGGAATTCGGGCCACTCGGAACCTGTGGTGGTGGAGTGAGGAGTGGTGGTGTGATGATTCCATTAAAGACAGAACCACAGGTCTAGAAAGGGCAACACCCACAGGATCCCACACCAAGTTCATGGATCGGAGTCTGAGCCCTTCCTATGCCCTCCCAACCCACAGATGAGCTCCCAACCACTCTCAATGCTGCAGGTAAACACTCCTGTGGCCTGAGGGGCCCAAGGTGTGATGGAGGCCAGGACCCTGCCCTGGCGCCCAAGGGCTCATGTGAGACACAGCATAGCTGGAAGACCTGACTTCTCTCTGACAACCCTCCTTCTGCCCAGAGAGGCATACTGAGGCCAGAGAGGGACCAGTCACCAAGCAGGATGTTTAGGGCTCAAATAGGGCCCTGTCTCTCCCACCCTGGCTGTAATGTCTCTCCCCGACCCTCCAGTATCTATGCCCACCTCACCTGCCCACAGACAAGATGGTGATCTCGCCCTGGCGTCCTGCCTTGGCCCCAGCCTTGGGAGCCCTGGCCGGGTTGGGCAGGAGTCTGGGAGTAGGAGTAGTGGCAGCTGCGGCCTCAGGGGACAGCAGCACCTCAGGCCACTTCTTCTGGCTACAGCGGGAGCAGCAGGGGCCAGAGAGTGAAGCCAGGCCCTGCACGGTGTGGAGGTGATGACGATGTGGGCAGATGTGTGGCATGCTGGGGGGACCCGGCGGCAGCCTACAGCGGGCACAGGGGGAAGTGGTCACTAGGGCAGGCCAGCGCCAGCGGGTCCCAGGAGGTAATAAAGGGGAATCGTGAACATGAAAGGGAACATACCCAAGTGGTGAATCCCCAAGGAAGCAGGCTGATTATCTGTGGGTTTGGATCACCTGCCCACTCACCTGGGTACGGGCCTGTGGCTGGTCTGCACCAGCTGTTTGCTGTGATACTCCTTCAGCAGCTCCTCCAGGGCCGCGGCATTCTCTGTTGGGCAGCTGTGGTCAGAACCCAGCTCTGGGCCACAAAGGGGTGCTCCCCGTGCACCCACACCCCACCCCACCCCAGGCCTCGTGCCTTTTCCTCCACCCCTCAGCCACACTGATGAGAGAGGGCCAGGCTGGCCCCAGGTGTCTCGGTGGGAGGGGCGGAGCAGAGAGGAGACCATCCTCTCCCCGGCATGGGGATGGGGTCAGACCTCCCCTCACCTTTCTTCTCGGTGATCAGGCGTACTAGGACCCCAATGGTGTCCTCATTGGCGTCCTCAGCCCGGTAGGCGGGGTTGATCCCTGTGGAAGAAAAGCAACAGCCATGGTCCTGGGGAAGTGGAGGGTTGATTGGGGCGGGGGGGGGGGGGGGGGGGGGGGCGGCGCTCCAGACTTGACTCCAGATTTAACAGCTATGCCAAGATGTGGCAGCAGAGGGCACCGCAGGCCTTCCTGTGAGTTGTGCTGCAAGCCTGGGTGTTGATGCAGTGGTGGCACTCCAGGCCTCAGCTTAGGCTCTGCAAGCTCATTATCACTGCTCCCTGCAATTGGAGGGTGAGGGGGGCCACCCCTTCTGGGGCCTGTCATCTCCCCTGCACAGCCTCAGGTAGCTGTGGGCTGTCTCCCTGCCCAGAACCCTGGACAGTTCTCGGGCACACTCTGTCATTCCGGGCTTATCACACTTCCCCACACACCACCCTGTCCAAATGTCTAACTGAGGGCCCTCAGGGCCCAAACCTCAAGAGTGTGACAATAGACCACGTAATCAATCCTGGGCCAGTGGCAAACAGCTCTTAGGACTTGCACCCAGGCAGCAGCCAACAGCTGAAGGAGAACCCAGGCTAGGAGAAAACAAGTGCAGTCCCCGACAAAATGGCCTGAGCTGCCATCTTCCTGCCTGCCTAAAGCCCCTGTGCACTTCCTGTCCCTGCCAGCCTGCAGCGTCAGGAGCTGGGAAGGGCTCTGGCCAGTCCCGGGCAGCCTGTGGCACAGGCATGGGAAGCACCGGTTCGATCTTAACTTTGGCTGCAAGGCTCTGTGGGTAGTGTGTGTGCATGGGGGGCCCTGCCCTATTGGCCTTCAAGGGACGGTGCAGGGAAGAAAAAAGGGGCCCAGGACCCGGGGGTGGGGGGAACACATCTCTCCCTCTGGTTCCAGGACTCCTAACTCAAACCATGGCCTGGAGCTGAAACCTGAGCCCCTCGTGGGGTCTGCCAAGGACAGCTGCCCTGCCAGCCACTCAGGTCAGAGGTCAACCTGAGAAGGCAGTCCGACCCTTGAACCATATACATACAACTGCAGTCCCCAAAGAGTTCAGATCCCTACAGCCTGACAGGGCCTCACCCAGGACCAGAATCCCACTGAAGCCACTTGCCCTCTGCTCTGCCCCCGTCACCACCTCAGGCCACTTCACCTTTCCTTCTACTCTGTCACTTCGCACGGTCTCCTCTGCAGCCGCACGCACACCTCCAGGAAGCCCTCCTGGTTAGCCCTCTGCAGGTCCCTCCCTGTCAGTCCCTCTAGGCCAACAGGTTCCCTTGCACAGCCGCCAGGCTGAGCTGGGCTGAGCTAGACCCTACCCTCTGGCCTCCCCACTCAAGACCCCAGGCTGAGCCTCACCGCTGCCTCCACCTCCAGGGCCGGGCCCAACCTCCTTGTGGGCCGTGCAGTGGTAGCCTTTCCGCTTGAGCAGGTTGCACACCAGGATGCCCAGCAGCCCCATGAGGCAGAAGACAGGCACGATGGCAATAACCGCATACTGGGCAGCTGTCTCCTCAGGGCCACCTGCCCGCGTGCCATTCCCAAGCTGCCGCGTATCCCCAGCACTGCTGGCCCCTGCTGCCACCTCCACACCACGTCGGGCCCGTCGTCCCCGCTCTGAGCACCACAGAGGATGGAGGCATGGAGGAAAGATGGAGGCAGAGAGGCCCAGGGCCTGGGTTAAATGGGAGGGGGGTGGGGGCACGAATGTGTCCAGAGCCGCCTACTGCCCACTCCACCGTGCTGGGGAGGCAAAGGCCAACTCACCCCTACTTGTTCTTGGCCATCTTATCAGCCTGAGCAAGGCCTCCTCAGACCTCAGGATAGCCAGACCCTCAGCCCCCTGTCCACCCCTCATTCTGGGGTGAACACAGTACCTAAGCACATGCCTGGGCCTGTGGACACCGGATCCCACCCCCCACGACTGGCCGATGAATTAGTTTCCTCAGAAAGTGACTGACAACAAGCGAGAGGTGTGTGCGCGTGTATGTGTGAGTGTGCGCTCACACGCATCTTCATGTGTCTCTCTTTGAGGGGAAGAGGACAGGGGACAGGCAGGGTGTTAGCTCCTCAGGGCCTCAAGCCATGGCTGCCACCTGCCGGATGGGTCCTGCCACCCAGAAACGAGGAGAGCAGACACTGCCAGCGGAACAATTGAACACGTGTTGCCGGACGCCCTCTGGCTGCGCACCCTTCCCTGGGCTCAGGCAAGCTCACCGGACCCCCACCAGTCCTGCCCCCGATCTGTCACTCACCATAACAGCTGCGAGTACCCAGAGGTGTCCAGGAGCACGGCTGACAGGAGACAAGGGGGACCCCTGAAGTGGCAAACCACCTGCAAAGAGAGAAGACATCACTAAGGCCTAAAAACTATCCTTAAAAGAGGCTCCTGCCAGGCACACTCACTGGTCCTGACCCCTCCCATTTCACAGATGGGAAGACAGGCCTGCTCAGGGGGTGGGTGAGGCTGGGACCCTAGGACCCAAAGTCCTGGTCACCTCGCCATGAGCCCTCAAGTCCCACCCCATGGCTCACCCAGGCTGGCAGTCTCCACATAGGGTGTCTCGAGTCGCTGTGCCTGCCTGGGCCTCCAGCCTCCCTCGAGGGCTGCAGCGAGCGTGGGGCTGGCATGGGCCAGGGCCCCATGAAGCAGAGAAAGTGCCGGGGGGACAGGACCTGCATAATGTGCCCTGCCCCAGGTCCTGTGGGAGGGAAAGGATGAGAACAAAGCCGGGAGCCAGGTCTGGGGAACCCGCCCCTGGCCCTCAACAGTCTTCCCAGGACAGGGCAGCTCACCAGGCTAGGCTCCTCCCCAGGTGGGCACCGCCAAAGGGTCCTTGATGTTGGAGTGGCCAGAGGCCAGCGCAGCAGCTGGAAGAACAGCAGGCAGGACACACTGAGAGAGCAGAAAGTGCTGGGATATGGCATCTCTGGGGCCATCTATCCACCACCCACTTCCTAATGTCTCAGGAGTGCAGACCACTGACCACACAGGGCCAGCCCCCAGGTTTCAGTGACCTTCTCTAACCTCAATCCCTCCTGTTCCGAGTAAAACCTGCCTGTCCCATACCTGCTGCATCACCACTGCCTAGGTAGAAAGAAAACCACATCGGCTTCTGGAAAGTGCTGGAAAACCCCAGATGGAGCCAGATCAGGATCTCAAGCCCTTGGGTCCCTGAGTCACATCCATTCCAGCTAATCAGGACGATAAAGAGGAAATGCTTCCGAATTCCTCTCTCAAGTTCTGTCTCCCTTCCTGTGGCTGTGGCCCCGCCACCACGGCTGGGCCTGTTGTTAACCAGGCCCTGTTCATCATCCCTGGGGCCAAGTCTGCAGCCAGTGCTTCCTGTTCTGGGCCCTCAGCAGAGTCTTTGGGACAACTTCCTCCATGACCTCTCCACACAAGGCCGGTCAGCTCACACTCCTGCACCCACACGGGGCGGGCTACACCTCAAGGAAGGGATCTCAACTGGCCTCCCCCAGCACATTCCACTGACAGCTCCCTCTGCACCCCACTCCAGGAATGAACTATCTGCCCTGAATCCCTCCTGCTGGCAGATTCCCGCCCCCCCCGCCCCCCCACCAAACCTGTCCTCCAATTTGGCCCAACTTGGGGTAACAAGCACAGAATAGAGCCAGCTGCCCTGGAGGGCAGAAGGAATGTCACACAGGAGGCTCTGGGACCCTCCCCAGGCCCCAGCCCTGGCTCCCAACATCTGCCAAGCCCTAGGAGGACTCCTGCACCAAGAGCCACACAGGCCAGGAGGTGTTTCCTAGGGTTGGACTGCCTCAATTTGCAAAGGAAGAGGTGTGTAACCAACCCTAGCATGGCAGCCAGCATGTGGTTCCTGAACTCAGAAGGGCTGGGGTGCAGGGTTCAGTACTCCCAGGTCCCATCCCCAACTCACCACAAAAAGGCAGGACAGGGGCCAGTGTGGCAGGCTCAGCTTCATCCTCGGGCCCCAGGAGTCACCAGCCTACAACACACATGGAGGGAAGGCTCAGCAGGAGATGGGAAAAGGCAGGCAGCTGCTGTCCTCCCAGCACTGTTTCCAGGACAAGACTGGATGGGAATTTGCAAGGTATTGCTGGGCAGGCAACACTGGGGTGGTTTGGCCTACACTCACCGCACCTCCCCCTTCCCCCACAAACCTGGGTAGAGATGGGGGGTGCCCTGTCTGGGGCCGGCCTCCCAGGGCAGCAGAGGAGGGGGACAGAGGGCTCTGCCAGGCTTGGGGGACTTCCCGGAGGAGGAAGGGCTTCCTTTCCCTTCCATAAATAGCCATGCGCATGGGGACATGGCAGGGGGGCCCTGGGAGGAAGGAAGTGTGCAGAAGTCCTGGGGGTGGGGGCTGAGAGGGCCTGCAATCCCCCCATGCCCAGACTCTGCACCTCATTTCCAGCTCCCAGGCTCCTGCCACTTGGACCTCCTGTGGGCCTGGCCCCTTGGCTTCTCTGCCTTCACTCTTGCTGTTTCTGCTCCAAAGAAGGTACTTTCCCTCAGCCATCAAAGCCAAATACGAAGGCATCTCTGTCCAGAAGCTTCTCGAGATTTCGTTTTCCCCTCACAGCCGGGATCAAAGCGCCTGCATGTCTCCCTACTCACTGCCCCCCATCACAGTCCCAGTCCCACCACAAGTCCCACTCCCCAGTGGGCAGTCTTCTCCACCGAAGGATGTGGAAGGACATGTCCAACACTGGGAGAGGTGTGACTGCATCTCTGGGTCAAGAGCAGACCTCCTGCTGTCATAGCAACCAGTGTTCAGCCTTCTGTCCTTTCTCTCAGGCACCTACCACTGTGTGTCGGGCATTGCCCTTGGCGCAGGAAACAGAAGAAGACAGACACTGTCCCCATCCTCAGAGAGTTCCCATCCCTGTTGACCATACCAATGGTCAACAGATGAACAGGGAAATGCCCCCCTGCCAGACAGCGGGAAGTGCCAACAAACCATGAGGCAGGGTGAGGGCGCCGCATGGGATGGCCACTGGCCTGAGGCTGAGCACCCAGGCTCCAAGCATGGGGTCCTCTGGAGAAAAGCCTCCAGCCAGTAGGCAGGTTGGAAGAGCAGGAAGGAGGATTCAGTTTAGATAAATGGGACTGTAGCAAAACAAGAGAGTTCCATCACTTATTTCCAGGAGACCTGCCTTCCGGCTCAGGAGGGTGAAGGAAGCTGGATTTGTCAGGCCTCAGCCACAGGCCATATAGCTTCTGACCCCCAAGGGGCAGCCAAGCCACTGGCCCAGGGCCCCCAGCAGATTGAGGGGACCCTACCCGGAGCCCCGTGCTGCCCGATACCAAGTCTGGTGGGAGAAGCGCTGCCTGCCGTAAACCCCAGGTCATATGAGAGCCCCTCGGGGGCACAGGTGGCCTGGCCTTCCCACGTGGAAAAGGAGCCAGAGGAAACTGATCCCCCTACACAGACCTCGGTGGCAGCAGCCAGGGGTTCGAATTACACCACAAGGGAGGGGGAGGGGTGGCAGGCACAACATCCTCGGGACTCTCCAAGTCACTCTTGGCCCAAGGCCAGCTAAGGGGAAAACCTAGGACAGGAGAAGGTCGGGCCACAGCATAAAGGCCACACCCTGGTTGTCTATACCCAACAGGTAGCATACTCAGACCCATTCCCCCACTTGTCCCCTCCTCTAATTTGGTCACAAGTCTTCCTTTCCAGTTTCTGGCCCAAGGTGTCCTTTCCCCTGCCCAGGCCGAGCTCCCACTCAAGCCCTGCCCCCCCATGAAGATCCTTCTTCATAGGATCTAATCCACGGACTTGACCACAAGCCCAAGGCCTCAGGCTGACCCCACAGGGGCTGGACCAGGGGTGAAAAGAGGCACAACAGCCACAGAGGAGAGGACCCCAGTCCCACTCCTGGCCCTGACTGGCACCTGCTGGGTAACCTGAACCCACAGTGAGGGGCTGTACAGCTGCTCACCTCCAGGCCGATGGGGAACCGTGATCTTGAGACTTCCAGGAGGAAAATCTTCCAGGGGTCCAAAGCCAGCAAGGGCCCACTCAGGCATATTCACAGACACTTGCCGCCTAGCGCCCTGACGCCTTCTAATTACGTGCCTTCTAATTACCCCAAACTGGTACTTACTCCAGTCTGGCTGCCGGAGTCTGCTTACAGCTGCACTCCCAGCCCCTTCACTCAGCTAGATTGAGCCCCCGATGAACCTGTCCGGTCAGGCGGCCCATGGTAGGCCACCCAGAACCCCCTCCGTGTACACACAGGGCAGCACCTGCCGCTCTGACCTGCCCCTCGGCACCCCCTGTCCCACCAGGACTCCAGCATCTCTAAGCCTGGAGTCCTGAAATCTTGACTGAAAAGCAAGTTCGGATCAAAGTCCCTCAGCTGGCTGAGTGTCCGTGAAGGCTCCATCCCCACCTCTCTGCCTAGTCCTAAGGCCAGGAAGTCAGTGACCTTCCAAGGCCTCCAGAGAGCCTCCTGGAAGAAGTGGCTGAGCAGACCCAGGCCCACAGCAGGGAGCCTCCTCTCAGGGCCCAGTGCTCCAGACAGAGGAGAAACACCCAACAGGGCCCCAGGGGCAGAGGAGGAAGTAAGCCTAGAGGCTGCTCCTCCCAGAAGTCTAACCTGGGCCTGTCCCCATTGCCACCAACTCCCTGTGGGACCGGAGCCCCTGCTACACCTTGCTGGGTCTCAGTATCTTCATCTGCAAGATGGGGATATTTGTCTCCCAGGGCAAGACCGTGATTAGGTTTAAATGAGGTAACAAGCCTAAGGAAGGTCTTGTGATTTCCTCCCCATCACTCCCTTCTTTCCCTCTGCACCTTGGCTCAGGTTTGTAATTAAGTATTTGTTTGCTTACTTGTTCAGCGCTGCTCCCCCTACCCCACCCGACAGCAGCAAGGGCAGGGATGTCTGTCTCATTCACCACAAAGCCCTCCCCCAGCAGTGTCTGGAGCGGGAGGCCTCCACAAAACAGGTTGAGGGGGAGCAAGCTTCCTAACATGCAACCCACCCCCATCTCCAAAAATGCCCAAACAATTAGAACCAGAAATTCCCTGGAAGAAAACCAACTAACCAGGGCAGCGGAGCCCCAGGGACATGCAGCCCTGGAGGCCTCAGAGAAAGAGGAAGCTGTGACACCACCCAGGTCTCCACAGCTTCCCCTTTCCCAGAACTGAAGCTTTGTAGGGTCATGAGGCCCCAGCCTGGGGCCCTCCTCTGCACTTACTCACTCTCCAACCTCAACCTGGCCTCCTACTGAAGCTCCACTGAATCCCCAAGGGCCCTTGCCCTTGGCCTCCAGTTCAGCCCCACCTGCAGCCTAGGCATCCTTACACTGGGATCTGGCCCTTGCCCCTTCCCCCAGCCATTCTGAGCTTCTTTCACTCCCCTACACTTGCCTCTCCTACCCAGAAACCCTTCCCATCACCTGGCCAATACCTACTCTTCCTTCAGAGCTCAGCTCAAGGCCCCTCACCTCCTCCTGGAAGCCCCCCACCGCTACCTTCCCTTACACAGTCATCATCCACATGTAACCTACCCGGCCCCTTCCCCACAACCTGTGTGCCCAGTGCGCAGCACAGGGCCAGGGCCCTGGTAAGTGGGTAGATATATGCTGAACTGGGGATGGGATGGGTTTGAAGGAGGGGGCAGGGATCAGGAGAGCACCTAGGTTCTGTCAAGGCTGGGTGGGCCAGAGACCAGGATCTCCGTTAAGGAGCCCAGAGGCTGGGGTTAGGCGGGAGGGGGGAGGGGGGGGGAGTTGAAACTGGATCTGAACCCCTGGGCTAACTTGGGGAGAATCAGTCTGCCTTGCTCTGCTCCTCAACTGGTTCTGTGGCTGTGGACACCCCCGCTCCCATCAAGACAGAGGGCTGCTGTGAGGCTAAGAGAATTCACCTTAAATATGCAGCACAAGGCCTGGCACACAGAAGGAGCCCTCAGTAAGCATTCGCCATGCCTCCGTTTCCTCATGTATAAATTATGGAGCAGGGAATGACACACACTTGACAAGCAGGTGTGAGGTACAAAAGAGATTCTTCTCTATGCTTGGCCCAGAGCCTGTACACAGGAGGTGCTGAATTAGCCATGGTGAGGCTCTGGGAGGTAGGGGGGTATAAGAAGGGAGAGAGGTCTGGAAAGATAGGTGGGCATAGCCCAGGTCACACCAAGACTTGGATGCAAACTGAGAAGTCTGCACTGCCTTAAGGGCCTGTGGGAGACTTGAAGGGTTAGTGGGCAGAGGAGAGGTATGGAACAATTTGCCTCTCAGAGGGCTTCCTGGGCTGCCTGCCAAGAAGGCTGGACTGGGGAGACAGAGGTGAGAGGCAGGTCCCCACCTGGAGCAGAGGGTGGGAGGCAGGTACTTGTGTTTCCCAGCGGTGGCTCTAGGGCCTGCGGACCTCCCTGCAGCCTTCAGAGGCTAGAGCTGCCAGGAAACACAGCTGGGCACAGGCCTTCCTTGACCACTCGAGGCGGCAAGACAAAGGCCGCCCACCAATAGTTAGAAATCCAGGTTAGTGAGGAACCCAGTGGTTCCCTGGCAACTGGAGCTGAAGTAGGGCGGTGTCCACAGTGGGTAGCAGTGAGGGCAGCTAGGCATGCCTCCTTTCCATCCTCCACCCTCACGGGGAAGGCAACTGGCCCTCATTCCCTCGGGCCAGGCCCTCAGTTGCCCCTACTCCTTAGGAGTATCCCTGTTTCACACCTGGGTAAACTGAGGCCACGGGAGATCACTTGAATGGGTCACACAGCCAGTGTGTGGTGATGCAGGGGCCCAGGTCTGTCTGATTCTGCCTCCTACCTCACTCCTGACCCCTCTTAATCCTAGAGCCTAGCTTAGGGTCCAGCATATAGCAGATAGTCTCTGAGTGTTTACCAACCAGATGGCAGAGGCTAGGGAGGTAGTGGCATACAGAAGGGGCTCACTGAGAGGCTATTACAAAGCACCCAAGCAGGCCCCAGGGAAGGAGGTACTGCCCCCATTCCTGGGGGGTCTCTAGGGTTTGCCTCCACCCACACTAACTTGCATATTGCCCTATGTACCAGCTCCTGTGGGACAAGGCAGTGGCACCTTTGAGAAGCAGGAAGCCCAGGGAAGGCTGGGAATTCCCAGGGGGTTGAAGAGCAAGTCCCAGGGTGGAGCCCAGCTCCTCAGGCTGCTGACAGGCTGGGGGCCTAGAGTTGTGCAGAGGCTATGTCAGGGCCACTCAGTGGGAAGGGCACCCCCATTCCCAGCCCAGCCCTGGGCAGCCTTGGTCTCCCGGGCACAACCCTTGGGTGAGGACTCCATGCGTGTGAACCCCAAATCCCACACCAGGGCACACCAGACAGCAGCTGCTCCCCGACCCACCCCGGGGGCTGGGCATGTTTCTGCCCCTCAGACCTCCAGGCTGCCCCCGGGCCTGCACTTCAGAGGCTCGGGGAAGTGATGGGGGCAGGTGGGGCTGAGGGAGCTAATTGGCCCTTGAGGCTAAGAAAAGGGCTGAGGTGGCCAGACTGGGCCAGCCCCGCTCCTCCCAGTCTGGGGCAGTTCAGCTGCAAACCCGATCCCTTACCTGAGCTGAGTCTGGGGCTAGGGGAGGGGGGCACTAAACCAGACAGTCATCTCTGGGGCAGAGCTGGGCCTCCCCAAACCCCCTAAGCACTTACTGCGCGCCTCAATCCCATCCCAGGCCTCAAAGATGGGGTCCCAGGCTTCACAGATGAGAAAACTGAGGCTCAGAGAGACTAAGGAGTACCCTGTAACAAGTCGGTCTCAAAGGAGACAGGGTTAACCCACCCAGTGGTGAGGACAGGCAGCCCTTGTCCTTGCCACCCCAGGCCTGGCATTTCTGCTCCTACAGGCCTTCTCCAGCCTGACACCCAACCACTTAGCACCCTGGGCTTCATGCAGGGAGCCCGAGCCAGCCCTGGGCCGTCTCCCTGGCCCCAAGGCAGGATGGCAATGGCCCACTCACTCATGCTACTGCTACCTCCTCTGAGAAGCCACCTTTGCCGCCAACCCCAGCTGCACATTCGGTACCAATCACGGTACCGTGCTCAATCACAGTCTGCTCAGCACAGGCCCCCCGTCACCCTGACCTGGGCAAGGCTTCACAAGAGACTGAGGGCAGACCACAGGCCCAGCCTGCCCTGTCCTCAGACTCCTCTAGACCTGAGGTGCGGGGGAAAAGAACCCTCTCCCCAGAAATTCTAGGTCAGGCCCCAACCCATGGAGACTAAGGACTGGGGTCAGTACAAGGTAGGAGGTTGGGTTCCAGAACAGTTACTCCTGGTTCAAGCTGTTTGTCACTTAGTGACTCTGTGACCTTGGGCAAAATACTTACCCTCCCTGAGCTTTAGGGGTCTCCTCTGCAAACAAGGGCTCTGGTCCCTATCTCTGGGGATGCTGCAGGGATAAGTGGAGCCACTGTAAACAGGGCTGACCAGGGCCTGGCCTGACCAAACCTCTCCTGAGGATCAGTTCTCACCACAACCCACAAGGGCCAGAGGAGGAGCCAGGCTCAGAATTAAGCAGCATCCAGCCAAGGTCATCCAGTGGCTTTGGAGCAAGCAAGGGTGCTTTGGGGAACCAAGCATCAGTCCCAGCAGCATGGACAAAGGAGCCTTGGCCTCCCAGGGAGGCCCGTGGGTGCCCATTTCTCAGCTGCTATACCAGGCCTGTATCCACCTGCTCCCATGCCAGCTAAAGCCACAATCAGGAAGGTGGAAGGGTGCTGAGCAGTCAGGACCCAGCCCCACAACCCCAAGCTTCAGTTTCCTCCTCTGTAATTTGGGATAGTTGTGTTTCTTCAGCTGACCTCTTGGTGTGGCTGGAGGATCCAGAGTTCACAGGAGAAAAGTGACTCTTCTTACAATCAGGCTTCAGCCTAGGTGCCACCTCCTGCAGGAAGCCTTCCCAGCCTCCCTGTCTGGGTGGACCCTCCCCTCTCCTGACCCCTTCAGCCACCTGTGATCTCCCTGGAGGGAAGGAGGGAGGGAGGGAAGGCAGGCAGGCAAGCAGGCAGGCTGGTGGGCACATAGGGGCACCAGGCCACTCCCTGAGCTCATTGCTCCTTCTCACGGTGACTACAATATGCAGATCCAAGTTTAGATCCCTCCTTCCTTCTCTCCACCCACACACTCAGACCCCGCTTCTAACTGGCTGCAGAGGCCCCTCCATCCCTCTCTCTGTGCCAAGTAGCCAGGGCACACACTCACAGCCACATGGGCAGTTTATTTATAGAGCTCTCATCTTTCCCAGGATGGCTTTCCAGGCAAACAGACCTGGGTTAAGATCCCAGTTACACTAGGGTCTTGCAAGTCCCTTCCCCTTCGGGGGCCCTCTTTTCCCTACCTATACCTAGAAGGGACTGCTGACCCTCAGGGCATAAGGCTAAAGATGTGAGAGCCTTGGGGTCCTAATCCCAGGGCTGAGCACACAGTAGGGATGCAGCCCTGGGTCCCTCCTGTCCTCCTTGCAACCCCAGCCCCAGCCAGTGGCACTAGGGCCAGGTCCAGGCACCCAGGGCCTCCGCAAAGAATGGGTACTGAGCTCTGCCAGAGACCTGGTCCCAGCAACACTCAATCCTGAGTGGGGGTGGGGCCAGATGGGCCCCGCTGGCTGACCTCAGGCAAAACCCCACCCTCTCTGGTGTACCCCTCCCACCCACCCAGCTGAAGGGCCAGCCCCGTAACAAAGGGGTCTGGCCTTATCCAGCCAGGCCAGGTGCTGAACAGCCCCACTACTTCCTCCTCCCCATGCAGGTAGCCAGCATGATCTTTCTGTGGAAACGGATGCCAGACAACCCTTGCCTCCACTTGGGAGACAGGGCTGGGTAAGAGCTTGGGCACCAGACTCCAGCACCACGGTTGTGTGACTCAAACTAGGACTGGTCCCTTCTGCCCTTTGAGTTTCAGCTCCCCAGTAAGCAGCCTGGGAAGGAATAAGATCCTCTGTCAGTACGGTTGAGACCTGAGCCCAGGGCCTGGCAAACAGCAGGGAATGTGCTGGCCCTGAATGAGAGCCTTGTCTGAGGAGGGCCCAGACACCAGATGTTCCCCTTCAAAAAGAATGGTCATGGGTCTTCACCTCTAAGCCCCCCAGCACACAATAGGCCCTCAGCCTACAGTGGCTGTAGTTCCTCAGGAAGAGGCCTGGCCGGCACCGATATGGCACCAATATGGCAAGACAGGGCAGGCTGCTGACCAGGCCTGCCCTTCCCAGCTGGGTATGTAGTGCCCATGAGTGTCCCACACCTGTGCCCATTCCCAAAGGTGAGGGGGCGGGGGGGGGGGGGGGGAGACACCTGACAGGTGACCACAACAATGGAGAGGGGCTAACATTGGGCTGGGAGGGCTTCCTAGGTGAGGGGGAGCTGTACCCTGAATGGCCAGGAGGGTTCCAGAAAGGGGAGACAGCAAGAGCAAAGGCAGACTCGAACCAAGGCACACGGCAGAGAGATGAAGGTGAAGACGTAAAGTTCAGAAGGTCTTCGAAGGAAAAGTGCTGATGCTCAGATGAGTCTGGACTATGTTATGCAGGCAAAAAAAAGTAAGTTGCCTTAGGGAGGATGTTCTGACAGTGCGTGGAAGAACTGGAAATGGAGGCAGAGAGGCCAGTATGGGAGTCTGGGGCAGGACAGCAAGGCCAGAGTGGAACAACAGAGGGAGGCCTGATTTTGTGAAGCTGTGTCTGGAGCCTGCTTCCAGTCTTGGGCCACGTCCAGTCTGCCGGGGAACATGTGGCAGGACAGAAGGAAGAAAGGTACCCTGTTTGGAGGGTGAGAGCCAGAATACCAGGTTTCTGGACACCTTGGGTAAGTCCCAGCACTTCTCAAACCTCAGTCTCTCCCTCTGTAAAATGAGGCTGACTCTATGAGCAGGCGTGCAGTGATGGCTGCCCCTCAACGTCTCCCCTCCTTGGCCAAACACAGGTACCTCCCTCCAGCAGCTATCACATCAGTCCCAACTGGGGCCATATGTGGAAACCCACCCTGGCCCCACTGTCATTCTGGGAGGTCCAAGTTCCCAGAAAGCTTTAGCCTGGGCAGTGAACAGGGTAGGACTGGGAGGGCCTCCACCAGGGCTAGGATGAGAAGAGGAGGCTAACCCTTCCCCTCTTCCTCCTCCGCCCTGGGCCCAGAGCTATTTCCCTGTTTGCTGGGGATAGAAATAACTCAGGCTCAGCCCCAGGAGACCAAGATAGCTATTCTGATCAGCCCCAAGAAGCACAGCCCCAGTCATTCCAGGGAGGACCAAAAGACACCCTGACCCCCCAGCAACAGCCCTCGGCCCAGTGGCAGCAGTAGTCAGAACTTGCGGGGCCTCTGGGAAGAATGGGGAGACTGAAGGACCGAGAGGGTGGGGCAACCCCAGGTCACCCCCAGCCTGCCCCCACACCACAGCTTGTGGGTAGATTTGGGAAAATACGCCCAGAGCAACTCTAAATAGTGGAACAGAGCCTCTCCGGTATGGTGAAGGTCAGCTGGGACTCTCAGTTATCCTTGCCACCCCTGGAGCCTGGGCTGTGCTGCTGACTCCTGACACTTTTTGTAGCTGTGTGGATGCTCCCAAGGCCAGTTGCAGACTCTAGAAGGCAAGAGACAGGCCTCTCTGGTGACCTCCCGCTAGGGGTGAGAGCTGGGGGAAGGGAAGAGGAGGAACAGGAAGACCATATAACTTACCCACCCACACAGACACGTGTACAAATACACACTACACTCAGAACTCACAAAGGCATACTCTGGCAAGGCCATGCTTGCCAGTCCGGGTTTGAGAGAGGGAAGCCTATATAAGCCATGAACAGATATTAGAAAGATAGGTGGCCCTCTCCAAGCATCTCACAGGGTTTCAGAGGCAGAAGACCTGAATTCCAGTCCTGGCAGTATCCGGACTCAGCATGACCTTGGCCAAGTCACTTTGCTTCTCTGAGCCTCAGTTTCCTTCTCTGAAAAATAGTCCTATCTCAGAACCACTGCGAGGATTCAACAACAGTACACCACAAAGTGTTCAGCATAGCACCTGGTACTGTCGCCTTGCCCTCAGCCCCAACACAGAATGCAACCAACATTTTCAGAGCAGGACAGAACTTCCAGATCCTTTAGCAGATACCTCCTCACCCCTCCTGGTCTAGAGAGCCCAATTTCCATTCTGCCCTGCATGGACCCAACAGACCCTCTTGTGGGGGTGGGGGCCTCAGAGAGTAGCCCAGATGGTGCTTCAGCTCTCCAGATCAGAGACCACTCATGGGGAACAACTCCATGCCCCCTCTCCCCCAACAAAGGGAAATGAAGGAGACCGGGGCCACAGAGGTCAATGTCTATGGATCGGAATTCTGGGCTTTGTCAGAGAAGCTGTACTTCCATCCCTGTCGCCAGCAGCCCCTGGGCCATTGTGTCCCCAGCAGCCAACCTGCCCCCACCCCCTACTGCAGTCTTTCTGCCTGGAGGGAGGGAGGGGAGAACAGAGGCGGTTGACCCAAAAACAATAGAGGATCCCAAAGTGATGATTCACAGTCCATTCACAGCCCAACGCCTCAGTGTGCAGAAAGGGAGACTGAGGCCCAATGGGGGCAGGGTCTGAGAGGAAGATAGGCCCAGTGAGAATACAGGTTACTGGGGACAAAGCTTTGCCAGGCATCTGGGACCTCAGTGTGTGAGTGTGTTTGGGAGGTGGAGCCTGAGGCTACCTCAGGGCCCCTCGGATGCTGCCAGAAGTGTCAGTCATCTCAGCAGATGTCACCCAGCCTTGGCCTCCTCTCTCCCTGCCAGAGTAAGTCACTCAGGGTCCTCCCGGCTGACTAAATTGAGATGTTGAGAGGCACCCTCTTAGGGACAGCTGTGGAGCCGCCCCTGCCTCCCCTCCTCCCCTTCCCTCTTTGTACGGCAGGTGGTTGAGGTCCCTCCTCTTTCTGCCTCTTACTCATTCTCCTGAGGCTTGGACACACACACACACACACACTACTTGGCCCCACGAGCACACTAGGCCCCAGCGATTTGGAGGTTGGTTCTCCAAATCAGTTAGGGTTCCTCTCTGTTTCACACTCACATTAGGGAGTCACTCTGGCCCTGCCCTGGTCTCGTTCCAGGCCACATACACTCTCAGTGACCCCAGTGACCGGGGTCTCACAGTAAGCTGGGGTCACGGTCACCCGCAAGGACCTGGGGTCTCTCTCACACAATCACACGCACTCACTCGGCCTGTCAGAGATACACAGAGCCCCTCTGTGTCTCCCGCTTGGTCCCGGCGTCACTGCCCAGTGTCCCGGCCACACGTTCTCCCGGGCTGGGCCGCCTCACGCGCCGTGTCACCCACAGTCACGGGCTGACACCGTTCAGAGCTCCCCCCCGTCCGGCCGCCCCGCGCCGCAGCCGTCCCGTCCCGCACCCGTTCCTGGTCTCGGTCCAAGTTTCCCAGGCCGGGGGCGTCTCCGGGGCCCGCCGACTCAAACTGCAGGTCCCGCGGCTGCTTGGCCCCCGCGCACGGCCGGGCCTGGAGTCGCGGCTAGAGGACGCGCAGCTCCCGGGGCAGGGGGCTTAAAGAGCGGCAGGGACCTGTGCGCGGAAGACGCCGGGACAGGACGCGGGGGAGGGGGGTGCGCAGAGCCGGGGCTGCGGCATCCGCCGCCCCGGCCAACTTCCTCAGAGACTCGGGGAGGCAGGGGGGCGCCACTCGGGTCCGCACCACTCTGGCCCCGGCCGCGGGAAGCAGACCCCGGGCTGAGGCCCCACGCGCCCTCCTTACCTGACCGCCCCGCAGCAGCTCCAGCAGCTCAACCCCTCAGCAGACTGGCAGGCCGGGCCCGGCTCCGCGAGCGCACCGGCGGCCGCGCAGGCTGCGCGCCTTTTGAATGAATCGCTGGCCGGGCCGGGAAGGTGCGCAGCCCCGCCTCCGCGCGTCACGGTCTCCGGCCCCGCCCCCTACGTCAGAGCCCGGGCTCGAGCCCCCAGGTCCCCACCCCCTTGAGGCCGCGTAGGGCCTCGCGTTCTCCCTTCGGGCCGCGCCGCTCTGTTTCGCCATCTCTCGCGCCCCCCGGGAACTGCAGGGGGCTGCGAGGGAAGAGGCTTCTTGGATCCGCCTCTCCTGGACTCCAAACCAAGAAAGAAGGGGTTGCGCGATGCAACACAGTCTGGAGACTTGGATGCTACCCTGGGTCCTGTCACAATTGCCGGTTCAGGCAGGACCACCGCCACCCCTTCTTGGGTCTTGTTTTCCTCCTGGAAATTGGCAACCAGGGAGAACGACCTCACTTTGTTGATGAGGCCCAGGTCGGCCCCTGGAAGTGCTCGCTTGTTGAGGAAAGTCCAAGTGAAAGTGAATCTATAATGGAGGTACAAGTAGTGATCTCCTGCACATGCCTCAGGGCGCAACCCAAAGCGCCTTCCTCCAGAGACCTTTCCTGTCCCCATTCCCCACCCTACCCCACCCCACCCCTCTCTGACAAGATAGTGAGTGTCTCCTTCCAACGGGACAGATGACACAGTGTTCTCCCTTCCCTACCACCAGCTGCCCCACTCTGCCAATTCCCATTGCCAGCTATCTGGGTGCCCAGTTAGGCAGGGACTAGGGACTCCAGGACACTATTCACATTGTATTCCCAGCTCTGTGAATTGTGCCCTCTGGAGTTGTGCAATATGGTGGGCCAGGACTGGAGGCAGCAGCTCAGCAGGCAGAGTTTCCCCCACTCAGTACTATTGAGGGGATCCCAGGAGGTCCTCCCAGGACAGCAGGGCTGGGAGAAGATGCACACAGCACGGAGGGCCTCATGTTGGGGGCAGAGGCGGGCTGGGAAAGGGATAATCACAGCTCATGACAGAGGTAAAGGAAGGTAAATAAGTCTATTGGGGATAGATTGTGGGAAGAGGTGGAGATTTCTAAACAAACTGAGTCCTAGAACCTGAGCTGTAGGGTGAGGGGGTGGGGAAGGTCAGGTCCCCAGGGTCCAGGAGATTCTCAGAGGAGAACTGGACACCTGCAGAGGGAGAGGGGGAGGGGAAGAGTTTCCATTTCCCTGGGCCATGCCCAGGTTGTAGGTGAAGAGCTCCAGGTGACTGACATCAGGATCATAGCCCCATCCCCCTCACATCTCAATGGACACCCCTCAGGGCTAGGGCAAGGGTGGTCCTAGGGTCGAATATCTCAAATCCAAGCCCATGGGGTGGGGGGAGCCCAGAGGGGATCCATGCTGGCACCTGGTGAGGCGATGAGAGTAGCCCAAGAGGCCCTCTGTTCCTGCAAATGTTTTCTTTGTAAGAGGACCTTCTATACCTGAGTTCCAAGTTCTGGAGTTCAAATGGTGGCATGTCACGTGCCACTTAATAGATTACATGAGGATATGCTTTTTGGTCAAGGAGCATAGGCTATTATTAATCAGACATTTTACAGAGGGTCTACACCTACTGCCAGCTCTCTGTGAGGCTTTGGTCAAATCCCTCCCCAGACTCAGTTTCCCCATCTGAAAATCTGGGTGCCAAACTTGTTACCTGAAGGTCGTTCCGGTTCTCTGTGGGAGGAGGTGATCTGCCCCACCTGTCTGAGTGCTAAGGGTGGGCAGCAGCAACCTGAGCCAGGAGGAAAGATCAGGAATGGTGGGGCTGATGTGGTCTCTCTTGTGGCTTTGGGGACTCTGGTTGGCAACTTCGGGCTCTCAGGTTGCATCTCCGTGGAGTTGGGTCTCCTGGAGCCACAGACCACACACATCCCACCCCCGCACCCTCAGGTTATGAGGGAGCCTAACTGTTATTTACTACCAGCTCTGACTCCTGAACCACAATGAGCTACAGATGGGACCCTGCTCAAGAATCTGGGAGCATCTAGTGAGGAGACAGAGATAGAGTTATGGAGGCCACAGGAGAGATTTAGATAAGCTTTTTATAGAGCTTGGACAGCCACAGGCTTGAGAACAAAGGACTCTCACAATCACAGGCTTTTAAAACTCCTGGCATCTCACATGAACCTGCGAAATCTTAGCATTACAATCCCTGCACTTAGGGACCTCAGAGACCATCTCATCTGAACCTGTTATGGTGCAGCTGAGGAAGTGAGCCCAGAGAAAGCCAGCACCTCATCTTAGGTGGCACAGCACATGCTCCAGTAAACCAGGATGAGCTGCGATGGTGCTCCAGAGGCACAGTCATGAGCTCCATGTCCCACTGAGGCCCTGCCTGCAGTGGGGACCCTGTCCCAAAGGATCAGAGGCATGGGATGCAGTTGTTTGCAAGGAACCTGAACAGATGTCAGTCTCTGGGTTGCGGACCAGAAGTGGTAGCGCCCTCTGCTGGCTGCACTGGAATTTTAACATGGAAATACAAAGGAGGAGGAATGCTGGGGGCTCCGACTTAAATTTCAGTGCTCTAGGGGTGCCTGGCTGGCTCAGTCAGTGGAACATGCGACTCTTGATCTCTGGGTTGTAAACTGGAGCCCCACACTGGTTATAGAAATTACTTAAAAATTAAAAAAAATCTTTTTTAAAAATTTCAATGCTCTGCACTTGGCTAATTCCCAACTGGCCAAGTCCTACCCCTCTAAGGGCAGGCTTCCCCCTATGTCTGTGCCTTAGCTCCATGCGGAGGTCTAAGGAGGAACTGAGGCTAGGAGGCCAGGGTGGGTGGGGCTCAGCCTGGGGCAGGGCAGACACTGAGCTGAGGCTGCTGGGCCTGAGAGCTAGGTGCAGTCCGAATTTAGGTCTAGACCCTGACATGGGTCTGAAATCCCACTGGGGTTAGGTTTTGGTGTCGCACAGAAAGAGGTCAAGTCTCAGTCTGCCATTGCCAGACTGTGTCACTTAAGCAAGTGACTTTACCTCTCTGAGAGCAAGCTCCCCAGCCCAGGGTGTTGTGAGGATCTATTGAAACCCCATTGTCAGGGGTACCAGCTTCTTCTAGAAAGAAGAACCCCTTCCAGGCTCAGAACCCCTATCTGCTCCCTCTCTTCCTGCATCCTCAGTGTTTGCCCTGTGTCGTCCCCACACCCTGGCATCTGGGCTCTGCCCCTACTTGTCCCTGATACCTGCTCTATATCCACCTCCTCAGTTCAGTCCTGCAATCTATCCCTGATCCAGCTTAGGATGCCTGTTCACTTGCCTTTGCCAGGCAGGACTCCTCTTTGGCCATAATGGGCCCAAAATAGCACTTCCCCTTGCTGCTTCCTGCAACCTGGCCTGTGGCTTAAGGTCTGTGAGGACAGAAGAGAGAATTGGTGTTTGGCAGGCATGCAAAATATGTGAAGGTCTCATAGAGGTCATTTGGGTCCGGAGAGGGCAGACACTTGCCTGGGGTCACACAGTGAAGGGAGGCGAGGGCTGAGATTTGAGTGCAGACATCTGAGTCCCCTATCTCCTCCCCAGTCTCTACCCGAAATGTCTAAGCCGGGGCCTTAGCCAAATTTGCTGTCCCTTCACCAAGTCTTCTGGACCTGCAGATTATTGCTAGCCCCAGTTCAAGGCATATGACGGGGCCCCTGAAGACCAGCTAATTTAGTTCTGTGCTTCAGGGGTTCTAAGGGTCATTCTCTGACTGTTCTGATCACAGGAAACCTTCCTGCCTGGGCTGTCCTCTACACCCACCCAGCTTCCACCCCCACCCCACCCCCCAGCCTCAATGCTGCCTTGCTGTGTGATCTGAAATAAGTCCCTATCCCTCTCCTTGCCTCATCTTCCCCCTGAGGTAGATGTCTAGCTAAACCCTGCCCTCTGTCCCTAGCCCAAGGAACCACTTGGAGAATCCCTTTGGAGAAGAGATGGCTCTCTCTTGTCCTCTGAGGTCAGAACACCCCACCCAGGGCTGGTTTAAGGAACTTGAGCCAGACACCTCATGAGTGATTGGATGTGGCTCTGGCTGCTCAGACTCTGTCTCTCCTGTCCTCCAGCCACTCCATGTGACTTCCCCTCTTCTCTTCCCTGAGCCACAGAGACCTGAGCAGACAGATCGCATGTGAATCCAGGCTGTACCACTTAGCAGACTGGTGACCTTGAGGAAGGCATTTAACTTCTCTGAACCTCAGTTTCCTCATCTGAAGAAAGAGAATAATAATGGTACCAACTTCCCGGGACCATTCTGAGGATTGAGATGGTCCATGCTCCTGACTTGTAGCAAACAATAACTGGGAGCTGGGGTTATTGTTTTGTGATATTTAAGACCTAAAAGGAGACCCTAACAGAATTCTCCAGATTTAATTCAACAAATATTTATTGAGCATCTACTACGTGTCAGGTACTGCAGGCAGCCTAGGGATGGAGCAAAAAACCAAAATGAAGTCCCCTTTCATAGAGCTCATGTTCTGGCTTCCCCTACCTCTTCCTCTCCCCCAGCTGGGCCTACACCATGGACTCCTCACTCCAGCTGGCCCCCCTCCCCTGCTTGCCTTGCCTCAAGCTGTGCTCTCTTCATACCAAACCTAAGCCCCACTTCTTCCGACCCCAATGGCCAGCCATGGCCATACCCTTTAAAGTATTGGTTCTCCACCTCAGCTGGCGAAATTAAAACATGGTGTCCTAAGACAGTTACTCTTGGAGGATAGACTCAGAGGGGACATTTGGGGAGTTTTCAGGCTGACAAATACTCGGCTTTTTGATCCGGGTGTATTTACATTATGAAATTCATCAAGCCACACACTAACAACTGTGTACTTCTTTGTACAAACATTAGACTTCAATCCAGTTCCCTTGGAAAATACTGATACCTGGGTCCTACACTCAGAATTCTGACTTAATTGGCTTGGGATATGGGCCGGGCCCCTCAGGTGATTATAATGTGCAGCCAAGGTTGAGAACTACTGCTTTAGAGGAGCCAATTCTTCTAGGACCCTCCCCTGGGCCTGGGGCCTGATAACTATTCATCCCAGGACCTCCCTCCCCACAGCTGACTGGCTCAGGCATAAACACCTGTCCACAGGCTGACCAATGCCCTGGGATGTGGCCTCCTCGGTAACAGTGGGCTGGGCCTGGCCCAGTCCTACTAAGGTACTTGAGCTGGGAACATGCTGAGAATCCGGCCTTGGGTATCCAATGCCAGAACTGAAGTCTGACCAGGACCCCTATGTTGAGGTGAAGAGGCCCCAAGGCCACAGAAGCTGTGAAGCAGTGAGAACAGCAGCCATCTGGCAGCAAGGGAGGAACCAGAGTCTCAAGGTGAAGAGGCCAAGTGTCCAGAGATGGAGTGCCAAAATGTGGGCCACTGTGATGAAAACTATTTACTGCCAGTTCCCCTTTCCATTAACTACCCCCCCTTTTATTTCAGGGCAGAACAAATCTCTTCTTTGTGGGGGAAAGGATTAATGGCCCCATTTTACAAATGAGGAAATGAAGGCTCACAGGGGATACAAGTCATTCAAAGTCACATAGCTAGTTAGTGATAAAGTCAAGATTTCTGTCCAGCTTCAAAGTCTGTGTTCTTTCTGCTTTGTTGCACCATGAATTCCACACAAACGTTGCCTTTTACCCTGGAATATGTGTGTTTAATATAATCCCCTCCTTCCCAGATCTTCCAAGTGAAGTGATGCTGCAGGGAGGTGTTCCATGCGTGTCCTGTGGCCTTGAGGGCCCAGCAGACCCAAGATATGTGTATACCAGTTTGCAAAGCATGAACCTGCATTCCCCCTTCAGCAAATGGTATGTGTAAAGTGTTAATCACTTAGGTGGGAAAATGTTCCAACGAGTTCAGCAGAGCTGGGGCATGCTCTGCCCTTCGCAAGTGGTCGTCATCTTCAGCCCCGTGGGTGTACCCTGGTGGGAAGAGATCAGCCCTGCGTGGACTGGCCGGCCCCATGGGTTTGGCCTCTGTATTCTTTTTCTCTTTTTCTTTCTTCTTTTCTTTTCTTTTTTCTTTTCTCTTTTCTTTTCTTTCTTTCTTTCTTTCTCTCCCTCTCTTTTTCTTTCTTTCCTTTCTTTTTCTTTCTTTCTTCCTTCCTTCCTTCCTTCCTTCCTTCCTTCCTTTCTTTCTTTCTTTCAAGATAGCACCAGTGGAGGAGGGGCAGAGAGAGAGGGGACAGAGGATCCAAAGCAGGATCCATGCTGACAGCAGCAACTCTGACACTGGGCTCAAACTCTCAATCCGTGAGATCATGACCTGAGCCAAAGCCAGACGTTCAACTGACTGAGCCACCCAGGCGCCCCTGCATTTTATGTCTACTTTAATGACATACTGTTTTGGACCAGAAATCAGACAGACTTGGATTCTACCCTTGCTCTAAAACCTGAAATCACCTTAGCTTCTGTCAGAATCCCCAGCCTCACATGAGGCTTTGCTGCAAAGAACACCGTTTCCTGGAGGAGCTGTATAGGCTCCCTGGTCGCCTAATTTTTTACTTACTGCCTGGGTCAGCTTCAGATTCCCAAGCCTCATCCCAGATCCAATGACTGAGAAGCTGTAGGGAGCCTGGGAATGTATACTTACATGGACAATTATGTATCACACTTCCTGTTTACACATGTGGCCTGTAAGGGATTCTGACACGTAGCCCTGGTTACAAAGCAGTGAACTGGCATAAGCCCTTGTTTTCCTGATGAAAGAACTATAGCCCCCACAGGGGCAATGACTTGCCTAGGATAACACAGCAAGTGGCAGCCTTCGCATCCCAGCATCCTTCTGGGTCTCCAAGCCCTCCCTTCTGCTCAAGTGAGCAGGTGTTGGGAGGCCCATCAGATGGGGAGCCCTGAGGTTGCTGGCTGGAGGCCACTATGCCACTGATGGGGAGCAATCATTTGGTGTTTCTATTTATTGACTCTTTAAAATTCATCATCCAAGGAAAGTTAATACATGACTGTTTGGTAGCAAGAGAAACATAATCTAAGACCGCAATGACCCACGCACCCCAAACAAAAACAGAACCAAACAAACCCCATCTGAAACCAGACCTTTGGAGCTGTAGCTGAAGAAGCAAGGGGGCTGGGGGTCAGACTGGCTCCTGCAGTCCAGGGGGCAGAGAAGAGGCTGCCCTCAAGTGGTTCCCAGTTAAAGAGGCCATGTCCAGCCCCTCAGCTCTGGGCATTCTTCCTGGAGGGGCTGCCCTGGCAGGAAGGGTGTGAAGAGAGGGACTCAGTGGTCAGAGTGAAGGGGCTCTTAGGCCCACACTCCTAAGGTGACCATACTGCCAGTGCATGAGACACAGGGGCTGGGGAGGCAACTTTATGGAGAGCAGGGGCCCTTTCCTCTTCCCTGCTCAGGCCAGGAGAGAGCCTTGCCCAAGTCCCCATCAGTGTTACCAAATTTGGAAATGACTAAAGGCACTGCCAAGAAGTTAGGAAATACCAAGGCCTGGGGAGGCCCCCAGATGGGAGTCACTGCCCCCAGCAGTCATCATCTTGTTCTGGACGACTGAGGGTACTTGGTCCTTGGCTCTGGATACCGGAGGGCAGCCCAATCAGGACAAGGCCGTGGAAAGTATATGTGAAGAGGCAATGTTTTAGTGCCCTGAACATGCAGTGTGTGTGTGTGTCTGTGTGTGCACACATGCGTGCAAGTATGTAATGGTGGGGGGATTGGTCCTTCCAGGAAGGCTTGCTTAGGGTCCTAGGTGGCCCCCAGAGCAGATATAGGGTTTTTTTCCCTTCTGTTATTTCTTCAAATCACCCCCTGCCCAGGTCATTGCATAAATAAGTGCTTGGGAAGGTACACATCTAAAAAGGAACATAAATACTGTACATGGGAAAGGATTCTGCCCCAGCCCTCCCACTGTCCCCAGAAAACCCTCCAAATATTGCACATGGCCCTCCCTAGCCCCATGGGGTCCAGGCCTGGCTGTGTCTTTGGTAGAAGCTCCAGGGACAGAGGTCCTGGGCAGCCCACGTGCCCCCTACCCCACCCCAATCGTGACTGGGAACACCGCAGCAGCCAGAGGGTTGGGAAAGGCCTTGGCCCACTGGCCAGCAGGTGTTCCATCAGTAATACTTCCTCAGGGATAGGAGGGAGCCCACACAGTCACAGGTGAGCCCCTGGTGGGACACTCCCAGTCAGAGTCTGCATGTGGGCTAGGAAGAGGCAAGCAGGTTGAGGGCAAGTGGGCGGGCCAAGTCCTGGGCCACAGCGGACAGGGTCACACCCTCCATAGGAGGAGGTGGTTTGTGCTATCATCTCGGCCCACAGTCTCGCTGCTGCCACCACCCCCACTGCTGAGTCGGAAGTCCTCATAGCCGTCACCTCCACTGATAACCAGCATTTTAGGCCTGGCTGAGGCAGGTCCTCGGTGCCGAGGGGAGTCCCGGTGCTCCAGGGATGGAAGCTTCTCAGGGCCTTGGGAGTGGAGGGAGAGGATCCGTTAGCCTGGGGGCAACTGGTGGCTGTACTGTCCCCTAAAGGCCTGCACCCCAGAAGACAAGGAACAGAGACAGGTACATTTCCTGAGGGGATCCTATTTCCTGTTAGCCAAGAACTTCTTGTTTGAAAAGAAATGCCCACTTCTTGGCAGTCACACAACTTACCTCTATCTGTACTTTCTAGTCAAGAGCGGCATAGGTTCCCAGGGCCACACCACTTTCTCTCAGTTACTGCACATGCACTGTCCTCCTCATACCACTTCCTGCTTCCAACAGCCCTTTCTCGGCTAGGGAGCTTAGGTCTTCTCTGGACACAGACCACTCCTGCCCGAGGCTTCCCTGCTTCCCAATTCCCACTGCCACTTCCTCTTGGGAATATGGTTTCCTGCCCGGTCAAAGCAAGACTTGGCTAATTGTAGCCTCCTTGATGTACATCATTTCCTAATACATTTCACTTTCTAATTCTCATAGGCCACTTCTGTCTTATCTACCATTTGTGTTCTACTTACTGGTGCCATTTCTATTTCCTGCTCTGCACATCACTTCCTGACTCCACTTTCTGCCCCAGACATCATCTCTAGTCCTCTTTCATCTCCTGCCATATACATCCCTTGCGGTGCCATAGTCTAATTCTTGGGTTATAGTTCTTACGGTTCACTCCCTGTCTACCGTGACACTTCTAGATAGAGTTTTACATACACCCCCTATCCTAGGAGGTTTTATTTTGGGGTTTCTAGAGCCTATTTCCTGTCATATATGCCATTTCCAGCTCTGTATAACACTCTTCTTCCCTCTTAAACCTCTTCTGGCAGGATAGGGGAGTCTTAAGAGACTGAAGAGGATCCCAGGATCCCTGGATTGGTAGGATGCAGAAACCTACCCGTGTCTGGGGGAGGTGGTGGGGTTGAGCAGAGCAGGTTGAAGCCGTCTGGCAGCTGGACTGCAGCCAAGAAGCGGACGTGGCCGGTGTGTCCCTGGCCTAGGCCAGCGGGGCTAAGGGGTGCTCGCGGGCAGCTGACGGTACTGGGCGAGGTGGGCATGGTGAGCACGACGCCGGCACTGGTGCCCACCCACAGCAGCTCTTCACACACCAACAGCGCTGTGATCCTCAGGCAGGCAGCCTTGTGCTGCCGGATGATGGCGTCCGAGCCTAGGGTGCAAGAGAGACCAGAGCTGAGGCCGAATTCTCACCCTGGCTCAGCTTCCTCAATGATGGGGCAGAAAGGCTCCAAGGGAAGGGGTAGTGGTGGACTGAGGTCAGTACCTGCCAGCATCCTGTGCACGGGAGGTGTGACGTCTACCTCTGCCAGCTGCTCAAAGGTGTCTGGATGGTAGAGACACACGTGGGCACTACCCTTCAATGTCACCCACACACCCAGGCTGGAGTCCACCATACAAGCCACGCTGCGGCTGGAATCCTGCCCCACATAGAATGTGTGCTGGTTGGGGAGACAAGTAGAGTGCAGGTGGGTGACCGGCAGGCTTGCCTTCTCTGCCCCTTCCTGCCTTGTGCTTCACCAGTGCCCCCCTCATCCCTTACAGCTGCCACTAAACCTCTCCAGAAAGCCACCTGGACTGACAGCAAAGGCAGCCTTCCTCCTTGATCTAGATGACCAACCTATCAAAGCTTGGCTTCACTGAAGCCCCGACTCAATCCTCAGAAATTCAAATGGAGCTGCCTTTCCCCATGAAACTCCATGACTCCATGATCAGAGAATTTTAGAGCTTGAAAGATTTTCAGATCAATCATTGGGCTCTCCCTGGACAGATGGAGGCTTTCTTATTGCCCCTATGGTCTCATCTCTCACTTTCATGAGTCAGGCTCACCTCAAATCACCAACTGTGTCCCCACTACCCTCCCCCCCCCCCGCCCCACTCCCCAATGCTACCTCCAGCTGCAGTGTGTCAGGGCTCAGGACAAGGATTCGGTTCTGGCAGCCACACCACAGACGCCCACCCACAGACACCATCTTGGTGATGGGGCTCCCCTGAGAACCCAGGGTCACTGACTTGAAGTTCTGGGGGTCCCAGAAATGGCCTGGAGTGGGAGTGGGATAAAGAAAACAGAGTAAATTCAGTCCACTATTGCATTACCCCCACACCCTGAAATGAAATGAAATGAAATGAAATGAAATGGTGTCCTCATTTATACACAAGGACACCAAGGCCCAGAGAGGGCCTGAGAGTTCCCCAAAGCCACATCTTCAGACTCATGGCCCCAAAGCCCCACCTGTGCTCAGAAGACAGTGCCAGCAAGGGGCTCGTGGGGGGTGGGGGAGGGGTGGGTTCCCACCTGCTTCTCTTTGGTAGACCACAAGTTCTCCATTGGCCAGAGACACAAACACCTGGTTATTCAGATACCTAGGCAGGGAAAAGAAGGAGGAGTCAGGGGTTTCAGGAGGCCAGAGGAGGTCACCTTGGGCCAAAGCATCGTAGCCAGAATGGCTATATTTCCTGAGAGACCACCCCTCCAGGCAGGGAAGCCTGAGGCTAGGAAGGGGTAGGATTGGCTCATAGTCAAAGAGTATATGAAAGGCACAGCTAGCCTAGGGCCAAGCCCCTGGCCTCCAGCCTCCACAGAAAGGAGGGGCCAGTCGAGCAGGGAGACCTGGGTGAACAGCAGGAAACCTGCATGTGTAGAAGGGTCTGGACTAGGAGGACTACCCAAGGGCCTTACAGGATGCAGGTCACAGAGGCCGCATGCTGAAGCTTCATGCTGTTCCTGCGATCACGGATGCTGTCGGAGGACTGGTACACGTGGACACTGTGGATCAGGGGTGTGCACCTGTGACAAATGCTTGCACACACCAGCCCCTGAAGTATCCCTCCACCTCTGTCTCCATCACCATCTCCTTCCTGCCAGGTGCCTGCCCAAAGCACTGAGATCCAAGAGCCGCACTATGGATCTCAGACTCACTGGCAGCCCTGGCTGCCAGTACTCCTGAGGTCTGACCCAAAGCCCTCCTGCTTCTGCTTCAGGATACCATATGATTTCCAAAGCAGAGAGCTCAGGATACCATATGATTTCCAAAGCAGAGCTCAGTGTCCCCAGCCCCTCTCCTGACCTTACCAGCCATCCTCAGTGCCCAGCCACACAGAGCTCTGGTAGGCCTCAGGGTCAACGCTCAGCAGGTCCTCAAGGCTGCCCCGGGTAAAGGAGCCACGGCTGGAGCGGCGAAGGGCTCTCCCATCCATTGGGCTGGTACTGCAGGGACCGCCAGGTCCAAAGGAGCCAGACAGTGGCAGGAAGCCAGGCTCCTGCTCTTCCTCTGAACTGGTCGTCTCTGCCGTGGCCTCCTTGGAGCTTGGGGTCTCCTCATCTGAGGGAGACAAAGGTCTCTGCCTCCATTCCACCTCTGCCAGGCCCAAACCTGGTATCTTTCTAGATCTCCATCTCTCCTCAGTGCATCCCTTCTGGCCATGTCCCTCTTGAGGGCCTTCCATAGCTGTTCTCCTCTCCTGGCAGCCTCTGCATAGCTCAGGCCTTGTCATTCTGCTCACGGACAGTCTAGTGCTACAGGCTGCTAGTCCTAAACTGTCCCACTCCAATCCACCAGCACATCGTGGACAGGGGGATCGGCCATTCTACTCCCTACTCCATCTTCCCTACTTGACCAAGCACTTCATGATGTGTAGGATCTGGCCTGACTGTCCTACTGCCCTTGGGTCTTTGGTATCACAGCCCCCGCCCACCTCACTGGCTCCCACTGCTCTGCATGCTGACCTCCTGAGACTTGAATCCACGCTTTTGCCTATGCTGGTCCCTCCTCACCCATCAGTACCTGCTGTGCTGCCCCCTCCTCTGCGCAGTCCACCCTGCCTGACAGCCCCAAACTGGGCACTCACTGCCAAAGCTAGAGGAGATAGTGGACCGGCTGGCTTGGCTCTGCAGGGTTCCCGAGGGGCTGGGCGAAGACTCATCATCAGAGTCGCTGTCAAAGGGCACCAATTCTGGGCGAGTGTCCCCTTCGGCGGGGCCTGGTGCCATCTCCAGCCCCGAACCTGCAATGGAGATGTGCAGGCAGGGCTGGGGCCCTGGCTCTGCCAGCGTCGCTGCTTCTTCGTCCGCAGCCTCAACGTCCAGTTCTGGACCGGGGGTCTCCAGTGCCGTCTCTGGGGGACTCCTCAGTGAGGCAGGCTGGTCCCTGTGAGATGTAGGAGCGGGGATGAGAGCCTCCAGGAGCCAAGGCCCTGCCCCACTGGTCCACAAGCCCACTAGGCCCAACCCCATCCACACCTGCAGCCACGTAGGGGTAAAGGACAGGGACTCTGGCCTGCTGGCCCGCGCACAGCCCCAGGCCTCACCTGTGGCTGCGGCGCTGCAGGCCAGGCACCGCCCCAATGCAGAGGATGCGGGCGGAGCAGACAGCGATGCAAGCCTCCACGTCGGGCTCAGCACGCAGGCTCAGCAGGCATACCTGGCCCACGTAGCCATCGCTGTTGCACACCCACACTTCAGGCATGGGCTCGGGACAGCTGCTCAGGGTCGGAGCTGCACACGAGAACTGCAGAAGACACCAATGGACAGGGGAAGGTGAATGAAGGAATTATTGCCAACTTTCCAGGCTGACCAGCAGAACGGAGGGAGGTGGCCCTGCGTGGGTGTGCGTGAATTCCCAGTACACCCCTCTGAGTACACATGCGCGCACACACACACACACACACACACACACACAAACACATGTGATATTCTACACATCAAATGCACGTATGCCTGTGTGATAGAAGTATCATCCATTCATGTACACATACATCCATGCACATATAAACCCCAAATATGCTCACATATCTATGTGGGTAACAAATGTGAAAAATAGTAACCTCTGTCCATAGGTAGGCAAACTCATACAAGCACATAAATTAGACAGCTTCATGCTAATCACATAGCCTTTGTCCCCATGCACACATATAGACATGCATGGCCACACCCATATGCGTGTGACACATATACAGTATTCACATGCCTATGCAGAGTTGTAGGCTCCAAGACACAGAGGGCAACCACAATGTTCAAGGCATGTACATAACGTTGTACACAAAACAAAAACACATGAACATGTGCTGGCTTTGAATACGTGCACCCACATGACCCAGGCACATACACGTACCTGCATGCCACTGCGGGTTTTCATGATGGGGATGGCCTTCAGGAACTCAGGGTCTAGACAGCTTTTGCTGGATGCTGTAGGGAGATGGACAAAAAGACACTGCTTAGCATCCACCTCACTTTTGCTCATTTCCCTTCCTCCCCTGCTCCTCGGGGTCTCTCAAGGGAGAATGAGGGGGCTGTAGGGTATGTCCTGCTTGTCCCTGGCCTCAATTTTCCCATCTGTACAATGTGGGAGGTAGACCTAGAGGTCCCTAAGGATCTTCTAAACCATGGACCCTGATGAATAGCTTTCCCTGATCTAGGCCTGCTCAGAGTGTATGTATGTGGGGCGCAGAAAGAGGGGTCCTGGCATCCACTCCCACAGTAGCACCCCACCCTAAGCTCACCCTATCCATGGAATTCCCTCCCTGCCGAGGAGGCCCTGGAAAAGTCCCACATTTCTCTGTAGGAGTCTCAGTCCACCCTCCCACCAGCAGGCACTGAAGCACAAAACACAGCAGTCTTGGGACTTCTGGCTCCTGATCTCACAGACCGCTGCAAGGTACTGCCCACTCCCTGGCGGTGCTGGGAGAGGACGCCAGCATGGGCCTGGCTTACCCAGCTTCCTCTTGGCTTCATCAAACACCTGCTCAAAGCCGAGGCGGGCATCAGGGTGGGGGAACTCGAAGATGAAGGAGTCAGTGCCCTCAGGCCTCGTGGTACACAGCTCCAGCTTGGTAGGGGGGAAGGAAAGCGCGTAGCACAGCGCCTGCTTCTCTGACAGGTCCCGGTGCATGGCAGCTGAAAGGTCCCGCAGCGCTTCGTCCAGGCTCTGCCGGGAGGGGACCCAGGCCTCAGGCCCTGACATCTCCCCACAGCCTACTTCTGCCCTGGGAATGCCAGTGGGGACCTGCCTCTCCCCTCAGACAGAAAGTGGGACTCTGTCTCCCCCCCTGGAGGAGGTAGCCTGGATTCTCCCCCAACAGACATGATGGGTCCTCTCTCCTCCCTCAGCTAGGGATGGAGGTGTATCTCCACCCTCAGGCCTAGAACACATCACTTCCCTCAGCTGGGGTGAGGCTGTATTTCCCCCTTCCAATAAGTGACAAAGATGACTGACCTCTTCCTCAGGCAAATGAAAAGGCTGCTCTCTCTCCCTCAGTAGGGTCTGGCAACCCCCGCTGCCCCATTCCCCCAGCCTCAGACAGAGGGCACAGACCTGGTGGGGGAAACCAAGGTTCTCAGAAAGCTTGCTCATCTGGCCCAGAGTGGTCAGGTCCTCGTCTAGGCGGCTGATAGCCTTCTGGATGTTCTCCCGATTGGTGGCTTGGGATGCCCCTGGTGGGAAGAGAGGAGGGCCATGGGCAGATACAGAGGCAGACAAGGTCAGGCGTGGACAGACACTCTTCTCCTCCCTCACAGTCTGCAGTTCAGCATGGGGAGTGGCCTGCCAAGCTGAGCGCTTGTAAGCCCCAAGACCCCAGGAACAAAGGCAGCTCTCAGGGAAACCGCAGCCCTAGGAACAGGGAAGTGGGCCTGATTCAGAGCCACTTGGCCCAGGGTGCTGGTCCCTTGGAGAACTCCCTGGAAGAGCACAAAGAATAAACAGCAGGCGGCTCTGCAGCTTATGCAGGCTCCTGCTGACACGGGAAGCCACGGTGGTGTGGTGTAGCCTCCACAGGGGAGTCAGCCGGGCAGCCAGAGCCTCAGGCGCTCAAATCTGCTGACCAAGGGACTCAATTCCCCCACAAAGAAGGGAAAATGAGCTGATGCCCTGGATTTCTCTAGTCCTATCCCATACCTGACCAGGGCCAAGTAGCAGGCCCCACAGGCCAACTCAGCATCCCCACACCCTGCATTGCCTGGCTGGGGGTGTACACCCTGGACCAGTAACCCACAAATAGGCAGAGTAGACAGCAGTGCAGTGTTTTAGAAAAGCTGAGGCTTGGGTTTTCTCCTTCTCCTTTTTTTTTTTTAAGTTTGTTTATTTGCGGGGGCGGGGGGGGGCGGGGACAAGGAGCAGAGAGAGAGAGGGAAAGAGAATCCCAACAGGCTCCACAACGGCAGCACGGAGCCTGACACGGGGCTGTCTCACAAACCACGAGATCATGAACTGAGCCGAAACTAAGGGTGGAATACTTAACCAACTGAGCAACCCAGGCACCCCTCTCCTACTCCTTCTGAAGGAAACTGTCTCCCCATAACCCTCATTGCCAGGACAGCCGTGTTTTCTTCCATATGACCGTGCCCCTCTCTAGCCATACTTGATTGAATCAGAAGTAGACACCTAACCTAGTCATTTTATCAACTGGCCTGTGTTCCAGTGAGAAGAGACAAACGGGACCGATAATCGGCTTGTATCCCTACACAGGTGCCCACATGAGGCAGGCCTGGGTTCACCCCGGGGGCCACCTCAGGTGAGCCTAGGGGCAGAGCCTGGACCTGAACTGACTGCCAGCTCAGAGGTGCCCACGCCACCATCCCAGACCAACCATCCCCCTCAAGGGGACTTGCGGATCCTGGAGCAGCTAGGGAGAAAGGCCATGATGCAGAACAGGCCATGAAGGAACACAGGAGTTAGAAGGAAGGAGGAAGCAGAGAAAGCTGAGAGCAGTGAGAACAGGAAGAACCACAGACAGACAGACAGATGGAGACACAGACACACATGTACACACAGCAGGAGGAGCAACTCTTTGAAACCACCTCAGCTCCTGACAGCCTCTGCCCCAAACAACACAGATCTTTCCAACCAGCCTTGTGCTTGGACTGACTTGAGTGAGGCCCTGCTCCCTGGGAGTGAAACTGCTGGACCAGAGCAGTGTGTTATCACCTAAGGGGATGCTTGTGCGGTGGTCAGTGGCTGGTGGAGGGCACGTCTGTGGCCTCTGCACTGCTCCAGCCTAGGTTAGGTCCCTGCCCAGTCAAAGGTGATCTGCACGGATGGGTCTGGTGTGGTTCTGTGGGGGACAAACCCATCCTACATACAACCCGCCTTGTACTGGACGGGAAAGTGAGGCCCCAAAGCAGAAAAGCAGATGGATAGGCAGCCAGCCTGGCCACAGCTCAAACCCTCCAGGAGGGCTTCTTAGAGGAGGACCCCAACACCCAGAAGCCCTGGGCAGGCCTGGGCCAGCCCCACCTTTGATTATGTCCGCATCTTCCAGTGGCAGCTTCCACAGCAGCTTGTACTTGCTGGCCGTGTCAATGACGCTGGCTGCCGTGTACCTGTGGGGAGCCAATGGGGTGCTCTGGCCTGGGCAGCGGAGTGGGGCCCAGGGAGGGACAACTGCTCCCCCCATGCCAGAGCCCAGCCCCACCCCAGCCACTCACAGGCTCATGGAGCTACGCCGCAGGGAGCCTGACTTCCGCTTTAAGGTGGTGCAGACAATGAGGTCCGTGAACAGGAAGAGGGACCGGTCCTTCTTGCCACCAACTGCCTTCTGTGGGGCCCGAGGCAGGACTCAGGCCCAGAGGCCCACCCTCCTGCCCACAGTGCCCAAGGGGACAGCCAGGCCCACAGAGGGGTGAGGGCTCTGCCCCTGATTCCCAGAGGCAGAGGCAGAGTTGGGACTCGACCCGGGACTCCTGTTGTGGGGAAGAGCAGGCAGGCCCATGGGCGGCAGGTATGAGCGGAGTACGAACAAAGTGGGGAGATGGGAACAGGTGGGTAGACAACGGGCCACTTCTTACCACTTCAATGACCATCTCCTGCCTTAGGAACCGCCGCAGAGGGGCTTGGAGCTGTGGGGCAGGAGAGACAACGCATCTTGAAGGCCAATTCTTAATTCCATCTCCTTCCTAGACCCTGGCGACCCCTTGGTCCCACTCCATGTGCCAGGCCATAGAAGCACATCCCATCTCTCCTCCTGATGCTGTGCTGTCAGGCCACAGGACATGTGGCCTGAGACCGGCATGGAAGAGGACATGGATTTGGACAAAGATGTGTGGGGACGCTGGTAGACAGGGATGCAAACACACTGCAGACACTGCTGTGGATGTGGACGTGACCATGATGACCTCAGGTGACCACGGACGGGAACAAAGGCATGGGTGGAGTGGGATGGCACTCACATCCTCCATGCCCTCGATGTGAGCCTCAATCTCCTGCAGCACACGGGCATGTCGCTCTGCCTCCTCGGCACTCCGCACACCCTTGTTGATGCGTTCAGCCACCTGTTTGATGTTCCGCTGAGCATCCAGCAGGAGCGGGTGGTCTGGGTGGTCCTCGGGTGTGTGCTTCAGGAGGTCCTGGGGTAGGAATGAGGACCAGACCCCTGCTTAGCTGCCCCTGTCAGGCCCTGGGGCCCACACTGACTGCTGGACTCAGAGGGACTATAGGTGGATTCCAGAGAGGACTTATTTTCCGACCCAACCCCTGGGGACTCTGATGCCAGGCTCGACCAAGTGGGGGCCTCAGAGCCCCCTGCATCCTCCAGGCCTTGCCTCCCTGCCCACGGACCCCATGCTCACCTTCACCAGAAGCTCATAGCGTGGGATCCGCTGTACAGGCTTGATCATGAGGTCAGATAATGCCTGCTTCTCCTTGTTCTCACGCATGCTTTGCTGAAACCAGAAAGAAGGTGGATGGGTACCCAGGTGAGGAATGTCATGCAAAGAAGGGAATGTCCAGGGATGGGTCCCCAGCCAGCCCCTCCAGGCCAGCCCAAGAGCAAAGGCTGACCCACATACTAAGGCTGTGGTGCCTAGGCTGGGAGCTCTTGGGCAATCCCCCACCAAAGCTAGTCCACGAGGAGGGTCATGTCCATCCCCCTGAGCTAGCCCACAGTACCTCCAGGAACTTGAGAAAGGCAGGCCTCGCCTCCTTGGCCACACGCACAGCATCCTTTGCATTGAGAAAGTTATCAATGTAGGCAGAATAGATGTTGACCAGGACGTCTTTGGAGAACTGTGGGTGAAGAGGCAGGTTGTGCACCTTCAAGGTATCTCTTATTCCACCTCACCCTGTCCTGGTTTCTAATGATTCACAAGCCAACATCCTTTCCCTCCAACTGGACATAATATGGTCTCTAAGGGCTTGGGCATTTGCTCCTACGTCGTGTGTACATGTTGTAGGTGCGACTGGTCAGGTGTGTACATATACCTGCACACACATATGTGCATTACCTATGGTTTGCGTGTCATGGATGTACATATGCCTAGATGTGTCCTGCCAGGACACCACACCAGGTTCTCCCATTTCCAACTGGGCATTTCCATCCTTGGTCTCCAACCCCACCAAGTCCAGCCAGGCAGGTCTCCTTCCTCACTGTCCTCTGAGTGACACAGACTCATTCCACCTGCTTGGCTCATGTAATTCCCTTCACCAGAATGCCCTTCCTGCACCCAAATCTCACCCACCCTCAGCGTTAAGCTCCAACTGTGCCTCCTCCAGGAAGCACTCCCTGCCCTGACTAGGGCTCTTCCTGGAACTATACCTGGCCTCTGGCCTCCCTTGATCTCCCAGGACAAGTCTCCTCTCTGCAAAAAGGTAGGTACACCCATTCCATCCAGTAAAGCCCTGCTCAGGTCAGGCACACAGCTGGTGGCTAATACCCACTGGCCAGATGACAGCTGGGCTAAATGTGAAAGTTCTTGGTCAGAAGCCCTGGCTAGGAGTTGGGACATCCCAGTTCCTGTCTCAGCTGCACCATGGATGGACTAGGTGACCTGTGGTGGTATTTGTTTCTGGCCCCTCTGGGCCTACAAATCCCTGTGTCTCTGAGGTGCTGACTGTCCTCCTCCCCAACCCCGGGTGTACTACAGGGCACAGGCTGAAGCAACCTGGAGAGGAAGACAGCCCCTAGCCCCTACCCCCTACCCCATCTTGGCACAGAGCATTCTCTGCTGACCCCTCCCTGGGGCCAGGGCTTCTGCTCCAGTCAGACCCTGGTCAGCATCACAGTCCAGACAGCAGAGGAACCTGGTGACACTGAAGGTAGTGATAGCCTAGAGATGTCAGCACTCAACTGGGGTCCCATCACTGCTGGGCCAAGGTTCCTGCCACATCAGTTCCAGGTCAGCAGACACCTTCTAAGACCTTCTTAGGCACAGGCCCACCCACATCATCACAAACACATGAAAAAACACCCACATCTTATAAAAATAGGTAATATATTTTTTTTGTTAGTACAATTCTTGGAAGGATTTTTACAATTTTGCTTTTGAAATTATTTTGCTCTGAATAACCATTTAGTTTGTGTTTGGCTACGATTTATCAGTCATCATCATGCATCCTTGGGAATTCTGGCAAAATAACAAAATGTAACTTAAGTTTTTTCAAATGTAAGTTCGTATAAATGAATACTAAATTTAACAATTAAAGAAAATGGCATGTTATGGTTTTATAGACATTGAATTAAATGTTTATTAGTTTTACTTTTTTCTAAGTTTATTTATTTATTTTGAGAGAGAGAGAGCGAGAGAGCAAGCCGGGGTGGGGGTGGGGGGGCAGAGAGAGAATCCTACATTGGGATTCGAACTGAAGAACCGTGACATGACCTGAGCCGAAATTTAGGGCTGGACACTTTACCAACTGAGCCACCCGGGTGCACCCATCAGCTTTGCTTTCATAGTTCTTTTTGAATTTTGAAGCTAGTACCTTTTCTAAGGTCCCAATCACTATTGTAGGATCCTGAAAAGCTCCCAGGCAGAAGTCTGCTTGTGGTGAAAGGGAGCACAGGGTGGGGTAGAGTGTGGACGCTGGAGCCATATTTCCTGGAGTTGAATCCTCCACCACTTATTAACTGTGACTTTGATTGGTCACTTTTATCTATGCCACAGAGTCAACTTTGAACTCGAGGGAATAACTGCACCTTTCTCCTACACTTACGGATATACGTAACATATTTAAACTTTTATTTTTAAGTAGGCTCTATGCCCAATGTGGGGCTCAAACTTATGACCCTGAGATCGAGAGTCCCATGCTCTACTGACTGAACCAGCCAGGAGCCCCCTATAACATACTTAGAATAATGGCTAGCACCTAGGTGCCAAGTAGTTAGCTATTCCTATTAAAATGCCTGATGGAAAAAAGGGCTAGTTACAGTAAGGGTTGAGGTCAATATCAGCATCCACTGGAGGTCCGAATCAGTGTCAGCACCAATTCAGGTGCTGTAACCAGAGTTGGGTCCGGGATCAGAATCAGTATCTGGATGGGGTTGGGGTCCATGCCAGAGTCCAGCCAAGCTCTGGGGTTGGGCAGTGTCTAGATTCAGGTCAACCCAGAGGCTGCAGTCAGTGCCAGTGTCTGCTCAAGTTCTGGTGTTGGATTTGGGATCAGGGTCAGTGTCCAGATGGAGTGGGTGTGGGTGAGGGGTCCATGGCAGCAGCAGCCCCTTCCAGGAGGGGCCCAAGCTTGTGAGCACTGCCGCATGGGTAGCAGGGCCACTCACCGACTGGACAAGCAGGTCTCCCACCTTCTGCTGGGCATGCCAGGTCTGCACACAGTGCCGCACCTGCTCTAGGAACTGCTCATGGTGCTCCAGGAGCTCAGGGATCTGGTCGAAGATCTCGTCCACCAGCGACGGGTCACACAGCAAGGAGTTCTCTGGCTGCTTTAGTGGCTGCATGTAGCCCTGGGGGACCCACAGGGTCAGTACAAGTACCCTCAGAGGGATGATAGCCCAACTCACCAGTACAGGTGCAAAGGAAATCTTCTGGGTCTATAACTCAGTGGCCATGCCTCCTGGATCTCCCTCATTAGACTCAGAGCTCTAGGAGGGAGACAAGAGGACCTATCCCCATGCCCCTCACTGTGCAGCCCAGGGCCTGACATAAGATGGGGGTAAGTAGGCTCAGGAAAGTTAGCTGGATGCATGAACAAACAGAGCTTGGAGTGAGGAAAGCAAGAAGACTGGGCTCCTGGGAGACCCCCCCCCCCCCACACCAACTCAGCAAATATTTTATCGAGCGCTCACTCTGTGCCAGGCACCATTCTAAGAACTGGGAGACAGCAGTGAACAAGGAAGACCAAATTCCCTGCCCTAACAGAGCTTACAATCTAGTCAGATCAAACACACAAATAAAAGAAACAAACAAAAATAAACCACATTTCATAAACTCTTTAAGGAATTTCTGCCAATTATTATATGCCATCTATTATAGGATGAACTTGGATTTCAGAGATGTTAAAAGGTGAAGAATGCATCTTAGAATCAATTACATGTAGAAAGTCAAAAACGAGAAGTGCTGCCGGGAAAATGAAGCAAGGAGGGGCATGGGAGGCCTTTAGTGCCACTATCTGAGCACGTTCTCACAGTTTTCAGATCTACCAGTCAGTCTGATTAAAACTATTTTTCACCTCAAATCAGTGGTATTTCCGGAGAATGCACAGCCCTGCTTAGCAGCAGGCGTGCTCATGGAGAGGTCGCCCTCTACTGGCCCAAACTATCACTACAAACCAAAGAACTGAGGATGCTTGAAGAAGTAATGCAATGTTGCAGTAAAATTTATATTAAACATTAAAAAAATTGGCTTGTTTTATAAAACAGCCCTGAAAAACTAAAGCTCAACAGAATCCTCTAGTCTGGTTGGGCATTCTTTTTTTTTTTTAATTTTTTTTAACATTTATTTATTATTGAGAGACAGAGAGAGCACATGAGCAGGGGAGGGGCAGAGAGAGGGAGACACAGAATCTGAAGCAGGCTCCAGGCTCCGAGCTGTCAGCACAGAGCCCGACGTGGGGCTTGAACCCACAGACCGCGAGATCATGACCTGAGCTGAAGTCGGCCGCCTAACCGACTGAGCCACCCAGGTGCCCCCTGGTTGGGCATTCTTAAAAGGTCAGGAGGTGATGGTGAGGAGGCAGGCAGGCTGCCTCCCTCTTACAGCTCCTAGGCCAGTCTGAGCCAGGGCCTTCTCTGTGGCAGGGGCTGTTGCCCCACAAGGAGAGGAGCTAAGCCACTCATGTCCGGATCCTAGTGCCCCACACAGAAGCAGGCACACAGTGGGAGGAAAGAATAAACTGATACAGATGCTCCTAGGAGCCAACACCTGCACCCACTCATCACGTACTTGCTGAGTAACTACTGAGTGTCCGGACTTCTAAGCACCAGACAGCCCTGAGGGCAGACAAAAGTCCCTGTGCTTGTGGAGCTAACACTTCAGTGGAGGGAGGCAGAAAATAAGCACCATAAATAACAAAATTATTACACAGGATGTCAGAAGGCAGTAAGTATTGTGAGGGAAACAAGACAGGGGCAGGAGTGCTGGGAGAAGGGGGCTGGGTCAGGGAAAGTGGGGTTAGCTGGGAATTTTGGGGTTAAAGAAAGACTCAAAGGGTGAGGGTGACACTGAAGAAAGATTTAATCTTAAGACTTGGGTTCAAATCCCATCTCCTTCTGGCTATTACCCTTGGTGTTTAACTCCTTCATTTTAAACTCCTGGCCTATACCCGAAACTAATGTCACACAGTGTGTCAACTATACTTCAATTACAAAAGAGAAAAGAAAAGAAAAAAAAAAGAGGCTCCTGACCTGCAGGAACAATACCAATCAATTTGGGGGGCAGTGGTCACTGCGAGAGAACACTAGGGCTGTGGAGTCCAATCTCAGTTTGAATTGAATACCACCTATGCTCAGGCAGTGCAGACTAGCTGGTGAGAGGAAGCACCCTATAGTCAGGGTGTCAGGGATTCAACCCAGGCTATGGCACTTCCTGGCTCTCTGACCTTGAACAATTACTATACTTCTCTGTGTCTCAAGTTCATCCTCTGTAAAATGAGGGTTATAATGAGATTTATATGATTTAAGTTATGTAAAGTGCACATATTAAGCACTCAATACATGTCAGCTCTTAATATCACTACTTGTTGGTGTCCCACAGAAATCCTTAGGCTCAAAGCTAATCCCCAATGTGCTGGTATTTGGAGGTGGGGTCTTTGGGAGGTGAGTAGGTCATGTGGGTGGAGCCCTCATGAATGGTATTTGTGCCCTTATAAAAGAGGTCCCAGAGAGCTCCCTTGGCCCTTTCACCATGGAGGACACAGTGAAAAGATGGCCATCTATGACTATGAACCAAGAAGCAGGTCCTCACCAGACACCAAATCTGCAAGCACCTTGATCTTGGACTTCCTAGCCTCCAAAACTTTGAAAACTGAATCTGTATTTGTTTAAGCCACTCAGTCTACGGAATTTTTGTTCTAGCAGCCCAAATGGACTAGAATACCACTTAAGAGACGGATGACCCTGGGCAGGTTTCTTAACCTCTCTGAGCCTTCATTTCCTCCTATGAAGAGGGAGTTATGATATCTACCTCACAACGTTAATGCAAGGATTAAATGTGATTTTATACACACACATTCACACGTACACACACAGATTTGCCAGGCAGTATGCTAAATTATACACGCATCTTTCTTGTAATCTGCACTCAAGGTAGGTACTATTATTATTCCCACTCTGCAGACAAGGAAGCTGAAGCAGAGACTGGTTATGTAACCTGCTCCAGGTCACATGGCCGGGTAAGAGGTAGTGCCAGGTCTGAACACTGGTGGCCTGGCTTGGACCTCAGTCCTTCCTTCCGACACACCAGGGCTGCCTTGAGTGACAGTCCTTGGGTTCAGCTGACACTCTCCTGACCATCTCCATCCCTGGCCATGAACACTCTCGATTTGGCCTCCTCAGAACTACCCTCCCTTGGCTCTTCCACCCGCAGGTTCCGCAAGCTTCCGTGCACGGCCAGGAGATTTGAAGGCAGAGAGGCATACCCAAGCCCTGTCGGCTTCCTGTCTGTGAACAAGGCATGAGCAGCCTCATTACCTTTTAATCTTTGCACGGGACGTGGGTATGATTAGTCACGTTTTGTACACAAAAACACCAAGGCTCAGAGAAGCGAGTGATTAGGCTAGCATCACCCAGCAGGGAAGCAAGTGACTCAAACTCTGGACTGCTTGACCCCAATGCCTTTAGCTCCTACCTAAAGGACAACAAAGGACCCCACCCCCTGCCAGACTCCTGCGTGACTATGGCTGCCTGGCAGCCAGGGGCAACCTCTTCTTAAAGATAGCATTCTGGTTGTGTCCCTTCTGTGACTTCCATGTGCTTACAATAAAGCCCAGCTCTTCTGCAGCAGCCACAGTGACCACCTGTCCACCGCTAACCGCTCTGGGTTTCTTCCAGCCCCCTGACCTTTGTTCCTGCTGTACCCTCTGCCAGAATGATTCCCTCTGGGCTCTCCCCCTACTTAGCTCTTAACTACCTTCAGGTCTCAGCTAAATACCCCAACCTCAGAGAAGCCCTCCCTGGCCTCTGACACCAGGGCAGGCCCCCATTCTGTGTTCTCATCTTTCTGTGCACTTTTTTTTTTAACATATAAAAGCAATGTATTTTTTGTGTGGTGAAACGTACATCATAAAATTTGCCATTTTAATCATTTTTAAATGTACAGCTTGGTATACTCACATTAAATACATTCATGTGGTTGTGGAAGCATCATCACCATCCATCTCCAGAACTTTCTACTCTTCCCCAACCACAACTATATACCCATTAAACATGAACTCCCCACTTCCTCTCTCCCAGCTCCTGGCAACCACTGTTCTATGTTTCTCTCTCTATGAATTTGACTACTCTAGGTCCCCTCATGTAAGTGGAATCATACAGTTTTTGCCCTTTAGTGACTGGTTTATTTCATTTAGCATAATGTCCCAAAGGTTCATCCAGATTGTGGTGTGTGTCAAAATTTCTTTCTGGATGAACAATATTCAGTTTTTCCAGACACACTTTCCATGCGTTTTTGCACCCTCATTTGTCCTCACGTATGGTTTGTCAGTCCATGAGACAGGACCTGATCACTCATGCTCACTGCCAAACCCTCACAGAGAACACTACCTGCACCCGGAAGGTGCTTGTTGCAGATTTGTGGAGTAAACGAATGAACACTCTGGATGTTTCCAGGGCTCTACCTTCGACCCTTTGCTCTCACTCTACTTAGGTGGCTTGAGTAAATTTGTCCTCAACAATGTCTACCAGGCCCTACTTCAGCTCAGATCCAGGTTCTCTGTCCTGGGCCTCAGACCCTCATATGCATCCTGGCTCCAGGGCCTTCCCACATCTGAACCTGAACTTGCCATCTTGCCCCACCTTTCACAGGTGGAGTTCCTATAGTGCTTCAGTCACCCAGACCGGGAGCCCAGGTCTCATCCTGGGCTTCCCCACCTTGCCCCTCACAACCAACCACTTACCATGCCTGGCCTGACCACTCCACTTCCTGAATCTCTGTCCCCAACTCTCCCTCCCTGTTGCCTCTGCCTGGGTCTGGCCTCTCCTCCCCCACCCACCTTCAGTGGCCTTGGCCTCCTCTTCCACTGCCCACCTTCCTAGGAGTCAGAAAGATGTTGTAAAGTATGAGTCAGGCTATATGCCACCCCTGCTCAAAGCCCTTCACTGATTCTCCAGGGCCCCTGGTAGAGCCCAAACCTTCTTCCTGGTATGCAAGGTCCTTACCATGTGGCCCCTGCTGGCTCCCCCAGCATCACCATAGGACCAACCCTCTGTGCTCTGTGCCAGCCACATGGACCTCCAAAAGTGCAGGCCTCTCCTACTCAACTCTGCACAAGCTGTTCCTGCTGCTGAGAAGACAGGTCAGGAAGAAGCTAGCACCTCCTCCAGGGAAAATTCCCTGACCCCATGCCTCACAGGTGCCCTCTCAATGCTTTCACAGTGACCATATACTCAGCTATGTCCCCGACAGGACTATGAACTCCTGTGGCAGTGGCTTGTCTCTCTTATTCGCCCCTGTGCTGCCTACACCTGGAACAGGACCTGGCACACAACAGGTACTCAACATTTTATTCCATTCAACAAATATTTTCCCAATCAATGAACAAAATGGAAGGAGGTACACTGGGGGTGGGTCACAGATCTAAGCTCAGGCACCAGGGCTGCCAGAGGTAGGTGGCAGAACAGTAAAAGGAGGGAGCACCTGCCCTGGGGTGGCCTGGTCTAGTCTCATTAAGACCCCTCTAAGATCTCTCCTGCCCTGGAGGGGGGGCATCCTCCTCTGGGGCAGTCACATGAGAGGGGTTCTCCATGGAAGGGTGATGTGTCCCAGGGTCATTCCTCTCTTCTCTAGCCTCCATCCCCTGTCCACAAAGTGGGTTTGTTTCCATATGTTTGACAGCCTTCTAGACTCAGAATGGCCACTCTCAGGGGCCTGGACCAGCCTCAAGCCTCACCTGCATCAGGGTTCGCAGCGACTCCACGTATGACTGCTCTGTGTCCAGCAGGGTCATGGTCACGTGCTTCCGCATGTCCTTGGGGGACAGAAAACAGAGGGTGAGCAGTGCCTTGTTCCCCTCAGACCCCGCCACCTGCAGTCACGTAGACCCAGAGAACCTATCCACATCCTCTCCCTGGCCTTCAAGGCCTGCCTTCCCATCATCCAGGACTGTTGGCTGTTACCCCAAAGCACCGTAGACCTCCACTCTGTCAGGTCTTTGCTCAGACGCTCCCTGTGCAGGGAGGGCCCTCTAACCTGCATCTCAAACTCCTTCCTTTCCAGAGTATGCCCCTCAATCCTTCACCACCACCCCCATGACTGTTGGCAGACCTGGTTATCTACTGTTTACTTCATGGTTTTCTACTGGGCTCCTGGAAGGGACCCAAAACAATCAATAACTCTCACATTTGCAAAGGAAGATGCCTCCAGCCTACCCCCCACTCCAGCTGCCAACTCTGAAAACCCCACCTTCAGGATCCGTGCTGTGGGGTCAGACCCTACTAGGTTGGGCTTCAAACCATCCCTGAGCATGGAAACTGTGACCTCCTGCCACAGATGAAGAAAAGATGGCTCAGAAAGGTGAAGTCGGTGCCAAAGGTCACACAGCCAGGTGGGGGTAGGGTTCACCCACTCTCAGACAAGGCTAGATCCCAGGTCTCTTCGTAAAAAAAAGGTTAACTGAGCTCTACTCCACACCAAGCACTGCTCTAAGCATTATACATTATTTCATCCTTCTGACCACCCTGTGAGGTAGATAGATGTTATTCTTCTTCCCATTTTAGGGATGGGGGGGATAGGGAGGATGGGGAAAAGGAGCCCCAGAAACTAATGCCTCCATCCAAGAATCTGATGATCTACAGTAGAGTCCCTAAGGGGTTGCCCAGAATCTGCACCCACACCTCCAGGGATAGGGTGTGCATCCCTGACAGGGCAGTCTCTATTCAATGGGAAGGCTTTGCTAGAAGCCAGACACAGGATGCTTTCTCTGTGTTCAATTCCCTGAGACCCAGCTTACCAGTGGCCCCTTGCCACCAGTTCCTATACCTCTGGCCCACTCCTCCAGGAAGCCTTCCCAGATGGTACCAGCTCCAACAGCTTCCCTTCCTGGTGAGGGATTCCACTCCAGGTCACCTCTGAGTCCCTGGAGTGGTTCTGAGCAAGGCCTCCTCTGGGCCCCAGATCTCTGGGGCTTATTCTCCCCTCCCCACGTTTCCCCCAAGCCTTAGCTCAACTTAGCCAGGACATCTGTCTGGACCCTGTCTCAGTCTCCAGCCATCAAGGCTTGCTGGGTTTGAGTGTATATTCTTTGCATGTGGCAATGGAAGGTTAGGTGTCCATGTCTGTGGTATCCCTCCACTCCCCATCCCTGGAGCCTCTCGTGGTAGGGACTCAACCAGTGGAGGTGCCCTGGTCACTGTTCTGCACAGGGTCTATGTTTGCTGAGTAGACCCAAGCCCAAGGCCTGTTCGGCTTGCCTGATCCAGCCTGTGCTCACCCCTCTGCTCATGGTATGCCTGTCCTCCCTCTGACTCTCTCCCTTTGACCCAGGGACTTGGGGTCAGGTCTTTCCCCAAACCTGTCAACAATAAGACACACTCAGAAAAGTAGACCCCAGTGCTAGGAACTTAGGGTTGGGAGGTGTGAATGACTCTCCAATGAGGGAGGGGAGGAGACTGGCTCTGCTCCATTCCCACCAGCTGCAGACTCTGTTTGGTGAGAAGACACTGGGCCCTGCCGTAGAGCCTCCAGCCCTCAGATCATCTAGCCTCAGTGATTTGAAGGCGTTTAGAACACCTGGGCAGCTTCCAGTGGGAGGGAAGACCAGCTGGGCTCACCTTAGGATGGAGACTTTGGGAGAGCATCAAGGACCAGAAGGGCCCCCCAAGAAAAAGCCCAGATGCCCAATCTTCCCATTGTCCCTCAGGGCCATCTCAGCATTTCACAGATATTTCCACCTCACACTCACAGCTCTGCATCATAGGTGTCATCATCTCTACTTGACAAGTGAGGAAGTCAAGTCAGAGAGGTGACTGGACTTGCCCAAAGTCACACAGCCACTGACCGACAGAGTGAGGACCCAAGTCTCTTTAGCCATCTCAAGCTCAGTCTGAGGGCCCAAGCACCCAGAGTTCTCACCCAGACTGACTGGCTAGCCATGGGCCACAGGGTCCCAGCCATACCTTTACTAGCTGTGTGACCTTGGGCCATCTAACTGCCTTGGGTTTTCACATTCTCCTCTATGAAATGGAAGGAATAAAGCCTCCCTCCCAGTACTGTGAAAGCAAAGAGCTGGGAAGCAGGGTAGCTCTCTCCACATACACTGGGTCTTCAATTCCCGGCTGGACAGGGAGTTCCCTTAGAGTAGAACCAGACCAGGCTCGGCCCTGGGCCGCACAGTCACCCTCCCCCCTCAGGTTCCCTGGACCTAGCCCTGCTATGCCCAGTGGTGAGGGTCATGGGCAGCGAGGCCTCCTGAGGGAGGCGGGTTGGTGCTGGGCCTGATGGGCCCAGAGGGCTGGGGTAACTCACACAGGGAGGCTGACGCTGCAACACCCGCCCTTCCCAGCCTCCTCCCTGCTTGAAAGCACAGTGGCTTGTCACTCAGCTGTCAGGTAGAGGCATAGAAAATAAGGCCAGCTCTCTGTCACTGCATGGAGTGCCCTTCTGCACGTGCCCAGACACGGGTGTGAGTGTATGTGGGGGTGGGGGAGCCAGGGGAAGCAAGAGACAGGCAATGCAGCTGTCAACCAGATCAGCAGGCCCACCTGTTCTGGGCGGGACAGCCCTGTAGGCCTAGCCTCCCCCAGAGCCCGTCACCCCTCAACAGCTCCATCCCTAGATCTTCACTATATGGAGCACTGAGGTGGGAGGGAGGATGGGGGGGGGGGGCTAAAGGGATACAGCAGGAAGACGGGGGGGGGGGGGCCCTCTCCTACCAGTAAGATTGGGACATGCTGACCCAAAGCTTAAAACCCTATATACACAGCATGAAGACAGAGACACACGTACACAGAAGAAGCTGTAAAGGCCAGACACTCCGCAAAGAGACGAAAAAGAAATGCAGCCAAGCCACCTAGCTGAGAACCAGGGCCTTCAGCCCAGAGATGTGAGGTGGTGGGGAGAAACACACACACCACAGCACAGGGAGCAGGGGGGGGGGGGCGGTGAACAGAACCATAGCCCCCACTGGAGCTCAGAAGAGCAGGATAATCAGAATCCAGGCCCAGAGAAACACACAAAGGCATGGAAAAAGCCCCTGGAAGCCTCTCCCTCCCCGTCCCCTGGAGAAGAGCACTGAGCCAGGAATGGGGACACCATAGCATGACACCTCCAAGGCCCAGCGGGTCCAGTGGCAGAGAGAGAATGGCAAGGGGGGGGGGGTGCTGGGAGCAAAATTGTCTACCCTCAACTTCCCATCCCCCCAGCACATATATATACCTGAGGACTGCAACAGGCCTGCAGGAAAGAGGCTGGTAAAACCTTCCCTTCCTGAGCCTGTGAACCCAGGATACCTCTGGAGACAGTCTCTGTCTACAGGCTGATCCATATCAGGCACTAAGTACCACTAGGCCTTGCTGAGGCTGGATCTCAGGGTACAGGCCTCTCACCCCAGTTGAGTTTACCAGCCCTTCTGCCATTCCAAGCTTGCATTCTGGTGGCACCAAACCTCAGCGCCCTGCCAGCCACACCACCCCTGCCATGGCTCCTCATACCTTCAATCTCCCTGCCCCCATCACTAGTCTCTGAGCCCCCAGGCCCGTGGCCACGCAGCTGGTGTGCCTGATCCGAGTTCCCAGTCCTGCGCTCTCAGTAGGACCCATGTCTCCCTCAGGCCCAGATCCGCTGAGTTCTAGGTTTTGACCCAGGTCCCTGGCTGTCTCTTCCCCTCCCCCTACCTGGGCCTCCCCAGGCTCCTCAGCGTCAGCACCGCTGCTCCTGGCGGGCTCCCCGGAGGCGGTGGCCGGGCCCAGATCGCGCATATCTTCCAGCGCGATGGTGAACTGGGCCAGGGTCTTCACCATCTGAAGCATGCGGCCGGGCCGCCGCCAGGGCGGAGATGCCGGGGCGGCGGGGGACGACGGGCCCCCTCTCTCCCACCGTCACTCCCTCCGGGGGCTCAGCCCCGCCGCAGCGGCTATCGCGGTGTCAGTTCCAGCGTAGATCTGATAGCGAAAACTCGGGCGGCGGCGCTGTTGCCTCCTCGGCTCAGCGAGTGCGCCCAGCGAGCCAGGCGCGCTTGGCGCCGCTGGCGCGGGGGAGGGGAGCGGAGGGGAGTCCCCGCCCTCGCCCACCCTGCTCCGCCCACCCTCTCAGAGCCGCCCAGTCTCCCCCAGCACGCAGCGGGCGGCCCGACCTCGTCCCCGCCGCTCCCCCACGCAGCGGCCTCCCTTTGCGGACCCATCCCCCTCTGAGGACGTAAGTCGGCGCACACCAGTCGACAAAGGCAAGTACACTGAGACATGCACGTTTTGTCCACACCTGTACCCACGCAGGCACACACAGGGGCATGCACGGATCTACACAGAAGAAGCCCATGTACATAGAAACTTGCCTTCCCGCCTTGATGTGTATACATGTTTGGGTGAAGGCCAAGGGCACACACATCAACGTAGTCCCATACAGACCCTGACACACATGAACCCGACCCAGTGCTGCACAGTGGCACACGCTTCTGTCTTCACACAACTATAATCCAGCACAAACAGGCACACATACTTAGGGATGCGCATCTCTGGAAACTGACATTGTTCTCCCATCCAGGGGCAAAGCATTAAGGGCCTCATAAAGGAAAGAGACGACACTGAGTCATGCCTACTCCCACCCCACCCAGTTGACCTGAATCCTGTATTTGAGACAGTCTCAGAGAATTCCAGTCCTATCCCCCTTCACCTCACCCCCCATCATGAGGAGGGGTTCGGGCATTTACAACCCCCACCACATCGCTAGATGATGCTTCAGAATGTTTCCAAGCATGATCCCCAGGATCTGTTCCTCAAATTGAAGGTGATGTCAGAACCCATCCCAGAACCACTTAATCAGGAGAGGGGGCAGGGTGAGCTTTGTTTCATACTAGCTGCCACCTCCTACCAAGGGGCTCTCATGCACCCTGCAGCTGACTGGGGATCCGTCTGCTGTGCCTCAGCTCTGCTGACCTTATACTCCTTTAGTGTATGAGGTCTCCCACACTCAACAAACTCCTGATGCCCTCCCCCAAACCTGCTTTCCCTTGGGTTTCCTGCACAGTGGAGATCTTCTGACCCTATTGCCCAAGGCAGTTCCCTCTATCCCTCTCTCGCCTTGTTTGATATGCCCCAACCATTTTTTTTAATGTTTATTATTTATTTTTGAGAGAGAGAGAGAGCACGCACGCACGAGTGGGGTGGGGGGGCAGAGAGAGAGGGAGACACAGAATCCAAAGCAGGCTACAGGCTCCTAGCTGTTAGCAGCACAGAGCCTGATGCGGGGCTTGAACCTATGGACCGAGAGATCATGACCTGAGCCAAAATGGGACATTCAACTGACTGAGCCACCCAGGTGCCCCCAACCATTTCTGTTTTATCTCCTAGAAACAGACCAGGCTCTCTCCTGCCTCAGGGCCTTGGCGGACACCTTTTCCCTCTTCTAGGAGTGTTTTTGCTTTTCCTTTAAGATTAATCTTAGTGTAAATGTTACCTCCTCAGGGAAGCCCTCCCTGATCCTCAGATTAGGCCAGGTACACCTGCTCTGTGCTCTCAAAGATTCTCAGTTTTTCTTAACCAGGTATCACAGTTTGTAATTACACATTTGAGCAATTGCTAGATTGATGACCATCTCCTCCCAGGAGACTGTAGGTTCCCTGAGGGCCGGGGTCCATGTCCCTTTTGTGAACCACAGTGTTCTGCACATAGATGTTGGCTAATACACTAAGCAGTCATCACAGGGAGGCAAACCTTGCAATTCCCTGCTCACGAACCTCCCCTGGCAGTCCCATGGCACAGGATCAACCCCTCTTGCTGGCCCTTGCAGCCTCCTATGCTGCTTGGCCCTCCTGCCACCTTCCCCTGTTTAGCCCTCAACCAGGTGAATCCACATCCTACAGCCCCGTCCAAGGGTATTATTTCTCATCCTCTCCTGAGAGGGCAGGACATGGACCTAGCAGCACTGGCCTCCTCAGGGAGTCCAAAATGTCCAAAACTAAAATTTTAACTCCTCAACAGACAATCCCAAAGAAGTCAACGATGAAAACAAGAACAGAGAATTCCAAGAGAGTAGAAAGAGAAAACAGGTGTGACCCCCACCTGGCAAGGGCTCCCAGAGCAGTGAGGCTACATTAGGGGGCAGAGCCTGACACATGAGAAGTGCTTGCTAAGTTTGTGCTGCCTAAACAATTGGTGAACCCATCTGTCTCTCCTGTGTCCCATGAGGGCCTGGCCCAGAGTAACCCCTAAGCCAGTTTGTTGAATGAAAGAATGAATGAAAGCATGAGGGTGTGCTCTGCACCAACTCCCTTGCTGGTCCCTCTATGGCAATGGCTCTCAAAGTGCAGGCCCTGTGTACCTCCAGGAAATGTGTTAGAAATGCATATTCTCAACTCCCCCCCGCAAACTACCCTATTGACCTGACCTGAAACTCTGTATGGGGCCCAGCAATCTGTGCACTGGCAGCACAGAGCCTTCAAGGCCTAGAGCCTGCCTGGCCACCACATCCCCTCTCAGGGCACATGTCCTGGCCAAGCCCCTTCTGCCCCTGGTAGGCGGAACAAGGGTCCTCCAGGAGGGCCCCAAGCCCTCCTCTGCCTCTAGTTTGAACCAAGAATTCCAGTGAGTCCATCTGCTTCTTACCCTCCCAATGGGATGGATTATGGACTTCCCTGGGGGTGGGGCTTACAGTTCTCCTCCTCTCAGGGCTGGGCACATGGGGGGAGGGTTTGGAACAGCCAGACCAGTTGACTGAGTGATGATGTGAGCACAGAGGATGGACACACCCCGTGGACACATCTAAACAGCCAGGTCCCAAAGATAATCCCACACTAGGAGGAGGACTGTGGTTTGAGGGCCCATCTCTGGCCCATTGCTTGATCACTCTGGCTAGTTAATCCACAGCTGGCTTTCTCTCAGAGCACCTCCTCCTCCATCTGACCCTCTCTCCAGCTAAATGATCTGGGGCCTCATTTCCTCTGAGTTTTTGGGAGGCAGTGCATAGCTTGTTAGTAAGGTGCATCCATTCCTTACTTCAGTAGGACCAGGCCCTGCACAGATGAATCCACTCTGGCTGGCATCCAGGAGCTCCCAGACAATACATAGGGCTCAGCAGAGGGAGTCACCTCTGCCTGGGGGGTAGAGGGTATTCAAGGAGGGCTTCCTGGAAGAGGCAGGGTTTGAACAACATTTGGAGGTCAAGAAATCCAGAGGCATGTGGGTGCCCAGATGGCAGAGTTCAGGAGGCCGCTGCCCTGGAGAAGGGGGCTGGGCTTGATGCTAAGGCACTGTGTGCTGCAGCTTCATTAAGATGGCTAATTACATCCAAGCCTGTTGCCATGGCAACAGGGGAGCTAGTGGGGTGGGGAAAGGAAGCTGAGAGAAGGAACAGGAACATATAGCTGCTGAATCAGAGTTTCCAGGCATCACCCCCACAAAGGCATGGGCATTGGAGCCCCTCAGAGTGAGGTCAGCTGGGAAGGGGGCTGGGGGCACCATGTATGTCCAGAACACCCCTGAGCAGGTCTGGTTCTGTTATTGTTCCACTGAACTCCCCTTTTAGGTACTGATGTCTCTTTTCCTTTTGGGTATCTATGGTTGTTTGGAGTGGGTCTGGCTCAGAATAGTTTTTATAAGTATATGAGGTGGTTGGTAAGGGCCCTCCTCTCCATACTGCATACCGCACACCCCACCACAACACATATACCACCCTCCTCCCACCAAACAGCTCCTATCCTCCTTAGTCAAGGGAAGGTGAGAGGGGACAAAAGGGCTCTGCTCCACAAGACCACCACCCCACTAGGATAAGCAGGTTGGGCACCCCAGTTGGGTGGGACCACCCTTCTGCTAGTCCTGGGGAACACCTAACCCTCCCTACCTCCCCCCAGTAAGCTGATATTGCCCCATCTCTAAAAGAAATCCAATACCTTGTTTACCTGCCTCCAGACACATCTCCCACTGTGGGCTCCACCAAGACCTCCTACAAGACTTCTTGCCCACTTGGGGCCACTTGGTCCTCCTGCAGCTAGTGCTGGACCAACTGGGGCCCAGTCATGAGAAAGGACACATGGATGGACAAATGGATGGGTAATAAGTAATGGCTGACTAAATGAATAGGATGATCATAGGTGAATAACTAAGTGGAGGGGTGAATAGAATGATGAATCAGTAACAAATGAACACACAAATGGCTACACGGACACACGGTTCAATAGATGGGTAATTAACTGAGTTTTAATTTTATTCATTTGTTGATTAGTTCAACAAGTATTTATTGAGTAACTACCAGGTACCAAGCACTACGCTGGGGATTTAATTTTTTCAAGTTTATTTATTTATTTTGAGAGAGAGAGAGAGAGAGAGAGAGAAAGCATGAGTGGGGGGTGGGGCAGAAACAGAGGGAGACAGAATCTAAGAATCCTAAGCAGGATCTGCACGGTCAGCTCAGAGTCCAATGCAGGGCTCAAACTCATGAACCATGAGATCATGACCTGAGCCAAAGTCAGATGCTTAACCAACTGAACCATCCAGACACTCCTATGCTGGGGATTTAAAGATAAGAAAAGAGGTCTATGCCCTGCTGGGTACCACAGTCTAAGTGGGAAGATAGGAATTGAAAAAGGAATGACAAATGCAAGGCAGGTTCTGGGGCAGTGGGTCTCATCAGGCTCCTGTGGGGTGGGGAGGGGTCTCCAGCCTTTCATATCTGCACAGCTCTGTATGAGTACTTGCCACAGAGGGTCTGGACCCCAGAGCTGCCCAAACCAGATTGGGAACACCATAATCTTAGAATCCTCACCATCACTAATGCTGTTTGAACACTTTTCAGGTGTCAAGCACCCCATCATTGCTTTCCAAGCCCTGGCTCCTTTAATCTCCACAGGAGCCCTACATCAAAGGCTGTTATTGTTTCTCCTCTATTTTACAAACGAGGAAACTGAGGCTCAGAGTGGTCACCTGACTGATAAGGGGTGCATCTGAGGTGACTGTCTCCAGGGCCCATGCTCTTAAAACCACCCCCTCCCCTGTGAGGAGAGCCCCTCTCCACCTCCCCTTAGCCTTGTGCACTCAGCTTGGCCTCCCCCACCTTCCTGGTGCACTAGTCTGCATTACCTTTCTCCAGCCTCATTTGTACCGAGATGATTACATAAACAGGTTCTCCTGACGCAGAATGGTTTGGGTGGAAAACAAAATGCTGTCAACAGGCAATGCTGGAATCAAGGAGGATGCTCTTCTCTGGGAACCAAGCCCTGGCTAATTGCCCAGATGGACTGTCTGCCCTTCCTGACCCCATCAATGTCCACCGTTATGGGAACTGAACGTTCCCAACCTAGTGGGCTATTCATTTCACTGATGGTGCTGCCCTCCTCAGGTCCTCAGGTTCATCAATGAGACCAAAGTTCCAAAAGAGGGACTTCTTGGCATAGAAATTAAGAGGGCAGACTCTGAAGCCAGACAGCTTGGCCTCACATCCCTGGCTCTACCACTTACTAGTAATGTGACCTTGAACAAGCCACTTCTCCTCTTGGGGCACCAGTATCTCCATCTGTTCTTGTCTGAGACCCCTTCCCTATTCTTCCTGTCATTTGTCCCTTCCCCCTGCCTTCCCAGGTCATGGCCTATCCCCTATAGACACTCTCTTCCGGAAGGAGGAGCCTCTCAAGGCTCCACCAAGTTCCCAAGCCTCATAGGCAACTTCAAGGGCAGTGTCCAAGCCACAGAGCTCCCTCGGGACTGGCTGCTCAGCGTGGGTCCAAGAATTCTGGGGAATATGTTTGGGAATGGGAAGGAGAGATCAAGGACCGAAGGAGCCTCAGGTCCTTCCTGCCACAGGAAGGCCACTGCCCTGCTGAGGTGGGACTGTGTGCACCTGGAGGTGGGACTGTGAGTGACACAATGTGTGTCTCATCTGTGCGGACTCACCCACATGTCTGTGTATACTCTTGTCAGTGGTCTTCTGTGACCATGTGACTGTACAGCCCATCAGTGGGTGATAGTCCGTTTGCTTCCATGGCAGAAATGAAAAGTGAGGGCCACTTCAATAATATTCAAAAGTAGCTATAGCTGGGGAGTCTGGGTAGCTCAGTTGGTTAGGTGTCTGACTCTCCATTTCAACTCAGGTCATGATCTCTCGGTTCATGAGATCGAGCCCCATGCCGGGTTCCAGGCTAATAGTGCACAGCCTGCTTGGGATTCTCTCTCCCTCTCTCTCTGCTCCTTCATTGCTCATGCACGTGCTCATGCTCTCTCTCTCAAACTAAATAAATAAACTTAAAAAAAAAAAAAAAGCTATAGCTGTTGTTTCCTGAGCACTAAATATGTGCCAGGCACAGGCTAAGACTTTACATCACTGTCTTATTTTATCCTCTTAACCACCCCCAGGAAGGTTTGGCAGATTGCATTTTTCAAAGATAGCTATCACAATATTTTCCATGCCACATGCTCTTCTTGTAGTGTGGTACTGACACTCTTCCATAGAGTGATGAGGTTTATGTCTCCTCCCCCTTGAAACTGGCTGACCTTTGTGACTGCCTCAATTAACAGAATATAGCAGAAAAGATACTATGTGACATCCAAAGCCAGGCCATAAAAATGCCATGTACTTCCACCTTGCTCTCTTGGGTCACTCATTCCTGAAACCCGGCTGCCAGGTTGTGTGGAAGCCCAGGTCACATGCAGAGGCCTGTGTATAGTGTTCTAGCTGACCACCTAGATAAGGTCCCACCCAAATACCAGCACGATTGCCAGACCTACGAATGAGGATGCCTTCAAGGTAATTCCAGCGCAGTCACTATGTGGCTGCAACTGCATGAAAGACTGAGTGAGAGCTACCTAGCTGGGGAAACTGAGGCTCAGAGAGGTAACGATGGCCATACAGCCAATAAGTGGCATAGCTGGGGTAAAAACCCAAGGTTCTTAATTTCCTAAAGGGAGGAAGGAAGGAAGAGGATAATATCTGCACAGACCTAGATTTCATCTACTGGCCCAGAGGAGTCCAGCTGGGACTCCAACCTCAGCAGCACTAGAAAATCTCACCACTCCTTCTAGAAACTGACCCTGATAGCTGACAAGAGGTTCAAGGTGGCAGCTCTCACTCCCTGTGCTGGGGCTCAGGGCCAATTTCTGGCTGATGAACTGTGCCGGCCACCTCTCAACCCAGAAGAGACACCTCCACCCACTGCACTCCTGAGCCCCTCCTGGGCCTCCAGGAATGACGTGCACTCCCCACAACCTTGGTGGGGTCTTACTTTTACTACCAGCTCCTGTTTAGTGAGGTGCTGTTCCTCATGCATTATCTCATTTAATCCTGACACCAATCCTCTAAGTTATGGATAATATTACCTCCATCTTAAAAATGAGTAAACAAAGCCTCCAAGAACTGAAGCAACGTGCCCGAGGTCAAGAAGTTAGACATGGCAAAGCTGGGATTTGATGCCACGTCAAGTGACTTCACCAGGGTCACAGAGCACATAAATGAGTCAAGCCAAGCCCAGAATCCCTTGAACTAGAATACAAGCTGTATTCTCTTTCCTGGATGATTGGCAACAATAGGAGACATGGAAATAGGAGGAAGGTCTCTCTGTGTCCGCCACCTCCACCACTATAAGGTCCAAAAAGGCAGAGACCAGGTCTCTCTGTGTTCATACCTGTGTCCCTGACATACACTAGGTGCACAACACAAATGTGTCAAATGACTGACTCGCTCTGTGACTAAGCAGAGTTGCTCCCCAGTCTGGGATCAGGTCCCCCTCTGATCAGGGTTCAGAGTGGACTCTAAATTCCTCACCATGCTCCCTGAAGGAGGTGGTAAGTGAGGTCACGCCAGAGACAGCCAATGGACAGCCTGGCCATCCTCCTAGATTTCCTGTGCCAGGCAGGACCTTAGTGAGAAAGCTTGGGCTCCAGAACTGCACTTTTGCCAGACACCCACAGATGGCAGCAGAGGCCTGCATGGCAGAGGCTGTGGGGCATGTGGTTTGAATTTAACTGGTCTTTTTTCATGTGGGTTTTTTCCCTTTATTCTTCTCTGCCCTCCCCCATCGCCACTTAATTTCAAGAAGATACAGCTGGACCTTCCAGCTTGGGAAGGAAGAGTTTCTTAACATCAAGGATAATGGCCGGAAGCAGGAGGTGGGGGGTAGGTGGATAGACAGACTCCAACAGATGTGAAAAACACCTCCTGACCAGCTAAGAAATTCTGAATTTACTCATTTCCAGGGCCCGAGAGGCTAGACTGTCATCTCCACTTTTCAGGTAGAGAAACTGAAACCCAGATCTTCCGGGACCTACATCTGAGTCTGAGAGGCCAAGTTGGCCCACTCTTGGCAGCCAGGGGTGGGGAGCAGGGATACCATTGGGAATCTAATGAAGCCTTAGAGCAGGATTTGTTAAATCTGGCAACCCTAGCTCCCAGGAAATGCACCCACCCACCCCTGCGCACACTTCTGCCCGCAATAGTGGTCTGGCCTGTCGCCCCAGTCCTAGCTCAGAACCTGTGTGTGAGATTACCTCCCAGAACCCTCTCCTCTGAGCTTGATAAATTATTTCACTCAAAATGTCCAAACCTTGCACAGCATAGAACACTGCACAGGGATTTGGGCCCCTATGGTCTGGGTCCAGGGCTGTGACTTTCTGGCTACTGCAAACATTCCTTCCCTTCAGCCTCAGTTTCCCCACTTGGAAAATAAGAGTGAACACCTGCTGCACAGTAGGTGCTCTGCCAAGGAGGGCTCCCCTCCCTCATCTCCACCCAGTTCTCTAGCACGCAGGGAGGCTGGGGTAAGGGATCGTGGGAACGGAAGTTATCCAGTGTCTGTTTCCAGACCCTCCCGCGGGCTCCCTCCCTCCCTCGAACCCAGGCACAAGCTGAGGGGGGAGGTGGGCTCCATTTGTGTGTGTCTTCAGGGTGGGATGGGGTGTCCTGCCTCTAGAGCGGAAGATGACTCACTGGGCTGTTGGCCAGGCACCCTGGGAAAGGCCAGGCCTGCCTCAGGCCAGAGCCCCAGGGAGCTGAGAGGCAAGGAGGAGGGGGCAGGGCCTGCCTGAGTTGTAGATATAATCCTGGGGGCTCTCAAAGCCCGGCAGACAAAAGAGGCAATCTTCCCCACTTACAACGGTGCTAGAAACTATACTCGGACCACCAACGGCTCAGCCTGGGAAGCTTGAGGTGTTATCAGCTCCTACCAACCTACTAATCTGATCTCTGTTCTAGGTGTGGATGGTGCTGGAACAAAGGCAGAAGTGCTTCCTCCCCTCTGGAACTTGCAGACTTCAGTCTCCGTGCCTAGAACAGAGTCTGGCCCACAGTAAGTGCCCAGTACGTATTTGTGAATCAGTGAATGAATGAAAGTAAGTTTCTGTGTAATGAATGTGAACAGCAACCTTAGAATTCCCATGTTCAAGCCTTCCTTGAAGGAAGGAGCCAGAGACAGGACCATTCCTTCTCATTCTACATATAGGCAAATGTGGCTCAGAGAGGAAAGTGTCTTGAGATCCCCCAGGGCAGCAGGCAGTCAGCTGAGGCTAGAACTGGGCCCTTGGGGCTCTTTCACTAAATCTTGTCCAAAGGGTCCCAACCCACTGGGAGGCATTGAGGCCCCAACCTCCCCTGCCCCTACCCTATTCCAAGATCCAGGGGACACCCCAGGAGAGGAGCAAGTTGCATTCATCAGTCACTCTGGCCCTAAAGTACACCCTGTGTACCCTGACCCAACCCAGAGCCCAGGGAAGCTCCTCCCATCATACTAGACAAGCCCAGGGTGGTCAAGATGCCCAGGGACGGTGAACACGGTCTGTTCAACAATCCCTCCACCCCAGCCTCCAAGGGGCTGTCACTGGGTCTGGGCCATGCTGGTAGAAATGGGCTTTAGCTTGGGCTGACCAGCGGCTTCCAAGCCTTGCTGCTCTGTATCAGCAACTAGTGACCAGTCCTAATGCCTGGGCAGCCATAGTCGCCCATGTGTGCATGTGTATGTGCATGCACACGCAACAGGATTCACAGCTGGAAGTCAGACTGAGACAGGTCTACCTAGGTAGGCTCCACTGTCCCAAGCCGCCAGGACCAGGACTAAAACTCCCAGGAAGCTGTCCTGATATCCCAGATCTGGTGACTCCCCTTCTGTTCTGAGCAGCCTTGTGCTTCTGGAGTTGCAGCCTTGCTCTCCTGATACAGATAATAAGTGGCATCCATCATCCAGCACTTTACAGTTTACAAAATGCTTGCAGAGCCTAATCTCATCAGATCCTCACAGCAACTCAGGGGGGAAACCAAGGCTCAGTGGGGAGTCATAACTTGCTCAGGTTCTTGAGGTGGCAAGGCTAGGGCTCAAATCCTCCCCTCTGCCACTAACCTGCTGTGCCTAGGACAAAAAGAGAGCAATAGCATACAAACAGAAGTTAATCTATCTGGAGGTGTTCCTTCATGCTGTTTACAAGTATTTATTTTAATCTGCAGCTAGGCCTCCTGGGTGGGCCCTATTGTTACCCTGCTGTATATAAGAGGAGATGGGCACAGAGAAGTTAAGGACTGGGCTCAAGGTCTCATAGCAGACAGGATTTGTGCCCACAGGGCACCCCAGGGTCGGGATATCCACATCTACTCCTCGGTGCAGGAGAGGAGGCATCTTCTAGTCCAGGGGATAGCAGCAGCAGAAGAGGACAAGGATACTCACACTGCCTTCTTCACAACAGCGGGAAGTGACCACAAAGCTGTGTGAATCATGCACTTATGGAGTTCTTTAAAATGCCATGGAGAAATGTCCAGTGTAATATTAAGTGAAAGAAGCAAGAAGCATACATACTGCACCATCTCCACGTTACAAAATATACATACGCAGACATACATATGGATGTATATGTACATATACAGAGACTACACTGTGCTGGTGGCTGCCCCAACCTCCAGGAGGCCCACAGCTGTGCTACGGTTTCATCTATAGAATACAGAATATAAAGGGCTTACTTAGCACAGTGTGTGGAACAGAGCTCTCAATAAATATTGGATGGTTATGAATAACCAGAGAACCTCAGAAGGCAGGTCATCTCAGAGGTCAAGTGGACCAACCCACTCCCGGGGTAAGCATCCCCTGGCAGTCCTTGCTTGTATAACCCCAGGGCCCAGGAGCTCACCCCCTCCAATGGTACCATGGTAACTCCTTCCACAATGGGGCAGGTCTGCTTGGAAGAAAGCCCAAGATGGGCCGGGCCCCTCAGTCCCTAGGCAGCATTAGCACTGGATGCTGGTGACCTGGGGAAGGATCTTCCATCTCCCATTCTAAAAACCTTGGTCTCAGACCCTTCATGGGGCGATTCTCCAAGTGCAAGTTTGGAAGAGGCTTTCTAGGTGGCTCTCTTGTCCCCAGCCCAGGTGACCACCTCTGTCCCTCCCACTGTGTCTGGGATAACAACAGAGTAGCATTTGCCGGCAGCACTTTGTGCCTTTTCCATTTTCTCCTTTGGAAAACAAATGCGAAACCAGCTGGGTCTGACCTCCTCCCTACCCCACCCCCAACCCCTCTAGTCCCCCAGGGGCGGGAGGCCCTCTCTGCCTCCTCCCTGGACAACAGCCTGGTAGAGAACCCTGAGAGGAGGGGCCCTGTGAGCCCACTGTTGCCATGGCAATGGCAGCCCTGGAATTTGACCACTGGGGCCCAGGAGTGGGGGTGGGGAGTTGGTACAGGCCGTGTGGGGGCAGGGAGGAGGGTCCAGAGGCCCAAGATAGCCAAGAAGAGCAATGGCAGGGCAGGGGTCAGGGTCCCCTCCATGGCCTCAGTTTCCCCATCTGTAAAGGGGGAAGAGGTAAGGACCTCAAGCTCTTCCCTCCCAGCTCGAACCCAAACTGGAATCTGGGTGAGGGCCAGGGATGGCAGAAGCACACCAGGCAAGTCCAACTGCCCCTTTTGATGGATAGAGACCCCAGCGGACAGGGACTGACCCCAGGTCACACAGCAAATCCAGGGCAGTACCAGGAGTAGTCCCTAAGAGGGTGGTCTGTCCCTCTTTCTCCATTGGAGAGGACAAGGATGCCTGCTGCATGGTGGAGGGAAGAGGACCTCCATGATATGGCTACAGCTGGGCTGGGCCCCCAGTCCTCAGACAACTAACTGACAGTGTGCCTGCCCCAGCAACCCTCAGCATTCCTGGATCCGGAAGGCTGGCAGAGGGCCTGCCCCCCACCCCTGCCTGCAGTGCCAGGCTGCAGTAGGTATTTTTAAATGGGTGCCCGCCCCTCTCTGTCTTCCTGCCTGCCCACTCCAGGAACACTGTCAATTCTGCTGCCAGCCCCCCAACCCCCTCCACTTCAGCCCAGCCTCAGTGGGTGCTGGATCCATGGCCACCACCCTCTGTGCCCCTGCCTTCAGGACAGTCCTTCTTGCTGGCCATCTCCTCCCTCACAGTCAGCCCTGGGTTCAGGGTGATATCCAGGGCCCCTTCGGCTATACTCTAGGTATACTCGAGGCCCAGAGAGGGGATGGGACTTGTCCAATGTCATACAGCAGAGATGAGGCTTTGAGAATGCTATGGCACCAGCCTATGCCCCATCTCTGTCTATCACATTATACTCCTGTTGCCCCAAGCCTTTCTCACCACTCTGCCATTGACCTTCAATAGCTACAGCCTCCGGCCTTCACATCCACCTGGAAAAGATACTCCAGTTCTGGGAAGAAATAGAGTTGGAGCCATAACTCACACTACACACCAGGATAAATTCCAAATGGGTCAAAGATTTAAATGTAAAACAAAACAAGAAAAAATAAAACACCAGAGGAAAACATGGGGAAACTGCTTTATAACCTTGGAGTGGGAAAGGCCTTTCTAAATGTGACTCCAAATACAGAAGTCTTAAAATAAAAGCTTGATAAAGTAGACCACATAAAAACAAAACCTTCTGCATGGTAAAAATATACCATAAACAAAGTAAAAAATCAAGTGACAAATCTGGAAAAAATATCTACAACTCATAACCCAGAAAATAATAAACCCCTTAATACTAAGATTCCTAGAAATCGGTAAACAAAAGGCCAACAACCCAAGAGAAAAATGGGCAAAGGATATGAACAATTCATTGAAAGAGAATCCAAATGTCTCCTGGACATCTGGAAAGATGCTCAGCCTTACTGTAAGATAAATGCAAATTAAACTACCCTGAGATACCATTTCACCTCTCAGACTGGGAAAATACTGCAGGTCCCACTTGGTGAGGCTGTGGGGAAACAAGCTTCTTACTCTGGTAATGGACCCCTCTGTAAAGCATCAAAGTCATAACCATATACCTTTCATCCCAGCAATTCAACCCCTAAGAAATTGCTCTAAACATATGCCAGTTCAGGGGCACTTGGGTGTCTCGTTCGGTTAAGCGTCTGACTTCCTCTCAGGTCGTGATCTCATGGTTTGTTGGTTCAAACCTCACACTGGGCTCTGTGCTGACAGCTCAGAGCCTGGAGCCTGCTTTGGATTCTGTGTCTCCCTCTCTCTCTGCCCCTCCACTGCTCTCACTGTCTCTCAAAAATGAATACATGTTAAAAAAAATTTAGGGGCGCCTGGGTGGCTTGGTTGGGCGTCCAACTTTAGCTCAGGTCATGATCTCATGGCTCATGAGTTCGAGACCCACATTGGGCTTTGTGCTGACAGGTCAGAGCCTGGAGCCTGCTTCAGCTTCTGTGTCTCCCTCTCTCTCTGCCCTTCCCCCGCTCACTCGTGCGCGCGCTCTCTCTCTCTTTCTCTCTCAAAAAATAATAAAAATAAAAAATAAAAAAAACATTTAAACATATGCCAGTCCATGTACAAAATAAGCTCTGAAGAAGCTTGTTCACTGCAGCACTATTTGTAACAGGAAAAGACTGAAAATATCCTAAACATCCTTTAATGCGTGGCTAAATACAGATGTGGTAATCTGTGTGATGGGACACCACACAGCACAAGAAGAGACTGTGGAAGCTCTCAAAGCACTGATAAAGCAAGATCTGGGAAAAGATCTCATTAAGTAGACAATAGTGTGAACAGTGTGCCTCTTTCTGTGTGGAAAGTGAAGGAAAGACAGTGCATTTGCTGGTATTTGCATATAGAAGGATTCACAAGAACTAATAACGGGGTGTCCTGGGTGGGACAGGGTAGGTACTAGGCAGCTGGTGAGAAGCAGACTTTTTACCTTTTCTTAAACAAGTTTATGTCCTTATTTTGAGGGGAGAGGGGCAGAGAGAGAGGGAAAGAGAAAGAACCCCAAACCGTGGCAGCGTGGAGCCCAACGCAGGGCTCATGAGATCACAACCTGAGCCGAAATCAAGAGTCAGACGCTCAATCAACCGAGCCACCCAGGCGCCCTGACTTTTTACCCTTTTTGGTTTTTCTTAACCATGTTACTATATTATCTATTCAAAATATTAAATACCTACATTGAATTTTTAAAAACTTCACCTTACAATCTGGCACCTGCTGCCTGCTCCAGGCTCCAGGGTCAGCTTTGAACAGCCTTTGCAACCCTCATCTTCCTTCTCATCCATCAAAAGCTTAGCTTTGGCCTTTTTCTCAGAAACTGTCCCTTCTGTACACCCCCTCCAGAGTGTGGACTTTCTGGGCTCCCCCAGCCTCTGGGCAGCAGCCTCTGATCACCCCTGGGCACTGCCCTGTGTTTCCAGCCTACGCACAGGACCAGGTCCCAACGGGGCTCCCGGTGACTAAAAACAAGATGAAAGAAGTGGTTTGCTCTGGGACGCTGCGTTGGAAGCCTTTGTCTCTGCTTTCTCTCTTCAGTTTCCCAGGCGGTCTCCTCTTGCACAATTCCCGTGTCACCTGTGGTCTCATACAGGACACGTTCCCTGCCCACCTTGCAGCCAGAGAGGAAGCCCCTAGCCCTTTCTGCAGAGAACTGGCAAATTGCTCCTTTAGCGCCCCCACGCCTCCTCAGGTTGAGTGACGTCAGGGCTAGGCTTCCACCCAGCCAAAGCTTGGAAATGAGGCCCCAGCCTAGATGAAGGACTTGGGGCTAGAACTTGCTGGGCAACCCTGGCAATCTTGTCTCTCTCTGGGCCATAGATACTGACTGTAAAGTGAGATCATCCATAGGCAACTTTATAGCAGGGTGGGAATTTCTGCCAGGGAGAATCCAGCAGATTCCCAAGCCCACAGACCCCCACCCCACCTCCACAAAGCCCCTTAGCTCTTTTCCTATGGCAGCTGCCTGGGGGGGATGTTTTGAGCCTCTCCCAGGGAACTCAGCATGTCCCCTTCCCCCACAGATGACTCTCTAGGCTATTCTTGGTGATCCGATCCACTTCTCCCCATCCCTGGGGCCCTTCCTCAGCCAGGCCAGGCCAGGCCACCTTCTCTCTCCTTCCAACTTTATGATTTCCCACTGATCCCCTGTGGTCAGTGGTCCAGCCCAGCCACCACAGTCATTATCACATTTAATTTTCACAAAAACCCTATAATGAACATCATCATCATCATCCCCATTTTACAGGAGCATAAACTGAGTCACAGAGGGATTAAGTACTTGCTCACAGTCATATAGCTAAGAGGAAGAGCAGGCTTTGAACTTAAGCCATCTGGCTCCAATCTATTCTAACCATTTGTACCAACACAGCTGGATGTAGGATCAAGTGTAAGCACTCAGGTTGACCACAAACACTCTGGATGAACTGGCCCTTGCTGACCCATCAGCATCAAGTCAAATTCTACCCACCTGTATCATACTCTGGTTGCATGATGCTCATGCCATAGTAATTCCTCCAACCCATCACACTCTTACACACCAGGCCTTGGCATATGCTGGTCTCTGCGAGGTGCATCATCCTGTCTTTATGCTTGGCAATTTCTGACTCATCCAATGTTTTTGATGGCCAAAGAAGTGGAAGCCTAAGCTGTGTAGCAGGCCAGGTAGGCTAGTGCCTGAGATGGGCCAAGCCTGGTTTCTGAAGGGCCTTGGATCTGCCAGGCTCAGAGCTCAGGCTTTCTCCTGCCAATGTCCGTTCACATTTCCTTTTATTCTGAGCTCTGGGGGAATCTTTCCAATTCTAACCTAAATTACCTGCCCGCTGCCTCCCCCTGTCCCCAGTCAGTGATGGAGCTGAGCCAGACAGCATTCCCATACTGGGATCATGGCTAGCTGCTAACTCCTACCCCCCTCAAAGGGCCTGTACCTTCCCAGGCAGCAGCAGTCAACAATCAGGGTCTTCCCACCATCCAAAAGGTCATCTTCCCCATCAGGTAGAGCCCAGCTCTACAGGCCCCTGTTGGGGGACATTGCCTGCTCATAGGAGCCCCAAGGTGGGGTGCTCCATCATCCTGGATACTTCTGGAAACATGGTCCCAACAGGGTTTGTTCCTTCCCTGGGGAGCTTGGCTGGGCTGAACTTCTGAGCCGGAGGAGGCTCCCTGAAGGGAGAGGCTTGTCCTGCTTGCAACCCCTATGCCAAGGCCCATCTGCCCCAAACAGAGGCAGCCTCTGCCTAAGTCCTAGGGGGCTCCATGGAAGTACATGGAGGGAGACGTGATCAAGAGGGCAGACATGCCCCCACCTTCACTTAAATCAACCAGGTTCCAAGCTGACCTGTCCTATAGAAGAAAGGTTTCCACTATTCCTAAGAGTTTGGAAATACTTCCCGGAGATGAACCCCAGACTTTCAAGTCTGGCCTTCTAGACTCCCCAGGACCCACCTGACTTCTCCACAAATCAGGAGCTTCCATGGCACCCTAGACACACCATTCCGTCACAGGCCTCTCTACCTTCCTGGTTCTCTCTGACTGGAAGGCCTGGCCTCGTTTCTGCCAGTCAGTCCTGCTGGTTCTTCAAGGCTCCAGCCACATTAGCCTCCCTGACCCTCACCCACCTTGGCCTCCTTCTGATCCTCAGTTCTCAGACAAGTCTCCCCACCTCTTCCTGGGGTAGGAACCTCTTTCTGTTTGTCCTATAGCCCACATGCTAACCCTGCCCATGTAGGTACCAGTGGGTGACAATGGAAATGAATTTTAAAGGTTACCCTGGGCTCTCCACACACATTACCCAGGCTGATTCCAGAGTTAATTACCAGGGCTAATTAGAAAAACCGGGGAAGCTGTGTAGTCAGCTCAGTTACTCCACCAGTGACAGTGAGCATGTGGGTCCTCCCCCTGGGAATAAGGTCCCACTCCAGGCAGAAAGTGGGCTGAGGCCCTCTCCCCATTCACCTGGTTCTGGCATCCACTGCACAACCCAGCTCACACGTTGGGCACTCAGGGGTTTCGGTGCAGAGATGAATTGCTCCGTCTGCATCTCTCCAAAGGGATAATGACTATTTACATTACTTGTTAAGCTGACATCTGGCTGCCCGTATCTACTCCAACTTTGCTGTCATCAAAGCTTGCTCCAGGGAACGTATGAGAGGTTCTCAGGCTGGGTCCTCACTGCTGATATCTGCATAAATGTCTTTGGGAATACAGAAGTCTGCTAGGAATTGAAAAGAAATGTGTGTGTGTGTGTGTGTGTGTGTGTGCGCGCGCGCGCACACACGTATGCCTACGTGTTGTGTACCTCTGCTTTGCCGATGCTGGTATAGGTGGGGGTCTACAGTCAACTCACCCCATGGCATGTGAATTGTTTGTGATCCTTCTAAACTGCAGGATCTGCCAGGATTCCTCTCTCATTTCCACCCCAAGCTCAGGGTCCAACGCTGGGTGGTTCTTCTCCAGCACCCATGGCCCAGGCTTGGCCACATGGAAGGTGGCCCTATGACTCAGGGGAGGAGGTCACAGTGCTGCCTGAGGCCCAAGAGTTAAACTCATGGGACAGGGCTCAGGGCTAGGGGCCCAGAGGGAGACGGGGGTGGGGGGAGGCGGCCTGGGCTGGCTGCGGGTCCGGGCCTCTCTGGGCTCTTTGTCCAAATATGGAAGGTTTTTTTGTCTCCATTTGAGTCACGCCGGCCATGGCCCAAGAGATCTGCTTTCCAGATACTGCAGGCGGGACCGCGCCAGCACTGCCTGGCCTGCCCCTACCCACCCCTCCTTCCCCTGCCTGTTGCTCATCTCAGCGCCCTTCCAACCCAGAGCTTTCTCTACAAGCAGGGAGCCCAGCACCTACCTCAGCTGCACTCCAGCACCAAGAGAAAGGTCTCTGGGCAGGTGGTGGGAGGAAATACTCATTCCCTCTGCCTGCCCATCACCTCCTCTTGCACCCCAAGGGGCCCTCATATGCAAGTAAGCCATTCAACTAGTATTTACTGAGCAACCACTATGTGCTAGTTCCTGGGGCTAGGACTGTGTGCTGCAAATCCAGTCAGTGGGTTTCCTATGTGCAAAGAGGAATCTACTCTCTCCTCCCACATAGTCACCTTGGTGATGGCACCACTGCCCACCCAGGCAGTCCTGACAGCCAGGAGCCTGGGTGACGTTCATGGATCCTGGAACCTGATTGTCTGGGTTTCAACAACAATTCCCCACTTAGCTTCCCTAACCCAGGCAAAGTACTTTATCATGCTTTGCCTCAGGCTCATCTAGAAACAAGGATGATAGCACCTCCCCACAGGTAGTTGTGAGATTGAATGAGTGAATGCATGGAAAGTGCTCAGACCAGTGCCTGGCACACAGGAAGAGCTTGACAAGCTTTGCTACCACTACCTGTGACTCCTCAGCCATGAGTCGCGCCATATTCAGTCAAATACCGTGGGCTCGACCTCCTAAGACTTTCCATCCACTTCCTCCTTGATCTCCCTGCTAAATTAGTCAAAATTCACTCCTGCAGCATTGGAGTGAGGCCAGGCTAGCCTCCAGTACCACCATGTCTCTCCTTCTGAGCTCTGTGACCTGAGCTAGGAACCTCACCTTTGCTGGGCCTCAGTGTCTAGTTCCCCCCTCCCACCCCAACTCAGTACTGGCTTGGGATAGCACCCTTTGCCCATCTGCTGGCTCTCACCTGCCTGGATGCTCAGGCCTGTGATCCCTGGGGCAGAGCCAAAACAGGGCTGGATCTAGGGGGTGGGAAGAGCTCAGAGTAGCCTGGGAACTCCCCAAGGGCAGGGCCCAGCTCTTCTCCTCCTGCCTTCCCCACTCTCTCCATGACATTTATTTAATAAATGTGTTTTGATGCCCCGTGTGCCAGGAACAGGAGGGTTTGGCAAGAGTGGAGCCACCTGACCAGAACCATGCACTGGGTTACGGGATGAACCAGGGGCTCCACCCACATCTCTCCACCCCAGAACCTTTGAGTTCTTTCGTTCGCCCCCCCCCACCCCGCCCCACCCAGAAGAAAGGGGTTGCAATATCTGTGAGTGGAGCCGGGGGTGGTTCCTGATACTTAGGCTGGGATGCCAAGAGGACACCTCCCTATTCAAGGCCCTCTTCTGAAGGCCTGGTCCTGGCCAGGGGCCTCTGTCTGGCTCGGTCAGAGGCAGGGAGATATAGAGAAGAGACACAGCCAGAAGGGGCGAGGCTGGGGGAGGAAGGCAGGGAGAAGGACAGAGAAGGGAGGAGAGAAGAAAGCCCAGAACTCCAGTAAGGGAAAGGCCTGATGTAAGAAGTGGACAAGGGAGGAGGTCCTCCACAGCCCAGGCCCTGGGTCCAGGTGAAGAGGTGGGGCAGGCAGGATAAGGGCTTGCCCCGCCCTCCTCCCTCCATCCCCCCCCCCTCCCCCCCCATCTCCTCCTCTAGCCTTGGGGCCAGGCCCAGGACTATTTTTAGTGCGGGGCTGAATTTAGCTGTTCCCTCGGAAATTCCTCACCCGCCCCAGGCAACGCCCCCGCTGGCCTTGGGGAGAAGCCTGAAAGCTCTGGTCCAGGAGGAGGGGAAAAGAGACCCAGGCGCAGCAAGGAGCTAGAAGGGTACTTAGGCATCTGGTGAAGAAACAGGCTCAGATCAGGCCCCAAATCTGAGTTACTCCTCTCCCTACAGCCTGCCCTATTCTCCACGAAGGCCTCTAGGACTGCAGGGCCACAGAACAGCACTTGTCTTGGAGTCTGGTACAAATATCACAAGGATACTTTGTCTCTGACTGTAGGCCCCACTGTAAGCACTGCTAGCAAGATGGCCTGCCTGTCCACACACCAGTTGCTCTACTGCCAGCTCCCGAGAGCCTGCACAGTCCAGAGCTTTCCTGGACTCCACCACATCTAGGATTCCCACTTGACAGATGGGGAGACTGAGGCTGAGTGACTGGTCTTGGGTCATAGCTAGCAAGGCAGCACAGGCCTGCCCCTTCTCCCCATCCCCCCAAGCTCCCTACCCAGGCCACTCCCAGAAGGAGTGGGATTGGGGGTGTAGCCTGAAGCTCTGCTGTTCTCTGGTGACCCCACTGAGAAGCAGGCACTTCCGCTGCAGCAGGAGGGACTGAAGTTAGATAGGACACCTATGGGGCACAGCGGCAAAGACCTGAGCTGGCTCAGAGCCCCCTTACCCTTCTACAAATGCAGAGGAATGGTCTGCTCTGCTCAGAGGACCCTGCATTCTGTTCCACTGCCACATTCTCTAACTCAAATAAGGGAGATGGGCCCCACTACCCCCCCCACCCCAGTTTCTAATAGGGCCCCTGAGCCTAAATTTAAATTGCCAGATTTTACCTCCAAATTATCTCCCTAGTCATCCTTTTCTCTCCATCCCTACATCACCTGTACCCCTTAGCTTGGGCTTCTCATCACCTGCTTTCTCCAGTCCATAACCAGAGGATGTTTTTTAATGTGTCCATCTGGCACTGCTCCTCCTTAGCTCCTAAGCTTTCATGGTTCCCCACTGCCCACAGGACAAAGCCCAGGTCATTTAATTTGGCACTAAAGGCCTTCAACCTGGCTCTTGTACACACAGCCTTTCCCTGTGTGCTCTGGTCAGAGACCTTTCTGCAGACATGTATCGAGGCTTCTTTTTCCTGCCTCATTTAGTCCAACTCCCTAAAATGCCAAGTGAGCCATGCCACCCTCCCCCTCAAGAATTCCCAGTGCCCCCTTACACCCAGCGATCCAAGTTTGGGGTTGGAACAGCAGTGAGGTGCACAGGGCAGATTGCTGCTCCTGGTCTACTATGGCTCAACCTTGGACAAGACCCCTCCCCTTGCTGGGCCTCAGTTTCCTGTCACCTCTGAATAATGCTAGGGTAAGGGATGGTTAGAAGACATCGCTGGTTTCTAAAGATCCTTCCAGGCAGACCTCCTGGCATTGAGGGCCCTGTCCCTATTCTTCTTCTTCCTGCCTCCTAGCCTACCAAGAAGTTGGACATCTCACCACTATGCCCCACACCAAGGAGACAGGGAGAGACAGAGGGGAACAGTGAGGAACCAGAAGTGAGACTTCAGTAACACAGGCAGCCAAGAAAGATGGAGTCAGTATGATTTTTGAGGGGCCGCGGGGGGGGGGTGCGGGGGGGAAGGGTCCCTTCCTGTCCTACCACCCCTTCCCTTCCACATCTGCTCCTTGACCTTCAGTGCCCTGTCCTGGGAAAGGACTGGATGTTTGTTCAAGGGGGCTCAGGGGGAGGGGTCTTAACAGTCCCAGAAGGCCAGACTGTGAGGCTGGCTGGCAGCCAGGACCACCCCCCCCCTCCTCCAAGCCTGCCTCCCTCCCTCCTGCTCCATGCTGCTCTGGGGCAGGGCCTGCTCACCCCCTGGGAACCAATAAACAGGAAACAGACACCAACCTGGTGCTTGCTCCCTCAGCCTGGCCCCCTCCAACACAGTTCCCCTACTGGCCCAGGACCTGCCCCGCCTCTCCTTGGCCCCAGAATCTCAGAACCAAGAAGTAACCATCTCAAATGTACAAACAAAATCAAGCTAAGAGGTATGGACTCCTGGAAAAAAACAGAATCCTTCATCCTGAAACCACAAGATTCTACACTCTTAACTGGCAATCTCAAAAGCACATGCCCTTAAAGTGGCCACAGTTCTGAGAGCTTCTAAATCTAGGGTCCTGGACTGACAGGGCAGGCAACTAAGGCTCAGAGCTGAGATACAATGACTTGTTAGTTTTCACCCAATGAGTGAGTTAGAGTCAACTCTGACATGTCAACCCTTATCAGTCCAACCCCAAAGCCCACCAGGCACATAGACCCTCAGACCCCCTGGCTTGGAAGGGCTGTGAACCCTCCTTCAGAGGCAGGTTCAAATGGGTCTGGGGCTCTGACCAGAGAGGGCTCTGGCTCTGTTAGGCCTCCCAGTTTGGGGCTGGTGGTAACAAAAGAAGAGGGGGAGCTGGACTCCACCCAAATGCCCAGCCCCTCTCTCTCTGCCCACCTGCCCCCTCCAAAGTCCCAGGCTACTGGGCCACTGACCCTACCCAGTCAGGACCCTACCTGCTCTCCTGTCCAGAGCTCTGTCCTCTGCTTCACAGCTGGAAAGAGATGCTGAGCATTCCGGAGTCAATGTCTATTAGAATCTTAGAATCCTAACATTTGAGCCTCTCAGTCATGAGGGAAGGAACTAACACTTCTTGAGCACCTACTATGTGTTAAGCCTTCTTGGCATGATTTCATTTAATCTCAACAATAATCCTTGGGGGAGTGAGGGGGCAATGCAGAGGAGTCTGTAAATGCTTGCCCTGGGTCTCAAAGCCAGCCTGGGGGATGAAAGGATCTGGGCAGTGCTCCTTACCCTCCACATACCATGTTCTGGGAAGCACCTCGGCCTCTCAGGCCATGAAGGAACCTGACAGATCCTCTGGTCCAACAGCACCAGGTCACCAATCCCCAACATGGAGCTCCTGGCACATGAGGTGAGGGAGCTCTTCCTCATCCAAGGTCACTTAGAGCAGCCTGACAGAGATGTAATTCCCACTCCCTCCCTAGACCCTCAACTTCCCTCTTTGCCTTGCCTCTAAATCCTCTGCTAACTGCCCTTCTTGGAAGCTGCTTCATCCCAATTTTTAGTCAGCAAGCTCAGGGCCAGCAACCCCTAAAAACCAAGCCCATCCATAAGTGACCCACTTTTGTCCCTCTCCCACCAGGCCAGTGCTCAGCCAACCTCTCGACCCCACCCACCTCAGGGGACTAGCACCCTTGTTGAAAAGCGTTGGTAAGCAGGGATGATGTCCCAGCTTTCCCTGTGTGTCCCTACTGTCCATTAAGGGTCTCAACAATTGACTGCAAAATGAATGAATGACAATTGACAAATGAACATCGGAAGAAATGAATGTACAATAGATGTAGTGGGCCTGTGTTCAGAGGCTCTGCCTCATGCCCAGCACCTAGGGGGGATTTGGTCTCAGGAACCAACAGCCTGGCCCCTCTGTCCACCTGTTGTGGGCAGAATAATGACTCCCAAAGATGTCCATGTCCTAATCCTTGGAACCTGTGAATATGTTACCTGTCAGAGCAAAAGGGATTTTGTAGATGCGATTAAGGATTTTGAGATGAGGAAATTCTTCTGCATGATCTAAGTGGGCCGAAAGTAATCACCAGTGTCCTTATGAGAGTAAGGCAGGAGGTATAGAGTGAGAGAAAGATTTGAAGGTGTGATGCTTCTGGCTTTGAAGAAGGAGGAAGGGGCCACAAGACAAGAAATTCCAGCAGACACGATAAGCTGCAAAAGGCAAGGAAATGGGTTTTCCCCTAAAGCTTCTAGAAGAAACACAGCCTTATTAACACCTTAATTTTTAGCCCAGTGAAACCCATTTCTTCTGACCTCCAGGACTGTAAGATAATATTTGTATCATTTTGAGCACTAAATGTGTAGTAATTTGCCACAGCAGCAACAGGAAACCAATATACCACCTGTCTGCCAGCCTAGACTGGAATCAGCTCATGTCCCTCTGACCTCAGGTGCCTGTGTAGATTCCGCACGCACTCTCTCCCTGCCTAGGGAGAGTCTCAGAGCCCAGGGACGGCCCCATGCCCTGGACCAACTTTTAAAATCCTGGCAGCAACAGCATCACCCCAGACTAAGCCCCCCAGTTTGCCACAAGTGTGGGGAGAGCCTCATCTGTGTGTGTGGCGGAGCCTGGAACGGCAGCTGGTGGCAAGGAAAAAGGCTTGGGGGCTGGACCTGGTGAGGCCCAGCCCCACTTAGCCTCAGTCTCCTCAGCAGCCTAATGGCACTTCAGTCTACAAACTGGGATCTACTGAGGAAAGCTATTGCCCCTGCCAACAGCCCTGTGGGGAGGTTTTATCCTTGTGCCCAAGAGCATGGAGGAATCTGTGGCTCTGGTAGGAAGGGACTTATTTAAGGCCACACACCAGGAAAATGGAGAGGCTAAGACCAGAATCCATCTCCTGACCCCTAGTGCAGCCTCTATGTGCTACCAAGTCATTCCTGGTGACCTCCCACAGCTACTGGAGGGGGAGGTCATAGATGCCCCTCTTGGAGCTCAGATACCCTGGCTGGGGCTCCAGGCCCCTGCATGTCATGGGCTGGGGCTCACTCACTGCCCAGGGCCCAGCAGCCTGGCAGTTTTCCTCTGCCTCAGTCCACCCCTGGAATGCCCCAGAGGCTTAGGGTGGAAGTGGGGGGAGAGGATCAACTCCCATGGCGGGGGCATTGGCTCCAATAGGCTCTTGCTTCCCAGGAGACCCAGAGCCCCTGTTTTAGGGCCTGCCAGCAAGGCGCCAGGCTGCCTGGGCACATTTCCCAATAAGTACGCCAGGGCTTCAAGCCTTTCTGGGAAACATGGGCTCCCCCTTCCCCCACCCTAACACAGCCATTCCAGCCAACTCTGCTCAGTGGGAACTCTGTGGGGCCAACGTATGGCCTGGGAGTCAGGATACCTGGGGCCAAATCCCATACTTGAGCCACAGGGCATTTAGGCAAACCTCTGTCCACTCTGGGCCTGCTTCTTCATCCATATATTGGGACCATGGCAATGCCCACCTAGCTGGAGGACCAGATGGGGTGGCATGAGCTCCCGGTCTCAGGAAAATGCAAGCTGGAGCTGATGGGTGTCATGGTGGCTGTAGAGGAGACACCAGTGGGATATGGCACTGTGGCTGTCCTCACTACGGCCCTGTGGTGGTTCCCCTCTCCTGTGTTTTGAACCAAGCCAATGTAGGTCTGCAGGGGGCAGTCAGTGCAGCCTACAGCCCCAGTACACCCTGGGGACTTTATCAACTTCCCCCTCCCCACCCTAATCAACCCCTCACACACTGCCCAGCAATGGGTGCCACAGTAGCTCTGTGTTCACTTTGAACGCTGGGATCCAGTCCCTCACAAAACCCTTTGGGCTGCAGCAGAAACCCACTACCCCACCACCTCTGTCCCAGCCTAAGCCACCATCAGCTCTCACCCAGATATTCCAGTGGCCTCCTTACTGGCCTCCCTGCTTCCACCGTGGGCCCCGACAGAGCAGCCAGAGCAGACCTGTGAAAGCCTAAGTCGGATCAGGTCACTGCTCTACTCACAACCTTCCCAAAGTGCCTGCCCTGGCTCACTTCGAGTAAATGCTGAAGTCCTCCTATTGGCCTATGAGATCTACCTCAACCCTGACCCACTTCCACCCTCCCTGACCTCTCTGACCTCATCTCCTACTTTGCTCCATCCACACAGTCCTCTGGATAACTTCTCAAACACGCTTCTGCCTCAGGGCTTTTGCACTTGCTGTTCTCTGCCCAGAATGTACTTTCCCTGAGATGGCTAGCTGGTCTGCCCAGAATGTTCTTTCCCTGAGACGGCTAGCTGGTTTGCTCTCTCACTTCCTCCAGGCCTCTGCTCAAATCTCACTTCCTGAGAGAGGCTTTCCCAGACTTCTTGATCTAAAATAGTACCCTCTCGGGGCGCCTGGGTGGCTCAGTCAGTTAAGCATCTGACTTCAGCTCAGGTCATGATCTCAGTCTGTGAGTTCGAGTCTCGCATCGTGCTGACAGCTCAGATCCTGGAGCCTGCTTCGGTTTCTATGTCTCCCTCTCTCTCTGCCCCTCCCCTGCTCATGCTCTGTCTCTGTCTCAAAAATCAATAAAATATTTTTTAAAAAATTGAAATAGTACCTTCTCCCTGTCATTCTCTGCTCCCTTAACCTACTTTATTTTGCTCCCCAGCCCCTAGTGAGGTCTCCTCACTAGTCTGGAAGCTCCATGAGGCCAGGATTTTGTTTTGTTTCTACTGTGTCCTCAGGGCCCCGGAGGGTGCCTGGTATGTCTAGGAGCTCAGTAAGTATTTGTTAAAGGGATGAATGCATTGCTCTATCATGGGTCACCCAAGTCTCTGATAGAAACTCCTACCACACACAACCTGTCATGTCTTTCCTGTCTCCTAGACTTTGCTCATCACTGTGCCCTTCTCCTCCTAGAACCCCTCCCTCTCTTCTCTGGCTATACAGATTCTTCCAGTTTTCAAGGCCAGGCTCCAGGCATAGCCACCTCTAAGAAGTCTCCCCTGCCAGCCCCCAGACCAGTTCTTCAACATCCTTCAGTCCCTTAAGTCTGCTTTTAGATTCTGAATGGTCTGAGTGTCTGGTTCCCCAGGACTGGGGGTGCCTCCACCCCATCGTGGGGCAGCATGTATAGCCTGAGATCACAGATGGAAAGGAATGAAGCAGGAAGGGCAAGTCCCTACACTGGGAGGGTGCTGGGGACAGAGCCTCCCAAACCCAACTGGTCCTGGAAATGTGGGGCTGAAAAATGTCAGACTCAACCCTGGTCCATCCCCCAACTCTTCCATTCTTAGTGGGGGACCCATTCCTGGACTGTACTCCCTCCGATAGTCCAGGGCCCTTAGGAAGGAGTCGGCCGGGCGGTGGGGGGGGGGGGGGGGGAGTTGGGGGTGGGAGAGGGGGGAATAAACAGAAGAAAGGGACCGCCCTCTGCCTGCCCTCCCCATCCCACTCTCCTCTGGGTGAAAGACATTTAATTATAGATATTTGGTATCGCTCAGAACTCCAAATGTCCTAATTGCCTCCCCTCCCAGAACCAGTTTCCATGGAAAAATCACAGCAAAGAGCCAAGGAGGGAAAAGGGAGAACTCCCACCCCCATGGGTTCCCTGCCAAGGGGACACAGAGAGAAGGAAGGTGATGAAGGGCTGCAGCCGGGCAAGTCAGACAAGCCGGGGTGAGGTGGCGGGGGAGGCATGTCTGTTGGGGCAGGGGTTTGGTGCTTGGGCCCAGCTGTGGCTTGCCTTGCCATGTGACCTTAGACCCAGTGTTCTCAGAACTGAGTCTCAAAGTTCGTTCCACTCCACCTCCAGGTCCCAGTGAATTAAATAACCACCGGGAAGGTGTTCAGGCTATTAGGGTTATGCAGGTGACACGCCCCAGGTACCCCCCCCTGACTGTACGCCCCTTACTCAGATGGCAGGCCAGTCCCACCAAGAAACAGGGATCCCTTTGGCTCCTTCACCTCTAAGACACTGACATTCTAGGACTCGGTGGGAATCTAACAGTCTGCAATTCAAAGAATCCAGCACTGGAAGATTCTCACAGTTTCCACATCTGAAGAATGAAACATTCCGAGTATCTGGCATATAGTAAGCACTTAATAAATGTTAGCCACTGTTAACTGCTAGTCCAGTATGCTAAAATTCTGTGAGTCAATCCATCTAGGATTCTGAGACACAAGTCGTTTCCTGTTTCTGGGCTATAGTTGTCACATTTGTCAAATGTGTTCAGGTATCAGTACCTGAGGGGAGAAAGTTGGGCTACAAGACTCAGTACTTGAAGGCCAGGGTAGGGGAAGCACTGGAGTGAAGAGTCTGATCATCCAGGCTATTGTGGGTGTAAGTGGAAATGACAAGGGGTGTGGCAGGGCAGGGCACGGAGGCTCCAACAGCTCTGCCTGCTCCCAGCAGATACGCAAGCAGGTGTTCAGAGAACAAAATGACCACGAGTTATTCCTCATTCCCTGGGCTCCTAGGCTCTCACAGCTGTTGCACAGAGCTTTCTTTCTCTTCCAGCAACACTCCAACACTTCCTGTTTCCCTTGACCACTCTGCAGGCTGTCTTCCCTACAGAGCTTCGAGACCACGCAGTCTAACATCCCACTGTACAGATGGGAAAATCGAGGCCAAGATGACTGTCCACATCTCAGAGCAAGTTAGAGGCTGAGCCAGGCCTGGTACCCAGGCCACCTGCTCCCAATAGGGATATGCCATGCAGAGGGCAAATAGAGACTCTGGGCTGGGAGAGACCTGAGTTTGAGGGACTCCTCAAAGCCTGGGTTGGGTCAGGGGCCACCTCTGCCCCCCAGGGACTCTCCTGTTAGCCCCTGGCTGGGTTCAGCCTAGTTTCTGCCTCATCAGCAAAGTGTGAAAGCCTCTTCTCTTCCCTTCTTATTCTGGAGCTCACACCACACCATCCCCACCCACAGCCCAGGGAGCGTGACTGGAGCCCCAGGCCTGAAACAAGGGAACATTGTCTCTTCCGTGGAGGCCAGTAGGAGGGGGTGAACAGCTGCTCCCCATCTTCCTGGAGGCAGAAGGAAGGGGATAGCAGAAGGGATTGAGGCTAGCAGATAGGAGAACCTCCAGGCTTTATGAAGAGGTTGGGGAATTAGGGGATGGTGAATCTCTTTTGAACCAAATTCAAGTCTACCAGGTTATACTGAGGCTCAGAGTGCCCAGCCCTGTGCTCAAAAACCAGTAGGGGGCAGGGAGGAAGGGCCAGGCTGGTCACTGAGAAGAGCTGCGGGCATGGCAGAGGGGGGAGTGGGGCCTGTTTTTTCCCTCTCTCCTGCCCCAGGGAGGAAGTGATCACACCAGCCACTCACCGTATAATAGCCTGCCAGAAACCATTACCCTCATTGCCCCCATTTTACAGAAGGGGAAAGTGAGGTATAGAGCAGGGGTGTGACTGATCCTAGCCCACATGGGATCTGGAGCCTAGGCTCAAACTCTGCTCTTCCAAAGACAGTCTCACTCATTCTCTCCTCTACAAGGCAAGAGGGGACATCAAGCTGGGTGTACAAAAGTGGGAGGGCTAGAGTAGGTGAAGCTTTGGAGGCCCGAGAGAGGCTCTGTGTTGGACAGGGAGAAGCCTGTGTTATGGACAGACATGGTGGTGGAGGGGGCTAAGCTTCTTGCTGAAGTTGGGTGGGACAGGCAAACAATATGAAGGAAGGCAGGCCAAAAGCCACCTGTTCTGCAAAAACTCCCATCTCCTCTCTGGGTCTTAATGCTTCTTCTCAGGAGCATCTCCCCCACCCCCACCCCCACCAATTTCCCTGAGTCCCTTGGTTCATTTCTGCCTTCTTCCCTAATTTAGCCTTCAAGGCTCCCAGAGGAGATAATTATATGGGAAAGGCAGCTGGGGAGGGGGCCTGGGCAGGAGCTGCCCTTGCTCATGCCCTCCCCCACCCCTATGTTCCAAAGACAGCTGGCTCTGAAATTAGGGGCATCAGAGCTGTCCTACCAGGCTCCCTTTTCCCCACTCCCTGCCTGCTGGCTCTCTCTGTGGTCTCTGTGAGAGACACCAGAGCCAGGACCAGGGGGAAACAGAGACAAGGAAAGAGAAACAAAGAAAGAGTTCAGAGGGGCCGTGAGAGTGCTGGGAACTGGGAGTGACCAAATTAGTCCAGGGTTTAGGGTTTCCAGGCTCTTCACACAGGCCCACAACACAGTGGGAATGCAGGCCATGGTTGAAATAACCCTGAGCCATCCCCACACTAGGCCCAGAACCCAACACCCAGAATCTAGCTTCTAAGTCAGATGCCAGGGCATCATGACACCTAGAACTTATCTAAACCCACAGCCAAAACTCCAGGGACATCTGAAGGCAGAAGGAGAGCCCTCAGAAAGATTGAGTCCCCAGGGCTTGGGGTCTGGCAGAGGAAGGGGGAAGCATTTCAGTCACCAGAAAGGGGGTGGGGTGGGAGAGATGAGAGCTGGCAGGATGGTGGAACAGTGCTCCCACCCTGACCCAGAGAGGCAGCCCTGCCTGTGGGGGCTGAAACCACTCCCAAACTCTCTCAAGGCCCCTGTCTGCAGAGCTTCAGCAGCCTTTTCTCTGTCCCTGCCCTCCCCTACAAGCCCCCACTCTAATCAGAAGAGGTTCTGGCAGACCACAGGCACCAAGAGGGCCTCAACTCCAACCTATGAACTGTCAAATTTGTGCAGCACCAGCTGGATGGAGGCAAGTAGCACCTTGTCCACAATCCGTGATTTTACAGATGGAGAGGTTGAGTCACAGAGAAAGGCCAGGGCCACCAGTGTACTTTATGGAATCTTCTTTGCTCCTCCATCAGTAATGCCTGTACCTCTCCAATTCTCCCAGGCCCAGGAACAAACCCACATTTTGATCTGCCACAGAAGAACCACATGAGGAAGTACAGACCTATGTCAGCTGTGGGCCCCAAACCCTAACATCCTAGAAAGGGGCTGGCCGATAGGGCAGTAAGACTCAGGAAAGACTCTCACACCTCCTTGGGTATTTATAAAAAAGAATCAGACAGGAATCTCTAAAACCAATCCCTGAGAAATAACTAAGGACTAGATGAAACCTTTTGTAATTATCACCAAGAATACCTCGAAGCAGACAAGAACTTTTGACATCAGCACCCGCACAAGCCTTTGGGGCTTGAGTAGACAGGAGCCCTGTGTCATTAACATTCTTAAAACTATCTGGGCACTTCCAGGACCAGAGAAGCCCCCTTAGACCTGGGCACCTACCTAATGAGCACACTCAAAAGGCTCCTGTGTGAGTCAGTGCATATGGCCCTTCTCTGGCCCCACCCCTAAAGCCCCCCACGAAGGACTCACCACCTGTGGCTTGCTGCAGCACTTGCTGGCTGGGACAGGCTCATCTGGAGCCCTGGCTGCCTCAGGGGACTTGGCCTCAGCAGAGGGCGGTACAACAGGGGTCAAGCAAGGCATATCCACCGGTACTGGGGCAGGAACCTCACCAGGGTGGAGGGTCAGCATATACTGCTTAGTGACATCCTCGAGTGATGGTGCCTGCAATGTGGAGTGGGCTCTGGCAGGGAAGCCCATGGGCTCTGGCACAGCCACAGGGGGGCCAACGGAAGTCGGTGGCTCAGGTACCACAATAGGTGTGAAGGTGGCGGGCACACTCGCGTGGCGAACGTGTTTGGAGGACAGTCGGGCCCGAGACAGGCTGTTAGTCTGGTCCTCATTGCCTTCCTCTCTCTGTAGTTCCTGATGACTGCTCCGGGCTGGGCGTTTCTTGGAACCACGTCGGATGAGCCGTGGGGACAGAACATCAGCCAGTTTAGGGTCAAGGTGGAAGTCACGGTGGGCAGTGGAGGAGGCAGGTGGGGTCTTGAGTAGGGCCCTTTCAGACTGCGCCCGGCCCCTGGCAGGACTGGGCTCTTCTGGTTCTGCCTGCCGCTCTGCAAGAATGGGCTCACTGCTAGACGGAGGCAGCATGGGTTCAACTTCTCGGATGGGCTCCCCTCCAGGGCCCTCAAATCCAGGCCCAGCCAGCTCCCCACGGCGGCTGGGGTCACTCAGAGATTTCTTCTTGGGGGCTTTGCCAGCAACCCTGTCATCTGCCACACACCCCAAGGCACCAGGCCCCTGAACAATACTCTGAATAACTTCCTGGTAACCCTTGCTCTCTTCACTGCCCACAGACCAGTCACTGTGGCCACTGGTCAAGCCCTCATCCACAGGTGGGGTCGCCGGAAGTCCTGTCTTGGGGCTCAGTGAGCCCAAAAGGTTGCTATCCACGGAGAACCCAGAGGGCTCCTCAGAGGTGGCAGCCCGGTGGCGCTGTGGAATTGGGTCACTCAGAGACCTGTAGGCCTCCCCGGCCTCTCCATTGCTCAGTTCAGTCCCACCAGGGCCTGAAGGTGGGATTTTCCGTCTCCGGCGGAGGGCACCTGGTGTGGGAGGGGTATCAGGGGACACTAGGGCCCACCCTCCCAGACTATCTTCAGCCCCAGGGCCATGGTGGTTGGTCTGGGCTGAGGATGAAGAAAGGGGTCGCCACAGCCCTGTGGTACCCAGGCTGCAAAAAGCTGAAACAGGAGGCTCAGGGTCTGCCCCAATGCCCTCATCTGTCAGGCTAGACTCAGGGCCAGAGAGCTCCTCCTGGGACCGCTGCCCTTGGGTCATGTCTCCCGCCCAGTCAGGGCTTCCAGGGGGGATATCACTTCCATCATCCTGCTGGGCACCCATTCGCTGGATCTTCTCAAAAACCTGACGGGCCTCTTGCACATACTGATCTTGGACAACCAGGGGCAGTGGGTCCTCCTCGGCACTTGGGCCTGCCAGCAGGAGCTCCGAGGAGCTGGGCTTCAGGGCACTGGTGCGGGATAGGCGGCGGGCCACAGGCTTCTCAGAGCAGGTAAAAGACTTTGCCCTCCGCAGAGTGGCCGTCAAGTCTTTGAGTGTGGGCCGGGTGCCAGGTGACGCTGCGGATGGGCCAGGCATGGGCCCAAGTTGTCCGCAGGGGCCACTTGCTGCTGGTGAGTCTCTGCCATCCAAGGGGCTGCTCCCAAGATCATTGGGGCGCCCACCGGGTTTTCGGACCCTCAGCTCTGAAAGGTCGGAGCGAAGGAAACTAAGCAGCGTCAGGGTCTCGGAGGCGATATCTGGATTCGACAGGGACTTCCGCTGCCGACTCTTGTCCAACTCCAATCCTCCATCTCGCAATGCCCTCGTGGTGCCCACAGGTCCCTTGGTGCGGGTTCGAGGCTGGGGCCTTAGGAGGAGACCTTCTCCAGCTCCAAAGCTAGGCGAGCGATACATGCCCCAGCCCCCAGAACCCCGACTAGCCCATGGGTCCTCATCCTTGAGGGTCTCCGTGCTGGAATAACGGCTGCTACCACGGGAGCCTGCTGGGCTGGCTAGGTATGCGGGAAAGCTCACCTTGGCCACGCGGAAAGCTCCCCCCACAGTGTCAGACATGGGCCGGAGTCCCTCCTGAGGACCTGGTACACAGGGAGGCGAGCCAGTACCCCACTCCCGGGGTCCTTCTTCACTAGGGGCTCTTGGAGATTTGGAGGGCTCAGGACTCCTGGCTCCCCCTGCTGAGTCCATGCTGCCAAGATTTAACCCATAACTGTGTGGCCTACAGTCCTTATCCAAGAAGGAGCTTCCAGGCCTGGGTCCCGGCCTCCCTTCCCAGCGGTGGCCACCCTCACCGTCTTGGTCCTCCTCACTGCCCGAGGAGTGGCCTCCGTGGTAGGCCGGACTCTGAGCCCCGGGCGGCGGCGGCGGCGGGACCTCCTCTTCCTCCTCGCTGGAGCTGGCAGCCCGGCTGCGGCTGACAGGATAGGAGGAGGCGATGGAGGAGGAGCAGGAGCAGGAGGCCCGGGCCCCGGCCTGCGGTTGGGAGAAGCTATGCCAAGAATGTAAACCATCCGCCGGACGCTGCGCCCGCTCCTGTTGCTGCTGCTGCTGCTGCCGCTGCCTCCTCCCCTCGGTCCCTGGGCCGGGCAGCGGCCGCGCGGAACGCAGGCCAGCCAGGGGGAAGCACGTCCGAGGAGGTGGCGTCGGTGGCTGCCGGGGCTCCCGAGCCGGAGGCTCCCACACGGCACCGTCGGGGCTGGGCGTTCCCGAGGCCTCAGAGTCAGCACTGGGCCGCCTGGAGCCAGGGCCTCCGAAGAGCTTGCGCATCTCGGTGACGCTGGGCCAGGCCCCGCGCGCGGCACCCTCCGCCGCTTCTTCCGCGGCCCCGGGGGAGACGCCCCCGTCTCGGGCCCCTGAGTGGTCGTCGTCCAGGCGCGGCGCGTCGAAGCGCCGGGAGAGCTGGCGCACGGACGGCGAGAGGCTGCGGAGCGGGCGCGGCTGCGCGGGGGCGGCCGGGGGCCCCGACGCCAGTTTGGACACGCGCCGGGAGGGCTGGCCCGGGACGGTCGCGGCCGGCCGGCACGAGGCGCGGCGCCGCAGCCCGGGGGTGTCCGTGGCCTCCTCCCTCGGTCCGGGCCCGCCGCTCCAGCGTTCGAGCAGCTTGAACGAGACGCTGCGATAGAGCGGGGGCCGGGGCGCCCCGTCCGCCATGGTGGCAGCACTCACTCTGGGGGGGCTGGCCTCGGGGAGCCGTGGCCAACCCCCCCCCCCACGCCCTCGCCGCGAAAGGAGCGCAGCAGCCGGGGTCCGAAGGCCTGGGTTCTGCAGCAGCAGTGTGAGGGGGTTTGCGGGGAGAGGGCGCAGAGACCCAAGCAGAGGTTTATCTGCTGCGGCTCAAGTTTCTGAGGCCGCGGGCGGCATCTGCTCCATCCAGCGCGGTCCCTCCCGCCTCAGCGCCGACCCCCAGGACCGGCCCCCTCCTCGGCCGGTGCGATTCGGAGCATCGCGGCCCGGCCCGGTCCGGGCAGGATCCCAGTGCTCTGCTCCTCGGCTCCGTGCCCGCCAGCCGGCCTGCCTGCCTCCCCTCGCGCTCCCGCTCCGGCTCCCGCTCCCTCCCTCTTGGCTGCTAGCTCCTCGCTCCCTTTTGTTGCAAATAAACTTTGTGGCTGAGGAAAGGGGGCGGGAGGCGGGGCCTCGCGCCCAAAAGAGGGGGTGGGCTCCGGTCGCGCGCGAGGCTGGGAATCGGGAGTTAGGGGGGAGGGAATCGGGGAGGAGCTGAAAGAGAAGACTGCTTGAGCACTTGCAGACCGAAGTAACCCTCTAGAGGAGCCCCTCTGGAACCCAGCAGGCCGAACTGCCCCGCCAAGGACTCCCTCCGGCACGCGAAAGCTCTCAGTGTGGTCAGATCCTCTGACATACAGCCGGGGCTGCGCCCCCACTGCGGTTCAGACGCTTTTGTGTGGTAACATCTTCTGCTCAAAGAAACCCCAACATGGCAACTTCCGACCCATAAACTGGTACACACCGACATTCAGGTACACCCAGAAACTCTTCCAGGTGGAAGGGGGCGGGACTCGCCGCCAGGGGGAGCAGTAGGCGCCACAGGAGACCTGGGCGCTAGCCGCTGCCCGCCCCACCCCTCACCCAGCCCAGGCCACGCCCCCCACCGGGCCCTTCTCTGTGAATCCCACTCTCCCAGAGAGCCCGTCCAGCCTCCCTTGCCCCCAAACGCCCCGCCCCTCTTACCTCTGCTGCCAGTCCAGCTCTGACCCTCCCACGCCGCTCCAGGTGCCCCACCCTCTGTGGCCACGCCCCCATCCCCCTCACGTTTCCAGCTGCCCACCCCTAGGCACGGCCCTCCACCTGCCCCCGCCGTCTCAGAGGCCCCTGTCCTCGCTGCTCCGCCCTGTGCCCCGCCCCCTCCTCTTGAGCTCCGTGATACGTGGCTCTTACGCCCTCTACCGGTCAGATTCTCCCTTTCCCCCCCCCCCCCCCCCCCCAACAAAGTACAGGACAGGTAAAGGTAAAGCGGTACCCATCACCAAAAATGGGAGTTTGGAAGACTTCATTTCCTTTACTTCTTTTCAGTCCTTTCCTAATCCCTTCAGCCGTTTCAAACCTAGTCCCTTCGCAAAGTCCCTTCTGCTTCACACGCAAAAGGAGTTTCAACGGAAACGCCCTTGACTTGCCACTGCCAAACGAACACGACTACCTGTAGCCCTCCGCCCTCCTAACAGAGGGTGTGGGTCGCCTCTCCTGCTTCAAGCTGATCCAACCCTTGAGCTCCCCTTCCACCTCCGCCCTTGTCCGGCAAGTCTCTCATTGTACTGGGTACTGGGGTCTTCCCCACCCCCGCCTGCTTCTGCTATGTGCTATTCATCCTCAGGGCCCAGCTTAAAATGCAAGGAAGCTCCTCAACATTTGAATGAACAAATGAGAGTTTATTTGTTCATAAACAATAACATGGGTTATTGTTGGATGTATGGGTAATATTATTTCATTCTTTTTTTTTTAATTTTTTTTTAACGTTTATTTTTAAGACAGAGAGAGACACAGCATGAACGGGGGAGGGGCAGAGAGAGAGGGAGACACAGAATCGGAAGCAAGCTCCAGGCTCCGAGCCATCAGCCCAGAGCCCGACGTGGGGGGGGGGGGGGGGCTCGAACTCTTGGACCGCGAGATCGTGACCTGAGCTGAAGTCGGACGCTTAACCGACTGAGTCACCCAGGCGCCCCTATTTCATTCTTTTTATTTAATCCTCGAACCACCCTGGAGGGAGAAAATATTTCCTCTCTATTGGTCATGAAGGAGATGTAATTTTGACCACTGTCAAAGTCAGGAAATGGCAGTGCCTGGTATGACTCAAATTCAGATTTGAGGAGCTTTAAATGCCATGCTCCTCCAGTCTTCACCGGTCTCAGATCCCTGATAAAGAGGAGGGTTCTCTCTCCTTGAGCCCCCAGCAGTCTCTTCCTCCTTCTTGGGCCTGGGCTCACCTGCCCCAGGAACAGAGGATAGTCTGGTCTGACTCATGCTCTCCTCAGCAAAAGAGGGCTGGGCCTGACTAGGCTGGCAGGCCCTGGAAGCAGGAGGCCCTGGCCCAGATGAGAGGTGCAAGGAGGGGCATAGAGCAGGATGGCAGTCAGGGATTGACTCGGTTGAGGGAAATCTCTGTAGGGAGGATGCTCTTCCTCTTTGAGTTGAGACTAGCCTCCTATAAGTTCCTCACCTCAGCCTTGTCTCAGCTCTGCCTCAAAAGGACCTCTGTCCTTCACTGGGGAATTGATGGCAAGGAAGAGAATCCTGCCTGGCCTAGTGCCTCTCTACCCTTGCCTTGCTGTGTGACTTTGGATATATGCTTACACTTTTCTGGGCCTCAGCTGCCTCATCTGAAAAGTGAGGAGTGGGTCTAGAGTTCCCCAAGAGTGCCTCTCTGACTCTATTTGAAGTCAAATTCTTGTTTCCTCTGAAATACTTTTCTACTCTTTGGGGAAAGTTTTGTTATGGTGGGGGAGACCCTCATCCTGACAGACACTGCTCTCTTCCAAAAACAATGGTCCCTACCATCTGAAATTTGTACTTTGCCAAACTTTTTCACATCCTGTCATATTTTGTCTTCACATCACTTCTGGAATAGAAGTTTATATTCCCATATCACAGATGGGCAAACTGATGGAGAGATGCAGAGACTCAGGTCACCTCAGCATCCTGAAGCTTGGCCTTGAGGTAGGCTGACTGAGGCCTTTGGATCAGGAATCCCCTTGGTGAGGGGTGAGGAGGGTGTTTAAGGATCTAGGCTGGGCCACCACCCAGTGGCACACTCACCCAGTCAGAGAGTGGCTTGGCTGCTTCCAGCACCTCACGAATCCTCCTAGCCTCAGTACCTTCTGATTCATGATGAGACAAAGTCATCTTCCAGGTACAGAGGGTGCCTGGGTGTTTTTAGCCCTTCAAAGACTCATCTAGGAGGTTGCTGGGAACACTGGGCACCAGGGTGGAGAGGGGAACATTTCTGGGAGTCTAGAGCTGGGCCCAATGCAGGCACCCTCACAAATGTGCCAGATGACCCTCAGCAGGTCACTCCCTTCCTCTGGGCCTCAAGCCCCTCACCTATGAAAGGAGAATGAAAACATTAACCCATCTACCTATAAGTCATGGTGCCCAGCAAGATCAGGGCTATAAAACCCTTGAAGAAATCAAGATAGGAAGGTTGTGATGGTCACAGTCATGGCCAGTGATGGCCCTTGGGTACTTAAGAGGGAGAAAGATAAGGAGTGAGAGGACCTCAAGAAGAAATGCCCTCCAGGGGCCACCTGGGTGGCTCAGTTGGTTAAGCGTCTGCCTTAGGCTCAGGCCATGATCTCACTGTTCATGGGTTCGAGCCCCATATTGGGCTCTCTGCTGTCGCTGTGGAGCCTGCTTTTGATCCTCTGTCTCCCTCTCTCTCCTTTCCCTTTCCCCCACTCCCCTGTTCGTCTCTCTCTCTGTGTCTTTTTCAAAAATAAACATAAAAAAAAAAAAAAGAGAGAGAGAGAGAAAGAAAGAAAAAGAAGAAGCAATAACCTCCAGGAAGGAACTGTCTTAGGGGGAATCTGACTCCTGAGTCCATTCCCAAGTCAATTAGAAATGACCTGAGATTGTCCCCTTTCCTGTATAATTAGACCTCAAGTAGACAGTATTGGATTATTTATAACCTTTAGTTCATGACACATTCTCACCACTTCTTTAATTGGCTCCCACCACAAAACAACTAGGACCTCAATAATGTCCTACATCTTATCATATAGGTTCCCTACCACCCATTCTCCTGCTGTCGTACCACGCCGAATAATAACCATTACCTTCTGTGTTCAGCATTCCTTTGCTTTCCTTTTTGTGTAGTTTTGTTGCATCTATGCATTCCTTCAAAGTATATATTTTCATTTTAGTTGTTACAAAAGGGCATCTTGCTCTGTGTAATTTTTTGAGATTACTTTGTACTTAATATTATACTGCTTAGGTTTATCCATATCGTCACACATCCATGTAGTGCATTCTGGCTGCGTGTAATATTCCATTGTGTGAATATAGCATGGTGTATTATTCATCCACTCTCTCATGGACGGATATTTGAGTGTTTGCAGGTGTTTGCTCTTGCAAATAGTGCTGCTCTGAGCATTGTGCATGACTCCAGGTGCACATGCGCAGGAGAGCTCAGGGTAACAGGCCATGTGACTACTCGACATCCAGGAGGCATTGTCAAGCTAGGACCGAATATCTCTCTCTGTGTTTTTATTTTATAATCTGTGTTTCCTTTTACGTGAAATGCCAGTTTGTGCCTCTTCTATTGGGTTATTATACTTTTTTGTACTTTATGAAAATTCTGCTCTAACTTTTCCATGCTCAATAGGGTGGCTTAGGGAGGGCTGGTAGTATTATCACTGTTTTATACGTAAGGAAACAGAAACTTAGAGAAGTTAATGGGCTTGTTTAGAGTCACAGAGTCAATAACAGCCCTTTTGCACTGAGCTGATACCTTCTGAGACCACTGGGCCTCAGCTAAGAAACCTCTGCCCCTTAAGCTGAGTCACAAAACCCCTGGTCCCCATCATCTCTCAGCTCCTGACCATTACATGAGCTTATAGTCTCCCCAGTGAGGCCTTAGCCCTTGTTATGTTCTTCTGAGCTCTCCTCCCAGCTGTAATGATCCAGGGTATATATTTATTTCATTATTGCCTTTCTGTTTCATCAGACGAGAAGCTCGCTCAGGGCAGGGACCCACTGCTCAGCATGATGCCTGGCTCATAGTAGGTGCTCAATAAATGTTGTTTACTGGATGAACTGCCGGTTTCCTTGTCTGCACCCCTACTCTCACCCCCAGGTTCTTTCTGAGGATAGGGTCTGGGTCAGAGCTGCCTCTGTGTTCCCATCGCCATCTTGGAGGAGTATAGAGAATGTGTGCAGAAGAATGAATGAAGGAGGGAGGAGCAAGCTGCATCTATTCCTAGGACAGATCCAGTGCCCCTGGGCTTTTCCACGTTAGAAAGGACAAGCCCTGGTTCCTGATTCTCTGGCTCTTCCATCTTTGGCCCTGCCCCTGTACTCTACCTACAACAGCCAACTCATATGCCTCCTGTCATGAAGTGCCTTCCCTGGACCAGGCCTCCCTGGGAGGCTTCTTCTCTCTTTTCTTCTCCACCCATCACCTCCACTTCCTCCCTGCCTGCTACTCCCTCATTCAAACACCTCCACTGCCACCATCATTCAGAAACCCCCAGGCTTTGACCTTTCACCTCTCTGGCTACTCCTCCTGCCCAGCCCCCTAATGAAGTTCCCAGGGTTCTCTCCAGACCCTCCCTTCCTACTCTGTCCCTCAGGAAACCCATCTACCCCCTCGGCCTCAGGCCTCAAGCCGAAAGCACCATGACCACTCCCCAAGTTTTGCAATTCTCTAAGAAGCCTTCCTGGGTATCTCCAGACCCTGCTGAGTCCTAGCTCCCACCCAGGTTGAGGCCTTGTTATCAAGCTGGACCCTGCCCCCACCCCAGTCCAGGACACTGCCTGGTCTCCCTCTAGGTCCACCATCTCAGGATAGGAGCGAAGTAGAGGGACTTGTTTTGGCTGTGGTAACAAAGGCCTGAAAAACTCGTGGCTTAAAAAAGATAGACATTTATTTCCCTCTTGTGCAAAAGTCCAAATTCAGGTGGCCCCAAACCGGAATGGGCAGAAACCCAAGCTGTTTCTCATGGTCCAAGATGGTGCCCCAGCTGTGAGGCCCCCATTGTAAGCAGCAAGAAGGGAGGGGAGGCAAAGGACAGACCCCACCTATCTTTTAAAGACCTTCATCCCCTTCCTGTGTTAAACTGCTGTAGGCCACTTTGCTTATATCCCACTGCCCAGGATTAAGATACCTGGTCATACCCAGCTGCAAGTAAGGCTGGGAAATGAAGTTTTCATCCTAGGAGAACTTGTGCCCAATTAAAGGAGAGTTAATACTGCAGTTGGCACTTAGCCGGCTCTGTTACAACTTCCTAGGGGGATCCCCAGTTACTGGCACTGGCTGAGGCAGGTGGGCACTTGAAAGACACGTAATAAAAGGAAAGGGAAGCGAGGCAGGTCGAGTAAGGCAAGGGGGGCATCTAGTATCTGGGTTAGAGAAAGACTGTGTGACCTTCACAGGTCAATTCTCACATCTGGGCCTCAGTATCCCCATCTGTAATTGGAGGTATTGTAAGGATTAAATGAGAAAACGTATGTACAGCACACTGCATGTGCCCAGGACCTGCAGAGCCCAACAAATGGCCACTGCTGTCATTGTTGTGGCTCCCCGGTGCTCCCCTGGGCTGGCACCAAGCCTTTCACTCTCCAGCCCTGCCAACTCTCCAGCCTAATCTCTTGCTATCTTTCCTCCAACAGCCTCTACGCCTTAGGCTGTGCTGTTCCCTGCACCAGAACAAACTTGCCCTCTCTTCTTCAGTCTAATTATGGCCATCCTTCAAGCCCCAGCTGCACTGCTGCACCCCAGGAAATCTTCCTCAAGCCCAGAGTATCACCTTGGACCCCTATGAACCCACATGCTCCCCCACCCCTCACCACACTCTACCTCCACACCTTCATCCGTGTCTCCTCTGTCTTTACCCCAGTGAGCAGACATCCCCAGCTGAAGCCCCTATCCCCGGGTGTGCTCTGGGTTAAAGTGAGGAGAGAGATTAGGGGATGGGGACAAAAGGAGGGAGGAAGAAGGGGGGAAATTCAAGCTCCCCAAATGGCACTCAGGAGTCTCTCGTACTGGCATTAATAAATGGTTTTTCCTTCTTGTAGGAGTAGATAGATGGGGCTCATGGATTATGACCCTCGTTCTGAAGGGGAAAAAAAAGGTGTGCGGAGTTTTTTTTCTTAAAAGACCAGCTGCCTCCCCAGGTGAAGGAAGGAGAAATCCCTTGCTCAGAGCCCCTTGTTTAGAAACTTCCTAGGCAAATTCCTAGAGAGAGAGACTGGAGGAACTTGTGTGCACAAAAGGCAAAGTCATTACAATAGCAACACTCATTGCACGCTTACTGTGTTTCGGCATTACTCTGAGTGCTTTGCACGTATTAATCCTCACAACCACTTTGCAAGACACATAGCATCATCATTCCCATTTTATAGCTTGGGAAGTTACGGTACAAAGAGGCTACATAACTTGCCCAGAGTAACATAACTAGTAAGTGGTAGAGCCAAGATACATGCTCAGGTTGAGTTGGGTCTGCAGTTTCCACCCTTTATGCTGTTCTGCCTTGCGAAGGGATGCTGGAAATGGAATTTACCTGTGGCCCACAATGTTCACTCTTGGAAAAGTAACCAGAGAAAGGGTCACCATTCTCGGCAGTCTGCTAGGACAGTCATCTGGGATGCTCTGGGCACTGTGGCAGAGGCCCTCTGCCTTCCGCTCTCCTGCTGCCCTACTCCCCCATGACAGGCAACTGAAGAGTCTCATCTCAGACTCTCAACAAGATGCAAGGCAAGCATCATCTGTACTACTTGGCAGGACATTGCATTGTGTTGGGAATATACACCTTCTGACATTTCCTCACATCTCTTCCCTGTGACCCAAAGAATCAAAGTCCCTTCTGTTCAAAGTATCATCAACCTCTTCAGCAAGGGCACTTTTGGTGGGTTCCCAAGATGGTTTGGGCCCGGTTTTCCCACTTCCTCAGACAGCTGCAAGCACACTTCCAACATTACTATGGGGTTTAACTCCCGCAGAGCCCTTCTCTGAATGCCCCCATTGCCCAACAGCCTTGGAGATTAGACAGGGCTAAAAGAAAAATGCTGAGTAAGCTATGCAGTCCTTCCCCTCCCTGCCCTGTCCCTATGCCCTGCCCTCTCTCGGCTCTACCCTCTAAGAAGGTAGACTCTTTGTCAAGGCTGGTTCAGGTACAGGGTCTGAGTGGTATACTAGCAGCCAAGGGCAGGTGAAATTGTTCTACAGGTGGAAAGCTGGGACCTGGGAGGAAGGAATAAGGAATGGAGGAGAAGTGAGGGGGAGTCCGGTGGGGGGTGTGTGTGGAGATATGAGGAAAAGGAGCAGAGAGGGTGAGGAGCTGTGTGGGTGGGGCCGAAAGGAGGGGTGGGTGGGGAGAGCAGGTAAAGAGGCCTTATGTGGCAGAATCCCTTGGCTGTCTTCTCAGAGACCTTCAGTGAAGATGCCTTTCCAAAGCTTTTGAAGGCTCAGGTCTGTGTTTGAGATGCCCCTGTGAGATGGCCTCCAGCAGCCTCCCAGGCACCCACAGGCCAGAATGATGAAGGTGAGAGGGCAGGAGCAGAACCCATGGAACAGTCTGTCTTGAGACTGGCCACAGGACTTCTGCACCTCCATGTGGCAGCCTCCTGGTAGCCCTGGCATGGCCCTGAGTCTCTTCAAGTTGACTTTCCTTCTAGAATGAAGCAATATTGAAGGGCTATTTCCCTTCACTTGGGGGGGGGGGGCTGGTGCAGGGTTCCTCAGGCACCCAGGATACCCTGAGGCTGAAAGAGGCCCATGAGAAGAGATAGGTGGAGGAGAGGTGGGGTCTGGGGCTCTTCCTGGCATTCAATGCTCTGGTCCCACCCACTCCATCCCCTCTTGGACTTAACTGAAACTCACTATTGATTTGCAGCCAGATTCAACAGGTCTCTGCCTCTGGGTTTTATGCACCCAGTGCCTTCCATCAGGAGCAGCCTCCTTCTCTCTGTCTTTTGGGTTCCTCCCTGGCTTAAGCTCCACTCTTTGAAGAAGTGCTCCCTGATTCTTCCCTCTGCTCAGCCCCCACAGCCTGAAGGGTGGCCATGGGACAGCTTTTGTTTTCTCAACTTTCACACACAGCAGACCATATGCCTGCCCCCCACTCCAGCTCTCTACCCATCTCCTCCAGCGCAGAGTCTAGATTAGGGCCATCCCAGGCTGGGTGAACACGCTCCCCACTTGCATTTGCTGACCTGCCACTCAGCCTTCAACATCTGGTTCAGATGCCCCCCAGCCCCGCCCTGAGAAATCTTTCCTGACTCCTTGGACTGGATCACGGGTATCCTCTGTTCACCCCTCCCCGCCAGCCATGCTTCCCTCTGTCACAGCCTTGACGTCACTTTGTCAAATGTCAGTATATCCAGTAGTTGGGAGCCTATATGGGGCAGAGCTGGGACTTGTTCTCCTGGGGCCCCGGAATCAACCCAGGCCCAAGCACAAGGTGTAGGTAAAGTTTTGCTGAATGAATGGAACATCACATACCTCCAGAGAGCTCATATTCATTCCTCAAAATCCAGCTCAAATGCTCCTTTCCAGAAGCCCTCACTTCCTCCTCCCATTTTCCCTCACTCCCTTTATTGGTGACTCCAAAACATTCGGCATGCTCCTCAATTACAGTGCATATCACACGCCATTTTTGTGAGCAGCTTAACATGGTTTCCCTGCCTCTCCAGGGCTGACTGGGACCTTCTGGAGAGCCAGGTCCGAGCTTGTCTCTCTGTGCCCACACGGCCCGGTCCAGAGAAAGAGCTCAATAAATAGTCATTGGTTGAGATTTTGGAGTCTGTGGGGCGACCTCACTCCATGCCCAGCTGAGCTAAGCTCTAATTCTCTGCACAGTTTGGGGTTGGTGGGGCTTCCGGCGCCACGGCCCCAGGTGTCCTTGTCCCCAGTGGGCTCAGGGACCCCGTCGCTGCCACTTGGCCGTGAGTTTCTGCAGCAGCTCATGTGGCCTCCGGCGGAACTTCTTCTGAGTGAAGTAGAAGAGAATGGGATCCAGCACGCTGTTGGCACTGGCAAAGGGCCGTGTGACTTTGTAGGCAGCTGCAAAGGCCTCCAGCACAGGGCAGGGGACCCCAGATGTAGAGCGCACCGCCAGGTAGGCTGTCTTGGTGACGTGGAAGGGCAGGAAGCTGACGGCAAAGGCGGCTGCCACCACCACCGCCATGCGGGCTGCCTTGCCACGCCGTTCCCGGGCCACTGGCCCTGCAGGGCCGTCCTGGCGGCACAGATGGTAGGCCAGGCGGCAGTAGCAGGCCAGCAGGGCGGCAAAGGGCAGCAGAAAGCCGATGACCGTGAGGGCCATGCCGTAGGGCATATAGTGGGAGGCCAGGGCAGGCGGGCTCAGGTCGTAGCAGACGGTGCGGTTACGCTGGACGCCTGTGGCAGCAAAGAGGGCTGTGGGCAGACACTGGGTCGCCACAGCCAGCCACACGGCCCCACACACTACCCAGGCGGCGCGGCGGCCCCCACGCTTGTGCCAGGGGGCCAGTGGGTGGCAGATGCCCAGGTAGCGCTGGAAACTGATGCAGGTGAGGAAGAGGATGCTGCCGTGTAGGTTGGCGTAAAACAGGAAGCGGACCAGGCGGCAGGCGAGGTCGCCGAAGGGCCAGTGGTCACCTTGGGCATAGTTGTAGATGAGCAGGGGCAGGGAGCAGGCGTAGAGCAGGTCGGCCAGGGCCAGGTTCAGGGTGTACACGGCCGTGCGGGTCAGGGCCCGGCGGGATGTGCCGATCTGGGCGATGACACAGGCATTCAGTGGCAGGCCGGCCGCCAGCACCACTGAGTACACAGGTGGCAGTAGCAGTCTCTTGAAGTTCTCTTGGTAGACACAGGTGGTGGGCGGTGAGCCCGGGGCCTGTCCTGTCCCGTTGTCCCACTCCATGGCTGCCCGATTATGCTTCCCGCATCCACAGAGGCTAGGGAAGCAACACAAAACCTGTCAGTAACCACACTCACTGACCATCCGGCAGGCCCCCTGTCCCTCTCTGGGCCCTGATCTCCACCTGAACCATCTATGATACTACCCCACGGATACCGCACGCTGCCTTCACTTTAAGGAAACCTGGGATACAATAAAGCTCAAGCTTGGGAAAAATCCAACTCACTTTCTATAATATTCATTTCCCACCAACCTTCCTGGTGAACTTCTATTTGGTCTTCAAAACCCTAGTCAAATGTCTCCTCTTTAAGGGGAGACTGACAGACTTTTGGTTTTTGTCTGTTTGTTTGTTCCAAATCTTTTTTTTTAAAGTTTTATTTATTTAGGTAATCTCTACACCCAACAGGGGCTCGGACTCACGATCCCAAGATCAAGAATCACATGCTCTTCTGACTGAGCCAACCAGGCACCCGAGGCAGACTTTAGTTTGAATCCCACCTGTGCTACTTATTACCTATGTGACCTTGGGCTAGTGATATACCTTTTCTGAGTCTCAATTTTCCCATCTGAAAATTGCAGGAATGACAGGCCACCTCTCAGAATGTCATGAAGTTTGAGGTACTAAATCACGCTAGGTAGGGCTTCCCCTGGGCTTTTTGGAGTTTGGAGATTATGGTTATGGTGAACATGAGTGTCTTTCTCTCCTACACAGACCAGGAACCTCCTGAAGAAGTGCCAGGTCTGATGCCTGTATCTGGGAGCCCAATCTGGGGTCCAGGGCAGTGAAGGCCCTGGTAACTCTTAATTAATCAACGTGAACAGTATCCACACACTGTGAACTGATGAAGGACAGTGCCCACCTCCTCAGACTGGACTCCACCTTCCAAAGCCATGGTTCTTCTTTTGGCTGCAATCTTCTTATCTGTAAAATGGGGGAAGGAGGTGATTCAGGAGTTCCTCTAAGCCTCCTTCTACTTGACTTGAGGCTACAAATGTCTGTCTAGCACACACTGGACCACAGCACCCTCTGGTGGCTAATGTGAAAACAGCTTCCCCAAAGGCAGACGGGCAAATGACTGAGGACCAACCAAATCTGTTGTTTTTTTTTTTTAACTGATTTTATTTTTAAGTAATATCTTCACCCAAAGTGGGGCTCAAACCCACAACCCCATGACCAAGAGTCATGCGCTCCACTGACTGAGCCAGCCAGGCGCCCCTACTGCTTGCTTTTTATAGAGAGGAAAATCCAGGCACAGCAAGAGGCAGTGATGGCTCAATCTTCCTCATTGAGTTAGAAGCAGAGCCAACCACCTGACTGAGAGGAGACAACTAAACATAGCCCATGGTCATGGAATGTAGAGGTTATAAACCCAACTTCAGAGCTAGGCAAGCCCGACATGGGGCTCATTCAAATCCTGGCTCCCCTACTTCTACGCTGTTCAACCCAAAGCATATCACTGGCCTTTTCTGGGTCTATGTTCTTATCAGTAAAACATGTCATAGGCCTGATATACAGTAGGTGCTTAATAAATGCCATGCCATGCTGTTGTATCCTACATGTAATGCCTCCATTCATCCCTTCAGGCGAGATTTTGGGGAAGCACAAGTGTCTTATGGGGTTCCCTGGTGAGGTAAGTCTGGCTTCTTGATACTTACCTCCAAACTGGCATGTCCACATTTACTGGTGCCCAGAGAGAACTCACAACTTAAATCTAATGGACCTGAAAGACAAAGCCTTTGAGACAGTGAGTCAGATCATCCCCCTTCCTATTTATAGGTGGGAAAACTGAAGCTAAGGAAAAGATATGAAGTCCTGTAAATGTACACAGAGGGTGACAGAGGTTTGAGGCCAGAAGGTTCAAATCCCAGCTCTGCTACATGTGAGCCGTGGGGCCTTAGGCTCATTACTGAACTCCTGGGCCTTGGTTTCCCCATCTGTAAAATGGAGTAATAGAGTACCTGCCTCATAGGGTTGTTATGAAGATCAGTGCCTGGCACAGGGCAAGTGTTAGCTATTCTTGATGTGAATATACCTGCTAAGTCAAGTTATGAGATTTTTTAAAAATTATTATTCTTTTTTTTTTTTTTAATTTTGAGAGAGACAGAGCAGGGGAGGGGCAGAGAGAGGGAGAAAGAGAGAGAATCTCAAGCAGGCTCTGAATTGTCAGCACAGAGCCCGACATGGGGCTCAATCCTACGAACTGCAAGATCATGACCTGAGCCAAAATCAAGAGTCGTACGCTTAACTGACTGAGCCATCCAGGCCCCCAAGTTATAAGATTTTTAAAAGTTAAGCTAGAGCAAAACGTAACTACCCAAACTAATTTCTACCAACTTAAAATTTGATTCTGATGAAAATACTTTTCCCAGAGTCTGGGCAAATGCAAAATGAAGTTTGGATTCTCTAGTCTGTATCCCACATGCCATATTATCTTTAATTATGAAAAATTCTTTGTGGGGCTTCAGCCCATGTGCTAGCAGTGCCAGGTGCCCAGTTAGCCAGTTAGGCATGGGGGAAGCCACAGGAAGAAGCACGGGAGGACCCCCATTGTAGCCAGGAAGCCAAGATTAGTACAGGCAAGAGAAAGCTCATTTACCCATCTCTTCATTCATTTGTTCAGGCTATTCTTTCCTTTATGCATTCATTCTCCTGTTTTCACCTGCCAGGCATTTAATGCATACTTACTGCCTGCTGGATGCATGGGGGCACAGTACATAGATGTCGATGCACATAGATAGATAGAGATATAGAAATTATTTATACACATACACACACCTACACGTACATATACATATGCTAGTCTGCATGGGGAGACCAGTGTAAGCCACAGGATAGAAGAGACTTTTCAGAAGAGAACGAAGGATGGAGCATGACCCAGGTGGTTGAGGAGGAATTCCCTGGGTGGAGAGGGGTGTGAGGATCTCTGGGTGTCCCCAGGTGGGGAGGAAAGTAGAGCAGGCAGAGCTTGAGAGGAGAGCAGCCTTCTAGGGCAGGGTCATGGTGAGGAGGAAGAAACGGGTAGCAGGAACAGTGCTGTGCCTCTGAACTCTCTTTTGGGAGGCCTATTGTCCTCAGACACCACCCCGAGGGAAAGCCCTCGCCTCAGGTGACTGGAGGCTCCAGATATTTCCTGCTCTCCACTCCCTGGTAAGACTGGTCCTCTTGGAAGGAGGCAGAGGCTGCACAAGGAGATCCAGAGTGAAGCTTCAGGTCTGCTCCAAGAAAGGCAGGCATGGCTGCCACCCTGGCTCCCTCATACACTCTACCCTCTGATGACTACGAGAGGCAGGGGCTGGTCCCAGCGGAGGGCTCCCTTGGCCCCTGCCTCCCAGCAGCTGACACTGTCTCCCTCTAGCTCTCACAGATGTCATTTCTTGGGCCCTGAGCCCTGGGCCAGCTCAGGCCCCAGTGTCTTCCTGGGCTCCGGCCACACTGTCTCTGGTGGGGGGCTTTCTAGCAAGTGGGTCAGATTACAGCCTTCCCTGTATTCCTCTGCCCTTTGAAGAAAAGCTCAAACTCCTGACATTCAGGCTCCCTGCTGAGCCCTCCAACCTTATCAAGGTACCCCTGGTTGCTCCACTCTGCCCCTTCCTATCCTGCCACACTGTTCCTGAGACAATAAGACAGCCACACAACTATCCACAGTCAGAGACCTAGACTTCCTCTCGGGCCGTTCCATCTTTGTTGTTCCCTCTACACAAAGTGCCATTCATCACATGTCTGTTTGTCAAAACCCTAAGAGCGCATCCAGCTGCAGATCCAATCTTGCTTCTTCCTATCTGGTCCTCCAACTGGGTAGAGTCCCTTCTTCTGGTCCCCTCAACACCGTGGACCTCCTTTAGGTCAGCGCTGGGCCCAGCCTGCCTGCCCAAAGTCACAGTTCCTTGTGTCCAGCCCCCATGCCCCCCTCACATTGGCCCATAGCACCAACACTCACATGCAGCCTCCTGTCCCCGAAGCACCTTGGTGGCCTCAAATGCGTTGGAGCAAGGGGAGGCCAGACATGAGGCTCTCCACTCTCCTGCCCTCAACTCAGGCTGCAACACCTCCAAAGGAGCAGGCGGCTTCCTCTGTTTCCTGGCAGGGCTGTCTCTGACTGAAATAGCCCCTGCGGGGGCCACCCCCTCCCTGCCACCTCCAACACCAAGGTCTGGCGGAAACTGGGCCTCCAGGAGCAAGGAGGCGGAGAAAATGTCTCCTTCCTGGAACCCTTCCCACCCAGCAGAAGGAAGAGGGTGATGAGGGGATAGAAAGGTGGGGGAGAACCAGAGGCTGCTGGTCAAAGGCCAGCCCCACAGCCCCAGCAGCTTCCTTTCTCCTCAGCCCTCTCTCAGTCTTCTCATCTGTCAAATGGGCATGTGGGTAATTAAAGAGTTTTTGACTCCCCCTTTAGCTGTAACACCCAGAGTCACCTTGTAGTCACTCACTCCCGCATCCATCCCTCCTTTGTCCATTCAATAGCTCATTCACTGACCTATCCATCCCTCTACATGGTAATCTACTTATGCACTCACTTATTTGGTCACCTTCTCCCTCTCTCCTTCCCTCTCTTCCTTTTCTCCCAAACCATTATTGAACACCTACTGTATGCCCTCAGATCCTCCCACATACCTCCACTTCTCAGGCACTGTCTCCTGCATGGCAGGTCCAGAGCTCACCGGGAGTGACAGGTGTGGGTTGTGGGGATAGAGGTGATGCCCCTGAGAACTCATCTGAGTGAGATTCTCCCTGCCGGTGCCAAGCCCTCTTACAGCCCCTCCTTACTCCCAAACCAAGACTCAGAGCTATTAGGATGGACCAGAGGAGGTGAGGCGGCTTCTCATTGTTCCAAGGAGGACAGCTCCAGTAGCAGAGGCAGCATTTGCAGGGATGACTTGGAGGAGGTGGGCTTTGGTTGGGAGAAGCTGGGGCAACGAGAGGGGGACAAGTTCACGCAGGGAGACAACACTGCCCTGGGTGCTTGAGGCCCAGGTTCTTGTTTACTTTGGCCCCTACCCACAAGCCCCTTCCCCTCTCTGAGCCTCCTTGGCAGAATGTGGTCGTAGTGGCCACCAGCATGTTGTGAGGATGAACTGCCAGGGACAGGGAGGACCCTTTTTACCCTGGCAGGTGTGAGCACTGCCCTCACACCCAAACCCATTTTATAGACAGGGGGATTGAGGAACTGAGTTGGTCCCAAAACTTTGGGTCAAGCTGAGGAAATTCAGGTTTGAACTGCTGAGGAACACTTTGGTCAGTTGTTCAAGGATTGAGCACCTACTGCCTATTCAGGGCTGTGCTAAGAGGTTGCCAGCTGAAAGTGTGGACCTTCTGATCTGATTTTAGTGGTGCTAGAGCTCAGGAGGGCAAGGAGGCCTGGCCTTCGCCCAGAAACCAGTCATTTGTTTCATTCCTAGGACAATCTCCAGTGGTCACTCCCGCCACAGTGTCTGCCCCAAGAATGGGAGCAGCCCTGAGGGCTTCCTGGGGGTGTCAGCCCCAGTGCAAGGCTTGGGTCTGAGTTCCTGCTACAGGGTTGGGGCCCAGGTGGGAGAGCTCAGGTCTCGGGGCTCATGGGAAGGAGTGACCTGGAATGGCTCCTGGAGAAGGCATGTCTGTTGCTGGGACTTAAAGGGCCAGGAGGACTTGGCCACATGAAGCGTGAAGAGAGCACCCTAGGCAGGAGGCACGCAGGCAGGGAATGAGCCTATCCTGTGGGAGAAATGAAGCATAGTGTAGCAGGGGATGAGCTGTGTGAAGAAGGGCCCAGTTTGAGGCCTGAGGGGGCTGGCCCGTTTAAAACCTCCAAGACAGAGCCCAAGTGCCCCTGCTCTGCTCCCAAGCCTGCCAGGGCTCCTAAGTCCAGCCTCAGCCCTTCCCCACCAGGCTTTCCAGCCCTGAGGCGTACATCTGTGCTATTTCCTCTGCCCGGGATGCCTTCCAAATAAGCCCTACTTATCCTTCCTGTAGTTTTCACATCTGTAAAATGAGAATGATTACTGGCGCCTGCCACATAGGCTGTTGTAAGAAATAAACGAAACCATGCAGGTGAGGTGCCGTGGCACACAGTATGGACTCAATCAACATTTGTTAACTGAATGAATCAATTCCAGGCCCAGCCTAAATGCCCCCACTTTGGGCTCCCTCAGCCCGTGGCAGCGTGCACCAATTCCTGGGTCCTCACCACCCGGTGTCATCTCCTAATAGTCTGCCCGCTGCCGGATGTTTTAGCTGCAGCCCTGGGTGGGCGGCAGGCGGTGGCAGTGGTTATTCTCTCCCTTATACAGATGAAAGAAGTAAGACTCAGGAGAAGTCAACGAATTTCCCAAGGTGTCCCAGCCAGGTGACACTTCAATACTGTCTTTCTAACTCTACAAACCCCTTATCCATGGTTCCCCTGAAATCCATGCTTAGACGTCCAAGCCAGGAAATTCCCAGAGGATCGTCTCCCCTGCACTGAGGGCTTCTGGCCATGAGATGGTGCCAGCAGACTGCCTGGGCTGGCCAGTTCAAGCCTTCTGACCACCGCCCTGGGGTGGGGGCTGTGTGGCAGGTCGGCACACAGCCAGGGCCTCCCTTCTGGGGCTGGCACTGAGCGACCTCAGGACTGGGTTCCCAGCCTCAGTTTCTCCTGACCCACTCCCCAGCCTTTCTCCTATTTGTTAGTCCCATATCCACTCATATCCTGTTCTCAGAGCCTCACCTGATCAATCTGGCTCACGGGAGCTAGTGGTGACATTGGCAGGGGGACGGGGCCAGTGTTCAGCCCTGTTCATCTGAGGTAGAGGCCTTGGGAGTGTTGCCCTGACACCAGGCATCCACCCACCCAGCTCCGTTCCAGGTACACCTTTGGCAGAAACATTGAAGTCCCTCACTCCATAGAGGGGACACACTCTGCCAGTTTCCTTTTGTCAGTTCAGGCAACACATGGGATCGGTTTGTGCCTGCAGCAGAAGCGATTCAGGATAGATGGAAGGAAGAACTGGCAAGGGTTGATGCTCCTTGGGTTGCTTGGATCCTATGGTCTCGGGATACCCTTTTAGCTGACTCTGCAGTTCCCTCCCCATCCCTGCTCCAAGGACCTCATATCTGGAAGGATGAGGAGGCCAGAGGCAGGAGCTGGAAGACTGAGTCACCACTTGCCAGCCAGCCAGGAACCAGCCCAGACCAGGCTGGATGTGGGAAGAGGCCTCCCAACCTTGGCCTGCCTGCCTGCTGGGAAACAAGGCCTGGAAACCCCCTTGCTTGGTCTCAGGCTTGTGAGTTTAGCAGCAAGGGCACAGGATGAGAAGGGTCAAGACCCAGCTTCCTTCCCCTGAGGAGTCAGACAGACTGGGATCCATCACCAACTCACTGTGTGACCTGGGGCGAGCCACCTACTCTCTCTGAGCCTGAGTCTCCACGTGATAAACAGGGCTAGTCCTGGTGCCTGCCTTACAGGGTCATTACATGCTCTGCCACAGTCACCAATCCAGCCCTGACCCAGCAGCATCCAGCCCGGGGCAGGAGTGCCCCCTGGAGCCTGCCTCAAGCCAGCCCGAGGCCAGGTTCCTGATGCCAGAGCCTCCTGGCATCCAGAGGATGGGGGGCAGGGGCAGTGCCCCCCAGTCCAGGTGGAGTTTTGGTCCCACCCGTGGTATTGGGCTGGCTGCAAAAGCAGGCAAATCTGGTAGGAAAAGGACACAAGGAGGGCAGGAAACTTGATTTCTCTTCCCTTTTCTACTTCCCCTTTTCACCTCCTACTCAACAAGAATTAAAGTTGGAACTGAAACAGCCATTTTGAGTGCAAGGAAGGGGAAGCTTCGGGGAATTTGGGAGTTGAGGCTGCTTCCTTTAGTCTCTCTCTGGCCTCTGCCGGCTGAGCAAAGAGGGAACTTGCATCTCCTGCACCACTACTCTGAGCCAGACCCATCAGTGAGCTCATGTAATCCCCACCACAATCCAGACAGATGTTTTCACTGGGCACTGACTCCGCACCATCACTGTGCAAAATGCCACAGCCCATTTACCCTTCACATTTCCACCTCCACTTTACAGATGAGGAAGCTGAGGCTTGGCAAACTTAGCAAGAGGTTGTCTCTCGGGAATGTGAATGAAGAGGTCAAAAACCATGATGACCTAGGCAGGCACAGGGCTGAGAAGGCACAGGGCAGCCTCAGGGCTGGGGAACTGGATGGGGCAGCCCCTGACAGAAGGAGAGTCCATGGTGCCAGCTTTCTAAGTCCGTGCCCATGGGCCGCAGCACCTCCCACTGGGGGCTCTGGAAGATCCCAGCACCTTCCAATATGCCCTCTTCCCTGAAGCTAGTGTGAGAGGGTCTCTGTTCTTTGCCTGGACCCCCAGGCTGTCCCCCCACACACCTTTTTTTTTTATCTCCCTGTAGAGGTGTGCCGCTTGGATTCCCTTTCAAGCAAGAACCTGCTGTTTACCTGCAAGGAGTGCAGCTGGCTGACAGCCTCTGTTGGTGACTTTAGGACCCACCCGTCCTCCCAGATAACCAGGCTCCAGTGTTTTGGGGAAGAGATGACCCGGATCCAGCTATCTGGCCCATCTTGCAGGCAGTCATTATTCTCCTCTGCAATTTCTTTCATCCAATTCCCACACACCCTCTCACGATGAAAGCCCCATCTCCTGTTTTTCTTTTGGGGGATCCCCTTTCCCCTCTTCAAGTCTTGACAATCTGGGGGTGCTGGATCTGTGACCTAGATCTGCCAATGAGAGAAGAGTGGGCTTCTCAGGCCCTATAACTGGCTCAGGGGTGGATGAGTGACCTTCCCTGGATGCCTCAGAGTCAATTTTGGAGATTTTGCTGGAACATTGGGAAGGAGGCAGATTTTCCACTGGGTTTGCAAAGCTGGTAGGAAGTGAGCCTGGAGCTTCTAGGGCCAGGTGAACTGTATGCCAGGAACTGTCCTATGCACGGATGATACTACCAGCAGGAAGGAGACCGTGCAAAATAAAACCAAGGATGGCAGAGCTGAGAACTGGGAACACACGGTTCCTGAGAACAATACTGAGTACCTGGTTCCCGCTATGCCTGAAGCTTCACCTTCCACTGGACTTTTTGACAGCTTGAGCTGATAAATTCCCTTTTTGCCTCAGTCCATTTGACCTAGGATTCTGTCACTTAAAATCAGGAGTCCTCCCTATAGACCTGCACTTCCCCCTCCACGTCTCCTCTCCTCTTTCCACATCCCATGTTCACAGGGTCAGCCCCAGAACCCTAACATCCTTTCAGGGAAGGCTGGAACTGGCCATGTACCTGAAGGCTACCAGCAGAGGGGCATGTAGGGACTGGAGGGCTGTCAGGTCAAGCCTGGTCCCCATGGAGGCTGCCAGGGAAGCCCCCCAATTCATTTCCCATGAGGGAAGCCCCTCCTCCAGCAGCTCCTGGAGTAACCACTGTGTCATTTCAGTAGCTCCTGGGCAGGAGTGTGGAAAGCTAGAAATCCAGCTTCTAGTCCTAGATTCATCACCCACTTGCTGTGTGACCCTGAGGAGATCACTACACCTCCCCAAGGCTCACCTTGCCGAGCTACTTCACTGTAGCTGTGTAGTTTCTTGGCCACCAAGCTATGTGCTTTTACTGCAAAATCTCATTTGCTTTTACAACAGCCCTGCATGGTGGGTTGCATTATCCACATTTACAGATGAAGAAATAGGCTTCGAGAAGGCTGGTGGCTTGCCCAAGGTGACATGGCGAGGAGTGGTGAGCCAGGACTAGGACACAGATCTGAATAATGATAAAGGCTGTGCTCAGGAAGAGAGGCAACGTTCCTCTGTGTAAAAACCGAGGCCAGAGAGATTAGGAACTTGCCCAAGGTGCACAGTATATCTACCATGCCACCTTGCCTCTCAGGAACACAGTGGCCTGAGAGAGGACACAGAAACGGGGGCCAAGAGTCAGGGCAGAAAAGAAGACCAGCCTGATTGTCAAGGTCAGTCAGACTCCCTCCCTTCTTTAACTTTGTTAGGAATCGGGGACAAGGTCTGCTTTGCCTTTGCCAACACAGGCTCTAGCTCCCAAGAGGCACTGGGAAATGTTGAAGCCTAGTCTGTAAAGGTGAGCCACAAGGCACCGTCCTTGGTGCTGTCTGGCTCAATTAAAAAAAAAATCTTTGTTTCGGTTGATGACAGGGAAGCCTGGTCAGGGGGGAATGAAGGTAATGGCTGCATGAGTAGCACCTCTGCACCTACCTGGGTCCCCCAGCCTTCAGTTGTCAGGAAGGGCAGACCACCTCCACTGCCTTAGTGTTTGTTGTACGTTATGGTTCTGCCCATTTCACAGATGGACACTGAGGCCCCAAAGGTAGGTGGCTCTGTCCACAAATCTCACAGGTAGGGTCTGGGTATGGAGGAAGTCCAGAGAACCTCTCAACTCCCATGAAAGGCAGCTCCCTTGCCCCGGCCCTGCTCTAACCATCCCCAGCACCCAAGTCCACCTGGCAGAGAGAGGGGACCCAAGTGGACCCCAGAACCCAGTGTGTCAATGACAGGGCTCTGAATTGTAGACTCTCAGGGCCAGAGAGGCCTTAAGGGAATCTGACCCAGAGCTCTCCCCAGCCCCTCAGAGAAGGAGGCTCTCTGAAGCCTCTTTGACAGGACTTGTCTGGCCTCCATTTGCATATTTCCCATGACAGGGAACTCACTCCATCTCTCCTAGGCCGCTACACTCCACCATGAGAAAGCTCTCTGGAAGACATGCTTCATCACACCAAGCCCTGAGATCTGCTCCTAGTCACTACTTTCCTTCCCCAGTCTGTCCTGCCTCTGGGGTCACAGAGCTCAGCTGCCCCCAAATCCCTGGGCACTGCAGAAGTTGTCCCAAGACTATTCACGAGCTGGTCTTCATTCCCATTGGCCAAATCCAGTGCTCATGTCCAGGCCCAGGAAACCTAGTGATGGAGCTCATAAACCAGACATGAGGCCAGAGAGCCATGACCATTTCCAAATCTGAAGACAAAACCCTCTGCTTGGAGCACAGTCTCTTCTTACCATTTTGGGAAGATAAAACTGAGGTCTCCCCCGCAGCCTTAGAATCTTGCCAAGTGGTCTTCAGTCCTCTAGAATGTCTTCCACCAAACCCCAAATCCTCACCCTCAAATGTCAAGCATGTAGCACTGGGGCCTCATTTGTGCCCGACCTAGTGTGGGAGGAGCTGTGCTTTGTAGGTATCTGAGGGGTGACCTGGGATGAGGAAATCAAAGGCAGGGCAACTGCCTGGCTCTGAATGTAATGTGGGAGGTCAGCGGTGACACAGGCAGTTCCTGTCGCAGAATGTATTGTTGTACGTGGCGTGTGTATGAAGAACACAGGACAGACCTCAGCTCCTTCAGGTGGCCACGCAAACATACACGTTCTAGATGAGGCCTTCCCCTACCACACTAGCTAACATTGTAACCTCCCACCTTACACACGCACACTTCCTACTGCCCTTCTCCACTGTATTTTTCTCCATGGTATTTACCATCTTCTAACCCAATATTTTATTTGTTTGCTATTGTCTGCCTCCTCCCATCAGAACATAAACTCCACCAGGGCAGGCGTTTTTATGTTTTATTCACTACTGCATCTCCAGGGCTTAGGATGGTACCTGACACATAGAAGGTACTCAGTGACAAATTGTTGGATGGATGGATTTCTAGGGGTGACTCAAGAATATCTACACAGAGCAGACTTGGGGTGGAAATCTGATTGGGGGCATATGGAACTAGGCTTGACATTATGCTTGTATTGCAAACTACAGTTTGTACTCAGAGTATGTTTACTGGAGATTAGAGGCTGATAGAGACTTCAAAGCCACCCATTGGGCTGCCTCTATCTGGCTGTGTATATGAGAATCAGGCTGCGAATAGTCCCAGCTGAGAAGGGTGAACGGGACATGGCCTGGTGGTGCTGGGCTGCCTGTCTCTTCCTCCTGCCCTGTGTGAGGTCTTCCCTGGTACTTTCCCCACCACTCCCACACTGGCCCTGTCCCATCCTGCTGTCCTCCCAGAGCCTCTCAGTCTGCAACCATCTCTCCCTTGGCACTGGGGCCTCTAATATGAAGGCCTCCAGAACCCTGGGCTAGCATCTTCCTAGCCCCTCTCCTTTCCCTTGCCAGCCTGGAGCTCTAGTGCAAGACCCGGGACTCCTGTGAACACAACCAGTCCGTTTGTATCCCTTGTTCTTGGCACCAACAGACCACTTAGTCCTGCCCTGTGGGGTTGAGGACGTGACTCAGCAGAGAGCCCTGAGGGCCCTGAGACCCCCACCAACTGGGTCACCACCCCACTTGGCTGAGTCCCCAAACTTCTGCCTGTCTTGAAGCGGTCCCTCTCCCATCTCTTCCAAGCCTCTGCCCCATCTTTCTTGTCAGTCCTATCCTCCACTCCAACAGCCCTCAACTCCTCCTTCAAAGCAAAGTGTACCCTTTCAGAGGGGCCTCCTTCAACTTCCTGGCCACCTAAAGAGCCTTGAATCTGTTCCTGGGTCTCCCCTTTCCCCCTGGACCCCAGGCGGCCTCCTGCAGTGCGGATCCCACCCTCTGCCCAAAGCTTCCGCTCAGCCCACAACACTCCCCATCCTCTGGTCCTCCAGCTGTGCTTCCTCCTTCACAGTCCAGCCTGTCCAAGAGTCCTCTGCCTCCCATCCTCCCACTCTGCCCTCATTTCTCACAGCCCTACAGTCTGCCCAGGGCAGGGCAGACCAGAGCAGGGAGCCTTGGGGCCAGCTCAGGGAAGGGTGGTGGGCACCCTATCTTTCTAGGTGAGGCTGGTGAGATGGGACCATGGGAACCAGTGACCGTTTGATCTCTATCCGAAGGAAATCTCAGGGGTGACCTTGACATGACAGGCCCTGGGGAAAAAACAGGTCGCTGTGAGGTCATTTCAGTTTGACACTCCCCGACCCCTGGTGCAGGGCTGGGGGTGGGAGTGGGGGGTAGGGAGGGAGCTGTTTCTGTGGCTTCCAGGAATAGGCCCGGACTCTGCTGGGAATCTGGGGTGGGGTCCAGGGCGGGAAGTAGCACCTCCAGAACATCTGTTTAGGTGGCAGCTGGGGGATTCTGGTGGGGGGTAAATGAGGGAACTGACACTTTGCAGCACTCACAACATGGGTTTGCGGAAACATCACAGAGTAGTAGGGGCTATTGATAAGGGAGCAGGTGAGGGTGGCAGGCAAAAGCTCTCCAAGCTACCCCAGTGACATGCCTGGTCATAGGAGATCCAAGGATCCACTCTGGAACAGGTCTCTGCTCAGAGATCCCTGGAAAACCCAGATTTCTTCAAACCTGGTTAATTCCAGTTCTCCCATATGGTCCCATACACGCCCCCCCGCCCCCCTCCCCCCACCTATCCACCCCCCAGTGTAAGTGAAATCCAACTGCCCGTTCCTGGCATCTGCACCCCTGTGCCACACATCACCTCTCCCTCTGCAAAGCTTGGCACTTTGCAGGCCTGGTTTCTGTTTTGGCTCTACAGAGAGGTGATTTCACCTCTCTGAGTTTCAGTGTCTTTAATTATAAGGTAGAGACAATAGCACCCACCTCACAGCATTGTTGGGGCTCAACAACGGATCTAGAACAACCAGCCCAGTATCTGGAGCAAGTGGGTATTCACTCAGTGGGGCTTTATTTTTATTACTTATAATTTTATCACAGACCAGCTGAGAAACGGCCTCACTTGCAGCCTTTGCTTATTCATTCATTCATTCTTTCATTCATTCACTCTTTTGACATGCGTTTTCAGGAAGCCTTACAATGTACAGGGACTTCACTGGGCTCTGGTCCCTATCCCTGAGGAGGCCCAGCTGGTGGAAAACACAGATGAAGGGGTCTCCAGGAAGACAGAGGAGGCCCTTATGCCTGCCTAGGGTATCAAGGAAGGATCCCTGGAGGAGGTGATTCTTTGTTGGAATGTGGACAAGGAAGGGGAGGGTGTTTCTGGCAGAGAGGCCTGCTGGAGATATGAGGGCACAAGGTACCTGCAAACGTTTGTGTTTGCAGGAGGTGAGGCTGGGAGGCCATCAGAGGCAGGTGTCAACAGTTCTCAAACGTGAGGCTACAAATTTGGCCTTTGTACAGTGGGTGCCAGCCAAGGAGCCCTCAATGGTTTATAAAGCAGGGTAGAGGTGTGATCAAATTTGAGATTTAGGAGGTCCCTCGTGCTGCTAGATGGAGGATGGACTGGATGCGGTGAGAGTCCAAGTCAGAGACAGTAGGGCACAAAGTGGGGCCTTGGCTCCAGGGCTAGTGTGGTAGGGCCAAATCAGGGGCCTTGAATGCTAGACTCACTGCAGCCTTCTGCCCCTCTTCTACATAGCCCTCCACAAGCCCTGACAGCCAGAGTACTAGAAAGACAGATTGGAAAGTGGGCAGTTTGCCAGTGATGCCCTGGTCCAGTCCTCAGGTCACAGCCAGGAATCTGAGCCCTAGAGCAGACAAGAGGATGGCCTACAGCCCTTGAGTGAGTCCATGGGGGCCTTGTGCCCCTCTACCCTCTTCCCAAGGCTGCTGCTTCAGTCTGACTCCTCTCCTGGGGAAGCAAGGATGTGGCTCTGGTAGATGAAGAGTCCAGAAGGATAACTGGCTCCACCTGCCAGGCCCATGTAGGCCCTCTCCTCTCCAACTGAGGAGGGGAGCCCTCAGAGCTTCCTGAGTTCTCTCTTCTCCCTCACACCCATTTTTCAGCTGAGGAAATTGAGACCCAGAGAAGAGAGGCATTCGGCTCCTGCGATAAACACAGCTCTCTGGACCTTGAGGCGGGTGTCAGGTGTGGGAGATGGAATAGCTGGGTCCTAGCCCTGGCCCTGCCACTGGGCAGCTGGATTCCTGATTCTTTTTTTTTTCTTTAAGTTTATTTATTTATTTTGAGAGCGAGAGCGAGAAAGAGCGCAAGCAGGGGAGGGGCAGAGAGAGGGGGAGAGAGGATCCCAAGGAGGCTCTGCACTGGCAGTGCACAGCCTGACGTGGGGCTCGAATTCATGAACCATGAGATCATGACCTGAGCAGAGATCAAGAGTTGGACACTTAACCGACTGAGCCACCCAGGCGCCCCGTGAATTCATGATTCTTGAGGAGACTCGGCTGGTGAGGGGTAAAGCTCCTACAGCACAAGCTTCTGGCCCTGGCCCGGCCCTTGTGGGCGGCACTGCTCCCAGGGCACACTCCCCTTCCACACCAGCCTGTGTCTCTGCAAGGCACAGCTGAGGAGGACAAAACAGGAAGAAACCACGTACCGTCTGCTCCAGGGAACCGTGGGCCTCGGCTGGTCCCTTCTCTGGGCCAGACCCCACCCTGCCCAAGGGAGTCAGATGATCTCATCAGCACAGCTCAGCCAGGCCAGGCCCCTGTCCTCAGCCCCACCAGCTCTCCCAGTGTGGGGTTGGTGAAGAGGCCTGGCTCCGGTCCCTGGAGCCTGTTGACGTAACCAAGCCTCCTGAGTGTCTGGGCTTGTGTTTGACCTAGACCCTCCCCAGGGAAGGGGGTGGACCGGGGGGAGGATAGGGGGCTGCACGGGTGTGCAGTGTCAGGTGCCTGCCATCCTCCGGTCTCACCCAGAGAGACCAGTGGGGCCGCGCGCACCCATTGCCACTCCCCTAGTGGGAAAACTGAGGCCCCACTTGAAATCAATCACCGAGCCCTGTTTGTGTTCCATCCTTACATCTGTCAAACTGTGCCCTTGTCTCATCCTGTGGTCCCTGCCACAGCCTAGACCACATCCACCCAAAGCTCTGTCTTCCATCTCCCCAGCCAGTCCATCTTCTTTTTGCAACCAGAGGGATCTTTGTTCGGCAAAAGTCTGACCTCATCACTCCCCTGCCTGAGCATTTTGCGGCACCCTGGGGACTGAGGATAAAGGCAAACCAGGGCCCTGCTGACATCTCTGTTCTCAGCACTCACCCCTGTCCCTTGTGCACGACCTGCAAGGCCAGGAGCTACTTTTAGTTCCTGGAACCAGCCATGCCTTTAGTCCCCACTCCGTGTTCCTTCTGCCGCTGGATGGCCCTTTCTTCATCTCTGCAGCTGGCACACTCCCGCTGTTAGCTCAATGACAGGGGAGATCCATGTCCTGCCCTCAGGAGCTCAGTGTAGACAAGGGACCTGAAGACCCATAATCCGAGGCAGGCATCAGTGCACCAGAGTCCTGCAGGAGCCCAGGCGGGGAGGGATGGTCTGCAGGGAGGGGAGGCTCAGTGGGGGAGGCAGCAATGGAAAGGCCAAGTGCACATGGAGGCACAGGCATCTCTGGCAGAGGGAAGAGTAAGGGCTGAGGCTGGGTAAGGCGTGTTGAAGAACACAGCCGGAGCTGCCAATATACCAGCAAATGTGGTTGGAAAAGAGGCCCAAACTAATGCTACTAGTAATACAATTACTGAACACTTACTGTGTGCCAGATGTACAACACTCCAATCCTCACAATGGCTCTGGGAGGTAGGACTGGTATTATCTCCATTTAATACCTCAAGTGGGAAAACTAAGGCACAGAGATGTCAGTTAGCTAACTTACCCAAGGTAGCACAAGTAGAAAGAACAGCTACTGGGCTAGGAACCCAGGCAGTGTGGCTCCAGAAGCACACATTCTAAGCTCCTACAATACAGAAGGACTGGGATAGGGAGGTTCTCAGGCGGCAGGGGAATTTAGCTCCTCCGCTCTCTGCCCAACCTTCTTGGGACCCAACTTGCCTGGGCTCACCCTCACACTAGTCACAGGGCCCCATAAGTGCTGTCTCCTTCTGGGGAAGGAAGTCTTCAGGGACCAACTAAAAGGATTCCTTCTAATTCTCCCACTGGTTCCCATGGGAAGTCTGAGGCCAGGGATGCCCTTTTAAGCACAGCCTCCTAACCACAGCTGCCCATCAGCTTCCCAGAACTCTTCTGGGGAGGAACGCTTGCCTGTCAAGCATCTCTTGCCATGGGGAGCTCCCTCCCTCACTGCATGGTAATCTTGTCCATTCAAAGTGGGTGCCTGGCCCCGAGCCGATCAGCTAGAGCATCCATACAGACCCCTTACCAGTGATTGGTTTAGAGGAAACCAATTAAAGTTTGTTCCAGGAATTTTGGTGGAACCAGCATGAAAGGTTTTCTCCCTTTTCCTCTAGAATTATTAGTTGCAAGGGCCATGGAAGCCTGGTGCTTCTAGAAAGAACGTGGGTGAGAATGTAGGAAGCAAGTAGGAAGTCAGGAGAAAGGATATAAAAAGAGAGCGCTGATGACATGACGGCACCGGTAGATTTAGCCATGCCTGGTCTAGGTCTACCTTCGACTTTTTCTTTACATTAACTAATCCTTTTCTTGCTTAAACTACTTACATCTGTCACTTGCAATCAAAGCCTCTCTGACCCATATGACACCAAAAGCACAGGCAACAAAAGAAAAAAATAGATAAATTGAATTTCATCGAAATTTAAAACTTTTGTGCGTCAAAGGACACTATCAACAGAGTGAAAAGGCAGCCCATAGAATGGGAGAAAAGATTTGCAAATCATATATCTGATAAAGGACTAATATCCAAAATACACAAAGAACTTCCACAACTCAAGAGCAACAACAACAACATGACAACCTAATTCCAAAAATGGCAAAAGACTTGAATAGACATTTCTCCTAAGAAGATATACAAATGGCCAACAAGTACATGAAAAGATGCTGAAATCACTAACCATTAAGGAGAATCGCCTCACCTCACACTCATTAGGATGGCTATTATCCAAAACCAGGAAATAGCACGTGTTGGTGTGGATATGGAGATATTGGAACCCTTGTGCATTGCTGGTGGCAATGTAAAATGGTGCAATTAAAAAAAAAAAGGACATAGAATTGCCGTAAGATCCAGCAGTTTTACCCCTAGGTAAAAATAATTGAAACTTACTTTTAAACAGACTCAAACAGATTATTTATACACCGACGTTTATAGCAGCATTATTCACAATAGTCAAAGGTAGAAACAACCTAAATGTTCGTCAATGGAAGAATGGATAAACAGACAGCGGTCTATCCATACCAGAGAATACTATTCAGCCTTAAAAAAGGAGATTCTGATACATGTTATAACGTGGATGAACCTTGAAAACATTATGCTGAGCAAAATAAGCCAGATACAAAAGGACAAATACTGTATGAGTCCACCTATGAGAGGTACCTAAAATAGGTAAATTCATAGAGACAGAAAGTAGTATAGCGGTTACTTGGGGCTGGGGGAGGGAGAAATGGGGAGTTATTATTTAGTGGGTAGGGGGCTTCAGTTTGGAATGATAAAAAGTTCTGGAGATGGACAGTAGTGTGGATTACACAATGCTGTAAATGTATTTAATGCCACTGAACTATACATTCAAAAAGGGTTAAAATGGTAACTTTTATGTGTGGTGTAAGAAACATATTTTTTGTCTTTGCCCCTGATTCCTGACACAAAGCTCCTACCTTCCTTGGAATTTCCTGAGTCATAGGAGCATCTTTTGTTCTAATGATTGACTCTTGGCAGGCCCCTGAATGATTTCAGGATGGGGGCTAGTTGCCAGAAAGAACAAACCTTGATTAGAAGCTTGGAACTTTCAGTCCTGCTCCCTAACCTCCAGGGAAAGAAGAGGGGCTGGAGGTTGGGTTCAATTGCCAATGACCAAAATAATGTAAGCAATCATGCCTATGTAATGATGTCCCCCCTAAAAAAAAGCTCCAAAACTTGGAGAGCTTCCAAGTTTGGTGAAGACATCAAAGTGCTGGTGAAGGGTGCCTGGGTGGCTCAGTCAGTTAAATGTCTGACTTCAGCTCAGGTCATGATTTTACAGTTCATGAGTTTGAGCCCCGCATCAGGCTCTGTGCTGATGGCTCAGAGCCTGGAGCCTGCTTTGGATTCTGGGCCTCCCTCTCTCTCTGGCCCTCCCCGACGTGTACTCTGTCTCTCAAAAATAAATTAAAAACGTTTAAAAAATTAGAAACAAAAACAAAGTCTGGGAAGATGGTGCCACTTACGTCATACCTCACCCTATGCATCTCTTCCATTTGGCTGTTCCTGAGTTGTATCCTTTATAATAATCTGGTAATAGTTAAATAAAGTGTTTTCTTGAGTTCTGTGAGCCGTTCTAGCAAATTATCAAACCGGAGAAGGGAGTCATAGGAACTCCTGAGTTCTAGACAGTCAATCAGAAGCATGGGAGGTCCAGGACATGTGACTGGCATCTGAATGGCAGGGGGTGGGAGGCAGTCTTGTCCTGTGGGACTGAACCTTCACCTAAGTGCTAATAATCCTCAGAGTTGGTGTCAGAATTGGTTGGCATCATGAGGGGAAAAACCTACACGTTTGGTGATGCCTTCCTCTGGGACAAAGGTCAGGCAGGCTGACTGTCCATTATGAAAGATTCAAGTTGCCTCTGGTCTAGGCTCCTTTCTTGTAATGGAACTCACCGTGTGTGCAGGTGTTATTTGGCCTTCTTTCTAGTGCCTTGTGGCAACTGGGGCTTGACAAACTGGTGCTGATACTGATATTCTCCCTGGTTCTATTGCCGAGGAACAAAGTTCTTTGTCTAGAACTAGGAGTATTAGGTCTTCTGCCAGCATCCATTAAAATGTAGTAGGCTAACTTGTTAGCTTCGATGTGTGGTAAACTCACAAGCCCTTCATGGTTCTTGATACTTACTACCTGCATCAGAATCTCAGGTGGGAGATATAGGATATTTGTGTTCTTGACAATTTATTATGATAGTCAGCCAACTCAGGCTTGTAGGAATCTTGCCATAGAGTGAAACCTTGGAAGAGTTGATTTTCTTTCTTTTTTTTTTTCCAGATTTTATTTATTTTTTAAGAGAGAGAGTGAGCAGGGGAGGGGCAGAGAGAGAGAGAGAGAGAGAGAGGGGGAGAGAGAGAGAATCCTAAGCAGGTTCCACAATGTCAGCACAGACCCTGACGTGGGGCTCAAACTCATGAACCCTGAGATCACAACCTGAGCTGAAATCAAGAGTCAGAGGTTTAACCAACTGAGCCACCCAGGTGCCCCAAGAGTTGGTTTTCCTAAGGAACTGGCACTTTCTTCTTCTGGGAGGCTGCTTCTCCCTTCTTGTTCCAGCACCCAGAAAGCTCAGGGTCGAATTTCCCTGTGCTTATATCTTAGCATCAACATTGGTCTCAACCTTCTGTGCAACTTGTGGGTTCCTGCTTCTGTTTCCCAAAAAATTAATATATAATCTACCTACTGTAAAATTCACCCTTTTAAAGTGTACAGGTCAGTGGCTTTTAGTATATTCATGAGATTGTACAACGATCTCTACTATCTAATTTCAGAACATTTTCCTTACCATAAAAGAAATCTTGTACCCATTAGCACTTGCTTTCCATTCCTCCCCCTCCATCTTGTGGAAATTACTTACTTATTTTCAGTATTTATGGATTTGCCCATTCTAGATACTTCATGTAAACGGGATCATAGAATATGTACCATTTTGTTTCTGGCTTATTTCACTTAGCATAATGTCTTTAAGGTTCATACATGTTGTAGCATGGATCAGAATTTCATTTTTTACAGGCGAATAATATTCCGTTGTAGGGATATACCATGTTTTGTTTATCCATTCATCAATTGACAAACATTTGGGTTGTTTCTGCTTTTTTGGCTATTATGAATAACACAGCTATGAACATTTCTGTATAAGTTTTTGCATAGATACACGTTTTCAATTTTCTTGGATATATACCTAAGAGAGGAATTGTTGGGTCTTATAGTAACTCTATGTTTAAATTTTTGAGAAATTCCCAAACTGTTTTCCAAAGTGGCTGCACCATTTCACATTCCCACCAGCAATGTATGAGAGTTCCAATCTCCCCACATCCTCCCCAACGCTTGCTATTGTCTGTCTTTTCCAGGATAGCCATCCTAAAGGGTGTAAGGTGGTATTATATTGTGATTTTGATTTATATTTCCCTAACTACTCCTTTTCTATGTTGTTGTTCACCTTTTACCATTTTATTTTATGTATTTCCGACTGGAAGCCTGACATCTTTTGTAGAACAAGTACCCCCATGGAGTAGGAGAGTCATAGCCTTCAGGGCTAGACTGTCCCCAATTTGACTATTAGCTGTATGACCTTGAACAAGTTTGACAACACTCTGAGTCTCAGTTTCCCCACTTACTAAACTTAAGTTACAGTATTCACCTTTCATAGTTGTTGTTACTGTAAAGATAGATCTACAATAAAGCTGTGGTGTAGGCCTGGCACAAAGTGAGTCCTCAGTGAATCTCACTAAGGCTGGGAGTCTGACAGGGAGGTTTCTGAGACCCAGGATGGGGGCTGTTGGATTTTAACCTATCATGTGCTTTATTCCAGGAACTTTTTATCACAGAGGCATTTCAGGTTACCTCACACACTGGCCCCTCTGAGTCTCTATATCCCCGTTGTGACATGAGAAATGAGGCTGTGTCCCATCACGTCAAATGCTGGCAAATCTGTAGGGTTCATCCTAACATCTTTCAAGTTTTGTCTCTCACTCAACCATCAGACTAGCTGCAGCCTAAAGGAGTATCTCCTCCCTCGGATGAAGGGCTTTCCAGTGTGAAGAGGGAAGTGAACTGAAACTTGTTGAGGACCTACAGTAATGTTATGTGCATTATCTTATTTGTCACTCCATGAGTCGGTCAGGTATGCTCTATCATCCCATTTCACAATGGGGAAACTGAAATTCCAAGAAGTTAAATAACTCATCTGAGATGACACAGCCAGCAAATGCTGGTGCCGGGATTCAAACCCAGCTCTGATTTCAACATCTGATTTCTTTTCCTCTGTACAGAGGGTTCCTCCCCCCAACCTCTGCCCCCCAGTAGGAGGTGCTCAGGAAACTTCACTGACCTGAATGGCTGGTTCTCAACCCACTGGCTTGACAGCGACAATGTCATCCCTTCGAGCTGAGATCTACCTCCTAGACACCACAGGTCAGCTCTCTCTTGGGGACACAGCACAGCCCTCACTCTGTCCCGAGCCCCCAAAACCAGTCCTGCGTGGGGAGTCAGGATGCCAGGCTCTGCCCCTACTACCACAGACTTAGCCCACCCAGGCCTCAGCTTTCATCCCAAGCTGGCTAAGCAGAAGGCTGGATCCGCTCGCTCCAGGGTCCCTGGCGTCCAGCACGGGGCTGGGCACAGATGCTGCAGACCTAGCCTAGGCCATCTCCACAGACCTACAGCTGCATCTTGCATTGGCCTGCCCTCCCACAGGAGTCGTTAGTGACAGGACCAGCTCTAGGGAAGGGGGAATAGGAGGATATCTCCGTATGCCCAGGCCAGGTTTCTGGCCTTTACTAGACATGCCAACAGTCAGAGAGGAAGAGTCAGAACTGTACCCACCCCAAACTGAAATAGAAACCCATTTTAGAGACAAATGCGGAAATGGCCCCAGGACCAGAGGGGTGGGGTAGAGTGTCATTGGGGAGGACTCTGGAGACACAGCTTCCTGAGAGTCTTGACTGGCTGCTGCTACAGTGAGCACCGTTCACCAGGCTCTGCCAACTCATCCCTCCTCCAGGGAGGACAAATTAGAATCCCAGGTCCCACACTTGAACTTCTCTGAACCTTAGCGTCCTCGACGGCAAAATGGGGATAACAATAATCTTGGCTGCATTTGTTAGCTCAATCTAAGTGACCGAAGCACCTAGCACATAGTAGGTGCTCAATAAATGGTAGCCATTGTTATTATCACTTAACTTTCTCTTAACTGTTGACCGAGTGATCTATTCATTTGTTCTTTCATTCATTTATCCATCCAGCCATCCCCACTAGGTGGGTCACAATAGTTAAGAATAAAGCTTCTGGAGTTAGGTAGGAGTTGAAACCCCAGAAATGCCACTAATTGGCTGAGTAACTCTGGAAAAGCCATTTTTCCTCACCAAGTCTTCATTTCCTTGCCTGTAAAATGGGAATAATAAGAGTACCTCTGGAGGGTGCGGGAATGTCATGAAGGGTCATTGGGACAATGATGTGGACAGAGTCTTGGAAGGAAAAGTGGGTAGCAGGTGAGCCACACAGAGGAGCCAGGCAAGGTGCCAGCCCTGCAGACCAGGCCATGCTGGGAGCACCAGACAGCGAGGCCTCCAGGGACAGACACAGGATGAGGCGAGGGCGGCCAGGAGGGAAGAAGAGTCAGCAGGCTCAGAAACAATTGCTAGGTTTCTGGACCGTGGCCTGCTCCCTTTCTGGTAAACTAAGAAACAGTGAGGAAACACAAAAAAAGATCGAAAGAAGTTTAGAGGAGAAAAGCCCTAGGCAAACAGGGAGCCTTAGGCAGCATGGAGTTGCCCCACCCAGCCAGGCCAGGGAACATGTACAGGCACACACATTGCACACATATGCACACACACTCACAAGCTGCACATTCTCACTTGTGCATACACACCCAAGGGCTTGCACACACATACACATGCGTCCTCAGAGGCATGACACTTTATAGTTTGCCAACAGCCTTCTCATTTACCATCTCATTTTATACCAAGGGGTGGAGAGAGTGTCCTGAATTGGCTTGGGACTCTTTCCAGAGCAGGCAAGATACGTGAATCCCAGACATCTTCAGGAGGCCAGGGACCCTCCGAGGGCTGTGCTGCCTCAGTTTCTTCCCCCCTGGAGGTGTCAGTGGGTGTTGAATGGCAACAGAAACCCCAGGAAAGTTTTCACCCAGCTTCCCCAGATACACTCGTTCACCCCGCTTCACTCTCCTTCGGCAAGGCACACTTGGACTCAAGAACTCACTTTCCCCACCTGTCACATGGGGTCAGCTCCAGGTTGTCTTGTGATTTAGCTGGGATGGCACAGGCAAGAGTTTCCCAAGGGTCTTCTCTGTGGATCTGGTCACCTAATCCTTCTTAGCCTCTCCCCACCATAGGCTCCGGAAGGCTCTGAGGGCAGAGCCCAGCCTCCTCCCTGGAGGGCCCTCACTAGCATATAACACTTAACAGTTTTCAAATACTCAGGAAGAGATCATCATGATCCCCATTCTACAGAGTAAGAATTTAGGCCCAGAGAGGGAACGTGTCCTGTGCCACTCGGGACTCAAACCCAGACCTACATGGCTCCCAGTTCTGTCTTCACTCTTCCACCCCTCCACCGAGGTCCCTCTCAGTCTCCATGTCTCCATCTCCTCTGCCCTGCACGCCGTGCGGCCTGGAGGCTCTAGGCACAACCAGGCCAAGGAAGGAAGGAGGACCCTCAAGGCTTCTCTGGCTCCCACTCCAGCCTGTGAGGAGCCACAGTGCCTGCAAGGTGGGCTGTGTGTGAAGCTCTGAGAGGAGGTGGGGGCTCGGGCACCCTCAGGGCCCTGACCCAGAACACTCACCCAGGAGTCAGTGAGCTCCACGGTGGTCTGTGAGGCGTTGGAGCAAATTCTAACTCCAGAACAACCCTTATAGCTAGCCAGTTCCTATGCCACAAACTGTCACGTGTATGTTTCACAGAAGCCCCAGGAGGTAGCAAGAAACCAAGAAATCAAGGAGGGGAAGTAACTTGCCGCAGCACAGAGCTGGCAAAGGGCAGGGCGAATCCCAAGAACATGCAAGCTCGCTCATTCAGCCACTACCTAGTTGTGAACAGTTACTTCACCTTCTGAGTGTGCTGACGTTCAGAATGGGTACCACCCATTTACCCCTGAGGGCTGTTGGGAAGGTTGCGTGAGATAACATTTAAGGACAGGGCTTGGCACAGGGAGGCACTCCTCAGTAACCATTTTTCTCCTCCTCCTCTCCACCCTACCCCTCGGCCCTCTCCTGATCTTTCTCTGAAAGGTCTGGAGAGAGCTGGCCCTGCTCCTTGCTGCCAGCGGGAACAATCAACCTGGTTTTCTTAGCAGTGCCTGGAAGATCCATTAAGAGAGGCTGAGACCCTGAGGTTAACAGCTCTGCTCCCCGCAGCTCGCAGCTCCGACTCCAGATGCTACCTACTCCCCCTCAGGGCTGAGGATGACTCCTCAGCTTGAGTGTGATTTGAGGGGAAAAAAGTCTGAGCCTGGGCCACCATCCTTTCCCCAGCTCTGATCCACCCTTGAGCTTGGGCTTGATGAGAAGGCAGAAAGGGTGACTGTGCTTTGGGCCAATGGTGGCCTGGGACAGTCCCTCCCCCTCCATAAGGTTGGTCCTCCTCATGGGGCACCTGGGTGGTTCAGTTGGTTAAGTGTCTGACTTCAGCTCAGGTCATGATCTCACGGTTTGTGGGTTCGAGCCCCGTGTTGGGCTCGGTGCTGACAGCTCAGAGCCTGGAGCCTGCTTCGGATTCTGTGTCTCCCTCTCTGTCTGCTCCTCCCCTGCTCACATTCTGTCTCTCTCTCAAAAATAAACATTTTTTAAAAATTAAAAGAAAAAGATTTTTTTTTTTAAGAAGTACTTATGGGCACCTGCTCTGTGCAGGTAATGTCCGAGGCACTTGAGAGCACAAAACAAAGTCCTTGCCCTCATACCATTTACATTCTAGCAGGGGGACCAGTTTATTTTGGTTAATGAGTTTAGTAAATACACAGCAGGTCAGGTAGTGACCTGTAGAGAAACATAAGGAAGAGCAGGGGCAGAGAGCCAGGGGGCTGCAACCCCAGCCAAGGTGGGCAGATATCATCTGGAGTTGCTGGGTGCTCTTCTCACATCACCACCTCCTCCCCAGCCCAGAGGAGACCCCAAGCCCTGAGTCCCCAGTCTGTGCCAGGCCCTGACTCAGGGGATCTCAGAAGCAGGCCAGGGCTCCCGTGTACAGGCCTCAGCTCAGGACCACCAGGGCTTTGGCATGAAGCATCCTGAGCCTGCCTTCCACTTGTGGCTGTGGGGAAGCCTTCCAAATCCTCTAATCAACTCTTGTATCCCATTGTTGAGAGGGCACTAGGACCCAGAGACAGGCAGGGGCTTGCTTGGATTACACAGCAAAGCAAAGATGTCCTTGTTTCCCCTCCTGCCTTCTCCTCTGGCACGTCCTCAAGGGTGGACTCAGGGCTGAGCCTCACGGCAGAATGCTGGTCTGTGAGGGGCAGTCTATGCCCTCAGCCAACTCCTGGTAAAGGAGTGTGAGGTGCTCCTCCATTGGGCCCACCTCATCCTCCCAGCTTGGACAGCCAAAATCTTGTTCTCTAAGCCCCAGGAGGCTGAAACAACTCCTCCCCAGTGTTTTAGTAAATTCTGCTTTATCTTGCTGTGTGACCTCAGGCAGGTCCTGAGGTGTCTTTCTCTTTGTGAGTTTCCATTTCTTAATCTATCCAGTGGAGGAAATGAAGTCACCTTTATCGTCAGCTGTCATAAAGAATGAGTTAGCTGGCATAAAAACAGACACTCAGACCAATGGAACAGAATAGAGAACCCAGAAATGGACCCACAAACGTATGGCCAACTAATCTTTGACAAAGCAGGAAAGAATATCTAGTGGAATAAAGACAGTCTCTTCAGCAAGTGGTGCTGGGAAAACTGGACAGCGACATGCAGAAGAATGAACCTGGACCACTTTCTTACACCATACACAAAAATAAACTCAAAATGGATGAAGGACCTAAATGTAAGACAGGAAGCCATCAAAATCCCCAAGGAGAAAGCAGGCAAAAACCTCTTTGACCTTGGCCGCAGCAACTTCTTACTCAACATGTCTCCGGAGGCAAGGGAAACAAAAGAAAAATGAACTATTGGGACCTCATCAAAATAAAAAGCTTCTGCATAGAGAAGGAAACAATCAGTAAAACTAAAAGGCAACCGACAGAATGGGAGAAGATATTTGCAAATGGCATATCAGATAAAGGGTTAGTATCCAAAATCTATAAAGAACTTCTCAAACTTAACACCCAAAAAACAAATAATCCAGTGAAGAAATGGGCAAAAGACACGACTAGACACTTCTCCAAAGAAGACATCCAGATGGCCAACCGACACATGAAAAAATGCTCCACATCATTCATCATCAGGGAAATACAAATCAAAACCACAATGAGATACCACCTTACACCTGTCGGAATGGCTAATTCAACAACTCAGGCAACAACAGATTTTGGCGAGGATGCAGACACAGAGGATCTTTTGCACTGCTGGTGGGAATGCAAACTGCTGCAGCCACTCTGGAAAACAGTATGGTGGTTCCTCAAAAAATTAAAAATAGAACTACCCTATGACCCAGCAATTACACTACTAGGTACTTATCCAAGGGATACAGGTATGCTGTTTCAAAGGGGCACATGCACCCCAATGTTTATAGCAGCACTATCAACAATAGCCAAAGTATGGAAAGAGCCCAAATGTCCATCGATGGATGAATGGATAAAGAAGATGTGGTATATATATATATATATATATATATATACACACACAATGGAGTATTACTTGGCAATCAAAAAGAATGAAATCTTGCCATTTGCAACTATGTGGATGGAATTAGAGAGGGTATTATGCTAAGTGAAATTAGTCAGAGAAAGACAAATATCATATGACTTCATTCATATGAGGACTTTAAGACACAGAAGAGACGAACATAAGGGAAGGGAAGCAAAAATAATATAAAAACAGGGAGGGGGACAAAACATAAGAGACTCAAATATGGAGGACAAACAGGGTTACTGGAGGGATTGTGGGAGGGGGGATGGGCTAAATGGGTAAGGGGCACTAAGGAAGCTACTCCTGAAATCATTGTTGCACTATATGCTAATTTGGATGTAAATTAAAAAAATAAAATATATATATAAAAAAAAAAAGAATGAGCTAGATATGGCAAGAAGGCAGTCCGTAAACTTTTAGGTGCTACCCATGTGACAGGGGATGTTATATGCCTAACACCCATCCCTACTTGTCTGAAAAACAGCCTCCTCAGGCTTGTGGGGCTCTGGGGTAGCCCCCAGAGCAGCCCTTGATGCTTGATGGGAACTAAGTGGAAATTCAGAAAAGACAAAACCACCTCTGCTCCCAACCAGCAGACTGACAGCTACCAGGAAAAGCCTGTCCTCTGTCCTTACGGTAAGAGGAGGAGGAAGGCATGGAAAGGGACAAGGCCAGGAGGCCTGGGAAAGCTTATTCTGGGAGGAGAAGGTGTAGGCTTGAAGTAACTGTAAGGACCACCCACTCCCTACCTCAGGCCCCCCGGCTGGGAGAGGATGTAACTAGATAAATGTCGGGTGCACCCATGTCTGCAAGGGGGTGGGGGTGTCAGTCATGTGTGGGTCTGACCTGGAAGATGTACATGTATTCACATGGGCACACATATTCAGAACTGCACCTGTGTGTATATGGCATATGTATGTGGCCCTGGAGTACGTTTGTTCACACACATGTTGCCTGTGTCTCTGCATGTGATGCATGCACATGCACATGTGTGCCCACTCCTGGGGTGCCTATACACCCCCAGTTCACAGGCCGTGTTTTCCCAGGCTTGTAAATCTTTGCCACAATCCCAGGCAGGCCCAGATACCACAGGAGATTTGTGGGGTTCCTGGTCACTGCAGGCTCTTGATTTTCCCCACGGACAAAAGCAGTTACACAAGAGGAGGAAGAAGGCTTAGAGGATTAACTCAGGTCCAGGCCCTCCCAGCTCAGCCCTGGGTGTAGGCTCCTCACAGTAGGCGTGTGCTCAAGGCCAAAGGCGACCTCCGGGGGGGGGGGGGGGGGGGGGCGGTCCTCAGACCCTCTGCTGCACGTGGGCACTGACCCCTCCACAGTCACCTCCTGCCCTCAATCACTAGCAGGAACCCCTCAGTCCATGTACAATAGCCACGTATCTTACCTTTTAACCTCATATGTCCTCCACAAACTGGCCAAGCTGACCTTAGAACCCCACCTCCAGAGTTCCCACCCCTAAGCAGTCACTGCCAGCTGGGTCTCAGGGTCCCCCTCCTCACCCCGCGCTGGGCTCACAGTACAGCTCTGGCTACTCCACTGGGTAAGTCTCCCCTCTTCCTTTTTTTTTTTTTTTTTAAGTTTATTTATTTATTTTGAGAGGGAGAGAGAGTGTGTGTGCATGAGCAGGGGAGGGACAGAGAGAGAAGGGGAGAGAGAGAATCCCAAGCTGTCAGCATACAGCCTGATGCGGGGCTCAATCCCACAAACCATGAGGTTATTACCTGAGCTGAAATCAAGAGTGGATGCTTAACTGACCGAGCCCCCCAGGCACCCCTTCCCCTCTTCCTGAACCCTGGTTTCTCTAGCTGTCAGATAAAGCTATTCCCTCCCATGTGAGTCCACAACTGGGAAGGCCTGTAATGAGCCACTGGCCAGCAGGAACGGTGTCCTGCACATCCTAGGCAACCAAGGGTACTGCCCATTGGCTCCTTGCTGCTCCCAGGAGCCAGGAGGGAAACACAACCCTCAGCTCACTGTCTGAAAGAGGAGACCACCTAGCCCAATCTAAGCAGAGAGCCCTGGTCCCTCTGGGATCACCAAAGGAGCTGACCCTACTTGAGGCTTGCCGGTGGCATGCCTGGTGGTCTCCTCTGAAAGGAGGAAGTTGGTCCATCTGGCTGCACCTCAGCTCTCCTTCTCTGCAGCCTGGGCATCTCACTTTGTCCAGAGTCTGGGGTCTGCTGTTTCCCAATCATAGGAATGTGCAGAGGGGCCACAGAGAACCGGCAGAGGAAGAAGGAGCACATGCCTGTGGGTGCAATCCCTCACTGGTGCACACCAAGCACACCCAGACCCCGACACGGCTCCATACAACCCACACAGGTCCACATACATGCATATGCCCAGGCACCTGCCACACTCAGGGGCATACCACCCCTAGCTTGCACACATGCACCCACATGCAGCCCAGCAGATGCAGGGCTACTGCTCAGCTCCAGAGCAAGTTTCACACAGAGAACTTTCAGAACCAAGAAAGAGAGAAGGGGAAGAGCAGAGTCCTTAGATGTCCAGGCTCTTCCTCGGTTTCCTCCCAGAGAGGCCAAGCAGTTCCCAAGGGCACAAGATGGTTTGTCTGGCCTGTTGTCTCCAGCCATCCCACACAAGCTCTGGCCAGGATGCTCAGAGAAAGCAGGCAAAGGTCCTCTCAGGAGTGTGGCCCTCAGCCTGCCCAGCCCTGTTTGTCACCAGCTCGAAGTGAGGCTTCAGACTAGTAAATCACTCTGGATTTGGGAGTCTAGAGGGCAGAATGTGGGAAAGAGGGGTTCTAGAGGGGACAGGGCCATTCCTAGGCAGAGAGAGCCCAGCCACCCCCTGGAGCCCTCACTTCACTAAATTTCTAATCCATTCACTCATTCTGTATTTATTGAGCTCTCCTGAATGTTGGTGACCTAGTGGCGAAGAGCATTCAGTCCTTGTCTCAGACTCAGCTTGGAGTCCAGCTTCTTCAGAGCTTCAGGATGGGGTAGGTGGGGCACCAGTCCCAGGCTCCTCCATTGTGGCCTGGATCTCCTCCACAGACTCCAGCCACAGCCTGAACTAAGCCCTCCAGGTATAGACTGAAGTATGAACTTTGCTCAGAAGCATTGGCATCATCTGAGACTGTTAGAAATGCACCCTGAGGCCCTACCTTGACCTACTGAATCAGATCCCCAAGGGATCCAGGCATATACTGACATTTGAGAAACACTGATATAGAACATTCCATACTGATCTAGTCCCTCTTCCTCCTGGCCTTTTCAGGAGGTCACAGACCCATTGGGGTAATAACTATATATGGGAACACACAGTGCTTCCAACATCTCATTCAATCCTCACACACCCTTATAAGGTACGTACCATTATTATCCCCACATTACAGATGGGGAAATGAGGCACTGAGTGGTTAAGTAACTTGCCGAGGATTCATACAGATAGTAGTGGCAGAGCCAGGTTTGAACACAATGCTTTGAACCAAATCATTGCCCCATTCAGCACCAGTCTGGGTCTCTATGTCTGGGTAGGAGTCAATGTGATGAGACAGGCAATAAAAAAAAGTGAAATACCCAAGGAGCCAGTGGACCTCTTCATAAGAATCTAGGAAATACCAGATTTTACTTATTGTTTGCTTTAGAATTTACTCCCTGCCCCTAAAGGGCTGGAGGCAGAACAGACAACAGCCACATATCCCACATGTTTCTATCAGAAGCAAGGGAGAAAAAATAGTAGAGGAACCTAGACTAAGATGGCGACTCAGCTTCCTGGTAGCCAAAATAAAAAGGGAGGGAAGGATGGGGCTGGCGATGGGGAGGCTGTGAGGATTCTTGAGTTGAGCCAAAGTCACAGGGATGGAGAAAAAGGGACCACTGAAGAGATATTTGGGAGACAAGTTCAATGGGACTTGATAACTGAATGGGGGAAGTGAGCAAGAGGAGAAATGGAGGAAGAAGCCCGGAATGTACCCGAGCCTTCTGCTTCTGCTAGGGTGGCTAGAGGACAAAAGGGCATATAGATAAGGACTGGGCACCATACTTCACAGTGTAGACACTGGTAAATGCATGCGACCTGTCCCCTCTTCATTCATGCTACTACCTCTCAGATGTGGGCCACTCCCATCCTCACCCTGCTTCACACAGCCTGGGGGCCCAGGACTCTCTGGCCTCCGCTCTTCCCACAACCTCTGGGAGGCTCCTGCTCTCCATCCCAGCCTCCAGAGCTACTGCCCCTGAAGCTACGGTTCCTTCCTTCCTTCAATCATCACCTTGGGAGCTGAGGGATGGTCATGGGGAGCACCGGGACTCAGGGCAGGGCTGTCAGTGGAAACACTGCAGGGCAAGGGGTGACACCCAGGAGTCTCATAAACTCTCAGCCAATTCTGGGCTCTTCCGGAGGACAAGACCCCCAGTTCTCTTCGGTCTGAGACCAATTTCTCACATGTGGGCTGAGACTGAGGCTTAGCAGGGAGGAAGGGAAGAGATCACAGTCATGGTGCCTTGTGCTGTATTTTCATACCTCTTCATCTGATCATTCATTTACTCATTCTTTCCTCACCTATTGGACTAATTAGAGTCTCGTCCAGGTAGTCAGTCCATGACAGTGCTGACGTCCTCAGCGTTAGGAGAGAGAGGTCAGGGAGCTTTAGTCCTGTGTGCCAGTTTGCCAGATGACGAAGTGAGTTCTGGAGAGGGAAACTGACTTGTCTAAAGTCACTCAGCTGAAGCTGGAACTGGCTGTCAGCCCCCCACCCCCCAGCCCATGCCAAGTTCAAACCCGGCTGTGCATTAATGGCACTGTTCTTGCAAACACCGCAAGAGTCTTTTCTACAACCTAAGACACAATGAGGTTTGCCCCTGGGGTCTCCTCAGCCCCATTTCTTTTTCTCTCCCTTCATCCTCTCTGTGTCCCCTCCAGGAGCCCAGTGATCCCACGGGGGATCCCAAGGGGAATGATGACAACCCTGGATCCCCACCATTCCCTCTCCTGGGCCATCCTCGCCCCCTGATTACCATGAGCTCCAAGTACCTCCACTGTCCTGCTGAGGAGGGGCTTCTGGATTCGCTGTCACCCATCCCAGGGAGCATATGGCCTTTACCAGAGGCCTTCCCTTACCCCAGAGGAGCAGTTCCAGTGCTTGTGCTTGGCTATGGAGGGACCTTTCCTGGGGCTTCTCAAACAATTCTGCAGAAGTGACTGACCTCTAGCATATTTTCTCTGGTAGTTTATAATCTTTAAAATGTCTGGCTGGGGCACCTGGGCCTCTCAATCAGTTAAGCATCTGACTCTTGGTTTCGGCTCAGGTCATGATCTCACAGTTCATGAGTTCAAGCCCTGTACTGGGGCTGACAGTGCAGAACCTGCCTGAGATTCTCTCTCTCCCTCTCTCTGCCCCTCCCCTGATTGCTCGCACACATGCTCTCTTACTCTCTCTCTCTCAAAATAAATGAATACAACTTAAAAAAAAAAAAATAGTGTCAGACTGCCAGAGCCAGGGTCAGAATTCTTGAACACTTAAACTGGAATCAGGGAATATTACAGCTACAGCTTAGATTACATATGTCTAGAATGTTTGAGTTGAGATTATAGCCTTAGGGCTAGGGCTGTAGAATCAGGAACAATTATAGCTGGAATTGTGGATTAAAGGAAATCAGGGACAGAAGTGATGCTGACACCACTTTGTCCCACCTCCCTGACGGCTGAGAAGAGAGAGCTGGTCTTGTCACCCAGCCAGTCAGGGCTGGGCCAGGTCTCCTGCTACCCAGCAGGGTTCTGTTCTCCAGCCTTCCTAGAGCAGCATGCAGAGCCTCTGGCGCCAAAGCACTCCCTGCATGGGGACAGTGGGGACAGTGGTATGCTTCTGCTCTGTCTCAAGCCTCACTGCCAGTCCATCACAGCACCCCGCCACCACAGTGGATATATTTAGGTGCCCTCCCTAAATATGTTTCCACAGCTCCCAACACTGCCTTTTATGTCCCCTCCTCCTCTGAGTCCTCCAGGAACCTTCTCTAAACTGCCCCAATGAAGTCATCAGGAACAAGGGCTCTTTTGCTCCATCAATGCAAACGTCCTTTCCCCACCCTCGCCAAGCAAAGCCCAGCTTAATGGGTCTCCTGGTCCACCTCAGCCTGGAGCTCAGGCCCACCTGCCCTAAATTTGACCTTGCCACCTCCCCCACCCCCAGCTCCTAGGGTCTGCCATGGGCCAGGGATGAAACATCCTTGATCTTGCCCTTCTTGACTTTCCTCATTCCAGGCAGAGGGCATCCCTACCCCTGCCAGCCCCCAAACACACACACACACACACACACACACACACACACACACACACAGAGGCCAGCATTTTCCTGTCCCTCTAGTGTTAGTCAGGAGAGAGAGGCCTCTGTCCAAGCCCCATGGCTCCCTGCACTTTACCCCAGGCTCCCTGTCCCATGCTCTATCCCAGGCCTTGCCAGAGACTCAGCATCCATCCCTTTCAGACTGCATCTGTCCAGGAGACAGAGTCACTCAGAGTACAACAATGATGGAGCCTGGGGTCAGGAATGGATCCCCCAGACATACTTAAATGAAGGGCTCTCAGATTCCCACGTGCCCAGCTCATGAGAAGTCATTGGTCCTGTGGGGATCAGGGGCTCCTGGGGCAGGCAGGGCCCCCCCTCATGTAGAGGCTCCATCACATCCATCAGAGTTTTATCACCAGCAGTTTTATCACCAACAGTTAAAGAATTTTATGTGCCAGCATTTTATATCCAGGAACACAGTCCTTACAATAACCCTATGAGGCAAATATATTAAGTCCTCCATTTTATAAAGGAAGAAACTAAGGGGTGCAGAGAGGTTTTGACCAAAGTCTTACATGTAAAGAGTGACAGAGCTGGGATGCAAACCAAGCCTGGATAGCACAACCACATCAACAGTCCCAGGTGGTAGCCTGCTATGAGAACCCCTTCCCTGTGATCTCCCAGGGTCCTGCAATCTCTTCCAGCCCAGCCAGTGGAGAAAATGTGAAAATCTCACTGATGGTCAGGTTTCCTCCTCAGAAGCCCTGCTCCCCTGCTGCTGAACTAGAAATAACCGACAGACCCTACCACAGTCCCCTCATGCAGGATATACCCCCCACACCACCGTGACCCCCTCCTTCACATCAGCACATACGGCCACACACAACTCCAGCTTCCCACAACGCAACTGTGCTTTACACATGCACACACAGCACAACCACATACCAACCACACTGCCATACTCCCTCAGGATGCGTAAGTCCTGCCATCCCAGTTTGGAAGACAGGCAGCAGATTCCTACTCTACAGGTGCTGGAGGACTACCACTGCAGGATAAACCCAGCCAAGCCTTGAGTCAACTCACTGGAACACTATTTTTATATTAAAACAAACGCATAAATATTACAGAAAGGAATGCAACATCCACATGAATTCTGAATATTAAAAAGGAGACCTCAAAGAAGCTGTGTGTGTGTGTGTGTGTGTGTGTGTGTGTGTGTGAGGGAGGGATCGTTTATACTTCCTCCACCCATATCCGGGGTGAGCTTTCATTTTCCCAAGCCTTTAGGGGTGCTGGGTAGAAAAGTAAGAACCATCCTGGGTTCATGGGAAATGGTCTGTGGGCGGTAACAGCTACACAAATGCTTCTCACCTTCCATTACCTGGCTCAGCACCCCACATAGGGCCACAGATGTGCCACACACAGAATACACATCTCACAACAGGCACAACGCACATGTATGCACCATCGCGCGGTGGCTCCTACCACACAGCGTGCACAAACCACGGGCACACACAGAACCCCTGGGTTACTCTGGCACAATCACCCACAGCTATAGATAGGTACCACACACACGTCTTGCATGTGGACACACACTACTAATCCACTGGTCACGGCGCATACACTCACCACACACTACTGCATACAGCCCAGCACACACACATGGCCCACGCTCATGTCTTACACACTGTTAACATCACACACACACTCACCCCTGGAAACCTCACCTGGGCAGCGGGGGTAGCCTGGAGCCGGCAGGCATATCCCGTACCCTCGTGCCCCAGCACCTCCTGCCCCTGGATGCCCCGCCCCGCCCTGCACAGCGCTTACCTGGGCCACGCAGCACCGCCCGGCTACAGGCTACAAGCCGGGAACGACGCTCGCTGGCGCTCGCGCTGGGAGGCGAACCCGTAAACCTTTCGCTCGGGAGCTGGGAGGTGAACCCACAAACCGAGGGGCAGCGTGGGCGACCGAAGCTCCCACCCCGAGTGTCTCCCGCCTCCCTGCCTCCCTCATGCCTCACAGAGAAAAGCGAGAGCGAGAGCGAGAGCGCGAGCGCCGGGGGCGGGGGCGGGGGCGTGGCCGGGCTGGAGCGCACCCAAGTTGGGAGTCCCGCGGAGGCTGGACCGGACTGGTTTGCCCGCCAATTGGGCAACCTGGTGGTGGTGATTAGAGTCTGGAAGAGGCCGCAGGCGTAGGAAGGGACGCTCTGGGCTGGGACTCAGGACCCCTGGACTCTAGTCCCGGTTCCGGCATCCCTACTCTTCCCTGGCCTCAGTTTCCCTCTTTGCATTGGGGACAGTGGAAGCGGTGATTCCTCAGGTCTTCGGGGCTCTGACAGTCTACAGTTCGGAACTCGTCGAGGAGAGGGAGGGATAATAAGTGTTATTTTTTGAGTTCCACTATGTGCCAGGCACCATGCTAGGTGTTTTAATCCATTTCCTTATTTCGTCACCGTAACAATTCCAGGGGCATTCTTAACCCCATTTTACAGGTGGGGAAACTAAAGCACAGAGAGATGAAGTGACTTGCCCAAGGTCACACAGCTAGTAAGTGGCAGACCTGAGATTTGAACCTAAGCAGTCCGGCTGTAGAGCCCAAGTGCCCCTACAGCCTGGCACTTGGTGACGCTTCCCACACCACAGACTGATCCCTGATCCCTGATCCTCATAACAACCCCAGGAGCCTGGTGTTACAGACCCCAGGTCACCCAGCTAGTGGGACATCGTACTAAAGATGAGATGGGAGTGATGCTAGGAATGGTGAGTGTCAGGATAGTGTAACAGGACAGCACTTGGCACATGGATGGCGCTTATCATTGTCAATATTCCTCCTTTTATCTTCTCAGATCTCCTGGACCTTGGCCTCCAGTTCCCTAGTCCCTGAAACCTCCCTGACCTGTAGCCCTCTGACAAGCCAGCCCCTCCTCTTGGTGACCACTGCAGCAACAATTATTGAGTTCTTACTATGTGTCAGGTTCTGTGCTAGGCACTGGCAATGCATATGAACAAGACAGTCCAGATAGCTCTGGCTTCGTAGAGTTTATACTCTGGTGGGGAACGCAGACATTAAATAGTCACACAAATTAATACATCATTACACATTGTGATGAGTGCTAAGGAGGAAAAGTCAAGGGCTAGTACAGGAGATTATAATGGGGGTCAGAGGAGGCATCTAGTTTTTAAATCAGGAGTTTTGGGAAGACTTCCCGGAGGGAGTACCATTTAAGCTGAGACCAAGGTGAGGAGTTGGCTTCAGGCAGGTGACAGTGAGGGGAAGAGAATCCCTGGTCCAGGAGCCTGCACAGAGGGCTCAAGCAGGAGAGGGCTTGGCATGGTCCAGGAAACGAAGCACAGCCAGAGTGGGGGTGCCCCACAAGCTGGGAGGCATGGTGGGAGGTGGGCTGCAAGAGCAGCAGGAGCTATTCCAGCTGGGCCTTGTGGCAACGGTCAGGAATTTGGCCTTTATCTGAAGGGCCGTGGGAGTCACCAAAGTGTTTAGAGCAGCAGAGTGACATAACCACATTTCGCTTTCATAGATTTCTCCAGCTGCTGAATGGAGACTGAGGAGCGTGTGGGAGGGACAAGGTGGCGGCAGGAGCCCAGCCCGGAGGCCTGTCCGCAGTCTGCAAAGACATGATGGTGGTTGGCCCAGGGAGGGGGTGGGGGATGGAGATGTGAGGACAGACCCAGGGGTGTTTAGTGTCAGGGGCTCTCTCTGACTGAAAGACCTTGAGGCAAGTCCTTGTCCGGTTCGTCTCTTTGCAGGGAGAAGGTGTTTGCCTGTGACTCAAGGGACTTGGGCCCCTAGAAACCTCACCTAGGGAAGCTCTCTCCTCTGTCTTCACAGTGGCCCTTCCAAATCTCCCCTCTCCACAAACCCTAACCCACTGATATCCCAATCCCACCTGCTGACCCCACTCTCTAACTGACTCACCAAGAAATTCACTCAAAAATGTTCACTGGCTCTTTCTTGAGTCAGGCAGACGTTAGGACTGAGGCTGGGCTTTCTGCAGGGGGCTCAATTAAATTTCTGCCCCTAACTTCTCAGCTCAGCATCCCCCTACCCAAGAAGTAGCTCTTCTTTCATCTGGGGTGAAGGCCGCAACCAGTGCCCAGAGCTGCTCTTCTGCTCCTGCAGCCCGGTCCCCCCACCCTCTCCTGGTCTCCTCTCCCGCCACCTAGGAATATTCTCCACCATCTCCCCCAGCCCTGCCTTGGGGCCACGCCCTCCAGGTACTGCCCCCTCTCTTCCCTTCAGTGCCAACCAGTTACCACCTCTGCAGTCCTTCCCCATTTACTTAGTCTCTGCCCTCACAGAACCCCCAAGATGGCCCCTCCAAGGACCCAGTAATTTCTGTGTCTCAGAAGGAGTGCATAGGAAGTCACTCCATGGACACTATCAAGAACTGCCCACGTGGCTCCCACAATACCCTTCCTGATTCTCCTCTTGCTTCCCAGACTCCTCCCACCCTCTATCCCACCCTCTGCTAGTGCTGCACATTCTCCCTGGGGGAGGGTAGTGCTCCCTAAATTACCCCTGTGTGCTGAACACTCAGTCCCCACCTCCAGCCCAGTCTATCTCCTGCATTCCAGACCCATTGCTCCCTAGACATCTTTGATGTCCTTTGATGACTGAAGCGTCCTCTTCTCTACAATAATCTCCCCCATATCCTCATGTCTGTGATGCCACAGCCCCTGTCACCTGACCCCAATGCCTGCAGCCCCTCCCTTCAGTTCCCATTGCAGCTTATATTCAACATTTACTGAATTCCTTCTGTGTGCCAGGATTGAGGAAGGATTTCTCGAAGAAAAACAACAAAAAAGAAATCGTGTAGGAAAAAATTGGTGAACTCAAGTCTAATAAAAATGTTTAATGTTTATTTATTTTTGAGAGAGAGAGAGACAGAGCCCAAGCAGAGGAGGGGCAGAGAGAGAGGGAGACACAGAATCTGAAGCAGGCTCCAGTCTCTGAGCTGTCAGCACAGAGCCTGACACAGGGCTCGAAGCCACAAATGTGAGATCATGACCTGAGCCGAAGTCGGAGGCTTAACTGAGCCACCCAGGTGCCCCAAGTCTAATAAAATTTTTAAAGTTCTATTAATATAAACACATGCACACACACACGAAAAGACAGACCATAGACTGAGAGAAGATAATTGCAATATGTATAACAGACAAAGGGTTATTATTCAGCATATATAAATAACTCCTACGTAGCAATAAGAAAAAAGCCAAACAACCTAATAGAAAAATGAGCAAAATACACAAGCAGGCATTGTATTTTATTTTTTTTAATGTTTGTTTACTTTTGAGAGAGAGAGAGAGGGCAAGCAGAGGAGGGGCAGAGAGAAAGGGAGAGAGAGAATCCCGTGCTGGCTACGTGTGGACTCAGGCTTGATCCCATGAACCATGAGACCATGACCCGAGCCAAAATCAACAGTCAGACACTTAACCGACTGAGCCACCCAGGCGCCCCCAAACTGGCATTTTAAAGAAGATAAAGCAAGTATGGCCATTACACATAGGAAAATATGTTAAACCTCACTATCACCCAGGGAAATTTCCTTTTTTTTTAATTTAAATTTTTATTTTTGAGAGAGAGAGGGGCAGCGCACGAGCTGGGAAGGGGCAGAGAGAGAGGGAGACACAGAATCCAAAGCAGGCTCAGGCTCCAAGCTGTCAGCACAGAGCTCGAGGTGGGCCCCAGATGCATGAACCATGACATCGTGACCTGAGCCGAAGTGGGATGCTCAACTGACTGAACCACCCAGGCACCCCTGTCACCTAAGGGAATTTCAATTAAAACCGCAGTGAAATGCCATTTCACATACATCAGATTAGCAAAAATTAGAGTTTTAGAATATCAACTTTGTTGAGAGCATATAGACAGGAAATTTTATGCACTGCTGGTAAGACTAGAAATTGAACACAAACAAGTTTAAGGACAATTTATTAATATCTAGTAGTTGAAGATGCACATAGTCTAAGACTGAGGTATGCCACTCAACATATATATATATATATATATATATAACCAGGAGAAACTCTTGCAGATGTATAAAAATGTACACCACAGCATTGTATCTAAAGCAAAACACTGGGAACAATCTCAATATCCATTAATAGAAGAATGGGAAAATTCATTTTTTTTAATTTATTAATTTTGAGAGAGAGCAAGTGGGGGAGGGGCAGAGACAGAGGCAGAGAGAGAATCAAGCAGGCTCCAACGCTCATTGCGGAGCCTGATGGGGGGGTTCGATCCCATGACAGCGATCATAACCTGAGCTGGAACCAAGAGCCGGACTTTCAGGGCACCTGGCTGGCTCAGTCGGTTAAGCCCAACTTCAGCTCAGGTCATGAGCCCACAGCTTGTGGGTTCAAGGCCCACATGGGCTCTGTGCTGACAGCTCAGAACCTAGAGCCTTCTTCGGATTCTGTGTCTCTGTCTCCTTCTGCCCCTCCCCCACTAGTTCTCTCTCTCTCTCTCTCTCTCTCTCTCTGTCAAAAATAAATAAATATTTAAAAAAAAAGGGTCAGATAGATGCTCAACCAACTGACACATCCAGGCGCCCTGGAAAATAGTTTTATTCAGGTATCCCTTGCTACGTGAACTCTCACTCTCTCCATGTTTGTTACAGTGACTTGCAAAAATTTTACCCGCAGAAAACCTGACGTCATAAACCTGCAGGTGCTCACCAGTATGAGTCGGGGTGAGCAGATGTGGAGTGGGCTGCAGTCCTAATGCAGCTGTTCTCCCAAGAGGATAGGATCGTGCCTCATGCTCAGGTCACTTAAACTTATTTGGTACATAATTGTTACCATCTTCCTCTCATTAAGTGAAAATGTCCTCTAAGGAAGTGGGAAAGCCTGCGAAGAAAGTAGGTAAGCCCAAGATGCTTAGAGAAACCCACCCACTGGAGGGAGATGTGGTAGTACTAAAGTTCACTGAGAGGCCCGGCCAGGCACACGTCCTCACACACAGGAACTGTTCCATGTGTGAGAAAACAGGAAAAAAAGCTCATTCAGTGTTAGATAATGGAGTAATCAGGGTTTTAAATGCTTTAGAACTGTTGTCACTGATGGAAAGATCTTATATCTGCCATCCACGATGGGGGCCTCCCTCTAGTCCCCTGTGGCTACTGAGCTCTTGAAATGTTTCTAGGGCAACTGAGGACCTGAATTTTTAACTACTAATTAATTTACGTTTATTTTTTTTTGTTTTTTTTTTAATTAATTTACTTTTTTTTTAACGTTTATTTATTTTTGAGACAGAGAGAGACAGAGCATGAACGGGGGAGGGGCAGAGAGAGAGGGAGACACAGAATCGGAAGCAGGGTCCAGGCTCTGAGCCATCAGCCCAGAGCCCGACGCGGGGCTCGAACTCATGGACCGCGAGATCGTGACCTGAGCTGAAGTCGGACGCCCAACCGACTGAGCCACCCAGGCGCCCCAAAATTAATTTACGTTTAAACCAAAATAGCCTCGTGTGGCTAGTAGATACCATATTGGAGAGCATAGCTTTGTACTGTGCAGAAATCTTTGATGGTTATTCATATCTTTAAAAATGTTTAATGATATTTGGGGGAAATCAGTTGAAGTTTTTGGATGAGCTGGGAACATATGATTTCTCCCAGCCAAAATTCTGTAATATGACCTTTCACTGTCCATGAATTTGCTATTAGGAATGGTCTATGTCCTGATAATAAGGGATAACGGCATAGTCACGTAATGGAGTACTATACAGCAGAGAAAATTAGTGAACCAGGGCACCACACAGCAATAAAGCTAAATCTTACAAGCATAATATGAAAAAAGTGTATAGAAGGATGCACGCAGTATACTATCAACATAAAGTTTAAAAACATACAAAATAATGTAAAACTCATATAGAAAGTGCATGAAGATATGAATGAGAATGACCAACAGCCTAGAGGTCACCTTGGAGGGGAAGGAGGAGGTGAGATTGTAAGGGACACACTGATAGCTTCTGTTTCTTTCTTAACCCCCCCCCACCCCCCGCCCACCCCCCTGTACCCTCTGCAAAGACAGAGGTTGAGTAGGGTGAGCACAGAAAGGAGGCACTTCCTCTCAGTAGCCTTCTCTGTCCTCCTCCTCCTCCTCCCCCGCCACACACAGGGCTCCTCTGGGCTGCTGAGGCCCCAGTGTTGGCCTCTGATACACTCGATTATTTCAGCCTGAGGTTGTCTCTCTCTACATCTTTCCCCCACCAGTAGAGAAGGTCTTGCAGGGCAGGACTGTGTCTATTGTTCACCAGCCCTATTTCCCCCATGCTCGGCACAGTGTTCTGTAAATATCTAAAGGAAAGAATGAATACACATTTCTTTGAGGATTTGGTGTTGCCACGATCATTTATTTATTCTTTGACCTTTATTGTGCCCAAGTGTGTGCAGGCCGCTGGGGATACAAAGATGAATGATCTGTAGCCAGTGCCTTCAAGAAGTGTCCAGTGTGGAGAGAGGATAAACCAAGACGTGCTGGGCATTGGGACACAGACACATGCACTGAAACATAGGAGAGGCCCTGACCCAGACTGGGGGCAGGGACACAGGGGAGGCCAGAGTACAAGTGTGTCCTAAGCTGAGAGTTCAAGAACAACTCGAGCTATGTGGGTAAAATCGGGGAGGGTGTTCCTGAGAGAGGAAGCAGAATGTAAAGATCTGGAGAGAATATTGTGAGTTCTGGGAAGCTTGTGAAGCTCAGTCCTACTGTGACAAGGAGGAGTGAACAAGACCAGGCTGAAGAGGGGGTGGGGGGCAGGTCTTATAGGGCCTTGAATGCCAGGCCAGGAAGCTTGGTTTATCCTGAGGGCAATGGGAGCCCTGGAAGGGCTTAAGCAGGGGAAGGACATAATCAGAGCTCTGTCTTAGAAACATTGCTTGTCTTGGCTGCTGTACAGAGGGGCGGAAGAGGAGGCAGGGGACCAGTGAGAAGGCTAGGCCAGTAGTCCAGGCGGTGGGGATGGAGGAGGAGTGATAAGTGAGGAGCTGAAGAGAAGATGGGTTGTGGGGCTTTTAGGAGGTAGAAGCAGCAGGACTTAAGGCAAACTGGGTATGGATGTGAGGGAGACGGAGAGGGTATCTTGGTTTGGGTTCCCTGGAACTGACCCTGAGTCAAGGATTTAAGTGAAAGTAGTTAATTTCTGAGATGATCCCAGGAAGCACGAGTAGGGGTCGGGGAAGTGTGACAGGGAAAAAGAAGGAAGCCAATTCAGGGTGGTCAATGAGCAGATTCTCACTGGGGGTCAGTCTCATTGGGCACCTCTAGGAGGCAGCACAATACACGTCTTAGCGATGTTCCACCTGAGGGAGGGAATCGGGAGCATTTACCTACCAACTCCAGCTGTCATTGGTTAAAGGCTGGTCCCTAAACTGTCTGGCACTTCCGGCCACGTGTGCTCCAAACAACGAGAGAAAGCCCCCTGGGCAGAGTCCCAGGTATCTTCAGTGAGAAGCTGCAAGGTGTGAGGAATAGTGGGTACTGAGTAAGGGTCATGGGTAGGGTGAGAGGAGTCCCATTTACTCCCAACAGGCTGAGCCCTTGTTCTCCAAGGTGGGCACAGGAGGGGAATCTGTGTCAGAGTTGTGGGGGCTTGCCTTGGTGCCCTGACCATTCCCCAGCATCCTTCCCTCAGCTCTCAGCCCTCCTTGCCTGGTCCATCCACTGTCTCTAGGCCCTCCTGAGAATGCAGGGCCTCACCTGATTTCAGTGGAAGTCTCCAACTGAGTGCTCCAACCCCTGGAAATGCCTACTCTGATTAGCTTACCCAAGTAGCTTGATCCCTGCACATACATCAAGGCAGAGAAACTTGGTGACTCTTTAATAAAATCAAGGCCCATCACCCAGGGTGGGCAGTGGACTGGAGACACAGATTTGGTACTTATCAGCTTAATGTCTGGTTCTCTAGGCCATAGGGTGGGTGAGATTGCTTAAGGAGAGAGAAAAGACTGAGAAGAGCACATAGGATGGAGCCATCAGTTAAAGGAGGGAAGAGGAGATACCCAGGAATAAGACTGAGGAGGAACAGCCAGAGAAAGCAGTTAAGATAAACAACCAAGCCATGTGGTGTCGCTGAGGCCAAGGGAAGACAGACCTGGGAGAAGGTGGGAGAGGGCTGCAGGCTCTGAGCTGGCCCAGGAGCCAGGCCCCATTCCGCTCACCTCCAATATTTGTCCTCCTCCATTTGTCCCCCCCTCCACCTCCAAGATTTGTCCCCCCCACTTCCAAGAACCCTCCTCCATTAAACTGTGTCTGATAGCAAACTCCTCCTTCTCCTCCCCTTCTCAGCCTTGGCCCATGGCCTCAAAAACCTTAGCAGCTGGCAAGTGTCCAATGAGACCCAGAGCTGGACAAGCTATGCCTGGCTTCTGAGACTCCCCTTGCCCCTGTCAGTCCCCCTACTCTATGTGCTTGCAGCCTCCTCTTGAGGCCAATGTTGCTCTTTCAGTGGCAGCTGTGGCCCCAGGACTCCCCAGCCCCTTTCCTGAGGTCCAGGGGCCACATGTTGCTCCTGTTTGCTTTGTCAGTCTAGAAGCCATGGCCAGACCACGAAAGTACCCCCTTTCACTTCCTCACAATATTCCAGCTGCCGTCCAAGTGCTAATGCACAGATTCATGACCCAGGACTTTCTGCCATGGCAGCTTTTCCTCAGGGTTCTGAATCCCTCTCCTGCCTCCCCGTGTACAATGATGATAGATGTGAATTATTGCCCATTTCTGGGTCTCCGTTTCCTCAACTATACAAAATTGGGTTGGCAATCCTGCCCTGCCTCCCTCCCACAGCTGGCTCTGAGGGTTCATACTTTGTAAATTCTGCTGTTTATACATGCTGCTCCCCCTCTTGGAATGTTATTCCTTTCCTTATCTTCTCAGTGAGTCCTGTTTATCCTTCCAAATTCCACTAACGAAACATACATTAATAAATAATGTATAATATTTAATGTATAATAAATATACATGTATATTAATATAATATATATTATATATTATATTAATTAATAATATAATAAATATACATGTATACATATACATATACATATACATATACATATACATATACATATACATATTTATTATATACAATAAATATAATGTATAAATAAATATTTAATGTATAATAAATAAACAGCATTTATTTTGTGTGTGCTATGAGCCAGCGTTGTGCTAAGTGTTTTACATACATTATCATGCTTCATTTGTACATACTCCAATTATCCCCATCTTAGAGATGAGGAAACTGAGGCTCATAGAGACTACATGACTTCCTTTAGGTCACACATCTGGGAAGTATTGCTCAGGACTAGAACTCAAGACTTCTGAGGCAAGATTTGGACATTTCTCTTTTCAGCTCAGCTCCTTCCTACCAGCTTCATGCCTATCAGAGCTGGTCCTGATTTAGAAGTTAACATGCTTTAAAAGGAACAGGGGCTCCTAGTTGGCTCAGTCCATAGAGCATGTGACTCTTGATCTTGGGGTTGTGAGTTTGAGTCCCACATTGGGTGTGGAGATTACTTAAAAATAAAATCTTAAAAAAAATAAATAAATAAAAGTAACATGGTGCCCGTGACAAAAGAGGTGACAATTCATAGAGATCTGCTGCTCACATGGCCTCTGGAACCTCATTGGCCTCTCAACACCACCACTGCAGGGGGACTGAGGGGTGACAAAATCAACACGTGGACCAAGAAGCCAAATGACATGACAGTTGAACCTTGAGATCAGGAGGCAAATCTTTCATTTGGTATGAGCAGATGCCTCTCCCTCTTAAATCAGACTTGGTGAATCGGAGGTACAGACGGACATTATTTTTGGTTCAACAATTTAAACTTCATGGCAAAGAAAGAGTTGATACTTTCATTCATTTCAGTTCTTTAAGAAATCAACAAATCAATATCCAAAGGTTGGAAATGGCCTGAAAATCCTATTCACAGGGAACTAGTCATCTAAATTATAGCTATAAGCCAAATAAGTAAGCTTTTTCAAAAAAATTTTTTTAATGTTATTTATTTTTGAGAGAGAGAGAGGGAGACAGAGCATGAGCAGGGGAGGGGCAGAGAGAGAGAGGGAGACACAGAATCCGAAGTAGGTTCCAGGCTCCGTGCTATCAGCGTACAGCCCAATGCGGGGCTCAAACCCACGAACTGTGAGATCATGACCTGAGCTGCAGTTGGATGCTCAACTGACTGAGCCACTCAGGTGCCCCTAAAAGAGTAAGCTTTTTATGTATTAGTGTGTGAAGACCTTCAAGAAATCTGCAGAAGAAATCTAGAAATATCTGTACAAGTACATAGCCTTTTGTGTATGACAGAAAAAGATAAGAAAGCACAATTTTCAGGGCTTGTAAATGCATACAATTAATTATCTGGAAAGATAAAGAAAAAATCATGAATAGTGATTACTTACTAGAATCAGTGAAAGGTAGACTTTTCACTGTTTACCTTTCAATATTTTTGTTTGTTTGAATCTAACGAATGTTATTTAGTTGAAAATTAAATAAAAAGGAAACACATATAGTGAAATAATGATTTCAGGAATAGAATTTAGTGACTCAACGCTACGTGAAATTAGTCAGAGAAAGACCAAAATCATATGAGTTCACTCATATGAGGACTTTAAGGGACAAAACAGATGAACATAAGGGAAGGGAAACAAAAATAATATAAAAACAGGGAGGGGGACAAAACAGAAGAGACTCATAAATAAGGAGAACAAACAGAGGGTTACTGAAGGGGGTGTGGGAGGGGGAGATGGGCTAAATGGGTAAGGGGCACTAAGGAATCTACTCCTGAAATCGTTGTTTCACTATATGCTAACTAATTTGGATGTAAATTTTAAAAAATAAAAAATAAAATTAAAAAAAATAAGGAATTTAGTGACTCATCACTTACATATAACACCCAGTGCTCATCCCAAGTTCTCTGCTTCATGCCCCTCGCCCATTTAGCCCATCCCCCACCCATCTCCCCTCCAGCAACCCTCACTTTGTTCTCTGTATTTAGGAGTTTTGTATGGTTTGCTTCCTTCTCTGTTTTTATCTTATTTTTCCTTCCCTTCCCCTATGTTCATCTGTTTTGTTCCTTAAATTCCACATATGAGTGAAATATGACATTTCTCTCTCTCTGACTGACTTATTTCACTTAGCATAATGCATTCTAGTTCCAACCACATTGTTGCAAATGGCAAGATTTCATTCTTTTTGGTCAAAACATATCACTTTCTTAAATCAAGATGTCACATTTAATTAAGTTGCCCCCAAATTCTGGGACTTGATCTCATTCTTGAGAAAAATTAAAAAAAATTTTTTTTTCTCTTAAGTAGGCTCCACACCCAGCATGGAGCCCATTGTGGGACTTGAACTCACAGCCCTGAATTCATGACCTGAGCTGAGATCAAGAATTGGACGCTCAACTGACTGAGCCACCCAAGCACCCCTGAAAATTTTTATAAACAAAAATTTATATAGGGATTTACCACTTTATGAATACTTTGCATAAACACACACATTAATCTTTTCAAACCTTATATAGGGGCGCCTGGGTGGCTCAGTCGGTTAAGCGTCTGACTTCAGCTCAGGTCATGATCTCTCGGTCTGTGAGTTCGAGCCCCGCGTCAGGCTCTGTGCTAACAGCTCAGAGCCTGGAGCCTGTTTCGGATTCTGTGTCTCCTCTCTCTCTGCCCCTCCCCCATTCATGCTCTGTCTCTCTCTGTCTCAAAAATAAATAAACGTTAAAAAAAATTAAAAAAAAAACCTTATATAGAACACATGATTACTTCCATTTTTCAAGGAGGAAAGTGAGAGAGAGAGACCCATGGTCTTGTCCAAGGTCATCCAATCTGTAAGGAAAGGAGCTGGAATTGGAGCCCAGGGTCCTGATAACAGGAACAACAGAAACAGCAGAACAAAGCCCTCACTTACACCTCTCAGAGAGCCAGTCACTCATAAAAAGGGGGATAATTCTGTTCTACATGGTTTGAAGTAATATATGTAAGATTCTTAGCGCTGTGCCAGCACAGAGTAAATCATCAAAACCTTCCTTCAACCACTGCAGTGCTTTATTTAAGTAATAGAACAAGAGGTTCCAATTCAACTGATATTTCTTGATATCTCAAGTTGATATTCAACTTCATATTTCTTGCCATATAAACTAAGAAGGGGGGAAGCCCTGGAGAAATGAAGGAAGCATAGGAAACAACCTTTGTCTTCACGATGCCTATGGTCTAACTGGTGAGACAAAGTTTAAGTAGACCCACACACCTTTCCTAGGATGACAGTTTATTATTGTCAGTATTCAGCTGATTTTTCCGTGCTGAACCTCACTGTGAAATTAAAAGGCAGATGAATTGTTTATCCACTTTTATGCACAGTGGTTTTAAATGACAAATGACAAAATTTTTCTGCAAGAACTAAATTTTTTTTTCAGAATATTTGATGCCATTGTAGATAATACCATGCAACTTTTATACTATCATCCATCCACCCCCTTGAGTTCTTGGATACATATCTACTCCTCTAATCATTCTAAATTAGTGCTATTTCGGGCATTCGTGACGTCAAAATGGTGTTGTCACATGTTCTCGTCATTATCTAATGTTTTATCGTATTGACATACATGACGCCCACTTTGGCTCCTGGCAATTTGCAGATCAGAAAAATACTAACAGAGTAATGCTGTCCTGCATTGAAAATTATCAGATAAGAAACAACAGAATTGTTCTTTACAGTTTATTTTTTGTCTCCGAAGTTTGAAAATAAGGGGATGTGATTCACATCTCAAAGGAAAAAGCCCTGACTTCCTTCTCTTTTGCAGGGGAGCCCACAAATGTCCTTACTCACCGGGAAGCTGGGATGTGTGTAGTAATACCTCCAGCTGCCACCACTTGCAGACAAGGCTGGCAGAAGCTCTTAGATGTTGCCACTCTGAGAAGCAGACAATAAAGGCCAGAATAACAAAGCAAGAGTGACAAGGATAATAAACCAAGATCAAGAGGGTTTGGGTCCACCTTGAGCTGTTTACACAGGTTGAAAGAGGCATTTCTTTGGAACCCTGCTTCCTCTTCCAGTAACTGACAAGAAAGAGAGCACTTCCAAAATATTTGGCACTCCTGGGCTTAGGTAAGCAAGTTGCAGTGTTTAACTTTTCTCCGGGTCACTGTGGGCTTATAGTATAGGTGCAGGATTGGAAAAAGAGCAGGAGACAAAGGGATGACAAAGAGTAATGAAAAAGGGTCTAGTGTATAAACAACCACACTTAGTCAAACCTGTCTCCAAAGTGTGCAGGAGATGAGAAAGCAAACAACGAACCAAGATTACGAGGGAAATGATGAAACGAGTCTATTTTAAGAAAAGACTAACCATTCCTCCATATGTAGAATGAACATAGTTAGGAACAAAATCTCACCATGAAAAAATACCAATAAAACAGAAGTTCAGATCTCCTTACCAGATCCCTGCTTTCCTGGGTTTTAACCGGGATTTTCCTTTTTCCTCGGTCTTTACATAGGGATTCGGCATGGACCCACATGGCAATAGGAAATACACCAGTTCATAGACCCTGATTCATAGAGAAGAATGTTTAATACACATAAATGCTCCTCACCCAAAGAAAAGAGAAATGGCATTGATGTCAGAGCCACAGGTGCTGATGGGTTTTGATTTACTTGAGCAGATTGGATGAAAAGGAAAGAAAGGAGGACTGGGTACCGGATATTAGTGCCTATCACAGTGAAAACAACCTCCTCATGGACATAGGTGCTGATGTAAGACATTTAGAGGACCAGGAAGTTTTCATATAGTTAATGGTTTGGGATATTGCTGTTGGAGACAGCTGGCTTAAGCATGTGCCCTCTATGGGCAGTGGCTCCAGCAAGTACTATATCTCTCTGTCTCTCTCTGTCTCTCTCTGTCTCTCTCTGTCTCTCTCTGTCTCTGTCTCTCTCTCTCTCTCTCTCTCTCACACACACACACACACACACACACACACGTACACACCAAACTTTAACACCAAACACCCCTGATAAGATGTGGTGGCCTTGGAACAATGATGGCTTACAGGCAGCTACAAAACAATTATAGCCCATTAATATCGACACATCGTATTTGGAAATGACAATAAAGAGTAAGAAAATCAGCTGAGTCATGCAACCAATACAAGAGATGACGTTCTTTGATACAAAGATTATCAACATTTTGGCGGTGAAAACAAATCTGTGAAGAGGTTGAAGAGGAAATACAGCATGGGGGTGTGAAGATGAGAATTTAGGCTGATTAGGGTGGTTAGGGCCAGGCCCCCCACCATGGTGACAGCTTGTTAACCCAGCAAAGGGAAACTCCGGCCCTGAGAAGTAACTTCCACCAGGCATTCCCATCTGGGGAGATACAGGCAAAGAAAACGCAGCTCCCTTTCCCCCTATAACAGATGGGATGATTGTCTTGAGTTCCCACCCCAGTGACAGGTGGATGAATTAGGGTGCTAGGACTGTCATAACAAACACTGCAGACTGGGGGGTTGAACAACGGAAATTTATTTTCTCACAGTTTTGGAGGCTAGAAATCAAAAATCACGGTGACGGCAGGATTGGTTCTTTCTGAGGGCCATGAGAGATGGATGTTGGTTTCCCTGGCTTGTAGATGGCTGTCTTCTCCCTGTGTCTTCATGTCGCTTTACCTCTGTATGTGTCTGTGTCCAAATTTCCTCTTTGTACAAGAACACCCGTCACACTGGATTGGGGCCCACCCCAGTGACCTCTTTTTAACTCCATTACCTCTTTAAAGACCCTTTGCCCAAATAACATTACATTCCGAGGCACTGGGTGTTGGGACTTCAACATACGAATTTGAGGGGGGCACACAATTCACTTATAACAGTGGAGAGAAAACCCAAAAGTTGTGCAGCCTTTTCTCTGTTTCCGATTCCCTCCCCCCCGTTTGCCTTCAGGATAAATGGCTTCTGAACATTTCGGGAGTTGGGGCCTTATACTTTTATAGCAATGAAGAGAGATGGGACCTTGGCTTTGACTTCTCTTCCTACGTCCACTACTCTGCCATTTTCCCCCCATTTATTTATGAAGAAACCAGGCCATTTATCCTGTATAAGTTCTCAGATTCTGAATCTAGCTAATTGTCCATGCTGTCATTTAACATGTTCCTACGTACTCTATTTCCTGAAAAGTGGTAGTTAAATCCAGAGGCTTGATCACACTCAGGCTTGATTTTTTGGTAAGAATTCATAGGTGGCGGTACATACTTCCTTTTGTACCACATCAGCAAGACATCACACCTAGTTCTGTCCTTTTTTGTGATGTTATATTGATCAGTGCATCCAGGTCTCAGGAGACTGTCGTATTTACCAACAGTCTTTGACAATCACTGCCTAGTACAGTTCTATAGAAATATAATGTCGGGCGCCTGGGTGGCTCCATCGGTTAGGCATCCGACTTCAGCTCAGGTCATGATCTCACAGTCTGTGAGTTCGAGCCCCGTGACAGGCTCTGTGCTGACAGCTCAGAGCCCGGAGCCTGCTTCGGATTCTGTGCCTCCCTTGCCCTCTGCTCATGCTCTGTCTCTGTCTCAAAAATAAATAAAAACATTAAAAAAAAAGAAATATAATGCAAGCTACAGGTATAATTTAAAATATTCAAGGAGGGGCACCTGGGTGACTCAGTCAGTTAAGTGTCCAACTATGGCTCAGGTTTATGATTTCATGGTTCATGAGTTTGAGCCCCGCATCAGACTCTGCACTGACAGTACGAAGCCTGGTTGGGATTCTCTCTCTCTCCCTCTCTCGCTGCCTCTCCCCCACTCCATCTCAAAATAAATAAAACTTAAAAAAGTAACAAAATATTCAAGGAACCACATTAGAAAAGTAATCAGAACTTAATGAAATTAATTTTTGTAATACATTTTATTTAACTCGTTACATCCAAAATATTACCATTTCAATATGTAACCAATATAAAAAATTGATGAGATATTTTACAACCTTCTTTTTTTGTACTCAAGTCTTCGCAATCCAGTGTGTATTTTATGCCTCAACGCAATTCAGACAAATCATATTTCAAGTGCTCAATAGCCACTTGTGGTGTAACGACAAATACTGTTTAAGATTTCTTTGTAATTTTCTTTGTCTTTAGCAGATGTCCCTCTGAAGGGTGTATAGTGAGACAATGATTAATTCTAGGAAAAACAAAAAGTTATGCAGGAAAGAAAATGTAATCATAGAATGCTGTGTTACTACAAACAATACTTTCAAGGCCGTAAAAACGGAAGCACTGAATATTGTTTTATCCAGAAAATTGCAACAGGAGGATGAGCGAAGAAAACTAAATCCCCATCTTTCACAGAGCAAATCAATAATGTCTAAAATGGAAGTAACCAGTGTTTTTTTTTTAACAGTTTGAATTTGTTTCTGCCAGGAAACAGTTTTCTTTCTCTCCAGTCGAGTTTACATTTCCATAGTATAAATTTTTCATGGTGAATTGTGCACTTTATTCTTTTGAAGTTTTTATATAAATTCCAGTTAGTTAACATACAGGGCAATATTAGTTTCAGGTGTAGAATTTAGTGATGCAACACTTCCATACACACCTGGTGCTCATCTCAGCAAGTGCCCTCCTTAATCCCCATCGCCTATTTTACCCCCTCCCCAACCTCCCCTCTGGTGACTGTCAGTTTGTTTTCTATAGTTAAGAGTCTGTACCTTGGTTTCTCTCTCTCTCTCTCTCTCTCTCTTTTCCCCTCTGTTTATTTGTTTTGTTTCTTAAATTCCACGTATGAGTGAAATCATATGCTATTTGTCTTTCTTTGACTTATTTCACTTAGCATAACACTCTTTAGCTCCATCCATGTCATTGCAAAAGGCAATATTTCATTCTTTTTTATGGTTGAGTAATATTCCACATCTTTCTTATCCATTCACCAATTGCTGGGCACTTGGGCTGTTTCCATAGTTTGGCTACTGTAGATAATGCTGCTATAAACATCAGGGTGCATGTATCCCTTTGAATTAGTGTTTTTTTTTAAATTTTTAATGTTTATTTATTATTATTGAGAGACAGAGCATGAGCATGGGAGGGGGAGACACAGAATCCAAAGCAGGCTCCAGGCTCTGAGCTGTCAGCACAGAGCCCCACGCGGGGCTCAAACTCGCAAATCTCGAGATCATGACCTGAGCCGAAGTTGAACCCTTAACTGACTGAGCCACCCAGGTGCCCCTGAATTAGTGTTTTTGTATTCTTTAGGTAAATACCTAGCAGTGTGATTGCTGGATTATAGGGTAGTTCTATTTTTAACTTTTTGAGGAGCCTCCCTACTGTTTCCCCGAATGGTTGCACCAGGGTGCATTCACACCAACAGTGCAAGAGGGTTCCTTTCCACACAAGATATGAATTTCACACTTACTTCTCTCCTCCCCTCCCTGCACCCCACCGCTTCTGAGTCCACCTTCTCTGTGGGGAGGAACTAGGGAGAAATTGAAAAGTGTTTTTTTTACTTAAGTGAGGTTGTGATTTAAATGCTCTTTAAATCCCTCTTCCCTAAAAACCCCAGCTTGGACCATGTCTTATGTTAGAGGCAGGCCCTCCATTGAGGGATCCTTCACCACACATGTGAGAGTTTTCTGCCCAGGGAGAGGAGGCCGAGGGCAGGGATGGTGATCAGCAAGGCTTCCTGAGGAGGGGATTTTGAAGTGAGCCTTGAAGGAGGAGGAGACAGTTAGCAGGTGAGCCATGCAGGGGCAAGGATACTGCAGACAGAGGGGCAGCACGGATGAAGACAAGATGCCTGGCCTGGGCTCTGCAGTGAAAGGAGGGCCTGTGGTTACTCCTCAGAGAAGCCACGCAGTTGCTCTGACTTTTCTGGCAGCCGAAAGCCTACGGCCATTTCCTAATCTATTTAATAATAGGCAAATACTCTGGCATCTGCTCAGTTCGTGGTCTTGGAACAAATGGACCCAATTAAAAGGTCATCATAGGGGAATTGAGGGGAAGAGGAAAAAGCCATTGATCAAATTAACGCCCAGCTGCCTGGGGCTGGTTTGTAACTTGCTGCAACAGAATCCTTCCCATCCTGCCCTCTCCTCCCCCAGACACCGCCCTAGCCCCAGGGACCTTCCTGCCACCTCTACCCCCATCCTCTGCTCTACTCAGTGACCTGTGGGTGTGTGCCACCTGGCTAGACCTCCTCTGGATTGCAGTTTCACTGCCTGTCAAACCTGGCAGGAAAAAACTATCAGGAATCCTATTGGCTCTTCCTTCAAAATACACCTGGCATTGGTCCATTTCTCGCCACCTCCATTGCTACCACCTGATCCCAATCCCTATGCTCTCTCTCCTGGCTTCCTGCATTAGCTCCTTCCTGTTCTCGCTATTCCTATCCTTGCCCCCACTACGGTTTATTCACAACACAGCAGCCAGATCCCTCTAAAATATGTCAGATTGTGTCTCTGTTGTGGCTTCCCACCTCATTCCATGTCCTACCAGATTCCCCCCATCTCTGGCCCCAACTCCTCCTGCCTCCACCCCAGCCACGGACTCCTTACACGGGCAGTGGGACCATGTGTTTACGGTCCCCTCTATCTGGAAACCTCTCCCCCCAGAGAGTCCCTTAGCTAACTCCCACCCCTCCTTCAAGCTTGCTCAAATGCCCTCTCTTGGGCCCCTCTTGAGTCTTCACCTGACCACTCTATTTAAAATCACACCCCTCCCACCCCTTCCCCCTCAACCAGCCTGCCCTCTCAATCCCTCTTCCTGCTCTGCTGTTTTCCCCACAGCACCCATCACCTTCTAATACACCATGGAATTTACATTTCATTATGTCTGTTACTTTTTGTCTCTCATCACCCCCTAGATGTAAAACAAGGGAAGGGTCTTTGCTTTTTATTCACTGATGATTTCCAAGTACGTACAACAACAGTACCTGGAATATAGTAGGTTCTTGGTAAATATTTGTTGAATAAATGGATGAATGAATCAATAATAATGTTCTTGCCTCAAAGAAGCATTGTGAAACTTACATGAAATAATTAATTTGACTTGTTTTGCAAAGGAAAGGAATTACCTATAATGAGTACCCACTAGTACTAGATATTTTGCAAAACAGTTTACACAATTTATCTCACTTATCCCTCACTGTGGACCTCAGTCATTCATTTATTTAATTCATTATTTCAGGTAAATGTTGTGTACCTACTATGTGCCAGGCACTATTCTCAGCATGGGAGATAAATTAGTGACCAAAATAGACAAAGACCTCTGTCTTTTCCTACTAGGATGAAAGCTCCCAGAGGACCAGCTAAGCTGGGTTATACCTCCCAGGGGGATGGAGTCTAGTCTTAGAGGTTACCATGCGAGGAGGCAAGGATTTCTAGGGGCATCCAGAGGTCAGAGTCTCTGGTGGAGTGGAGGCATTGGAATGGGGCAGGGCAGGGGGCTGGGGGCACCAGCTTGGAGAAGGGCCAACTCAGTCTTGGTCATACCCTTCCAATGGCTGCCCTGGGCGGAGGGCAAATATGCTGTGTGCCCCCTAGGCCAAGCTGGGAGACAGGGCTCCTGTGAGGAGGACTCTCCCAAAGGGGAAGGGGATGCCTAGGAAAGAGTGAACTCCCCGTCCCTGGAGGTGGGAGAGAGAGTGCAAATGATGTCAGGGTGTTAGGGAGGTGCAGAGGGGACTCTTGGAGGGGCAGATGCAGATCTTTTCAGAGGCTCCGCCCTTAGAGAGGGGAGAAGATTCTGGCTTCCCTTCACAAGAGCTCCCAGACTGGAAGGAGGGGCTGGTCCTCAGGGCCTGGAGTCCAGCCCCAGATCTGCATGCCCCTTAAGAGAGCCTCTAGCCCCTCTCCCAAACACTCAGTTGTATCCTCAGACCCAGAGCTTGGGGGTCTTCCTGACAGCCAGTGAAGGTGGGGAACCCCACCTGGGGCCTTGAAGGTAAGCAGGAGGTCAAAGGGACACTCAAGGTCAGAGGACATCATGGCACTACCCTCAGGTGCCCCCCCCACACCTCCTGGTAGAACCAGAGTGGGCCAAGTCAGCATCCCTGAAGATAGAGCAGCTGTGTCTGCCCCTCAGTCTTGCCTTTACAAAAGCCAACAGCTGGACACAGTGAGCTTCCTCAGAGGGAATAAAACACCCACAGTTCGGCACTTTGTCCTGGTGCCAGGGTGCACCATGATGGGTCAGCTAGGGGCTGTAGGGCTGTGGATGGGACAGTCCCTGAGAGCCTATGGGAGTGGATAGGCTGGAATGGAGAGCTGAAATGTCACCTGCTCTCACTCTTTCACCCAGGAACCTCTGGTCAGTGCTGGTCAGCCTGCACCACCAGAAACACACCTGTAGCCAACAAGGATGGGCTTATTATTTGCTGCAGCAAAGGCTTCACACTGGGGGATCCCTGGGGTGTCTCCAAAGGGGGCAGTTAAAGAAGAGTGCTCATGGGATTGTGGGGGGCTGGCATTCAAAGGATAGTTCTGTGGCAGAGATTGAATTTGCAGAGCAGGGAGTTACTGGAACAGTCAGCAATCCTGTGCTGAGAATACAGGAGTCCTCAAGGAGTGTTACTATTAGATCAATTTGTCTGTGGTTTTCTCTTGGAACCTGTGAGTCTCAGTCCATAGGTGTTTATAAGTGTGAGCTTAGATAGGATGAGATAAACATCATGGATTGAACAAGCACTATGACCTGTTTTGCAAGTCAGGGTGTTTTGTAAACTGTGTTCCCTGTTTAAATTCTCAGTCCTACCCCCCACCTTGCACTCTCCAACATCCTGGCTGCCAGCAGGATCATTTTCTTCTCCTCACTCCACAGGTGAAGGTCCCGACCTCAGCCCCCATTCCTGCCTCTGCAGCCAGCTCTGGCCACCAGGGGGCAGCAGAGCAGCATCCACAAACTGGGGACCTACAGAACCTTAAGCACAGCGGCGGGGAAGGGAGGTGACCCAGCGCTCAAAAATGAAGGAATGAGTCTGTTGCTCTGTCCTGCCCCATTTGCTTCTCTCTGTTACCAGGAATTCTGGGAACAGGGAGCAAAAGGAGGAGGAAAATGGGGAGTATGGAGGGAGGGGAGCTGAGGAAAGAAAGAAGAATGGGGAATGAGGGAAGTGAAGGGGTTCATAGAGCTGGCAGCTGGATCCTCTCCCCACTCCCCACCTCTTCCGGCCATCCCCAAGCCTGTATACGTCCATTAGTTTGACCTCCTGGTAGCCCCTCCTCCTCCACTCTGCTTCCTCCGGAGTGGCCACCAACCCAAAGCCCTTCTGTCTCCAGGTATCTTCTTGGTGTCTATGGGTACTGCCCTTCCCACCTCAGCCCTACCTCAAACACAGATGCGACAACTCAACACAGGCATAAACACACACACATACACATTAGCACAGGCTGTGTGGTGACCCATGCAATAGGCTTTGACTTTCCTCCCCCACATTTTGCAATTGCTTTGGTCACAAAGGCTGGTCTAACAGTTAATCCCACAATGAGGTGGGACTTTTCATGTGGCTGCTGATTTGGAATTTGGCTCTAGGATGTAAATCTAAGGATACAGAGGGGTAAAATGCCTGACTTTCGAAAGAAACCTGAAAACAATTGGGGTCAGACACCTTCTCAGAGTTTATTAACCCAACCCTCTACCCACCCCCCCACCCCCCATGCTGATTCTATAAGCTGAACACTGGGCTCCGTGAACTTGAAAACATTTCTGCTGTTGTGAGTTCTCACCAAGCCAGGTAAGGGGTGCCTTAGGAAAGTCACTCAAGGAAACTAGGGTGTATGAGTTACAGTCTCAACAGGAAAGATGGGGCACACTCAGAGTGGGCGAATGAAGAGACTCTTTTACAAAGGTGTGTGGGCTGGTGTTTGGAGGGCTCCATGCGCAGGGGCACTGATGGCCAGAGAAGCCAGGACGGCAAGAAAGAACTGTGGCAGTCCTGGGGAGGATATACTGGTCCCTTTCCTCCCCACCTTGCCCAACACCTGGAGGAGAGAGGGACACAAAGGAGGGGTGAGGAGGGTCCTCCCAGCACTGGGGAAGAAGAGGAGTGAGCATTAATTTAAGTAGGGATTAGAACCTTAAGCTGGAATGAACTTTGTTACTCAAAAGTGACTCAAAGTTTTGGAGTTTGCCAAAAATGCAGTTTATGGATGGGAAAGGGAAATTAGACATCATTGAGTAGGCAGTACTGATAGGAGGAAAATAAAATAGTTGTGTGTTTGTGCCTCACTGTTCAGTACTCTGGAAAAAGAAATATTATCAGTTCCATTTTACAGATGAAGAAATTAATTTGTGGTCACAGAGCTGGTGAAGGCCGAGCTGGGCCAGAACCCTCCTCCGGCCTCAACTTCCCTGTGTCCCCCAATCTTCTTCTTTCCCCAGAGCTGCAACTTGGTAACCCTGAGTTCAGGGCAAGCTAAAGCCACATTTGGTAAAAATAGGACTGAATAGGGAGCTCCAAGGTGCACCCCCTCTCACCCATGTCACCCAGGCCTCTTTCCAGCATGTCCACCTGTGACCTTCCAAGGTGAGCTCTCAGATGGGGCAGACCAGTGCTAATGAGGGCAGCAGAGGCAGCAGAAGCAGACAGAAAGCCTTGGCCTCACATCTAGTCTCCATGCTGACTGCTGTGTGACCTAGTGAAAGGCATAGCTCTCTCTTGGTCTCTCATCTCTATAAGCAGCCAAACAATCCCTGGGGTCCCTGCCGGGAGGGAAAACTGATTCCAACTGGTCATGTCTTCCAGGGGACTCAACATGCTGTTTCACAACAGCCTTCAGGAGTTAACAGCCCCAGGAAGCCATGTCAATGCAGGGAGGTGAGGAACAGGAGGCAGAGGCCCAGAAGGTAGGAGCAGGGAAGGTATTTTTGGGCAGACGGATCCCCTGGTCACTGCTAGACAATGGTCCGGGGCAGCCATTGTGCTGAGAGTGGAAAATCCTTTTCTGATTCCATCTCCAAGATCTGAAAATAGTCCAGGGTAAGCCCTTGGGGACTGAGTTTGGGGCCCATGAGTGACTGGCCCAGCCTGGCCCATTGTTCCTGGCTGGGACAGGACTGAGTCTGGACACCTGGCTGAGCTGGAGCCAAGACAGAGGCAAGCTCAGGAAGCCTGTACTGGAGGAAGAGTGGCTGGGTGGAGCCAAGCCCCACGGCAGATGGGGAAACTGAGGCCCAGAGAGGAGAAGGGATGTGTACCAAGTCACATGGCACATAGGGCAGAGGAGGATGAGAAGTTGGCTTCTGGGGCTCGTTTCCCCCCCTCTCCACATCCCACCAGCACACACCCCTTGGAAAGGCAAACACATCTGTCACCCTACTGCTTAGTTACTCCTGGTCAGACTCCACCGTCCACCTCACAGGAGGCAGGGACATCAGACATTGGACCAGCTCCACTCCAAGCCACTGCAGGGTGCCAAGGGAGGCGCTGTACCTCTCTAGTCATTTGATGCCAGGGGAGACTTGCTGCCCCAACTCTAGTCCTCAGAACAGAGAGCCCAGGGGCCTTGGGGGAATGCCTGGGGGAGCAGCTGTTCATTGTGCCTTTGCTGAGGATCTAGGTAGCTGATGCCCTGAGACAGAGAGAACTGGAACATGGGAGGTAAGGGCTTCAGAGAGTGACCCAGAGAGGGCAGGCAGGTGCCTCCGGTCACACAGCAAAAGTTGCCTATTCATTGCCTGTTCTGGCCTAGCTCCCAGTCAGTCCTGCCACCTTGGGTCTCCAGGCTCTTGGTTGAACCAAGAAGCTGCAGCACCCCATGACAGTCACCACCAGTTAGGCAGAAACGGCTAAGCCTGGTGCCATGGGTGAGCTGGAGCTCTCTAGTCCATAGAGGCTGGCTCTAGAAGCTTTACAGCAAGGGCATCCTGCCCCGTCCCTCCCCCTCCCCCTTTTCCCTGCTGCCCTCTCCCAGCCTGGCAGAGGGATAAGGTTCTGTAAACACACACAGGCCCGTGGGCCTGAAGGCCAACGAGCTCCAAGCAGGGCAGAGGGGGGTCCCACACCTTATCCCAGGATAGACCTGCTTTCCTCTTCCCACATCCTGGTGAAGCCTGGGCCATAGGAGGCCCACTGTTGCTCACTGGCTGGACATTCCTTTCCTTCAAATAATTTATCCTGGTATGGTTATATATTAAATTAGGTCAACTCCATGAGGGCAGGGTCCGGCCGGTTTGCCTCTGTATCACCTTGGCACAGTGCCTGGCGTGTAAATGCTCACCGTGTGCCAGGTACTGTTCTAAGTGTTCATGTGTATTGACCCAGTGCCCCACGTGGCAGGTAGTATCTCTTTTCGGAAATGAGAAAACTGAGGCCCTGCAAGATTAAGTACTTTGAGCAAAGTGAAACAGTTGGAGGAAGAGGAGACAACACTCAAACAGAGGTGGCATGGGCATTGAATCTGTGCTCTTAACCCCTTCCTTGCTATATTGTCTCTCTCCCTTGAATCACATGAAGGGTTACTTACAGACCCTCCCACTCTACAGGGGTTACAAATGGTATGGGATACTGGAAAAGGAACGAATCCGGGCATCTGAGGGACCTGGACTCGATCTTGACTCATTCACTTGCTGCCTATATAACCCACAGCAAGGCCTCCCTTCTCAGAGCCTGTCCCCTTATCTGCTAAATGGGGATAAATAATGTCTATTTCACACAGTTGTGGCAAGGAATAAATAATAGATATGAGAGGGTCTGGCACAGTGCCTGGGACATGGGTTAGTACAGGAGTTCCCATCCTCATGTGCTGGAACAGAGCAGCCCAAACCTGCCGTGACAAGAGTGGTGGCAGAGGGGTAGCTCTGGTGGCCTAACTTCTCCTGGGCCCTGAGCCACCAGCCACCCAGGGCAGAGACCCGCTGTGTGCCAGGGCCCCTGCCCTAGATGCACTGAGCTCGTTGAGAGTAGTTGCTGCAGGCAGGACAGCAGGCCTTTGCTCTTCCCCCCACCTATTGCTATTGCCCCCCACTCCTGTCCTATGTCCCTGGCCTCAGTGCCACAGCTCCATCCACCAGTTCCGTCCACCAGGGTGGGAAGGGCTGGGGGACTGTGGGTGATGGCAGGAATCCCACAAAGGCACCGACCTGTACTAAAGGGAACAGACCAGCAGGGACAGCCTGAGCCCCTGGCACACATCCAGGCGCCACACTGACCTGCTGAGTGACCTTGGGCAAGGCCCCGCCCCTCTCAACTCTACAGCTGGGCTGGATAATCCCTGGGGTCCCTGTCAGGTGGCTGTGCCCTTTCACAGTGGCCTTCAAGAGTCAACAGCCCCAGGAAGTGATGTCAGGGTGAGGAGGTGGGGTGGTTGGGAGGTGGCAGGGAGGCCCAGAGAGTAAGAGGAGATATTTTGAGAGTGGGCAGGTCCCCCCACGTCACTACTGGACAATGGTCTGGGGCTGGGAGTGGAAAATCCTGTTCTTACGTGGGCTGAAAATAGCACAAGGCGGGAGGGTCAGGAACCTCACCCACTAGGTGAAGGCCTAGCAGCAGGGCCAGACGTCCACGTTGAGGGGTCAGGCAATCTGACTGGGGTCCAGGGGCAAGACCCTGGCCTGTCCCCGGTTCCCTTAGGGTCTCTGTTCCCCACCCCACCAGTGTCTGCCACTGGATTAGAAGGTGAACATGGCCCTCCTTTCCCCTAGGTCCTATGTCCTTGGAAATGTACAGGCAGCTGATTCAAGGAAGGCTTCCTGGTGCTATGCCGTAGTGTTGGTTCCATGTGCTGCAGGGCCCTGGGTTCTCAGGGTCTCCAGGGAAGCTGCTGGTAGGGTAGGTAGGCAGGACACAAAAGGAATGGGGACTAAGGGAACTTGGGCTGTGGTGGCCACTGCCCTACCCCCAACCACAGATGCACACTCAGGAGCCCCCAAATCGTGATGTATAACCTTCTGCCTCTGGTCTAAGCAGGGCTGAGAGAATCAGAGCCCAGCATTTACACCTCTGGGTGTAATCTTACCTGGGTAGGGGCTTCCTATAAACTAGAATGGGGTTCAGCTTCAGCAGCAGCTGGTAGGAAGGAGATAGGCTTGGGACTGCAGGAAAGGTTGGCTCAAGGTCAGTCTATAAGAAGTAGTCACAAAAAAGCTCATAGGGACTCTGGTTATATGAACAGAAATATAGAACCTAGAATGTGGGAGGTGAGCATTTCACATTACTTTGAACAGGACACCCACGTTGCACCATGCAGAGTAATTGGTTGGGTCATGACTTGTGATGGGTCCCTGTTGCATGAAGGAGCTGTGTGGAACTAGATTCTAAATAGAGCAACCCCTGGGAGTGCCTCGTTCTGACAGAGTGGAACGGGTGAAGAGGTCACAGGAGACAGGAAGACGTGGAGTGAAGGGAAGAATCTTCTCTCAGGCAGAGTGGGCCTATAGGGAAAGGGGGTCTCCCCGAGGGAGAGGGAGTAGGTCTTTATGTTTGAGATTAAGAATGAGACCTGTCAGGGGCTCCTGGGTGGCTCAGTCGGTTGAGTGTCTGACTTGGGCTCAGGCCATGATCTGGTGGTTCGTGAGTTCGAGCTCCACATTGGGCTCGTTGCTGTCAGCACGGAGCCTACTTTGGATCCTCTGTCCCTCTCTCTCTGCCCTTCCCCTGCTTGTGCTCTCTCAAAAATAAATAAAACATTAAAAAAAAATGAGACCTGTTAGCTTTGCCCCAAGGCTGAGCTGGTCCGTGTCCAGCTCAGCTCCACAAACCTCCACAGTGGTCCTGGCTGGACCTAGAATCTGTCACAGGTGAGAAAGATCTACCTCACCCTGAGCCAGTCTGAGCACCATTATGCCATATAGTGGGATTTTCCCAGGAGGCAGAGGATGGGACAGGAAGAGAAGGGAATCTCTCCCATACTCAGCCCCAGTGCAAAGGAGACCTCGGGTAAAGGCAAGGAAGGAGCCTTGACTTGTTAGCCTGGTGACCCACTCCCAGCCTCATTCCTGCCTTGAGACTGAGCACCGGCTGCCCAGCCTGCTTCCACTTCCTGCATACCCTGCTTTCCTGACCCCATGTCTTTGCCCAGGATGTACCCTGCACCTGGCTGTTCTTCTCCGATAAACTGCTTTTCTCAGAAGCTACAGTTCAGGAGTGTGTCCCAGGAAGCCTCTCTCACATGCTGGTTCACACCTCCAATCACTCAGTATTATCCAGTGGTGCGATGGAGCATGTTGGACCTGATTGCAAGAGCCAATTGTTAAATTTTCAGGAATTTTGCAAGGAGGCTGACATCACATCACTGGTCTGAAATTGGCCAAGGCAAGAGTATCTGCACCATGGCAATTAGCAATGCTACAGATAAGGGGTTCCCCTCACCCCCTGGAAAGCCAGTTAGATGGTTTCACATTTACCAGCACATGACTGTTCATAGCCATTAATCCCTAAACTGGGGGATCCCAAGGACAGGACCCCATCTGACTCCTATCTGCACTCAACAGAGCCAGGCACCAAAGCCACTTGGCTCTAAAGTGAGGGATGACCTGGGGTCTGGAAAGAGGATCCCTGATGTGAGACTACCACTGAGGCAGCTAGTGGGAAGGCAGGTGGCAGAAGAGTAGAGGTTGGAGAAAGAACTCCAGTGTGGATGGTAAGAGCTTCTTAGACTGTATCCTCATCCTCAAACCACACAATAGGGCACAACACGGCAGGCAACAACACCTTCGGTAGAAGCTGCAGCCTCAAACTGGCTCCCAGGCCCGGGAAGCCTCCAGATGAGTTTATGACATCAGCTCCCAGATGTTACAGTCACCTCTAGGGATGGGGATGCTCCTCAGAGGTGTGTCCACTGTGGCATCTAGACCTGCCCTTGACCGCTCCGTGGGAAGCTCCGGCTCAGCTCTGGCTCCTTACCAGGGTCCTCTGATCACCCTGAAACTCCACCCCTCCCAGGTAGCTCAGGCCCAGACTATGTGACCTTGGTAAGTCACTTTCTTCTCTGCGTCTGTTTCTCCATTTGACTCGATCAGGCTGGGCTCCAGCCTAGATACCTTGCTGGGCACAGACAGCTAATTATGTGGGAGTCAGGCCAGGGGCAGCATCGGCCCCTTACCCTTGCCTTTCACGAAGCCTTATTCCCCAACTCACACATACAAATGGTGACTGGGGTTGTAGGAACTGTTAAGATCTCTGGACTACAGAGAACATTCTGCCAAATGACAGAGCGTTGAGGTCACGGCTCCCTTGACCATCAGGCATGAGTCACTAATGGGGCATATCTAGGGACACTATCCCAATGGAAGAAATCCTAGTCCCCACAGCCTCCCCACTCCCCCCACCCCCAATATTAACTTGCACAGGCGCCAGGGGTTCAGGTCCTACAGCCGGATGTCCTTAGTGTTCTCACCACCAGCTGCCATGGACTCTGTCCGCCTAGAGTCCTCACTGCTGCTCGACACATCTTTTGTCCTCTTGACGTCAGTCCTGTCCAACCTGTGCAGGCCCCGTCTGCGGCGAGCTGGGGTAGTAGGAGTGGAGTCTGTGGGTGGCTTGGCATCTCGGGCAAAGCGCACAAGCCTCTGCCCAGCCAGGAAGTAGAGCACGGGGTCAAGGCAACTGTTGGCACTGGCCAGCGGCCGGGTGATCTTGTAAGCCATGTTGATGGCATTGAGGGTGTGGCAGCTGAGGTCCAGGGAGCGGAAGGAGTAGTAGAGGGTGCGGGTGACATGGAAAGGCAGGAAGCAGAGGGCAAAGACAGCCAGCACCACGGCAATGGTGCGCACCGACTTGCGCTTGGCCCGCGGCAGGCCTCCCGAGGTCCCGTAGGCTGGCTTCAACAGCCGCCGAGCCATAAGCACGTAACAGACCAAGATGATGGCAAAGGGCACTGCGAAGAGCAGGCCCAGCATGACAGAGCTGTAGGCCACGAACTGGCTGAAGAGCTCGGGTGCTGAGGTGTCGTGGCAGGTAATGCGGCCGCCACGCGCGCTGGTGGTGACGAAGTAGAGCACGGGTGACTGGCAAGCCAGCACCAGCACCCACACGGCAGCTGCCACCCGGCGGGCATAGCGGGCCCGGCCCCAGCGCAGCGAGCGCAGCGGGCGCAGGACCCCGAGGCATCGGTGCACGCTGATGCACGTGAGGAAGAGGATGCTGCAGTAAAGGTTGGTGTAGAAGAGGAAGCGCACCAGCTTGCAGAGCACTATGCTGAAGGGCCAGTGGTCCCCGCGGGCGTAGTAATAGACCAGCAGCGGCAGGGAGGCTGCGTACAGCGCATCGGACACGGCCAGGTGGAACATGTACGTGGTGGACGCGTTCCAGGTCTTGAGGCGGCACAGGAAGATGTAGAGCGCCACGGCGTTGAGACACAGCCCGAGCACACACACCACACCGTAGGACACAGGCAGCAGCACGTACTTGAAGTCCTCATTGAAGCGGCACTTGTAGCCCAGCTCGTCCCCACCCCAGGTGTCATTGACGGTGCTGTTCCAGTGGCCCGGGCCTGTGGCCATTGCCCTGAAGGGAAGGGGTGGTGGGGAGAACAGCCACAAGGGTCACAACCAGGGCTCAGTGGGGAGGCCTGACACACCCACCTGACCGGGGCCATGAGGGACCCCAAGCACCCATAGATTCCCTTGGTTAAGGTCTGCCCCACCACAGTCAAGGCCTTTGTGGCCACCTGACCTGGCTTCCTCCCTGGACCCAGAGGGCCCAGAACCTCGGAACCCCGGAACTTCGAGGATGCATGAGGTCTAGGAGTATCGTGGCCACACACCTTTAAAACTTCACAACAGGGGTAGGCACACTACATCCTGAGGGCCAGATGCAGTCCACCAGTCTGTTTCTGTAAAAAAAAAAAAAAAAAGCTTGATTGGAACACAATCATACCCGTCTTATTTATAGAGTTGAATAGTTGCAACAAAGACCGTATATTCCCCAAAGCCTAAAATAGTTACCCCTGGCTATGTTTTTTGTTTTTTGTGGGGTTTTTTTGTTTTTTTTTTTTAATTTTTTTTTAATGTTTATTTCTGAGACAGAGAAAGACAGAACATGAGTGGGGGAGGGGAGAGAGAGAGAGGGAGACACAGAATCAGAAGCAGGCTCCAGGCTCCGAGCTGTCAGCACGGAGCCCGACGCGGGGCTTGAATTCATGGACCGTGAGATCATGACCTGAGCCGAAGTCGGTCGCTCAACTGACTGGGCCACCCAGGCGCCCCTGTTTTTTGTTTTTGTGTGATTGTTTGTTTAAGACTGGCAACCCTGCTCTAGAACCTCAGGAGCACAGAGTTCTAGATCGAGGATCCTGAGCTCTAGCATCTGAGGATCTGGGGGTCCTAGAGCAGTGTCATCTCAGATTCACAGAGGGGGGCTATCGGGCTGGCTGGCTCCACCTCACACCCAGCGCTCATTGGCCGGTGGGCAGCCTCTACCTTGCTGGAAGTATTAGAAAGCTCTTTCCTTTAGCTCATCTTTCTGCCCTCTGAGAGGCTCTCTGGCCCCATGCCTGGTATTTTGGTATTTGAGGGAGTATTTCCAAGGGTCTCCCCCTTTAGTCATTCATTAACCTCCCAGCAAATAGTTTTTAGGTACTCCTATATTCTGGCACTTTCGGCACTTGTAAACAGCAGCCCTGCTCCCCGGCCCATGAGGCTACCAAATGGGACAGTGACCCTTCTGAAGATGCCAGGGAAGTCTGGGGCAGAGGTGAGAATGGGAGCAGAGAGGGACTTCTTTTGTGGGGAAAATTCAGCTTCCCTCATACCCACCCAGCTTCTCTTCACACACCACCACTATCTTGATGGTCTCTTGCCTTATTCCTAGTGGGCATATGTACCCATGGGGCCTGACTGCCCACAGAGTAAGTACCTGGAGCACAAATTGTCCATCTTCGTCATCTCCTTGTCCCCATCAATGTGACCAGTAAGAGCTCTCTCTCAGCGGGGAGCAGGGGACAGAGAGCCCAGGCTGGAGGGCAAAGATGTGGCCAAAGTTCCCAGCGTCAGGCTGGAAATCATAGCAGGTAGGTAGGTTTGGGACAAACATGAAGAATAACTTTCTAACAGTGGGAAGGGGCCGGAGAGCTGCTATTTTTTCAAACCTCACTACCATGGATGCTTTAAAGTGTTACTTCACTTCATCTTTACAACATGTTTCTGGGAACCAGGTTATCATGCCCAGTTTTCCAATAAAGAGGCTGAGATCATTCAAGTAATTTGGCTAAGGTCATATGGTTAGGGATGGCTACAACTCATCCAGGTGCATCCCACAGTGGAAGGGGCTGTAGGAAGGAGGTAGTGAACTCCTTGTTCTGGGGGCATGCCAGCGTCTCTTCTAGCAGAGTCTGCAGAAAGGCTTGTGTCCTGTGTGTGGGTGTGTCTGGGAGGACAGAGGGGGCAGATGACATGCGAGTCCTCCCCATCCTAGGTATCTGGGGTGGTACAATTCCCTTTATCTTGGAACCAAGGTCCTGAGAGGCTGGGGCTTGGAGATTCTAGAGGGCCAGTGACATCCACTCCCTTAGACCATGAGCTTCCTGCCCAGCCTGGCTTCCCAGTAGTAGTTCAGGACCCCTGAGGTTGACATTAGGGGGCTGAGAGACACATAGGTCTCTCAGTTTCCCTTCTCTCCCCAAACCCTATCCCCGCACCCCAGAATCTTCCCTGTCTCCTGGTGTCAGCAGAAGTGCAACCAAGAGCATGCACCTGCCTCTCACAGACACAGGTTCCTCCCCAAGGAACCAGGGCTGGTCCAGGGTGAGCAGGCAGGGAGGCTGTGTGGTGCCAAGTTGAGCAGGGGCAGCTCCCCCTGCCATGGGGAACTCTGGCAGGGCCAAGCTCCTAGGACCCCTCTTGCCCCGAGCCAGGACTGAGGACCCGACACTCAAGCGTCTCCTGCATCCCACCCCTTCTCCCTGCAGCCCCGCGTTGCCTCCACCCTTGCTGCCAGAGCCACTGCATCCGCCTCCCGGCCTCTAGCCTCAGTTCCCCCAATCCAGGGGGCCTTCTTGAAGACAAAGTCATTCCCTTGTTCGAAACCCTCTGCGACTCCTGCCTATTCTCAGGAGAAAACCCCACTCCTCCTCAGTCTGGTATGGGATGGTTTCATAACCCAGCCTCTGTCAGCCTCACCAGCCCCATCCTCTGTGACCTGCAGTTTCCTGAATGCACCCACCACTCTCCCTCCCAGCCCTAGTTCATGGTGCTCCTTCAACCTGGAATCCATTCACACCCCTCGTCTCCACCTGTTGGAATTACAACTTTTTATACTTCAGTGCAACAAACTCCAGCGATTAAGAACCTGGCCTCTGGAGCCAGACCACCTTTGTTTCCTCATCTGTAAAATGAGGCGATTAATAGAACCTACATCATACAACTGCTGTGACGATTGAGTAATTTGTGTGAAATGTTTGGAGCAGTGCCTGGCACATAGTAGGTACGTTGTGGTGGTATAAGGCTCAGCCCAGATGTGGCCTTTTCCTGAAATCTGCAGGGAGCTCTCCACCAGTGGAGGAGCAATAGAAGGTCTTCACTGGAGGCTGTGCAGCAGGTGAGTGTGGTGGGCCAGGGGACTGGTACTAAAGGCTAAGCCAGGGCCAGGCCTGGGGACCTTGTGAGGGGAGAGATGTGGAGGGGTTAGGGAAGAAGGCCAGAGAGTCTGGCCCAGAGGGAGTTTGGGTTGAAGAGGGGCAGGGTGTCTGGCTCAGGGGTTGGGGGAGGAGCAGGTATGGGGAGAGGGGCACTCGTTGTCAGACATGGTAAATGTGGGGTGCCCTGAGGGGTGTCATGGGACGTGGGGAAGGGCAAAGCCCAGGACCACCAGATCCAGCACTTTGGGAGGTGGGCTGGGAGTTCCTGGCTCCCAGCAGCTACAGGAGGAGCATGGAGGCCTGAGTGAGACTGAGGAGCTGTGGAGAGGCCACATTCCGTCCCCCGTGGGGACACTGGGTTGGGGTGTCCAGCTCTGCCACGAAACCCCAGGTGACATCAGGCATTTCCTGCCCTTCTGAGGCTCAGACCTCTCGTGGACTGAATCCCCCAGCCTTAGAGAACTGGAGTCCTAAATCCCCATGAGATGCTCTGCCCACTGAAGACAGGGGAAGCACACACACCCAGTCCCCCTCCACACTGCTGCTCTGCTCCTGCCCCAGTGCCTAGGCCTGGCAGGTCTCTCCTCTGGGTCATGATGGCCCTCCCCCACCCTCCACCCCTCCAGCCATAGTCCACATCTCTACACAGAGTTTCTTTCTAATCATCAAGGGTGGAATCTCTGATGCTGGGGGGGGGGGGGGGGTGGGAGACTTCCCTAACTTTCTCCTGAAGCGAGGAAGCTGTCCTTTCCACCTGTTTTAAGACATCCTGGCCTCCACCCTCCCAGGCCAGCTGGGGACTCCATTGTCATGGCCCCCTTCCAGACTGACCCTGCCTGCCCTCTCCCTGGCAGGAGAGGCTGGCCCATCAACCTGTGAGTACATCTTTCCTGCACCCCCCTCCGGCCCCTGCTTATGAAGACAGCTGACTCCTTAACCCTCTCTCTCAGCCCTCTCCTCTACCTCTCCTTACCTCCCATACCCTTGGGGTCTCTCCCCAGGATCTCTCACCCTAGAGACCAGCTCCCATCTTTGTCCAACACCACTTGCCAGCCCCTCTGTGCCCGGTTCTGGCTGGCTCTGCCCCTTTTAAGTGCCCTGCCAGCCTTCCCTGCCTTTGCTCATGCTATTCTTTCTGCCTGGACAGCCCTTCCAAAACCCATTCACACTGTACTCCATCATGGCCATCCCTCAAGGCTCTTCTCAAGGGTCACCTCATCTCTGAAGCTCTCGCACTCTACCACCCCAGACACTCCTCACACCCTGTTGGGAATTTGTGTTTCCACCTTCTAGAAACCCCAAAACATTCTAGGTGCTTCTAGAAGTCTTGGTCCATCTGATTCTTTTCTCTGTCCCTATCATCCAGCAAGAGGCCTGCTCCAAAGCAGGTATGACATGAGTGGAAGAATGAATGAATGAATGAATGAATGAATGAATGAAACAATCAAGCACAAGAGGATATGGGAGTCCAGAGGAGGCTGAGCCTCATGGCAGTTGCTCTCCTTTCCCTTATTCCTCTGAGGGCCTCCCAGAGTTGTCCTGACACTTAAAGATTTCTCAGCTGCTGACCCCAGGTGGCCTCCTGGGGAGCACTCCTGGGGACCAGCACACCTGGGCCTGCTCCTGCCCTAGACAGGCCTCTGGACTTCCTCTCTTTCAAGAGCCCTGCCCTTCTCTGGACAGGCCAGGGAAGTGCCAGGAGAGGGGAACTGGACCTAGGCATTCTGGAGGTGGATCAGCTGTCTGAATCAAGCACATTCTTTTATCTTGCTCATCTCTGGCTCAGGTCATGGGTCAGTCTGAGTCAGGAGCTTCTGGTCCTGGTGCCCCCTACCCCCAACACCTCACTTTGTAGGGGCCAAACCTGGGCTGAACAGCATCCATGCAGCAGCCCCCACCCTCACTCCTCAGGAGATATTGTCATAGAGGTTAAGCTATTCGTTCAAGATCACACTGCCAGGAGTTGGAAAAAATGGGTTTGACACCAGGACTCCCTGGCTCTGAAGCCTGAATTCATCAGAGCCTGGGATGAGTGAGCAGGGTGGGGATCCCCTGGATCGAACCCTGGTCCAGCATATACACATGCACAAGTGAGCCTCCCAGCCAGTGGACCCTGCCCTCCCATGTCCATACCTGACCAGCCCCTGCTCTCACAGTCAGGATGTTCAGAGCCTGTTTCTCATTCATGAATGCATAGGCCTGGACCAGGATGCAGGGAATTCTTCAGGAAACAGGAAAAAACAGGTCCTCCGGCCTGGGGATAAACCCAGCTTCCAGCACTTCTCAGGGCGGGCAGTGCTGCGGGCTCTGTGGGAGGTGGAGACAGCATGGGCTCTTTGGGTTCCAGGTCATAGGAAGTCAGCCAGGCAGAGCCCTCCCAGGCCTGCCTCCTATGCTTCAACCTTGGTCCAAAAGAGGCAAGCACTGGTGTGTTTGCCTGTCCCAGGAGGGGTGCCCTCTGCCCACCCACACGCCCTGGCTGTCTACCCTCGGCTCACATGTTCCAGGGATGGTTGTTCCCAGCCTCCTTCCCCAGGCACCCGCTTTCACAGGAGTGTGGCTCTGCTGGGAAAGGTCTCCCTCACATCCTGCAGAGCTGAGCTGAGCTGAGCCTCCAATGCCCCTCCCTCTGTCCTGGTCTATGCTTCAGTCCCTAGAGTAGGAAACAGTCAACACCCTCCTTGCCCAGTATCCACTCAATAGTACTTCCGCCCATACGTTTTTTTGTTCAAGCTATGTCTCTACCTGGAACACACCCCCTCCCCTGTCCCATCTCTAATCATTCCTCCATAGATGCTGTAAACACACATGAACACACACAGGCATGGACATACACAAATATCCAGATACATGGAGACATACACAGTCACATTCAGATGTGTATACAGCATGTGCACACACATACACACACACACACACACACACACACACACACACACACACACACACACTGTTCTAGACAGGGACTAGAACAGCCTTTAGAAATCACCTGCACTAAACTCCCATTTGACAGAGGAGAAAACAGAGGCCCTGTCACAAGGCCTCACCATAAGTCAGGGACAGAGCCAAGATTGGAATGCAGGCCTTCTGAATTCTGGCCCTGGCTTTTGTCTTGTCTGGCAGGCCCTCACACACACACCAGGCACAAGGTTTCACTGAGGGGATGGTTACATGGTGGAGGGACCCCTCTGTATGTGCGAGTCCAAGCATCCTCCAGAACCAGACTTACCAGAGGGGAAAAAGAACATTCCCTTCCTCTTTCCATCTGCTTCATTTCCCTGCACTGGGGTGGGGGGGGGGGGGTCTGAGACAGTTGAAGCCAGGTCTCCAGGCTGGAAGCAATGTACAAGCATGGAGAGAAGTGGGAAGAGGAGAGGGGGAGGATGGCTGCAAGAATGGGAAGGAGGTGTGGCACTGGGGAATGCCCCTAGGCCACTATTTTCCCAGCACACCTTGCCCCAGGAGTCTCAGGTTCACGTGGGGCAGTGGGCTGGTAGCCATTTGCCAACCTGCTCCAGAGTCCAGTGACGAAAGAGGTTAACCTTTCACCCCACTCCACCCCGTCTTCTCCTTAGGATATGCCTTCACTCAAGAGACTAAGGAGGAGCACAGCACTTTCTCAAAGCCATTCTCCTATTTCTGAGATGGATCTCTACCACCCATCCTTCCACACTTTAAAATTCTAATATATCCTTGAGAATATATCTCTTTCCCACCCGTATGTAACCCAATGCTCGCCAATGAACCTGTCAGTTGACCCCGTGCAGTGGCTCAGACATGCCACTCTTCCCCACCCCATAGCCTTAGTCTTGTGTTTCTCCTCCACACCATTGCACAGCCTGCTCACTTATCTCCTTGCCTCCACCCCTCCCCTCCTATCCATCTTCCATTCTGCAATCACAGGTCTTCCTACAACACAAATCTGGCTAGACACTGTTAAGCTCAAAACCCTTCCATGGCTCCCTATTGCCCTCAGGCTAACATCCAAGCTCTTGAGCCTGGCATTCAAGGCCCTGGCTGACCTGGCCCCTGACGCCCCTCTAGACAACTCTCCCTCTCTGCCTCCAGCCTCATCTTCCTGTCCCAAGCACAGCAAAAGCAGTCCCATGATCATATCTTCACTCAGGGATACCCTCCCTTATCTTCAACATATATATTATAACAAAAGTTGAGTGCCTGCTCTGTGTCAGGCTCCATATTAGTTGGCTTTATAGACCTCTTCTCATTTAAGCCTGAGAAGCTCAGAGAAGCTAAATAATCTCTCCAGGGTCCCAAAGCTAGCAACTTGCAGAGCAGTCTTGATCTGTCTGACTGCAGGAGCCGTGCCCCTGATCACTATCCGCTACCCTCCTCAGCCTAGGTCCTCTGCTCCGGAAAGCTTCCTGACCAGCCCTCTTTGAGCCCCATGGCTCTGCCTGTCTGGTCAGTTCTCTGCCAGAGGGAACACCCTAGTGGCAGGGCTAGAATCTACTCTTCCTGGTATTTCCTCATTGCGAAGCAGACATGATGATTATTGTATTCATTTTACAATTAAAACAACAACAAACTAAGGCCAGAAACGGTAGCCCCAGATCTCACCCACGGTCACCAGTGAGTTAGGGGCAGACCACTTGCCCCCTCTGCCTGGCTCCGCCCCTACCCCAAGGGCTGGGTCTTTCTCCTTGTAGCCCCAGGCTGGTTAATTCAAAGCCATGAGGAGGGGGTGAGGCAGTTCCCAGGCTGACTGCAGAATTTCCAGGGTGGTTGGACAACATTCCAGCTTCTCCACTAGGGCAGCTCCAGAATGAATGTACTGCCCATTCACCTGCCTACCTGGCTGGCCCTGTCCAGCCTAGCAGGGGAGTATGATGCATCACCACTCTGGAAACCCTTGCAGCCTGCCTCTGCTGGGGGTGGGGTGCTGTGAGGGGAAACAGAGGACTTGGACCCAGAACGTCATCGAGGGACAGGGGAGGGCACTGGGCAGGTGGGAAATCCCAGTTCTGCCATTTCCATCTGTGGTACTTGGACAAGTCTCAGCTCTATAACCCAAATCTTAATTTCTTTACAATCTAAGAAGGGTATGCACTGCATAAGGTTGTTGAGATAGTTTAAGGAGATGATTTATTCATTTTATGAAATAACTTAAAAAGATATGATTTCAGCAGGTGGTGAAGATAGGGAGGATGGGAGTATTTCAGGAAGACAAGAGGGGCAGGAAAGCCATAGGAATTATGAGCAAAGTAGCAAGGTCACAGCCAGACTGACTATAGGTCAAGTTTCCCACCCTGAAGGCCATCCTCAGGAGGAAGGGCAGTACGAGGACTGCCCGCCCCCCCCCCCCCCGCCCGAAGGAACTAGACCCAACTATACTCCTTAGTTCATTCACCCTTTACAAAGGTTTGCCATAACTATGCCTGTCCCCATTCAGGGCACTTGGGGACTCCAAGTTGAGTTGGACCCTTCTGTGATCTCAAGGAGCTCACTGTCAAGGTGGTGGGTGTGGGGGAGGATAGGGGAAGACCCAGAAAAGGCAATGATAATTCAGGGTGATCAGGGCTGAAGGAAGCAGAGGCACCAGGGTTGGGTTGAAGCAGCCAAGAGGGTCCCTAATAGGAACTGGGGGTAGGGTGGTCAGGGAAGGCTTCCTGGAGGAGAGAACACCTGACCTTCATTTTGGAAGATGGACAAGAGTCAGGTGCGTGGAAACAGAAGAGGAGTAGAGTGAGCAAAAACCAGGGCAAACGATCACATAGTATGTCTCAGGAACTGACAGTCATCCCTGGGGCTTGAGGGAAGTAGAGAGGGCAAGGATGGATAGGAGGACAGGAAAGATCCTGGAAGTTATCTTTCACCCCCTCCCAAATGTCCTCCACAGGCTTGAAGGCCAATAGGCTCCCAGCCTTGCCTGATACTCTTTCTGCACCACCAGCACTGGGGCTGGTCTGAGGAAACAGCTGAGTGGGTAACCTCAGATAGTATCAGTAGGTGCTGTGGCAAGTGGGAAGCCTCTGCAGCCTCCTCCAGAAGGCCCTTGGGTTCACCAGTCCTCTTGGGAGACTCTCACCCTGTAGGGAGCCCCTAGAATCCTGGCTGTGGGCGCCACACACTAAGAGAACATCTGAATGCATGCATGAGTCTCAGATCAACCAGGCTGGCCTCCCACTTACAGACCAGGAAACTGAGACTCCTTAAGAGGAAGGGCCTTACTCAAGGTCTGATGTTCTAATTACATTCAGTGTAGGGTTGAGCACCTTCACCCCCACCCCAGAGCAGGACTGCAAACTACCTGTCCCTCCTCTGACCCAGCAGGGTCCAGCCCAGCACAGTGCTATAGACACACTGCTTAATGGAACCAGTTGAGAACCACAGTGCCCTGGACTCCACCCTGACCTATCACATCCAAATGTCTCCAGCCAGACCAAGAAGAAAGAACCCTGGGTTCAGGCTCCAACTTCAAACCACCCATGTTGTGCAACCTTGGTCAAGTTAACTCCCCTCTCTGAGCCTCGAGTTCTTCACTGATCAGATGGGGAGAATCACCACACCAGACAGCTCCTGAGGAAGGAGTAAGACAAGGGGACAGGTAGTACTCCATGTGGCTAGCAAATCATGCTCTGTTCTGATGTGGGGGGCTGCATCTACCTGTCCTGGCTGAGAGACACAGAAACCCTTCTCAGGCAGAGGGGCAGAAGTCATGGGCAGAGTAGGCAGGGAAGGCTCTTGGAAGGGGCTATGGTCAGGTCAGGAGAGAAGTAGGAAGAGTCCAGCATGGAAGGAAAAAGGAAGAATGGAGAAGCCAAGGTAGAAAATAGGACAAAAGTGTAGAACAAGTAGGTCTATGATTCTGAGATTTTCTCACTCCAGGTGCTTCCAGAATTCTGAGTTCATTGGTTCTGACGGTCCAATTTAAGAGCCTCTGGTTCTGAGAGTAAATGATAAGTGTTTCTTTAATTCTGTCACTTGCTGCTTTTCATAGCCTTTGGTTGTGAGCTTCTCAGAACCACAGGAGTCTGCACTCTCAGAGTAACATAATCGAAGATCACTGTCCCAGGAGCCATAAAGTCTCAGCAAACACTTGCCAGTACCCCCATGTGCTCAACCTCAGAGGAACACTGCAAACCCAGACTCAGATCAGGCTTGGTCAGGAGCTCCAGTCTGGATAGGGAGAAAGACACAGACATGGAAGAAGTCCACTTGAGTGATTAAGCCATGACCAAGGGAAGCCCAGGAGCTCCAGTCTGGATGGGGAGAAAGACACAGAAATGGAAGAAGTCCACTTGAGTGATTAAGCCATGACCAAGGGAAGCCCAGGAACCATAGAGCCCAGAGGAACCCCTAACCAGCCTGGGGAGATAGTCAGGGAAAGCTGCTCAGAGGAGAGGTCATTCGAGCTGGAACTTAATGAAAGATTAGGAATTTGTCAGGTGGACAACAAAGGTAGGAGGGCACTGAAGGCAGAAGAAAGAGCATGTGCAAAGACACAGTGGTGTGATAGTGTGGCCAGGAGGTCATGTGAGGCTGGAATGGAGGGGTGGGTGGCACAGAATGTGTATGGACCTGAGGCACTCACATGAAAAGGCTTGAATGCCAGGCTGAGGTGCTTGGCTTCTAACCTGAGGACAATGGGGTGCCATGGCAGGCCTTAAGCAGGGAAGGACATACTCAGAGTTGACCTTGACAAAGATGATGCCACAGAAAGTAGATAGGACAGGGGAGTCTAAAGGGAGGAAGACCAAGGAGGAGACTACACATAAAATGGTCCAGTGAGAGGCACTGATACCTTGGCCCTGGATTTTCTGTGAGTTGGGGAACATCCTTGCTGGCCCACAGCTCCACCACAGCAAGATTCCTCCTCCCACATCTGGGACCGAGGAAGCTGGGCACTCACCAGGAAGCCAGAGTAACACCAGGAGCCTCCCCTGAGGGGGTGGGAAAAGAGAGGGTCATGTGGGCCCCAAGAAGCTTGAAGGAGGCCTTCCTCCCATGTTTTAGGGCCCAAGCCCTAGACAGGGTGCCAGGGTGGAGGGCTAAGGAGGGAGCAGCTGCCCAGGAGGGCCCAGGCTACCCACACTCCCATCAGGGACTCTAGCCACTCACCCTGGACCAGAAATACTCAGGCCTAGGAGATTCTATAACAGGGAAGTGGAGGAACTCCTCTGCTCAAGAATCAACTGTAGCTCTCCAGGGAGTAAGGCCCTCCTCTTTGACTATATACCCATTTCCGCAAGGTCATTCATTTCTCAAACACTCACTGGCACCTGCTGTGTGCCCAACCTGTGCTGGATGATACAGACAGAGAGAGAAAGCAGGCTGGCCTAGTCCTTCACCTGACCTCTAGGATGAGCACAGAGGTCAGAGAGGATTTCACCAGGGGTGCCTCCACCTTTTTTCACCAGATCAGCTAGGCTTCTCTGGTCCTGTGAGCAATGTGGCTAATCAGGCCACAAGCAAAACCTAAAGTCATGTTTTCAAGGCAATATTCAAACTTCCTTCACCCTGAAAGCCAGAGAATGGAGCTCTGAATCTCAGATGGAACTTCTATCTTAAATGGAGAGAGGTAAGTTGGGTCAGGTAGCCCTAGCTTTCACCTCAGCTCTGTGATCTTGGGAAGGAAACTCCATGAGCCTCTACTTCCTCATCTGCAAAATGGGGATAACAATTCCTGCCTCATAGGATTGATAAAGGATAAAATGAGAGACTTTTATAAATTGTTACTAGTAAGCTGTCTTTGCAGAGGGGACACAGGGAGAGGAAGGCAGTCAGTGGTTAAAATTCCAATATCTAGCACAATCCCTTGTTACTGCACCCTTGTTCTGGTATCTTCAAAATGCATTTCTTTAAAAGTCTCTGAGTATCACACTTCTCCCTGTGCATTGCACTCCACAGCTTACAAAGCCCTTTCCTGACCACTGTCTTAAGAATTAAGGCGTCACAGCAGGGCACCTGGGGGGCTCAGTCGGTTGAGCATTGGACTTTGGCTCAGGTCATGATCTCACAGTTCCTAGGTTCAAGTCCCACATCAGGCTTGCTGCTGTCAGTGCAGAGCCTACTTCGGATCCTCTGTCCCTGCCTCTCTCTGCCCTCTCCCACTCAATCACACTGTCCCTCAAAAATAAACATTAAAAAAAAATTGTCATAGCAACCTTGCATTTGAAGAGGCAAGGATCATCAGATCCAATTTACAGATAGCCAACTGACAATCTAGAGGGGGAGAGTGGCCTCTCTAAAGGCCAGAGCCAGGAAAGAAGCCAAATCAAAGCACTCACCCATGAGACCTTGGTGATTTCTCATACTTTTAGCTGGTCCTTGGAGGATCCAGAAGCCTCAGGGCCTGTGCATCCTGGGCAAGAAGAAAATAGGAATGGAGGGGTCGTAGCCTCAGTCTGCAACACAAGCTTGGCAGCCATTTATGAAGGCAGCCATTTATGAAGGTTGGAGTGATCCTCCAACTCCTCTGGCTAGACCCCAGGGCAGCCCAAGGCAGAAAAAAGAGGAGATTGAGAATTCTTCCATGCCAGGGCAGCCCAAGGCAGAAAAAAGAGGAAATTGAGAATTCTTCCATGCCAGGGCCTCTCAGGCACATACTCTCAACACAGGACCTTAGTGGTGCTGGCCTCCTTTTAGAGGCTGGCAGGGCAAGAACTGCCCCCCCAAGGTCACCCGGCAAGTTGGGGGAAGAGCTGGGATGAGATCAATTGCAGGTCTCCTGGCTCCCACTGGGGGAGGGAGAGTCCTAGGTATCCCCAAATTCCTCAGCAGGAACATCTAAGGTCTGAGGGACCAGACCCTTGGCCAAGGGATCAAGGGCTCAGAGTATAAGTAATGCCTGGATGGTTCTAGTGTCAATATCTGATCTCCTTGTATAGCACTACTCAATCCATTCTCCACCCTGCAGCCAGAGAGATCTTTCTGAAATGCTGCTTTGACCATGAATCCTCCTTGTTCACAAACCTTCCATGGCTCCCTATCACCTACAGAGTGAAATCAAAGTTTTCGGCTTGTACACTCTGGGTCCTGTAATGCCTCTAGGACACACTGTTCTGACAACCTGTGCCACCGGTCTTGATCACCGGATTCTAGTTTCCTCTTCTTTGTGATGACATGGAGCTCCACTGTAGACATGCCTTCACTGGGGAAGCTGGGGGGTAGGGAACAGGGGATAGAGGCTGCTGGTGCTCTCTCAGTTCAGCTCAGCCCTGTGCAGGGTGCTGGCAAAAGAGAAATGAGTGACAGCCAGTTTCTGTCCTCCAGGGGGCCCCAGACCTCTGGTGAGGGAAGGAGGGGGACAGAGACCATAACCGTCCAAGGTGGAACCAGGCTGTAAGTCCTGGGACTTTCAAGAGCCAGAAGATGCTCCAATCCAACTGTGGGATCAAGGAAGTCTTCCCCAAAGAGGGAGCATCTGAGCTGGGCCCTACGGCTAGGTAATTCTCCAACTGAGGAAGATGAGGGTAGGAGGGCATTTCAGGCAGTGAGTATATAGAATATGCCGCGGTCCAAAAGCAAGAAACTGTCTCGTGTCTGTAGCAGAACTACATGCAATCACTAGAGGGTAAAGGGTCAGGCAGGAGAGGGGCTGGAGAGGTTGGCAAGAAGCAGTTCTTGGAGGCCTTGAGTCCCAGGCTAAGGGGTTCAGGCTGGGTCTTGTTAGCCCAGGGAGGAGAATAGTTGAGATTTGGGTTTCAGGCAGTTCCCTCCAGGGATTGACCCCACCCCCATCCCCAAGCAGTGAGCCTATCCAGGAGAGCACTGGTGCTGAACATGACCCACACATTAGGAACTCGATGGCCCTCAAGTTCCATATTCTTGTTTTTCCCCTTTTACAGATGAAGCCACTAAGGCTCAGAGAAGGTCACATAGTGGCCAGGGCAGGATTGGAATATAGGTCTGAGTCTCCAGAGAGCTTTTGTGGGCCCTGTCTGCTTAAAGAATCTCCTTCCCAACCACTACCACACACACAGATAACTGAGACTTTACCACGGCCCCACCCTAGCCCTCAAAAGCTCCCCATTATCACAGCCTAGCTCCCCAAACAAACTACGCACCTCAGGCTGCAGGCCCAGGGAAGCTGAGGATGCCAGGCTGAAAGAAACAGCTGCCACCAGCCCCAAAGACCCCAAACGGGCAGTTTTAATCCGCAGCTGGGCCTGGCCCTTGGGTCTGGCTCCTGGGGGGGGGGAAGTAGGGCAACCTGCCACCGACAGCCGCCAGTTGGGGAGCTGAGGGAGGGCACTGCCTTTCTCCAAACTGACCCTTCCTACGGCACCGCCTGCCAGATTAAAAGCCTCCTGACAGAGGCTTAACTGTCCTTCCAGCCCACTGTCCCAGCCCCCACTCCCACTCCCACCCCCCGTTTTACCAAGTCCGGGCGGGGTGGAGTGCCCCGGGTTTGAGGAGGCTCGGCGGGGCTCCAGGGGCTCGCGGGTCTCTGGCCGAGGTCCCCCGCCTCGGGGCGCTCACTCACACCAGAGCACACACACAAACAAGTCCCACAGGTTCAACTACTCGACCCGCTGGGGCGCACGCACGCACCCACTGACACTGACTTTCCCAAAGAGGCCGACACACACTCACCGGGGTATCGGATCGCGCTCGCGGAGATCGACGCTACGGCGGAGACAAAGTTCGACCACGAACTCACCGGCACACTCCCACTGCTCGGAGCCGTGCCCCACTCGGACCGCCACGCGCCCACGGCTCTGCCTGCCCAGCGCCGCGTGGGCAGCCACCGCATCCGCGCCTGCCGACCTGTCTCCTCCTCCGATCCCTCCGGGCAGCCCGCCCCTCACCTCCGCGGGGCGCTCGGACGCCAGCAGCGCCGAGGCCGCGGCTCCGGTGCCCGCGCCCGCGTCCCGCCGCCGCCGCCGCCGGCACCCACGTGCCCCGAGCCCCGCCCGCCGCGCCCAGCTCCCTGCCCCGGCCGGGTCAGGCGGGGGCGGGGCGGACTCTGGACAGACCCTGGCACCGCCCCCTCCCTCCCGAACGGACACCTCGCCACCCGCGCGGGGGCGCTAGGCTGGGGGGGATACGGGCAGCGCGGGAAGGGGCCTGCGGCGACTGGCCTACCGCCTGGCGGAACCCGCCTTCCTCACACGACGTGAGAGCAGGGTTTCAGAGACACTAAATGTGCAAAGTTTGTCGATACCTGTGTGGCTTCCGTCGCTGCCCACCACGGGACCTGTCCGTGAACCTGCGCCCTCTCCTGCCAGGAACCTGCTCAGAGCACCACGCCGAGAACTTGCCTCCCTTTGCTTTGGACCCAGAGGCTGGGGAGGGTGTGCCCGTCGCCCAGAGAGGAGATACAGACATTCAGGGTCCTGTGTCTCTCCTGCTCCTGAGGAGAAGGTGGCTGGGGAGGGGAAGGTGGGGAGAGCCTAGCCTCACCTATGCTCCCGTTACTGGGCAGGATAGTCATTAGAAATTTCCTGAACACCTGGTTGTTTTTGATCCCTCAACTTGAGCTGCTTCCTTTGAGCTGCCTTCTCAGATTACACACAGCACTCCCTTCTCTGCTTTCAACCCCACTCTGATGGCCTTCTCTGGTCAGAGACCCTGTCTGTACCCTTTCTAGACTGTGAGCAGCAGGAGGTGGATGACCAGGTCTGCCTTCTTCCTACACCCCATGCCAGAGTTCCCAGGAGTTGCCCAATACTTGTTGAATGCCGAATGGATGAATGAATGAATGCCTCCCTCTCTTTCATTCTGGTCTAGGTGTCAGGAATATAGGTTCTGACCCAGCTTCAGCACTGACTCTGGGAGACCTTGACCCACAGTTCCAGTCCCTCTCCTGGCTTCCTTTTTTGTGACATAGAGGCAATCAATCACACTTACTCTCCCACCAACCGGTGTTCATCCATGGGGGGCTTTGGACGGTGGGTGTCTGGAGACTGCACAGAAGGCCTCTTTCTGTGGTCAAGGAGATTGCCCAGGGCCCTGGAGCCTTGGGTTCTCCTGGGCTTCCCACCTGCTGACTGAGTCCTGGTCGCTGGTCCCAGGAGGGGCCCAGGAATGATACTGGTTACAGCCTTGCCAGGAGCAGGAGCAGAGCAGACACACAGCCCTGTGTGACTGAGCTGCCTCTGTAGTCCCCCAGGGACCTCTGCCTGGAAGACACAAAGGCCTCTTGTCCAGCTTCCTCCACCTATTATGCAAGCTGGTCCATGCAGCTTATAGGCAGCTAGGAATCTCACGGCTCCTACTTATGGAGCCCAGGCCTTGGGGTCCCTGTGTTGGGAAGTCCCCCTGGTCACTGGAGGCCCCAACCAGCACCTCTTTTCTCCTCTCTCTCTCAAGCCTTCAGACCTCTACTGTGACTAGTACTAAGTTCAAGGGAAAAAAATTCCTTTGACCGCAAGATGAGGACTCACGGCTCTGCCTCAGTCTCTAGCTGCCTGGAGAGTGGGCAGCCCAGAGTCCTGCTGCTGCTCTGGTCCAACTCCCTTACTGTACAGTCGAAGAAACTGCATTCCTGAGACACCCAGTGTCTGAGCTAACACAATGAGTGACTTAGTGAGACCTGAGAAACAGGAAAAGGACATGTCCTTGAACCCTATTGCCTTGGGGTCTTGCCTCACCTCTTTTATGAACTTCAGTTTCCTCTTTTGCAAAATGGTAAAGGTTCTTTTTTTAGGGTTTTGCCCGTTGTCCCGAACTGCCCGAGCTTGAGGGGTTAGTATTTCCTGTAGTGAGGGGCTGGACATCTGGTTCTCTTGACATCTTCCCTTGGCTCTCTCATCACTGGGCTTGAGAGATCAAGTCCTGTAAGTTCCAAATCCCCCCCCCTACTTGAGGTGGCCTGAGGAGCCCCCATCCACTGCGACCTAAGGGCCTTTATTTTTATCATTGTACTTATTTACATTTCCTGGCAATAGTTTGTCAAGAAAATGTAGATGTTTCCATGCCTAAAAGATATTAGACCCATTGACTCAGCCAGGAAATTGAGGTTCAACAAGTCCCACAACAAGCCCAACACAGGGCCCCCATCTGGAAGTATGGAGTGGCATCAGACGAGCCCTAGAACCAAGGAACCCGGGGCAGGCTGGTGGTGAAGACTCGGGCATGTAATGGTCCCCAAGAGGAGGGTAATGGAGCCACAGGAGGGAGACAGTTGCAGCGTCCTATTAGCAGCAGCAGGTCAGATGGGAAAGGGCACCCTCCCCGTGCATTAGGAGGCTTCCTGTCTCTCCAACCCTGAGGAGGCACTTGGCTCTCTCAAGCCTTCTCATCTTCCCTCTCTCGACTTCTCTCATCTCCCCCGAGAAAACTTCCTGCTCTGAGAATCTGTGCTGGGAGTGAAACCTCCTTGCTCAGCTGGGATATTTCCAAGTATCCCTCCATCATGGGCTAAGGTGGGGTGTGTGTCACCCCTCGCAGCCATCACCTGCCTCACACCTTCTGTGGCTCCACCAGCCTCAAGGGAAAGCCCACCTCTGCAGCCTGCCAAGCCGGGCTTTCCCACCTCTCCGCCTCACCTCCTGCCTCTGATCTGCCACGCCGCAGTGCTGGGCCCTCACTCGCCTCCTGAGTGCTGCTTGCTGCTCCCTCTGCCTGCAATGCCCCTTCACACTTCTCTGCCCTTGACCCTTTCTCTTGGCTCTTCCCGTTGCTTCTCTAAGGCCCAGCCCAGGAGCCCCATCAGGTACCTCCCTCTTGTCACACCACTTACCACACTGTTATCTCCCCCTCTAGTGGGCATCTCTTTGAAGGCAGAGCCAGGGTCCATCCTGTTCACAGTTAAATGCCCAACACCTAGCACCGTCCCTGTCGCCTGGTCAGCCTTCATGAATATTTGTTACGTGAGGGAGTAAGAACTCGATTTAGTAGTGACCACCTTTGAGCTAGTCATCATGTTAAAGTACCTCATTTAGTCTTCACCAGAACCCTGTGAGGTAGATGTTATCATGACCATTTTACAAATAGGGAAACTGAGGCTCAGAAAGGGGAAGTGAAGGTCCAAAGTCACAGTGGCCCACAGCGTGCGTCCCCTGGCCCTAGAACTCCTGACCTGCTGGGAAGGAAGGCCCTGCTGAATTCCCTTCCCGGAGTGCTGGCTGGAGTAATGACTGAGCCACAGCATTGGGACCCACACTGGCAGCTCAGGTTACATAGGGCTGGGCTGGCTCCCGCATCCTGGTCTTGCCTGATCTCCGCACTGCTGCATCGGCCTGGACCATGCTCCCTCCCTTGCCCGCCTGAAGGCCGCAGGGAACTGTGCTCCTCAGGTTTCCAGGCAGGGGCCCGGTCCCTGATGCCAAATGCAAAGTAGAAACTCTGGCTCTTGGCATGCCAGGATGCAGGCACCCAGGGGAGGCAGCCCAGGAGGCAGGAAGCCTGGTCCAGGCCTGGGCAAGCTACCCCTCCACCTCCCCACAAGCAGGACCAGCTACATAATTTGTGGGACCCAAGGCAAAATGAAAATGGTCACCTTGTTCGAAAACTAGTGAGAATTTCAAGATGGGACAGCAAAGCAGTGAATCAAGTACAGGGCCCTTCAAAGTGTGGGGCCCTGGGTCACCCTCTTATAATGCTTCAGACCTTGGTTTTCTCATTTGCCAAACAGGAGAATGACAGCCACCTGGCCAGGCAGTAGAGAGGATGAGGTTGGAGATGTAAGTAGGAGGTTCAGAGAAGAGCGTGGATGTTGGGCAGGGGTCCCCATGTTGCTTAGGTCTCAGGACTGGGTAGCAGACCAATTCTTGCCAGGAGTTTGATTCCTCACACAGCGTCTTTTTTCATGAACCCAAAAGTAAGCCTCAGAGAAGCAAAACAACTTGCTCAGAGATTCAGTGGGGGGAGCCAAGATTAGAGCCCTGGCTATCTCTCTGCAAAACTGGTGCTTTTTGTGACACAGGAGAGAAAGAGAGGGAAAGAGAGAAGGGCAGGAGGGAGGTGGGGGGTGAGGGCTGCTCAGGACAAAGAGGGCTACTGTGCAGACACAAAGGCCTGACCACAGAGGCCCCTGTGTGGGCTGGGCCAAATGGGTGGATAGAAAAGCCCCATGGTGATGAGGGAGGTGCCAGGAGCTGCCTTTCAGCCCCTCCCTGCTTGTGATGGGAATGGGGAGGGGGGCGGTGGCATGCAGGAGCCAGGAAATGTATCAAAGAGGAGAAACAGACTCAGGGCCGAGCCCTTTACCCCAGCCCCGGGCCTCCAGAGCCAGAACCGCACAACTTACCTTTCCCCGATTCCTCCTGGACAGACTACAGGAATCCCCCAGTTTAAGGAATCTAGCTTAAGGAATCCCCCGTCATGCCACCGGCACCCCATTTCCCCCCATTTCAATGAGAGTGGGGCTCAGGCTGCTAACCATCTGACAGTCCCACACTCACAACCCTGCTCAGTAATTTCTGGCTAATCTTCATCACCCACAGGCGAATGAAACATAAACCCCTCATATCATTCAAGGCCCCTTGTGACCTGTCCCAGTGACCTTTTCATACTCTCCAATCCCTACTCCCCATTAGCCCTTCACACCCCAGTCATGAGGGAAGTCCCCGATTTCTCCAAACCATACCGTCCTTTCACACACACCCCTGCATTTCTTCATGCTTTTCCTTCTTCCTGAAGTGTTTTTTTCCCCTGCCCTTTGCTGGCTGAACACTTTCCCCCTCATGAACCAGCTCAAATGCCCCGTCCACCAGGCAGCTTTCCTCAACCCCCACAGTGGGACTTAACCTTCACTCTGCCACAAATTTTGGATTTACCCATTCTCTTGCAGGGCTTATCCCCCCTCTTGCTTTAGCCATAGTTTAGATCCACAAAACCTACCTGGAGGAGGAGGCATTTGAGCTGGGCCTTAAAGGCAGGTAGACATCATTAGCAGATGGCTGTGGTAGGCAAAGGAACCAGAGCTCGGGAACCAGGGGTACCAGCCCTCTCTCAAACATTTTATCTGAATCAATCTATTTGGTTCCTGAGTTCAGATAACAAAGGATCCATACTTCAGAATCGTGGGAGTTGAGTGTCCAGGAGTTGAGGAGGAGGGGTTGACAAGGAGCAGATAGACTGCAAAGGCCAAATTAGGACAGGTTTTACAGGTCATGATGCAGAATTTTTAAATTTTTATTTAAAAAAAATTTTAATGCTATTTATTTATTTATTTATTTATTTATTTAGAGGGAGAGAGACAGAGAGACAGAACACGAGCTGGGGAGGGGCGGAGAGAGGGAGACACAGAATCTGAAGTGGGCTCCAGGCTCTGAGCTGTCAGCACAGAGCCCAACTAGGGGCTCGAACTCATGAATTGCAAGATTATGATCTGGGCTGAGGTTGGACGCTCACCCGACGGAGCCACCCAGGTGCCCCTAGAATTTTTTAAAATGAGCTTGAATTGGGGCTCCTGGGTGGCTCCGTCGGTTAAGCATCTGACTCTCGATCTCAGTCAGTCAAGCATCTGATCTCCCTGTCGTGGGATCAAGCCCTGTGTCTGGCTCTGTGCTGGGTGGAACTTGCTTGGGATTCTCTCTCTCTCTCTGCTCTTACCCTGCACTCTGTCTCTCAAATAAATCAATAAACTTTTAAAAAATGCACCTGAATTTATTTCTCAGTTTATGTAGTTTACTAAGTAATTCATTTCTTTTTTTTTTAATTTATTTTTTAATTTACATCCAAGTTAGCATATGGTGCAATAATGATTTCAGGAGTAGATTCCAGTGATTCACCTCCATCCCTATATATAACACCCAGTGTTCATCCCAACAAGTGTCCTCCCTAATGCCCCTTACCCATTTAGCCCATCCCCCCACTAAAACCCCTCCAGCGATCCTCAGTTTGTTCTCCGCATTTAAGAGTGTCATATGTTTTGTCCCCCTCCCTGTTTTTATATTATTTTTGTTTCCCTTCCCTTATATTCATCTGTTTTTTATCTGAAATTCCTCATATGAGTAAAGTCATATGATATTTGTCTTTCTCTGACTGGCTAATTTTACTTAGCACAATACAATCTCGTTCCATCCATGTAGTTGCAAATGGTATGATTTCATTCTTTTTTATTGCCGAATAATACTCCATTGTGTGTGTGTGTGTGTGTGTGTGTGTGTGTGCGCGCGCGCGCGCGTGTGTATACCACATCTTCTTTATTCGTCCATCAATGGACATTTGGGCTCTTTCCATACTTTGGCTATTGTTGATAATGCTGCTATAAACATTGGGGTGCATGTGCCCCTTCGAAACAGCGCGCCTGTATCCCTTGGATAAATACCTACTAGTGCAATTGCTGGGTCATAGGGTAGATCTATTTTTAATTTTTTGAGGAACCTCCATACTGTTTTCCAGAGTGGCTGCACCAGCTTGCATTCCCACCAGCAGTGCAAAAGAGATCCTCTGTCTCTGCATCCTCGCCAACATCTGTTGTTGCCTGAGTTGTTTGTTTTAGCCATTCTGACTGGTGTGAGGTGGTATCTCATTATGGTTTTAATTTGTATTCCCCTGATGATGAGTGATGTGGAGCATTTTTTCACGTGTCTGTTAGCCATCTGGATGTCTTCTTTGGAGAAGTGTCTAGTCATGTCTTTTGCCCATTTCTTCACTGGATTATTTGTTTTTTGGGTGTTGAGTTTGAGAAGTTCTTTATAGATTTTGGATACTAACCCTTTATCTGATATGTCGTTTGCAAATATCTTCTCCCATTCTGTCGGTTGCCTTTTAGTTTTGCTGATTGTTTCCTTCACTGTGCAGAAGATTTTTATTTTGATGAGGTCTCAATAGTTCATTTTTACTTTTGTTTCCCTTGCCTCTGGAGACATGTTGAGTAAGAAGTTGCTGCGGCCAAGGTCAAAGAGGTTTTTGCCTGCTTTCTCCTTGGGGATTTTGATGGCTTCCTGTCTTACATTTAGGTCCTTCATCCATTTTGAGTTTATTTTTGTGTATGGTGTAAGAAAGAGGTCCAGGTTCATTTTTCTACGTGTTGCTGTCCAGTTTTCCCAGCACCATTTGCTGAAGAGATTGTATTTATTCCATTGGATATTCTTTCCTTCTTTGTTAAAGATGAGTTGGCCACTAAGTAATTCATTTCTGCCTTTATTATTTTCTTTCTCTTAATGCCCTTGGGGTAGCTTTTGTGTTCTGTTTTTACGGTTTTATTAAAGCTAATACTTATTTTGTGTATTGTCGTTCTTTTTATTTTATTCATTTTTCTTTTATAGAGAGAGTGAGCATAGCAGGAGAGGGGGAAGAGGGAGAGAGAGAGAGAGAGAGAGAGAGAGAGAGAGAGAGAGAGAGAATCTTAAGTAGGCTCCATGCTCAGCATAGAGCCTGACAAGGGTCTCAATCCCACGACCCTGGGATCATGACCCGAGCCAAAATCAAGAGTTGTTCACTCAACCAGCTGAGCCATCCAGGCGCCCTGTCATTCTTTTTAAATAACATAATCGTTTATGGCTATGATTTCTCACTGACTTCTGCTTTGGCTACTTTACATGTTTTTATAGGTAAAGTTTTCTTTATCACCATTTTTAAATAGTTGTTGACTACATTTTTAATTTCTCTTTGACCCAATCAAAAGCCTTTTTTAGAGGAGTATTTAGGTTTCGTTGTTATTTCTTGTAATTATTTAAACTTGTGTTATGAATTCCTAGTTTTATTTGCAGATATATAGGGGACATTGGCTTAATTAAAGTGTGTTAACTTGTGTATATTTTATTTATTAGAATTTCATTTTATGTGTTCTATGGATTATTCATATATTTATTTTAAAGTTTATTTATTTATTTTGAGGAGGAGGCAAATAAAGAGGGAGAGAGAGAGAGTCCCAACTAGGCTCCACGCTCAGCTGGGACCCTGAGGCAGGTCTCGATCCCATGAACAGTGAGATTATGACCTGAGCTGAAATCAAGAGTTGGGACACTTAACTGACTGAACCACCCAGGAGCCCCGACACATACATTTTCAAATAAAGTATATCTACATTTATTTTTATTCTATATAAACTATTAGACTGATAGTGATGTGTCTCTTACTCTTTTCTGTGTTTTACTCTTTCCTTCTATTTGTAGTTTATCTGTTTTGATGCTGTATTATTCAATACACCATATAAAAGTCTCCCTGGACTGGGGGCGCCTTGGTGGCTCAGTCAGTTGAATGACCAGCTCGATTTCATCTCAGGTCATGATCCCAGGATCATGAAAAATAAATAGATAAGTAGATATATGTCTTCCTGGGGCACCTGGCTGGCTCAGTTGGTGGAGTGCACAACTCTTTTTTTTCTTTTTTAATGTTCATTTATTTTTGAGAGAGAGAGACAGAGACGGAGCATGAGCAGGGGAGAGGCAGAGAGAGAGGGAGACACAGGATCCGAAGCAGGCTCCAGGCTCTGAGCTGTCAGCACAACGACCGATGCAGGGCTTGAACCCACGGACCTCGAGATCATGACCTGAGCTGAAGTCAGACATATAACCAACTGAGCCACCCAGGTGCCTCAAGTAGAGTGCACAACTCTTGATCTCGGGGTTGTACATTCGAGTCCCACATTGGGTGTAGAGATTACTTTAAAAATAAAAAATCTTGGGGCGCCTGGGTGGCTCAGTCGGTTAGGCATCCGACTTCGGCTCAGGTCATGATCTCGCAGTCCGTGAGTTCAAGCCCCGCGTCAGGCTCTGTGCTGACTGCTCAGAGCCTGGAGCCTGTTTCAGATTTTGTGTCTCCCTCTCTCTCTGACCCTCCCCCGTTCATGCTCTGTCTCTCTCTGTCTCAAAAATAAATAAACGTTAAAAAAAAATTTTTTTAAATAATAATAATAAAAAATTAAAAAATCTTAAAAAAAAGGTCTACCTTGTTATGGATTATATACCTGTTTTATAAATAAAAGCATCTCTCCTCCCATTTAATGCTTTTAGTCACAATTTTTTAAAATTTCTTATATCACTATTACCATCCCCTACTTTGCACTTACCTAATGTACCTTTGTCTGTGGTTTTTGTATAAATTTTCTTTGTCATTTATCTTCTTAATTTTAAATCTGAATGAGTAATACATTTACATGCTTCAAAAATTGAAAGTATGGGAGGGGTGCCTGGGTGACTCAGTCTGTTAGGCATCTGACTGACGCTTGATTTCGGCTCAGGTCATGATCTCACAGTTTGTGGGTTCAAGCCCCACGTGGGGCTCTGCACTGACAATGTGGAGCCTACTTGGGATTCTCTGTCTCCCTCTCTCTCTGCCCCTCCCCTGTGCATTGTTTCTCTCTCTCTCTCTCTCTCTCTCTCTCTCTCTCTCTCTCAAAATAAATAAATAAACTTAAAAATATATATGTGTATATACAGGAAAAAAAACATGCAGAGAAAAGTCTCCCTCCACCCGCCACCATCCATCTACCTAATTCCCACCTCCACTTCACCCCTAAGCTGGGAAGGTGGTTTGATTAGTTTCTTGTCTATCCTTGACTTTCTTTGTGCAAATACAAATATTTCTACTTATTTTCCTTCTAAATAAAAATGTAGTAGACAATACACATGACGTTGCATTTTACCACTTAATTGTATTTTGGGGGTTTTTCCAGATTAGCACATTGGAAGCTTCCTCATTCTTTGTAAGGGCTGCAAAATATCCCATTGTATAGATGTACCATAATGTATTTAACCAATCCTCTACTGGTGGACATTTGGGTTGTTTCCAATTTTTTACTAGTACAAACAACGCTGTAAAGAATATCCATGTCCTGTACATACTTTTTCATGTAGGAAATTTCACAGAAATATTATTACCAGATCAAAAAGACTGTGCGTTTGTAAATTTGATTATTACTGCCAACTTGTCCACCTTTGGACTTGTACCAATGTAGCTTCCCATCAGCACCATATGAGAGAATCTGTTTCCCACCCCCCAGAGCCTCACCAACACTGTGATATGAAACTTTTGGAATTTTGCCAGTGTGATAGGTGAAGAAAATCCATCTCAGTGTGGTTTAAATTTGCATTTCTCTTACTCTGAGCAACTTTTCATAACAAGAGAACCATTTAAGATTTATTTGCATTTCTTTTTCTAGCATATCCTTTAGCAATTTTTTGTTAAGCCGTTGGGCTTACTGATTCCCATTAGCTTTTTATATTTTGGGAAGAGTATCTATCCCTTTGTCTGGAGAGAGAAAGCAGGAGTTGGGAGGGGGGCAGAGAGCGAGTGGGGAGAGAGAGAATTCCAAGCAGGCTCTGCACAGACAGTTCAGGCTCGATGTGGGGCTTGAACTTATGAACCGTGAGATCATAACCTGAGCTGAAGCCGGACACTTAACCAAAGTCAGACACTTAACTGATGTTGGACACTTAACTGACTGAGCCACCCAGGCTCCCCTCTCTTTTTTTAAATTGTAAGACGCTTTTGTTTTTCTGTGGTTGAACTTACCAGTTTCTTCTCTTATGGTTTCTGGATTTCGAGCCGTAATTAGAAAGCCTGTTCCTACTCTTTCTGGGCTTTGCTTCAAATGATTTTATTTTTAAATTATTTAAATTATTAAATTTATGAAATAAATTATAATTAAGTAAGTAATTAAATTCATTAAATAATGAGTGTTTTAATTATTTTATTATAATTTAAATCATCTCATTTTTAACATGTATATCTTTAATACATTTGGACATTCTGTGTTATTGTATTTCTTATAAGTAGCATAGAGTCTAGTTGAATTTTGTTTAAAAAATTTTTTTTAATGTTTATTTTTGAGAGACAGAGAGCGAGGGAGAGCAAGAGCGGGGGAGGGGCAGAGAGAGAGGGAGACACAGAATCTGAAGCAAATGCCAGTCTCCCAGCTGTCAGCACAGAGCCCAAAGTAGGGCTTGAATTCAAGAACTATGAGATTATGACTTGGGCCAAAGTTGGACGCCCAACTGATTGAGCCACCCAGACGTCCCAAATTTTGTTTTAAACAAGAGAATGTGAAAAACTTTGCCTTCAGTAGTGTAGTTTAATTTATTTATATATATATTTCATAACTGATGTCTCATTTTACTTGATTTTTATGTTTCCATATTGCTTTTTTGTTCTGTTATACATTCTAGGTTTTTCTGGGTTTTTATCTTCTATAATGCTGTAGAAAGTAGAACTCTAATTTGTAATTTATAAACCTTTAGATCAGTCAAGCACATATATTTAAATTCATATGTATCCAATTACCGAAGTCAATAAAATGTCTGTTATTGAGTATGTGCTAGCCTTGGTGCTGGCTGCTTTCCACGAGTCTGTACTATTGTCTATATTTTACAGATGGGGAAACAAAGCCCATAATGTCTAAGTAGCTTGCCCAAGGTCACTCAATAATTTTTGACAATGTCCTCTGGATGATGAGAAATTTAGCAGACTTCAGCCAATCAGAGCCATCCCTGGAGCTGCAGAGGAGGAAATCTTAGTTAAATAACATTGCTGACAGTGAAGAAGGAGTGAATTCTTCAAAGTAAAACCCCCACAAGGATTTAAAATCCCCATAATGGGGGTGCCTGGGTGGCTGAGTCAGTTAAGTGTTTGGGCTCAAGTTGTGATCTCATCATTAGTCAAAGGGAGCCTCTGTGCCATCAGCACAGAGATTCTCTCTCTCCCTCTCTACCCCTCCCTACCCTCCGTGCATGTGCATTCTCTCTCTGTCTCAAAATAAATAAACATTTAAAAAGACATCATGGGGCGCCTGCGTAGCTCAGTCGGTTAAGCGGCCGACTTCGGCTCGGGTCATGATCTCGCGGTCTGTGAGTTCGAGCCCCGCGTCGGGCTCTGTGCTGACAGCTTAGAGCCTGGAGCCTGTTTCGGATTCTGTGTCTCCCTCTCTCTGACCCTCCCCTGTTCATGCTCTGTCTCTCTCTGCTTCAAAAGTGAATAAACATTAAAAAAATTATTTAAAAAAAATAATAAAATAAAAAATAAAAAGACATCATAAAAAAAAATGGGCACCTGGGTGGCTCAGTTGGCTAAGCATCTGACTCTTGATTTCGGCTCTCAGTTCATGATTTCATGGTTCTTGAGTTCAAGCTCCGGGCTGGCAGTGCAGAATCTGCTTGGGATTCTCTCCCTCTCTTTCTCCGTCTCTCTCTCTCCCTCTTTCTCTCTCAAACTAAACTAAACTAAAATTTAAAAACTATAAAATAAAATATTTTAATAAAATAAAATAAACTATAAAATGAAATACCCACAATAGCTTTCACAAGGGCCTCTCAATCCTTCAACATTAAAGTCTTGAATTTCCCCCAATTTGACAGGTGAAGAATCATGTCTTGTTATAGTTTTGGTTTGCATTTCTCTTATGAGTGAAAGAAACATCTTTTCCTATGCTCGAGAGCTGTTCGCATCGCCATTGCTATGAACTGCCCATTCATATCCTTTGCCCCCTTGGGAGACGTCCAGCAAATACCCACTATACCAAAGCCTCCTGGAGTATGTGTTTGTTTTGCGAATACCAAACGGATGACTTTGGGAATTTTATTCTGTTTCTTACGGAAAATCATTTTAGACATAATACACTCTTCATCCGAATCTTCAGGACAATTTTCATCCCCCTTGTGGGTAGGATCTTCTCACAGGCTCCATGTTGATTACTTTTGTTCACTCCCTCGACCAGGCAGAAATAAAGCCAGGCCAGACACCGCCTCTTTACCCTCTCAGCTTTATGAGGCATTGCTTAATAATGGTGGAAGACTCCATTCCACCATTAGGTAGAAAGTGTAGACACAGAAAAAGAAAAGCTGATGGGATAGCTTCGGGAAATGTCATCACCGTCATCATGAATATTAGCCGGCACTTAAACAGCAATGCAAAATATACATATATAGTTTTCTATAGATATTCACATACAGAAAATATACACTATATAGTATACGTGTAAATTTACATATATGTATGTATGTGTGCACTAAATTTACACACACATGTAAATTTAGTTGTCACAACAATGCTCTAAGATTGGTACTATTACTATCCCCCTTTTATAGATGATAAAGGTGAGACACAGAGGGGTTAGGTTACTTGCCTAAGCTCACACAGCTAATAACTGGTGGAGTCAGGACCCTAACCAGGTCTTCTTGCCCCAGAATCCATGCCCTCAACCAGACTGGCTTGGAAAATGTCCTGCCTGACCAGAGATCCATCTAGTCAGTAGGTCCCTGACAGAAGAGTAGACAGTAGGGATTAGTTCATCTTATTGACTTTGGAAGTCATTGGTGCTTCATTCATTCATTCATTTAATCCTGTGACTCATTCATTCAGCAAATATTTACTGAGTGCCTACTATGTGCCAAGTTCTGAACTGGGTGCCAGACACACCAAGACAAGTTTGATATGGTCCTTGTCTTTAAAGAACTTGCATTTAAAGAAGAGGGACATGGTCTGTTTCAGAGGGAGGAGCAGGTGGTATGTCATCCAAGAATGTGTTTCTCAATTTGTCCCCATTTGCCATTTAGTTAGTGTGATTTCTCCCTGTACTTTGCCTTGTGATCTCTTATCTTTAATGTGTGTGGTAATCATTACAAGTTTTGCATTTTTGCTTATTTTCCTGATCATCTTCTTTTTTTTTAAGTTTATTTATTTGTTTATTTACTTTGAGAAAGAGAGCAAGAGAGAGGGAGAGAGAGAGGGAGAGAGAGAGAATACCAAGCAGGCTCAACCAGGCTCTGTGCTGTCAGCCTGGAGCCCAATGTGGGGCTAGATCCCATAAACTGTGAGATCATGACCTGAGCCGAAACCAAGAGTCAGGTGTTTAACTGACTGAGCCACCAGGCACCCCTTATCTTCCTGATCATTTTCACAGGGAGTAGAGAGTGGGCTGATCAGTCATATTTGCTATCACTTTTTTTCATCCCTGAAATGTTGCCTTATCCCTGCCTGTGAGTGATGGGGAGCCAGAAAACATTCTGAGTAGGGCAGGTGAGCACTTTAGAATGAGCATTCTGGCTGTAGTATGGAAAATAAATTAAATGAGGGATATGAAGTAGACAGTGCAATGAGGAGGCTGCTGGATAGTTCAGTGGGAGATGAGATCTGAGTAAAGGCTGTGACTGGGGGAGAGGAGGAAGTTATGGATCCAAGGAATACTAAGAGTATGGGATTAAAGGGACCTACTAATTCATTCAACACTTTTTTTTAAGTGTTTATTTATTTTGAGGGGGGGGGGGAAGTGCAAATGGGGGAGGGGCAGAGAGAGAGGGAGACACAGAATCTGAAGCAGGCTCCAGGCTCCAAACTGTCAGCACAGAGCCTGACACGGGGCTTGAATTTACAGACTGCGAGATCATGACCTGAGCCAAAGTCAGAAGCTTAAGCAACTGAGCCACCCAGGTGCCCCTTAACACTGTTTAATGAGCACCTATTAGGTGCCAGGCACTGTGCCAGGTGCCAGGAATATGGCAGGAAACATTAAGTCTAGAAGGGAAACACGGACAATTGGAGATTTTCAATAAAAGGTGATAAATGATGTTACAGGAGAAGTACAGGGCACTACAGGAAAACAGAAGGGAAACATGGAGGGGTGTGAGGGAGGAGTCCATGCTGATACCTAGATTTCTGCCTTGGCTGCAGTGATAATGTTGGTGCCACATTCTGAGCCAGGGAATCCAGAAGGGCAGAGCTCCATGGGTATCTCTCTGTGTCTCCCAAGCCCAACAAAGGGAGGAGAAGGGGAGGTGGTGAGCAAGTGACTTCTGAATGAAAAAATACATGAATGTGGACGTGTGGATCCTCCCCGGCCCCCAGTCTGACCCTGAAAGAGGAAGATGGGGAGGGAAAGAAACCTGAAGTTTCAGGAAGCCCCAGCGGTTACTCAATGCCCACAAACCACTAGCTTCTCCTCAGTTACCCAATGGGCCACATGAGGCAGTCATGACTCTCCTAATGCCCAGTGACCAGAGCTGGGCTTCCATGATGCAGTATATCTGGGGCTTGGGCAGCAGGCAGACTCAGCATAAACCTGGCCATTCCGAGGCCACCAGCCTGGGCCCCACAGGTTGTTGGAGGCCTTCCTGGAACTGGAGGGAAGAAAGAACCAGCCCTGCAAAGCCCTTGGGTACGTGCCCGCAGAGTTAGGGGCCCTTCCTCTGCTTCCTGCATCCCCTATGTGCCCCTTCTGCCTTAACATTGAGCCCCCGGCTATCTGCCCTCCAAGGACAGGAACTGGATGATCACCTTCTGTGTCCCCAGCACCTCACTCAGGTAACTGTTTTCCCCAGCGCATGATAAAAATATTTCTCAAGTTAGTTCAGAGAGAGCTGTACCTTGACCCCCAGGGGCTAGTCTTTCTCACCCTCAGAGAAATCCTACCAACAGCCATACTAACACCAGCTCTGTTCTTGGCATGTGGTAGTGGAGCCCGTGATTATAGCCCTGGGAGGGGCACCTGGGTCACGCAGTCGGTCAGGCGTCCCATTTTGGCTCAGGTCATAACCTCAGGGTTCATGAGTTCGAGCCACACTTCGAGCTCTCTGCTGTCAGTGCTGAGCCTGCTTCAGATCCTCTGTCTCCTTCTCTCTCTGCCCCTCCCATGCATTCTCTCTCTCTCTCCTCTCTCTCAAAAATAAAAAAAAATAGGGACATCTGGGTGGCACAGTCGGCTAAGCATCTGCCTTCAGCTCAGGCCACGATCTCACAGTTCGTGAGTTCAAGCCCCCATCGGGCTCTGTGCTGACAGCTCAGAGCCTGGAGCCTGCTTCGGATTCTGTGTCTCCCTCTCTCTCTGCCCCTTCCCCGCGTTCTCTCTTTCAAAAATAAATAAACCTTTAAAACATTTTTTTTAATAAAAGAGCACCTCTCTCATGTACTAGCCATGTGACCTGGTGCTTAGTTTTTCTGAGCCCCAGTTTTCTTGTAGGTAAGATGGGGTAACCACACTGACCTGGTGGGCTTGCTGTGTGGATTAAATGAATGTATGTAAAGGATCAGCCCAGTGCAGCACTAGAGAGGTGCTCGGTGAATCTGTGTTCCCGCACGGCCATGTCTGGAAACCACGTGAGCCACACACGTTGAGCCTGGCTCCTCAGGACCCTGGAAGCCTGTGTTCCTTGCCAAGCAGATGGTGACTGCAGTGCCCGTGGGAAAGGAGAGCCCTGCCCCACCTGGCAAATGCCCAACAACTTCTGGTTGCATGCATCTTGTGGTACCCCCCACCCGCTCTCTGGTCTTCTCTACCTGAGAGTGAGCTAGGGTTCTCCTTCCTGCTCCAGAGACATTTATTTGTAGGTCTCTTCAAGCTACACGTCACATGTTTACTAAAGTCTCCCAAGTGCCTGCTGGGAACAGGGCCCTGTATGGGCAGTTCCAGGGGGCCAGAAGAACCACCAAGAGTGGGGACAGGGAGGTGGGGTGTCCCACAGCCGGCCCAGAGCAGAGCAGGAAGTGGCCAGACGAGAATTGCAGGCACTGTTTCCATGGCATCCCAGCTAAATTCATTCTCAAGCATTAAAGTTTGTGTTTTTTTCCCCGACTATCATTACAGAACAGTTGAAAAATACAGAGAAATATAAAGCACAAAATAAAAAATGCTGACAGTCCTGATCCACACATAACTGATGTTAAGATTTTGGTGTGGAGGCACCTGGGTGGCTCAGTCAGGTAAGGGTCCAACTCTTGGTTTGGGCTCAAGTCATGATCTCACAGTTCATGGGATTGAGCCCCTCATCTGGCTCCTCACTGAGGAGCATAGAGCCTGCTTTGAATTCTCTCTCCCTCTCTCTCTCTCTCTGCCCCTCCCCGACTCGTGCGCGAACATGCACACTCTCTCTCCAAAAATAATAAAAAAACAGATTTTGGTGTGTTTTGGGGATGAAAAAGTATAGTATAGGAATATACTCAATAACACTGTAATAATGTATGGTGACAGATGGTAACTACACTTAACTGTGAGCACTGCATAATGTACAGAACTGTTAAATCACTATGTTGTACACCTGAAATTAATATAACATCGTAGGTCAACTATATTTCAATAATAAAAAAAGATTCTGCTGTGTTTTCTACTAGAGTTTTCTATGCATTTTCACCTGTCATAATGTATATATAGTTGTATACTCTGCTTTTTTCATTCACCATAACAACATAAACACTTTCCCAGGTTTTTACAACCTAGCCAGTTAAATCCTGCCCTGTTGATTTCAGCCCATCATTCTAACAAACCCTTTACTTTGTGTTGGGATTTAGCTGCCTCTCCCCAGGATAGAATGGCATTGGGTGCCAGCCTAGAGGGAAAGGGGGAGGGATGGGGAGGCGAGGAAGAGAGGTGGAAGACAAGGAGGAGAGAAAAGAGAAGGAGGAGACAAAAACAATTCTCTCTGCTCCTCTCTCAGGCTAAATCTGTTTCTTAGTATTGAAAAACTGCAGGGCCGTCCCCTGACCCCCAGAGTCACCTGAGCTCACCTGACATCCTTCTGGATCTGCCCTCTGCTTATTCCACACACCCAACCCTAAAAAGAAGGGAACTCACTTCCTGGTAGGAAAAAAAGCCTTCTTCCCTGACGTCCAGCCCTGCAGACCCTGGGCAACAAAGACCCTGTTCCAGCCATCCCACCTACACTTGAGTTCTCTGCCCGCTAGCTGCATGACCTAGTTTCTAGGCCTCTGTAGTCCAGCCACTTTCTTCTGATCTAGAACATACCCCAGCATGTCAAAGAGGCCTCGGAGCTCCAGGTGGGTCTGGCTGAGTATGGAGTGGAGTAGGGCAATCACCTTCTATATTCCAGCCCCTATGCCTCTGTTAGTGTACCCTATGTTTACATTTGTTTATTTGGTAGTCTTTGCCTTGGCTCATGGAGAGCTTGTGGTCAATTCAAACTCTGAGCTCCTTTTTGCATCATTGTTCTCCTATATTCTGTGCTTTGGGCAATCATTTGAAGAAAACTAATGTAAGACTTGGTATTTTGCCTTCTTTATATATTTGCGTTGTGAATTTTAGCTGTCTCTCGGCTTCTTGTTGTAGGTGAGTTTGATACGTGTATGCTGGTGTTTATGCAACTTACTGATAAGATGATAACCTGAACCAGGCCCAAGACGGAAATATCCTTCCCACAGGCCCTGGTCCATAACCAGAGCCTCTGTATGAGTTTGATCAGTATCCTAAAAACTTGTGAAGAAATCCAAGTCACGCATAGGTATACACCCAAAAGAATTGAAAATAAGTACTAAAAAAGAAAGAAATATTTGCAGCTGAATGCTCATAGCAGTATCATTCACAATAGCCAAAAGGTGGAAACAACTCAAATGTCCATCAGTGGATGAATGGATCAACAGAATGTGGTATATACACACAATGGAATATTACTCAGCTGTAAAAAGGAGTGAAGTTCTGACACATGCTACAACACAGATGAACCTTGAAAACGTTATTCTACATGAAATGAGCCAGGCACAAAAGGTCACATAGTATAGATTCCATTTATATGAAATAACCAGAACAGATATAGGGGCTGAGGAGAGAGGGGAATGGGGTAATGACAACATTTTGGAACTAGATGGGGAGGGTGGTTGCCTAACACTGTGAATGTATAAATGTCATTGAATTGTGCACTTTATTTATTTACTTATTTATTTATTAGTGTTTATTTATTTTTGAGAGACAGAAAGAGACAGAGTGTGAGCGGGGAAGGGGCAGAGAGACAGGGATACACAGAATGTGAAGCAGGATCCAGGCTCTGAGCTGTCAGCACAGAGCCTGATCTGGGGCTCCAACTCACTAGCTGTGAGAGCATGACCTGAGCCAAAGTCGGCAGCCCAACCGACTGAGCCACCCAGGCCCCCCTGAATTGTGCACTTTAAAACGGTTTAAGGGTAGGGGTGTCTGGGTGGCTCAGTCGGTTAGGCGTCCGACTCCGGCTCAGGTCATGATCTCGTGGTCCATGAGTTCGAGCCCCGCCTCGGGCTCTGTGCTGACAGCTCAGAGCCTGGAGCCTGCTTCGGATTCTGTGTCTCCCTCTCTCTCTCTGCCCCTTCCCTACTTGCACTCTGTCTCTCTCTCTCTCAAAAATAAATAAACATTAAAAAAAAAGTTTTTAAAGGACATTAGGTAAAAGCTATGGAAATCCGAATAAAATACAGACTTTAGTTAGTTAATAGTAATATATCAATATTGGTTCGTTAGTTGCGACGAATAGAGATGGTCCCCAACTTATGATGGTTCGATTTAAGATTTTTCGACTTGAGGATGGTGAGAAAGTGACATGTATTCAGTAGTAACCGTACTTCAGATTTTGAGGTTTGATCTTCTCCCGGCTCTCTTGCGATGATGGGCGTGGTGGCCAGCTGTAGCTCCCAGTCAGCCAGGTGATCCCGGGAGTAAGCAACTGATATGCTTACAGCCATTCTGTACCTACACAAGCTTTCTGCTTGTCATTTCCAGTACAGTATTCAGTAAATTCCATGAGACATTTCACACTTTACTGTTACAAAATAGTCTTTGTGTTAGGTGATTTTGCCCAACCGTAGGCTAATGTAAGTGTCCTGAGTGGGTCTGAGGTAGGCTAAACTAAGCTATGATGTTCAGTTAGGTTAGGTATATTAAATACATTTTCAATTTAACGATGGATTTCTTGGGATGTAACCCCATTGTAAGCAGAGAAAGATCTGTATGTTACAATACAGGAAGCTATTAAGATCCTTACAAGGACCGGAACAAGGCTGTTCAGATGGAGGCGACAATGGGGAAGGAACAGAGTGGAGCATGACCTACTAACAGTTTGTGGGTATCACTACTAAACAGTTGTAGCAGGTGTCACGTGTTCTCCAGGTGCTGATTGACCCAGGGAGAAAAATAAGCTCTTGCCTGATTATGAACCTGCTTTCCAAGGCCTCGACTGTCTCTTCCTGACTTGGGAGCATGCTTGTAGACACCAACACCTTTAAAACTCCAGGCTAAGAGAGCCACGGTCTCTCTCTTCAATAGCCTAGGACCCTACAGAAGTTCTGCTTTCCAGGCCCTGGACACATCTCCTCCAGGGGACTTACACCAGGAAGAACTTTAGATGAGACATCTCACTATCTTTCCATGGGGTGTAGCCTTGAGGCCTGATGGTTATGTTCTAAGTCAACAGTAGACCAATATCTTAATCCAACATAATATTCACAGATACTCCTGCCCATTAACCAGGTGTCATTTTCTTCTCTACGGAGCAAACAAACCTTCATTTGGTACATGAAGATATCATGGATGACTTAAACCAAGGCCTTTCTCAAATATAAATGCAGGACAGGGAAGTATAGAGGTGAAGAGGAATGGTTTGGAATACATAACCCTAGATTCAAATCCTGATTCCATCACTTATGAATTTACTTAAACTCTATGACCCTATTTTCTACAACTGTAAAGTAAGGATAATAATAATGTCTATTTTAGGGGCGCCTGGGTGACTCAGTTGGTTAAGCATCCAACTCTTGATTTCAGCTCAGGTCATGATCTCATGATTCATGGGTCCCAGCCCTGTGTCGGGCTCTGTGCCGACAGCGTGGAGCCTGAATAGGATTCTCTCTATCCCTTTCTCTCTGCCCTTCACCATGCCCCTCCCTCCCTCTCTCTCTCTCTCTCAAAATAAATAAATAAACATTAAAAAGTAATGTCCATTTTATAAGATTGTTGGAGAATGAGATGAGATAATTCATGTAATGTGCTTAACATAGTACCTAGCATAAGGTCTCAGGCTCCTGACACAGTTCTTGGATAAAGCTGATGAAAAGCCCACAAGTTCCAGGGAATTTGAACCTACCACCAAGGAGGCCACAAGTCCATTAGTGATACAGAAGCCAGGGGGCTGGCTGGACCCTGGAGCCAGTAGGAAGGAATAGCAAAGGATTTATCCACAACCAAACTTAACTCTGAGGGTCCCTGTTGAGGAGACTGTTCCAGAGTGGCTCACAAGGTCTTGTGCATGTCTATACCCAATAGTATTTTATATTCTCCAGGTTCATGATCAGATGAATCATCATTAAAACTGCCCCATGTCCACCCCAGTGAGGGCTTGCCCTGCGTCAGTCATACACCTAGAGAGGCTAGGGAAGTCTAAGAGATCCAAGACGTGGGTTGATGTGGCCTGAGCTCCCAGAGCATGCCTGGTGTGTGAGACATTAGCCCTTTAGTTGAAGGACTGTGAGGAGACCCAGACAGTATACTCAGGGGCACCCACAATGATGGGACAGCCAGAAGTCTCAGGGCATATCAGCCCCCAATTTTACCCTGGTGCCCAGCACTGTGCCTGGCACATAGTAGGTGCTTATAGTAGGCCTGGATTATGGCCATTGAATACCTTGAGGGGGACAGAAGGGCTTCAAGGGTGACGTGTGGAAGGACGTGGGAGCTCAAGTCGCAGAGGAGGAAAGCTGTGTGTGTACACAGGGCCCCGCTATCCCAGGAGTGCTGGGGAGCCACATGACTCAGGGTAGGTCAGGGCTGCAGGCTGCAGGAAGGGTGCGGCACGCGAGGAAAGGGCAAATGAACCTCAGGAAGAGCTCATCCCTGACTTCAGTCCTTCCATAGTTTACTGCCTCTGGGCAAAGGCCTCTGCAGAAGCACAGACAAGCAATAACTTTGTCAGCATTTTCATCAGAAGAGTAGCAAAGATCAAAATGGGATAAAGTGCCCAAAATAAGTAACATCTCGGAGATGACTTAAAAAATAAGGGCAGCTCAGTGTAACTGGGTTAAAATCCCAGTTTAGCCTAACCTCCTAAACTCCTAGCACCTCAACTCCCTGATCCTTAGTACCTTTAATCCGGGTGCAGGAGACGGTGTCTGTGGTGGGCCTGGCTCATTCACTTAGTCTGGAGCTTGGTGACGCTCAGGCAGACATCACCTATCACTGTCCCAGACCAAGGCAGTGAAGGGGCCTGGGCAAACAGACGCTAAAAGCCACAGGGGCCTCCGTGTAGGGTCAGAAAGCCAGTCACCTTTCCTGATACTGTTGAGTGACTGTGCTCACTTACTGAAATTGCTTCAGCAACAGCCAGGGCCCAACGGGAGATAACAGTGCTGTGTGACAGTCCTCCCAGCCAGCCCTCAGCTTTCTAGCAATCCATATCCTGTGCGGCTTCTCGGCCCAGTCCTGGAAGGTATGGGAGAAGGGGAAGGCCCTGCTTCTGCCTTCTGGAAATGCAGAATCTCGTAGGGCCAGCCACGCTCTGAGCCACGGCACACGGTGTCAGGCCTTCCCCGGTCACAGGTCCACAGCACGAGCTGGAGCTTCCCGGTTCAACCTATTTGCGTGGTGACCGCTCAGCCTCGCTAGTACTCATCCTCCTCCTTGCCAGCCGCAGCCCTCTCCCTGCACATTCGCTGCTCACACCAGCCCTCCCCTGTGCTCCCCCCTCCATCTGGAAGGCCCTTCTTCCAACTGCAGTGGGGAAGGTTCCTGGGAGGCGCTCCCTCTCATTTCTTCCACTAATACTGATTGAAGCCTGCTCTCAGGTAGGGCCTCAGTGAAGCAGAACGCGGGCCCCACCTGCGTGAAGCCTCATCGGTTCCTATGAAAGGGCAATAATCTCTCCGTTCTGTCATTGTTGGTGTTTCTGTCCCCACAGGACTGTGAGCTACATGGAGGCAGGGGCTGTCTCTGTCCCTCTGGACTCAGTGGAGACAGTGCTGATGCTAAAGAATGGACAAGGGAGGGTTCCTGGGGTGGGTAGAATTTGTATAGGAGGAAAGGAGGCAGGAATAGAGCAAGGGTGTGGAGGCAGGCATGAGTCTGGCTGTGCAGGAGACAGTGGGGAGACCTGCCTGCCTTACTGGGGGTGGGGAGTGAGGTGAACTGGTGTGCAGGGCAGAAGGAGTTCGGGTGCTGCCTCCTGGGGACTTGGGGCCTCTCTCCACAGCTTTCAATGCCCACAACTCCTGGTTCTCCCTCCCTCACCCCCCCTCCCTTCCAACAAGGCACCCAGAAGTCCATGGATAAGGGACTCCAGGAGCAGCAAGGTAGGTGGCCAAAACTCTGGTCATCTGAGCGTCTAGGACCTTCCTCTGTTCAAGTCCTGGTTCCAATGATCTTTTCCACCTGGAGTTGCCAGATAAAACAGAAGACACCCACTTAAATTTGAATATCAGAAAAACAATGAATAATTCTTTCACATAAATAATATTTGAGACACGCTTATCCTAAAAAATTATTCATTGCTTTTCTGAAATTCAAAATTTTATTTGCTAAACCTGGCAACCTTTTGCCAACCCCCTATTTCAAAATCTGCCACTCACCTTACAATGAGGTTCCAGGAAACCATCACAGAGGTCTTGGATCTCTTGCAACATACTCAACAAAACAGGAATTTAAACTTGTAAAGAACATGGAAGATTTTTTTTTTAAGTTTACCTATTTATTTTGAGAGAGAGAGAGAGAGAGAGAGAGAGAGAGAGAGAATGAATCCTAAGCAGGCTCCACACTGTCAGCACAGAGCCCGAAGTGGGGCTCGAACCCATGAACTATGAGATCATGACCTGAGCCAAAACCAAGAGTCAGATACGTAGCCAACTGAGCCACTCAAGCACCCCAGAACATGGAAGATGATTTAGCTCCATTCTTCCCCCTTTATGTGGACTAGGAGACTGAAGCCCAGAGGGGACAGGCACTGACAAACCCTTGGGCCCCTCACACCCCCTTGGCTAGAACTTGGGTCTCCTGGAGAGAAGAAGGACCCCGGAGGCCAGGCCCTTTCCAGGTAAGGCAAGGTGGGAGTCCCCCACCCCCACCCCCAGGCAGTTTCCCGGATCCTGACACCCCATGAGTCACCTCCACCTGTCAAGACAGATCTGGAGTGGTGCCAAGGCCCTGGGGCACAGCTCCTGCTGGGTTCTGTGCCCAGAGGAGTCAAGTTGGGAGGAAAAGGGGGTCTCCTGTGCAGTCTGTGTAGGAGTGGGTGGGTGGGGCTGGACTTTGTGGGAGAGGCTGGTCTTCCAGAAAGCTCACCTCTTCAGGCCCTTCTAATAGCCAGGCCAACAAGGGCTCTCGGGGATGACTCAGCTCAACTCCCAGGGAGGCGGAAAGTGGGGGCAGAGTCTTGACCAAAATCACCCAGCCAGCTGGGTCGACAATCAGGTTCTTTTTCTCAAATGAATACTCCATGCTCCCTGCTGAATCTGCCCTCCCCCACCCTGTTCTGTGTTTCTTCATCCCACTTTGCCCTTCTTGACATTATAATATGTATTCATTTGTTCATTGTCAGTCTGTAGTTAAAACATAAATCCTCCTTAATGTCTCAAGATCCCAGAGCAGTGCCTGGCACTGAGTAGGTGCTGATTAAGCATTTGTTACCCCTGTTAGATCTCACCTCGTGTGGAGCTCGTTCCATGATGCCATAGTTCTCCCATCCTCAGACATGCATTGCAGGTTCTGCCAGGAACATGGCTCTATGCTGGACTGTGCGTCTCCAGGTCTGGGTCTGTGGCTCCTTCCCCCTCCTTGCAGCCCATGCTTGGTCCTGGGACTGAGAAATAATAACACAGGGCTGGGATGCACTGACAGTGGGTTTGGGGGTGCTGCTTGGTAAGGAGCTGGGCTCTCATCTGTCTGTCCCCTCATACCCTTCCTTTTTAAAAAAACTTTTTTTAGCATTTATTTATTTTTTGAGAGAGAAAAACAGCACACAGCAGGGGAGGGGCAGAGAGAGGGGGGGGACACAGAATCCAAAGCAGGCTCCAGGCTCTGAACTCTCAGCACGGAGCCTGACGTGAAACTTGAACTCATGAGCTGTGAGATCATGACCTGAGCTGAAGCCGGATGCTTAACCAACTGAGCCACCCAGGTGCTCCACCCAGCACACCCTTCTAGAGCAGACAAGCCCAAAACACCTGGGCATGGCCAGGAAGCTCAATCCCAGGGTCCCACCAGTGGACCACTACCAGTCAGTGTGGTCCAGAGGACAGCCCTGAGCCAGGAGCTGCTGACCTGTTTGCCTCACTTGGGATACCCGGCTCATCCCCACCGCTCACTAGGTCTCATTCTGCCCGTATCTATAATGGCAGTTTCAGGCTGGCTGATCTGTAAGCCTTGCCTACCCTGGGGAGTTCCTTATCCTTACCCTTATCCAAGTCCCTTATCCTTGCCTACTCCTACCCTACCCTGGGGGAGTCCCTTATCCTTAGGTCCCAGACCCTCCCCTCCATCCTGGTCAGATCCTTTGCTGAGGATCTGTCCTTCCCTGGGATCCACATCCAAGTCCTCTCTGTCCTAAAGACCATAGGTGGTTGGGGCTCCTAGGACTATCCCGGGGCCACTTGGGACACTCCCAAGTCATTCAGAGTCTGTTACTCAGAGAGGATCTGTCCAGACTTGCCCAGCCCCAAGCTGTCTGACCAGTCTAAATATTCCCATTTCTAGTCAGACCACCTCTCTGAGGTGTCCAAAGGAGAGCTCTGCATCTTTCCCCAGACCTACTTCCCTCTGAAGCTCAACAAGGACACCTCCAGCCAGCTGGTCACTGGGGCCAAGAACTCTGAGAATCACGGAGCCTGCTCTCCCTCCCTCCTTGCCCTCATCCAAGCCATCACTCAGTCCTGGCCATCCCTCTGTAGGTGCTGATTAAGCATTTGTTGCCCCTGTTAGATCTCACCTCTAGGTCTGGGGACCTAGGTCTGGGGAAAGTAAGTCTGGGGAAAGATGCAGAGCTCTCCAGTCCCTCTGGGGACTGTCCACTTCTCGACTTCTTCAGCCTCATCTATCTATGTTCATACTTCATCTTCTCTCACCTGGCCTTGAAATCTCCTCAACTCTACTCCCTCTGCCTTCAATCCACACCCCATGCAGCAGCCAGGGAGGAAATACTACTGACAGCAAATCCAACCTCATCACTCTCCTGCTCAAAACCCTCCCATGGCTTCCCACTGCCCTCAGCATAAAGTCTGCTCCTTGGCCGGGCATTCAAGCCTCTTCATGATCTGTCCGTCTCACCAGCTCGTCTCACACTGCTGTTCCACTGACTACTGAGCATTCAGCTCCCAGCTTTGGCTCAAGACTTTCCTTCCACCTGGAAGGATTCCCTCCTTCCTAAATCCTAAGATTCCTCCAACTTCAATCATCTGGGGAGTCCACAGTGGGTATCAACTTGGTATTCAGGGAGGGTAGATAAACAAGGCTTTTCTCAGGGTGCATGTGTGTGTGTTTAGAGTCAGTCAATGTTTATCTATTTATTCATGTACACATAGCCTTGTTTCAGAAAGGATTTGAGGTGGGCCGTTAAATATTTATTGAGTGCCAGCCCCATGCAGCAAAGTCCCACATGCACAGGGAATCATCCATGCTCCCACTCATAGACCCGATCAGGGAACCACAAGGACCAGAGCACGGGGGTCCAGGGGGAGAGATTTCAGGAAGAAATGGGGAGCTAGGGAGGTGGGAGAGTGGTTGGAATGAGCAAACAGTGGGGAGGGCATGAGAGGAGGCAGGAACAGAGGGAACAGAAGGAACAAAGCCTGCAGGTAGGGGAAGGGAGGAGAACCACAGCTTCCCTCTGTGACCCCTGCTTGCGTTTCCTTTCCCTCTTGCTGAGGTCAGCTTCAAGACCTATTTCCCTTTCCTCTTGCAACACAACTGGTTGAGGGACAGAGTGGGGATGGAGGTAGTGGGGGTGAAGACTATGGGAGCCACTGAGGCTCCAGTTCCACATGGGAAGGAGCCTGCGCCCAGCCAGCTGACAGCCCTGTGGGCACAGCACACTCCTGAGTCCCCTGTGCTCTTCCCATCCTCCATTCATCTCCTCTGTCCCGACCAGTCTGTGAAGATGTATCACCACATCCATGGCAGCAGGGAGGAAACCAAGGACCAGAATGTTGGTAGCGGAGCAAGGACTCTAACCCTTTGTTATCAGAAGCTAAGACCCTTCCTCTACCAACTATTCCAGGTGCCATCTGCTCCTGGATCCTAGACAGCTGGGCATGGCAAGGGGGCTTAAGAAGTATGTGTTGGGTTGGCACCAGAGAGGGACCCTGAGAAGGGTCCCCTCTCCGCACTCTTGAGGCAGGGAGGTACCAAGGCCCAGGACTGACCTTCATGGGCTTTTCTAGATGCTGGGCCCATCTACATCTCCCCCCAGCCCTAGGGCACAGGGCACAGAGCCCAGCTGGGCACCAGGAGGCCTGGGCTTCAGCCCCAGCTTTGCCATCACTTGCTGTGTGACTCAGGTCCAGGCCTCAGTCCCTTGACCTTTCCCTTCTGCAGGCAAGGGGCTGAGCTACAGGGTCTCCAAGTCCCGAGTTCCCTGATCTCTGTGACTTCTGGCTGCCACAGGATTTGGTTTGTCTGTCTGGACAGGGTTGTCCAACTGAGAGCGGGACCAGTTCCTCTCCCATCCTGCCTGTCAGTACTGAGTAGGGCTCTCCAGGCAGTAGGAATGGTGCCCAGGGGGTAAGGTATCTAATTATATCTGTCGTAGTCAAAGCTGGGGCTGGCCTGGCCCACTCCCCGACGGACCCCAACTGACCCCAAGGCTGAGCAGGGAACTGACTCAGGTTGAGTTGAGGCAGCTGTCAAGATAGCCCTAAAATTAGCCCCAACAGGGACAGGGAGGGGCACTGGCCCAGGCCTCAGGCTCCAACAGCCCCGAGGGACCCAGCCCTCACCTCACTCAAGGAGGGAGAGGTCAGCCAGAGTTCTGGCAGTGACCCTACCATGATGCTGGGTGGGGAGAGTCACAAACAAGTGTGGACACATTTCAGGAGGGGGACTGAAGAGCAGGCATCCTCTGCCAGTTGCTTGGGCCCTGATGCACTTCCCAGCCCCCAGCCTGTCAGAGCCCTGGGAAGGACCAGGGAGGGACCTTGCTATTTATATTCTTCTAGAACAGGGTTGGGGGGGGGGGTGCCAACCTATCCTCCCAAGGCCGAGTTGAATAACCTCACACATTAGCACCAGCTCCCAAACACAGAGGAGGAGCCAGGAGGTATATCAGCCTGCTGATAGGGCATAGGTTGGAAGCACCAGAGACAGGCCCAATGCCAGCCTCCTCTGGCTCAGGGATAATTGCGCACTTCCCTCCTCCCCACCCAGGTCCCCTGAGGATCTTATTAAAATGCAGATTCTGATTCAGAAGGTCTGGGGTGGGGTATGAGATTCTTCAAGATTCTAATGAGGTCCCAGCCTAGTCTGCAGACCATACTTTGATCACGAATCTTACTTCCCAGCCAGACTGACCGGACCCCAAGGCCAGGTTCCCGTCTTCTGTTCCCCAGGTATTCCTTACCTTCACCCCAGTAGTCTGGCACAGGCACATAGGCACATGATACATACAGCAGGTGGCTGTTTTTTTCACTGCGGGTTCCTGCACAAGAGTGTAGGTGTGCATGGCAATCCTTGTGCCTCGGTATATACTGCACATGGCTGGTTACATGTGTAGAGAGTGTACAAAGATGTGTGTATATAATAATAATGAAAAGCAGCTAAAATTTTAAAAACAGCTGACCTTTATCGAACACTATGCCTAGGTAAGTTTCTAATAACGCTACATACAATATCTTATTTAATTCTTACAACGATTTTGATGAGATGAGAACATCGAGGCTCACAGAGGCTAAGTGACTTGCTCAAGGTCACATAGCTGACAAGCAGCGGTCAGGGTTGCCAGTCAGGATGGGGCTTTACACACGCTCACGTGCTTATCAGTGCACTCACCTTGAGTTTGGGAGCATGTGTGCAATTGGTGGGCAGGGGTGTGTGCAGAAGTAAAGCGGCAGCAAGGATGAGTAGGTGAGGTAGGAGTCGTGCACAATTTGGACCATGTGCAAAAAGCAGGTGGGGAGAAGGAAGGAAACACAGGTGTGAGTCAGACCAGCCTGGGCTTGAGTCTTTATGCTGCCGCTGCCACCGCCAGGTTAAGCTTCGACTTCCTCCTCTGTGAAATGAGTATATAATAATCGCCTTATGAGGCTGCTGCTCTGAGAAAGAAATGTGATAACAAATACAAAGTGGCAAGCCAGGGGAAAGCTGACACACAGTAGGTGCTTGGGATATATGAGCTGGCCCTTCCTTCCCCTCGTGGCTGGAATGCTTGGCCATTTGGGGAGTGACTTCTGAACTGGCTGGTTGCAGCCAGCTTACTGGATTAAGAGGAGGCATCCTGGGGAAGGCCAAGGACAAGGGGGGGCAAGGCCAATAGGGCTGTGTTGGGGATACAGCTGAGAGACCACCCCAGGGAGATATGAACATGCAGACAGAGTTCAGAGCCTGGCCAACTGCCCCTGTGTTGGCAGAGACAGGAGAGGCTGTGAGGCCGGAGAGCCCCCAACTCAGGAGAAGCCCTTTCACAGGAAAACAAACACCTTGTCCCTTGACTCAGCCCTCAGCTATGTCGGACACAGACCATGCCCTCTGGGGGCCAAACATCCTCTGGGCTGGGTCAGAGGGCATTTGGAAGTCCCTGGTGACTCATTTTCCCTTCCTCCACCCATGACCCTAACGTTGCTCCTGGAGCTGGGGTGTCTCAGCAAGTTTGTGGCTCAAGTCACTTGTGGGATAATGAGCTGCCTCCTGTAGGACTGTAAAAAGTGGGAAGTTGGGAGACATTAGTCTCTCCTGGGGCCCAGAGTGGAGGGGCACTCATGTGGATCCTCTGGACCTCCCAGAAGCAGGTGTGGGGGAATGGAGCCCAAGGACACATTGCTTATGAGAACTGGCTAAAAGTGGCTCCAGATGGCTCACTGCATTCACCTCCTTCGTCCTCCATGTGAGGATCCCAAGGCCAAGAGATGGCCATCACCAGGCCAGGGTCACCAGGAGAAGGGACACAAAGCTCACCCCAGCCACCCACCCACGATGCTGAGGGCAGAGATTCCAGAGAGGCTGTGGAAGACTCTGGCGCCCCCATGTGGTGTGAGGGAAGAAAGACAGGGCTTGGCCGAGATTGGAAAAACAGGCTCCTTGGGTGGAGTGACTGCCCTTGTGGAGGTGCTCTTCCTGGGTGATGGGGTGAGAGCTGCCTCCAGTTACACAACCCCTGCCCCTGCTGGTCACTCCAATCTAATATCTACCTCCTCCACCAGACTAGGAGCCCTCCAAGAGTGGGGTGGTGTCTGATTCATCCAATCCCTAGGGTATGCTGGGAGGGCATTGTGAGGAAGTGGTTTGGACTGAATTGAATTCAGTATAAATGGAAGGAAACTGTGGAATGTGAACAAAGATTTATACACAAGAATGTTCATCAAATCCATGTCTGTAAAAGCAACACTGTGTTGACAGTTGTTGAAGTGGGTGATGGGTCCCGGGCTGATTATACTATTCAATTCATTTTTGTGCAAGTTTGAAGTGTTGTGAAACAAAGGGATTAATAGAAAACTTAAAGGTCCAACAATAGGAATCTAAGTAAATTATGATGCGGCCGTGCAAAGGAATAATGTCTGAAGAGGTTAAAGATGCTGCCATGGAGTTATTTTGTTTTTAATTGTAACAGATTTATTGATACATAAGTCATGTAACATACAATTTACCCACTTGAAGCGTATAATTCAATGGTTTTTAGTACATTCAAAAGTTTTGCAACTATCACCATAATCAGTTTGGGAAAATTTTTATCGCCCCACAGTAAATTCCTATACCCGTTAGCAGTCACTGCTCGTATGCTGACAATCCCCGACCCAACGCACAGATACACTTTCTGACTCTAAAGATTTGCCTTTCTGGACAGTTCATGAAAATGGGATAATATAGTATGTGGTCATCTGTGTCTGACTTTTTACACATCGTATAATGTTTTCAAGATTTATCCATGGGGCACCTGGGTGGCTCGGTCGGTTAAGCTTCAGACTCTTGATTTTAGCACAGGTCATGATCTCACGGTACATGAGGTGGGGTCTGTGTGGACAGACTTGGGATTCTCACTCTCTCTCTTTCTCTGCCCCTCCCCTGCTTGTGGTCTCTCTTTCTCTCTCAAAATAGATGGATAAATATTTTTTTTAAAGACAAGCTGCTATTTAAATTTTTTAATGTTTGTTTATTTTTGAGAGAGAGACAGAATGAGAGCGAGGGAGGGGCAGAGAGAGAAAGAGACACAGAATCCGAAGCAGGCTCCAGGCTCCAGGATCCAAGCTGTCAGCACAGAGCCCGACATGGGGCTCAAACTCACAAACCATGAGATCGTGACCTGAGCTGAAGTCGGCAGCTTAATCAACTGAGCCACCCAGGTGCCCCGACAAGCTGCTATTTGAGGGGGGGAAAAAAGGTTTATCCATGTTGTAGCATTTATCAGTACTTCATTCCTTTTAATGGCTGAATACTATTCCACTGTATGGATATACCACATTTTATTTATTCACTCATTAGTTGGTAGACATTTGAGTTGTTTCCATTTTTGAGCTGTTATGAATAATTCTATTAACATTCATGTACAAATTTTTGCATGGATTTATGTTTTCATTTCTCTTGACTGTATACCTGTGAGTGAAATTGCTGGATCATCTGATAACTCTATGCTTAACTATTTGAGGAGCTATGAGACTGTTTTCTGAGGGGACTGCACCACTCCACATTCCCACGGGCACTGTGTGAGGGTTCAGATTGCTCCACATCCTTGTGACATTTCTTATCTTTTTATATTCCAACCACCCTAATAGGTATGACCCATGTAATTTTTAATGACATGGGAAATGTCCTTGGTATAATGTTAGCTTTGTTTTGGTTTGGTTTTGTTTTGTTTCTGAAAAGCAGACTTTGGAACTGCTTATGCAGTGTGATCTCAACCCCATAAAATATATATGTACACAGCAATCAGACCAAAAATAATCTACCGAAATGTTAATATGGTTATCTGTGGACCATTTAGGGCAATTTTTATTCTTCAAGTTTTGATAATGTGAGCATGTATTGATAAGAAAAAAAATATGCTATTATATAATAAGGCAAAAGAAAATCAATAAATCTTAGAGATACAATGCAAGTAAATTAAAATAAAACATTCAAAATGTATGGGGCACCTGGGTGGCTCAGTCGGTTAAGCATCGGACTTCAGCTCAGGTCACGATCTCGCGGTCCGTGAGTTCAAGCCCTGCGTCGGGCTCTGGGCTGATGGCTCAGAGCCTGGAGCCTGCTTCCGATTCTGTGTCTCCCTCTCTCTCTCCCCTCCCCCACTCATGCTCTGTCTCTCTCTGTCTCAAAAATAAATAAACATTAAAAAAAACAAACATTTTTTAAAAAAACCAAAATGTATTGAATGAAGCTGATCACATGACCAGTGTACATAATCTTGGGTACCTAGAGGGAGGGTCTGAGTGGGGATGGAGAGAGGGAAGAGTCAAGCTACTGATTCCAGGGTATGAGGGTGTCCAGAAAAGGAACATCACTCTCAGTAGGAGTCAGGGAGAACTTCGTGGAAGAGACAACCCTGAGGCTGGCTGGACTGTGAAGCAAGAAGCAGATCTAGATTCACAGAGATGGGGGGATGGGGTGCAGATATCAGCTATGTCAGCACAGACCTGACCTCTGCATATAGAGCACTGAGGTTGCAGAAAGGGCTCCAGAGACAGTGGTCTGTGCAAGCCTGGCTTTGCCCTAACTTGGGGTGACTGACCTTGCCCAGTGTGCTTAGGATGAGTTTCCTAAACTGAAATGGCCATAATAACCTCCTTTAAGTGTTATTGTGAGCACCGAGTGAGATAAGAGTGTGGGGTAGCCTCTAGCACAGGCCTGGCCAACAACAGGTGAATGATTTGTTGCAAGGAGAGAGGGAGGGGCAGGACTGATTTTAAGGACTAGAGGATGATGAGTGATGGAGGGAGGCTTGAGGGGAGGGACCTGACTCCAGGTAAAAGCTTCTGGGATCCTGAGTCCCCTGCCTGGGGGTGAGGTGTTGGAGGGAGGGGCACCAACCCCTTTCACAATAGAGGAGTTATCCCAGTAAAGACACAAATAGCCTCCTGGGAGGGAGGCCAAATAGCCATGGTGGCTACTTTTACCAGCTAAGCCCAAAGAGGGCAGAACGGGCTTAAGGTCACATAGGGAAATCCTGGCCTCCTGGCTGAGGGCAGGGCTCTTAGGCAGGAAGTGATCCCGGGAGCGGGGGCTGCAGCGGGAATCAGGGATTTGCATCTGAGCTCTGTGCATCCTTCCCACCCACCTCTCTGGCAAGTGGCTGCAAGTGGCTTCCCCCCTGTGGTCCTGGAGTGGGAATAAAGACAGAGGGCACTTTTATTTTCTTCTTTTACTCCTCTATTTCTTCAAGCTCTCCACACACTGTTGTGTGCGACCTTTGTCACTGTAGTCAGTGGGTTTTTTTTTTCTTTTTTTTTTTTTCTTTTTTTGAGAGAAAGAGAGAGAGAAGCAGAGAGAGAGAGAAAGAATCCCCAAGCAGGCTCCACACTCAGGCTCCACACTCAGCACAGAGACTGACACTGGGCACTGAACCAACTGAGCCATTGAGGTGCCCCAACTGTTACTACTTTTTATTTATTATTATTTTAATGTTTATTATTTTGAGAGAGAGAGAGAGAGATGCAAGCAGGGGAAGAGCAGGGAGAGAGGGAGACACAGGCTCTGAGCTGTCAGCACAGAGCCCGATGTGGGGCTCAAACTCACGGACCTGAGATCATGACCTGAGATGAAGTCAGAAGCTTAACCGACTGAGCCACCCAAGCCCAAGCGCCCCAACTGTTGCTACTTTTTAAAGAACATTTCCAGGACAGTTTGCTTAGACTTTGAGAAAAGTCAATGTTACAAAATTCTGCAACTTAGTGTCAAATGTTTGGGGGGGGGGGAAGTATCCACAGAAATCAAGCAAATGTGGCAAACTGCTAACAATTGATGCACTGTCAGCAAAGGGTATGTGGGTGTTCATCATATTCCTTTTTCAACTTTTCCATATACTTGAAATTTTTAAGAAAAGGTTTGGGGAAAACATGCAAAATATAAAATCATATATGCAATGTGAACCAAAACTTGGAAAGAAAGAGCACCAAACAAAGAAACAAAAATCTTTGTGACCTTGATTTAGGCAAATAGTTCATAGATACAATAACAGAAACATGATTCAGAATTGAAACATATAAATAAATTTAACTTCATCAAAATTAAGAACATCTGCTCTTTGAAAAGTCACTGTTAGGAAAATGAAAAGGCAACCCATTAACTGCTAGCAACTATTGCAAATCACACACCCAAGAAAGGAGTTGTATCCAGCATGGCTATAACACACACACACACACACACACACACACACAAAGCCTATTAAAAAAGACTCTCATAACTCAGTAATAAGGAAACAAACCACGTAATAAAAAATATGCAAAAGGGGCACCCGGGTGGCTCAGTCGGTTAAGAGTCCAACTTCAGCTCAGGTCATAATCTCGCAGTCCGTGAGTTCTAGCCCCGCGTTGGGCTCTGTACTGACAGCTCGGAGCCTGGAACCTGCTTCAGATTCTGTGTCTCCTCTCCCCCCAACCCCCACCCCACTCACGCTCTGTCTCTCTCACTCTCAAAAATGAATAAATATTTTTAAAAAATTTTTTTAATGTGCAAAAGATTTGAACAAATACTTCACTGAGAAGGTGTACGGATGGCAAAGAAGCACACAGAAAGATACTCAAAAGGTAAAAACTAGTAGAGTAGAAGTACAGAAACAAATATGAACCTACTACCATAGTTGGAGATGTCAACACCCTCTGACAGAAATGAACAGTTCCAGCAGGCAGAAAATCAGTAAGGACATAGTGGAACTCAAGAACACCATCGATAGGGGCGCCCAGGGGGCTCAGTCAGTTGAGCATCCAACTCTTGATTTTGGCTCCAGTCATGATCTCAGCTCCGCACTGAGCATGGAGCCTGCTTGGGATTCTCTTCTCTCTCCTTCTGCCCCTCTCCCCAGCTTGTGCGCACACACACACTCTCTCTCTAAAATAAAAAATTAAAATTAAGAAAAGGAGCACCATCAATCAACTGGATGTATGCAACAGCAGAATACACATTCTTTCCAAGCTCACATGGAACATTCACCAAGATGTCCCACCACATTGTGGGCCATAAAATGTACCTTCACAAATTTAGAATCGAAGTTCCACAATGGAATTAAACTAGACATCAGAAACAGAAAAATAATTGGAAAATTCTGAAGTATGTGGAGATTAAATAACACACTTCCAGATAACACATAGGTCAAAGAAGAAATCTCAAGAGAAATTTTAAAATATTTTTCATTAAATAAAAATGAAAATACAACTTATCAAAATTTGTGGGATTCAGCGAAAGCAGTGCTTAGAGGGAAATTTATGGCATTGAATGCATACATCAGAAAGGAAGTGAGATCTAAAATCTGTAATCTAGGTTTCAGTTTAGGAAACTAGAGAAAGAAGAGCAAATTACACCCAAAGGAAGTGGCAAAAAAAGAAATTATAAAAATTAGAGCAAAAATCAATTAAAAGGTAAACAGAGAATCAATAGTGAAAAATCAATGAAACTAAAACCTGGTTTGTTGAAAAGATCAATACAATGGTACAACTTAGCTAAGCTAACCAAGAAGAAAAGAAAAAGGAGAAAAATTACTAATATCAGAAATGAAAGGGAGGAATTCACTATAGATTCTAAGGACTTAAAAGAATAATACAAGAATACTGTAAACAACTATGCCCACAAATTTGATAACCTAACTGAAATGGAACAATTCCTTGAAAGACACAATCTGCAGAAACTCACACAAGAACAAATAGACAATCTGAATAGGCCTATATCTATTCAAGAAATTGAATCAACAATTAATAACCTTTCCAAACAGAAAACACCAGGCCCAGATGGGTTCACTGGTGAATTCTACCAAACATTTAGGGAAAAAATTATACCAATTCTCTATAAGGTCTTTCAGAAGATAAAAGCAGAGGGAATACTTCCTAACTCATTCTGTGAGGCCAGCATTACCCTAATACCAAAATCAGACAAGAAAAGAAAATTGTAGACCAATACTTCTCATGAACATAGATGCAAGATTCTCAAACACGTCATTAGTTATTAGGGAAATGCAAGTTAAAGCCACAATGAGATGCCACTATACGTGTGTTAGAATGGCTAAAAAATTTTTTTTAAGTTTACTTATTTATTTTGAGCAACAGAGAGAAAGAGCACAAGGGCAGGAGGGTCAGAGAGAAAGTGAGACAGAATCCCAAGCAGGCTCTGCACCATCCGCACAGAGTCCGATACTGGGCTTGAACTCACGAACGGTGAGATCATGACCTGAGCCAAGATTAAGAGTCCGATGCTTACTGGACTGTGCCACCCAGGCACCCCAGATGGCTAAAATTTTAAAAAGTGATCACACCAAGTGTTGGTGAAGATATGGAGGAACTAGAACTCTCAGACACTGTTGGTGGGAATGTAATAAGGTAAAACCATTTTGGAAAACAGCTTAGCAATTTTTTTAATGTTTATTTATTTTTGAGAGAGAGAGAGACAGAGCCAGAGTACAAGTGGGGGAGGGGCAGGGAGAGAGGGAAACAGAACCCGAAGCAGGCTCCAGGCTCTGAGCTGTCAGCAGAGACTGACATGGCGCTCAAACCTCAAGATCATAACCTGAGCTGAAGTAGGATGTTTAATTGACTGCGCCACCCAAGCATCCCCCAGTTTAGCAATTTCTTAAAAAGTAACCATATAACCACATAACCCAGCCATTCCACTTCTAGGCATTTATTCAAGAGAAATGAAAGCATATGTCCAAATAAAGACTTGTATGCAAATATTCAAAGCAGCTTTATTTGTAATATCCTCAGACTAGAAGCAAACCAATGTCCATCAATGGGTAAATAGAGAAACAAAGTGTGGTACCTACAAACAATGGAATACTACTCAGCAATAAAAAGGAATGAGCTGGTGGACAACTTCTGGGCAATGGTGTGAGGAGTCCTGCAGACCCTCTTTCCAGTGGAACAACCGTGTGTGTGTGTGTGTGTGTGTGTGTGTGTGTGTGTATTTCTAGAAATTGTCCTAAGACATACATCAAATGAAGGAAAGTTCACTAAGGAAAATCTAGTAAATCTTTGTAAGAACAGTAAGAGTTTGTAGCATTAGAGCTGTGATTCACTCTCTCCCTGCCTGCACCACCTCGACATGCTGGAAGCTCCCCTGTAGACAGGTGAACCTAAGAACACTGGGTTCCCTCTCCTCCCAGCTCTCAGTCAAAGCTTCTGTTACCTTCCCGGGACCCGAAGGCTGAAGGCACTTCTCATCCTCTCAGCTCTGTGCTACCTGTACAATTGGAGCCATCTGCAAAATGATGCGTCTGAATGCTTCCTTCCCAGCATACACTGAAGTCAATTCAAAATAGATCAAATACTGTGGCGCCTGGGTGGCTCAGTCGATTAAGCATCTGACCTCGGCTCAGGTCATGATATCACAGTTCCTGAGTTCAAGCCCAGCATCAGGCTCTGTGCTGACAGCTCAGAGCCTGGAACCCGCTTCGGCTTCTGTGTCTCACCCTCTCTCTACCCCTCCCCTGCTCGCACTCTCTGTCTCTCTCTCTCTCTCAAAAATAAACATTTAAAAAATAATAGTAATAATAACAAAATATATCGAATAATGAAATGGAAGAGCTAAAAGCACAATCAACAGCAACAAGAATATACAAATTGAATTTCATCACAGTGAAAAAGGTTCGTGCTTCAGAGAATACCATCAAGGAAATGCAAAGACAACCCACAGAATGGGGGGAGATATTTGCAAGTCTTATATGGGATAAGGGACTTGGATCTAGGGTATATAAAAAAAGATTACAATTCAATAATTAAAAAAAAAAGCAGGGGGTGCAGGTCAGGTCAGAGAGGCCAAGCTATCCTGTACCCTTTGCGTGAGCAGCTGCAGCGGCAGGTGCCAGCAGGTCCAGCCCGTTGCTTTACTTTTTTGCTGCTGCCCAAACATAGTCATTATGTCCAAAAGAAAGTCTCCAGAGAACACAGAGGGCAAGGATGGATCCAAACCAATCGAACAGGAGACCACCAGACAGTCTGCCAGATTGTCAGCGAAACCCGCTCCACCAAAAGCTGAACCTGAACCAAGAAAAGCATCTGCTAACAAAGAACCTGGCACAAAGACTAACAAAGGTACTAAAAGGAAAGAGGGAGAGCAAGAAGCTGGAAAGGAAGATACCGCACCATTCCAAAATGGTGAAACTAAAGCTGAAAAGGCGCAGAAAGCTGAACCTGTAGATCACAGGGTAGGCTGAATCGTGAAAAATTGGGAGTTGATTTTATACACCTCTTGGGACAACTTTTTTTTATATAAGAAAAAAAATTTTTTTAATGTTTATTTATTTTTGAGAGAGTGAGACAGAGCACGCGTGGGGGAGGGGCAGAGAGCGAGGGAGACCCAGGATCAGAAGCAGACTCTAGGCTCTGAGCTGTAGGCACAGAGCCCAACACAGGGCTCAAACCCACAGACCGTGAGATCATGGACTGAAGCCGAAGTTGTATGCTTAACGACTGAGCCACCCAGGCGGCCCTTTTTTGTATAATTTTTTAATGTTTATTTATTTATTTATTTTGAGAGGGAAAGAGAATATGCAAACGAGGGAGGGGCAGAGAGAGAGGGAGAGAGAGAGTCCCAAGCAGGCTCCATACTCTCAGCACAGAGCCTTATGCAGGGCTTGAACCCATGCACCGTGAGACCATGACCTGAGCCAAATTCAAGTCAGATGCCTAGCCGACTGAGCCACCCACCTGCCCTTGGGACAACTTTTTAAAGCTATTTTTACCAAGTATTCTGTAAATGCTAATTTTTAGGACACTACTTTGTATAAGGATGGACATTTTATCTTTTCATAGTCCTGCTTTTTGGAAATTCCCATCATCCTCAAGTAAAATAAATATCAGTTTAATATTGGAAACTGTGTGTAGAATCGATTCAGAATTTCAGGCACTGGCTTTAAAAATTGAGTCCTGTGCATACTGTGGTATTTTTACTATACATATTTGAATTTTCACAGTTTTTCTAGAGCAGTAATCGGTGGTACTCTTTAATCTAGGTTTTATTTTATATGATTTTAATGAAACATGGAGAGTTTGTGGCCATCTGCTGACTATTTGTGGTTTAAAATAAAAGGTTTTCTTGCCTGCAAAAACAAACAAGCAAGTAAATAAACAAATAACCCAATTTTAAAAATGGGTAATGGATCTAAGTACACATTTTCCTAAAGAAGATGGAAAATAAGCAAACAGATAAATAAACAATAAACACAAGAAAAAAATCTTGGCATCCTTAGTCATCAAGGAGATGTAAATCAAAACCACAATGAGATACATCTTAACCACAAGGATGGCCGTAATAAATAAGTCAGAAAATAACAGGCTCGCAAAGATATGTAGAAATCAGAATCTTAACAGATTGCTAGTTGGAATGTGAAATGGTACGATTACGTTGAAAAACAGCTTCGCACTTCTTCAAACAGTCAAATATAGAGTTGCCACACGACTTAGCAATTCCTCTCCTAGGTGTCTACCCAGGAGGAATTGAAATGTACGTCTGTGCAAAAATTTGAACACAAATGTGTATAGCAGCATTATTCCTAACTGCTAAAAGGTAGAAACAACCCAAATGTCCATCAACTGATGGATGCATAAACAAAATGTGGTACATCCATACAATGCAGTATTCTTCAGCCATAAAAAGGAATGAGATACTGATACCTGCTACAACATGGATGAGCCTTGAAAACTTTATGGTATATGGGAAAAGTCACAAAAGACCACACACTATACGATTCCATTTATATGAAATGCTCAGAATAGGTAAATCTGTAGAGATACAAAGATTTGTGGCTGTTTAAGGGCTGTGGGTGATAGCTAAAAGGTACAAGAGGGGTTTTTTTGAGACGATAGAAATGTTCTAAAATGGAATGTACTGATTGTATATCTACATATTGTATCACTATATATTGTATTATACATTGCATCATTGTGTATTGTGTATATCTGTGAATATTCTAAAAACCATTGAATTATATATTCTAAATGAGTGAGTTAAATGATATGTGAATTATGTATCAATGGAGGTATTTTTTTTAAATACTATATATATTCAGAACTTTTTAGTTGAAAGGTAAAATACCAAAATGCCAACAGCTGGCAGCTCAGGGTGGTCAGATGACAGATTATTTTCTTTTGTAATTTTTCCTATTTTCAGGAGAAAAAAAAAAACGTGAAGCACCTATTCTAGATTTCCAGAGAACAAAGGGACTAACAACCAAATGCAAGGAGTGAACATTGATTGGATCCTGGACCCCCTCCCCCCAAACATGTATAAAATACATTTTAGGAAAATTGGGAGAAATATAAATATGGGCTGGCTATTAGATGATAGCATGGAATTATTTATCCTTTTTGTAGGATTGTGATTGTGACTGCGTAGGACGTTGTTCTCAGGAGCTACATGCTCCAGGTATTATTTAGTGTCATGGTATCTACAACTCTCAAATGGTTCAGTTTTTTTTGTTTTTTGTTTTGTTTTTTGTTTGGGTTTTTTTTGTTTGTTTGTTTTTTAAGTAGCCTCCATGCCCAATGTGGGGCTTGAACTCATGACCCTGAGATTGAGAGTTCTCTGCTCAGGGTGCCTGGGTGGTTCAGTTGGTGGAGAGTCTGACTCTTGATCTTGGCTCAGATCATGAGCTCCTGGTCTGTAGAGTCGAGCCCTGCATCAGGCTACATGCTGACAGTGCAGACTCTGCTTGGGATTCTCTCTTTCCCTGTCTCTCTGCCCCTCCCCCCACAAAATAAATAAATAAACAAACATTTGTTAAAAGTTAACTACATTTATTAAAAAAAAAAAAGTTCCATGTTCTACCAACTAAGTCAGCCAGGCACCCCCAAATGGTTCAGATTTTTTTAAAAAAGAGAAAGCAATGAGGCAATAAGGCAAATCATTAATTGTTGAATCCAGGGATGCATACGGATGCTTATTTTATACTTTTCTTTTTTCCCTTGTGGTTTACATTTTCTTTAAAAAAAAAATGGGGAGAAACATAAAAAAACAAATCACCCCACAGGGCACACAGTAGAGCCTCTCTGGGGTCAGGAGAGTAAAAAAAGACCTGAGGCTGGGGGGAGGGTAGCCAGGGGGCCAAGATCTGGAGCTTCCCCTTCTGGAAGGGATGTGCCCAGAGGGATGGGCAATGGGAAGAAGCCTCTTTTTCTGGCAACAATCCACGCTAGCAAGGTGGCTTTATATGCATTTTCTCATTCAATCCTCTCCACATCTCCATGAGGTAGGCACTGTTATTATGCCCATTTACAGTTAAGGAACTTGTGACCAGAGTTCAGTAACTACTTGGAGACCCTTCCCCTGGTCCAAGGGCTGTGCCCAGGCTCCCAGAGAGATTACAGGATTATGTCCCTAGGATCGATCTGTGGACAGCCTGACCTAGCCCCTGGCCTTATGGAAGAAAGGAGGCCCCCAGAAATCAGGACCTCAGCTGAGTAGCCTGACTCAGAAGGGATGGAGTTAGAGTTTGTTGTATGGACTCCTGCCAGCACTAGGGGGTCAAAGCAAGAGATAGGCAGAGGAGGGGAGGGAATTGTGGGAAAGCTGTGTTGGCCACAGGTACCCAGGGCTATGACCTTTCTGACCTCATATTCTGGCACTTTGTCTTTCCACAGCTGTTGCCCTCAAGCTTACACACATAAACTCACTCCTCCATGCCTTTGCACAGGCTATTCCCTGAACCTGGAATGCCCTTGGTACAGAAAAAAAATTACTATTATTCTCCAAGACCCAGCTCCGTGTGTCTGGCCCTGGGCTCCTACCTCCACTTTGCCCCTCTCCGTTAGATGAGGGTCCCTAGGGCCTGGCCCAGGACTGGCCCAGAGGACAGTCAGTGAGATTTGCCATGATGGTGATTTCTCTCCTCCACGGCCCTGTGTTGTTCAGAGCTCTCCCTCTGCCCTGGACTTTCTGTTATCACTTCATGCCAGTGGTCACTCCCTGTGGGCTACTCCCCTTTACATCTGGGGCCAGAATCCCTTCTTCATCCCAGCACCTACCACTGGGCGGCACAGAGGGCCTTCGCTGAATGAAGTTTCATTGCGGTAGCCCCAGTGGGACTCCACTGATTGGGCCCCAGATGGCGCTGTCAGCCCAGGCAAGGGCTGGGGAGTCTCAGACCCCAGAGCCTTAACGCTGCTACAACCTGTCAAACCCCCAAATTCCAGAGCTTCTTTTATTCATCCTGTCTACTACATCCATACCTGATTTGAAAACTCGGGATGTCAGTGCTGGATTGAAATCCCCCTAACCCTCAGACACAGAGGAACAGCTATCCTCTTGAGGCCACAGCTGAACCAAGAAGGCCCAGATCTCCCGAGAGGTCTAGGGTAGGTAAGCAGCCACCTAGGAACCAGTCATTTCACCCAGACTCTGCCACAACTGGCTGTATGATGAGACAGCCCCTTCCCTTCTCTGAGTCCAAATGCTCCTGCATCCTGTGTTAGTGAGAACTGAAAAAATGGCCAGAGTGCTGGGTTCTGATCCTGATTCTGGTCCTGGTGTACTGCTCTGGCCTATGTCCATCCTCTGAGCCTCAGGGACTCTGGATGTGAAACGGGGGCTGGACCCAAAAGCTCTAAAACTACAAGAGTCCAAGATCCCCACTGGGCTACAGAGACCTGAGTGTGGGGCTGGCACCTTGGCCAAGGACAGGCTGCTCCAGGAGCTGCCAGACGGGAAACATTTTCCGGAGCCGGAAGGGCTGGCGGAGCCCAGGGCCAGCCCATGCAACCACAATGGACCCTTGTATGGAAGTTTAGCTTGGACCCACCCATGGGCTTGGCCCCTGGACTAGGGTGGGTCCTTTCTAAGCTCCCAAACAACCCACCCTAGGCCCAGAGACAGGAGTGTGAGATGGGATTCTGGTCCAGCTCCAGAGTGATGCCTACAGGCTTGTCACCAATGCCCACATTTCCACCATCAGCCTTCCTAGAATCCACTTGCCTAAATGACCTCACACAACATGAGAAAGCCTGTCTCCCCAATCGGATGGGAGCCCAAGAGGGCAAGGGCAAGTTTTCTTCTCCTCGAGCCAACTAAGGGAGCTCAGGACAGACTGTTGGACCAGCCTGGTTCAGGGGTGGTGAAGATCCCTGGCTAAGTTGTGATCTAGGACACCCTGACTCTAATCCTGGCTGAGCTTTTGTTTCTTCCCCAGCCAGTAAGAGAGAAGGAGGGTGGGTAACACTTATTTGAGGGGACCCAAACACTGGTTGGGGAACCTTCAAAAGCATCTGACCCACCCTCTGCCTTGGGAAGGACTCCACCCAAACCAGGCAGACTCCACTCATTCTCCCCTCTTCCTGCAGCCTCCTAATCACACTTGTTTCTTTCTGGAGCCCTACCCCCAGGCTCTGCACTGCCTCTGAGGCATCCCTCAGGAAGCTTTTGTGGATATCCTATGGACAGCACATGGTTTTCCCTTCTCTGGGCTCCTGTGGTTTGGTAACTATCACTCCTCAAAGCACAGGATCCTGACCACTTAATGCTCATGGTCATCTCAGCAGCTGTTGCTGGGACCCCTGCTGGGACCAACCTCCCCAGGGGACACTTCCCATCAGCCATCTCTGTGGTGTCCAGTAAGCTGTCCTAAGCATGAAAGGAGATGATGCATGTGAAGGGAATGTATATAAACCGTAAAGCATCATATCACTATGAGTTGCTAATATTCACAAGATGGAAATTAAAAAAGAAATGCAAGATCTTGTTCTTGAAACAAATTTTTAAAAGCCTGGGGTCTGAGATGATAAGAACACAGTGGGATGTGGTCAGCACAGAGGTGGATTTGATGTCTGGCTATATTAGCAGAGGCATAAAGCCTAGAAAGTAGGAGGAGACCAACCAGCTTTTCTCTGTAGCTTTGTGCCCATTTCTCAGGAATGGTTTTGGCACTAATGCCTCTGGCCAGGTAGTTTCAGACCCAGAGCAGAGAAGATGTACAGTCACTGTCCTCTTAGCTTAATAGGCCCACCTAGGGCCATAGGGCAGCTAACTTTGGGCCTCAAAGGAGATTATGGGGATGTCTCAGGAGGCTGGTCTCAGCTCAGAGTGAGAAAGACAGCCCCACAGCGAAAGGGGTGGCTTCTAGAGATAGGCAGTAAGAGTGTGAGAGAGGGGTGGATCAACCTAGTTGGGAAGTCTGTTGACAGGATTCCTCTCTTGGGGTAGATTGACAGCTTGGGAGGTTCCTCCCAAGTTCTCTCACGTTAGAACTGTGAGAGTCTAAATTCCTAAATCAGTCTAGAAATCTGAGCTCCTGTGGCCAGTGGGGCCTTGGCCTCTTGCCACTTCATGATGAGTATCTCAGCAACACCAGAAACTATGCCATCACCTCTGTTTGTTTTGTGTGGTTTTGTTGCAGGGTGTGGATCAATACACCTTTTTTTAAAATTTTTTTATTTTTTATTTATTTTTTCAATATATGAAATTTATTGTCAAATTGGTTTCCATACAACACCCAGTGCTCATCCCAACAGGTGCCCTCCTCAATACCCATCACCCACCCTCCCCTCCCTCCCACCCCCCATCAACCCTGTTTGTTCTCAGTTTTTAAGAGTCTCTTATGCTTTGGCTCTCTCCCACTCTAACCTCTTTTTTTTTTTTTCCTTCCCCTCCCCCATGGGTTTCTGTTAAGTTTCTCAGGATCCACATAAGAGTGAAAACATATGGTATCTGTCTTTCTCTGTCAATACACCTTTTAAAAAAACCTGTCAGCGGGAGGTAGGATCCTGCTGTCCCAAGGTCATTTCTGTTGATCTTTATCACAGGTCCAACCAAGCGTCTGGGAACCTGGGCAGTGCCCGGAGTTTGCCCCTGGTTTCCCCTCCCCTGCTACTTCCTTGCATTGTCAGCCCTGGGTCCCAAACCCAACCTAGCCTGGGTAAGAACAAGAGCACAGGCTTTAGAAGTAGCAGACCTGGGCTTGTGTTTCTGGGCTGCCATCTACCAGCTGAGTGGCCTTGAGCAAGTTGCTTTGCATCTCTGAACCTCTGTTCCTGATTTGTTAAACATGGACAAGAACATCTGTCTCCAAGGTTTTGGAGATTGGAAAGAATGTGTGTGGAGGACCTGGCACATAACAGGTGTTCAGTAAATGTGAGGTCCTTTCTCCTCTCCTTGGGAGACATCTGTGCAATGAGATGTCTTGGGCCGGGGGTCAGGACACCTGAGTCTAGTGGGTAGGTTTTGTTGCTCTCTGGCTGCCTGATCTCTGGCAAGTCCCTGCCGCTCTCTGACATGCACTTCATTCATTATCTGAGAAATAAGGCAGAGACAGCAGTCTCTGCAGGGGTCCATTGTCCAGCCCCAGATAGAACATTGCCTGCTGGGTTTGACTTGCCTAAGCAGGGAAACGAAATGCTCTGGTCTGGGAGGCAGGACCCTGGTTTGAGGCTGGCCCATGCCCTGACACACCAGATGATTTAAGACATGTCATTTTCACCTCTAGGCCTTGGTCTTATAATGGATAGGATGCCATGGGCTCCACAGCTCCTTTGTCTCTGATGATCCAGGATCCAGTGACCCTGACAGGGACAGGGCTAGGCCCAGGCAGGTCCCCTGTCCATGGGTGTCCCTCTCCATCTCCCCACCTATAGCAATAATCTCAGGTCCCATGTTGTCCATGGCACGATCCACCTTGTACCCAGCCTCATGGTCTTTCTTCCCGCATCTCATCTAAGACCGTGAAAGCTACTGAGACTCCTACCACACTGCTTCCTTCTTAGTACTCAGTGTCCCATGTGCCTCCAGGGCTCTCTAGGCCCTTCTTCCCTGAAATCATGGGATTTCCTCTAATAGGGAATCATCTCGACTCCTTCCTACTCATCTCACAAGAGTAGGAAGAATGCTTGTGCAAAGAAAGGTTCCCAAGTAACGGACAACACTTACGAGTGCACAAGCACGCTGCCTGTGTTCTCACCATCACAGAGACAGCACTTTCCCTGGGGCTCTGCTGAAGCATAGGCTTCGACTTGAGCTACAGGCCCAGAAGATTTTAGCACTGTGCCTGTCCTCGGAGAAGTAGCCAGAGCACTTGAGAGAGTTCTGTACTTGTCACTATGAGCCTTAGCATGTGAGGTCAGAATAGGCCTGCTGGGTTGGTCTGATTCCAGACAGCTGGCAAACAGCATGTTCAGAGCATCACACCCATTGTATGAGGTATAGAGGTCACATGGAACAGTAAGAGGCCATCACGTCTGCCGGGAGCCAAGCCCCTGCTCAACGGGCCCTTGCCCAGATACCGCCCTCCCGTGGGAAGAGGGTTGCCCTGCTGGGCCTCTGGCGGGGCCCCACTGCTTCCTGGATCTGATTCTTCTCCTGGAGAGGCAGCCAAAGAACTCAGGGCTCTCCTTCCCAGTAGGACTACTGATGACGTTGGACTCCTTCCCAATAGGACTACTGATGACAACTTGCCAGGTTGGACAACGTTGGACAACTTGCCAGGTTGGCAAGGTCTGGCCAGGGACACCCTCCACCCTCAGAGGCTGGGAGCTTTCTCTGAGCACCTGCAGGCCCGGGCCCTGTTTCTCACAGACTAGCTCACCATGTTGCACATGGCAGTCAGTATACTCCCCAGCCCAAGTGCTCCTTGGGAAAGGGGTTTGAGTCGTCTTGATCCCCACAGCCCATTTTAGGGCTTGGCACAAAATAGACACTAAATTGTTTCTCCCATCTATGCCCTATTTTGAGTCCTCCCAGCACTGACCCATAAAGGCCCTAGCACGGTCTCTTTCCAACAGAAACAAAGAGGCCCTGGAGTGGGCAGTCCTTAGCTACAGATGATGGAATGTAAATGTTAACCTCGGGGCAAGATTCATCCCAGGGACTGGGATGTAAAGAGTCCTTTGGGGTCCCACCAATCCCTCTGCTTGTGGTCCCAACCCACTCTGTGCATGGATCCTGGGTTCTAGCCCACCCAGACAGACTGCCTGAGAACTGCCGGACTTCTGGGAATTCAATCTCAGTGCCAAGGCTCTCACTATCTCCTGCTCTTGGATTCTCTCTTCATCCCCTTCTCCCTGGAAACCTCCTGGCCCCAAAGTCCACTGACTGTGGGACACGGAGGTGACCTTTCCTCTCTGAGTTCTCCAGCAGTCCCCGTTTGTTTGTTTTTTGTTTTTTCCGGCTTATCAGCTCACCTGGACTCAGAGTTATTGGTGCTGTTTGTCTTATCTGTCTCAGGAGGCTGCTCTGAGAGAAAGCAAATACCAGCCTTTGCAGCCATCTGTGAAATGGGGACAGTGATCCCTACCCTCCGAGGCTGATGTCAGGATTAAACGACATTAATCAGGTTAGAGCCCAGCACAGAGTCCTCTCAGCTGTCCACACACATGACAGGAGGTAAGGCATAGACAATTTGTACAAAAGATGCAGGGGCCTCGGGGCTGCGGTTCTCGAACCTGTAGAAAGACTCAATTAAGCAGATGAACAATGCACCCTACCTCCTGGACAGGGGACATGAGAAACCATCAGGAGAGGGCAGACACATTATAACATCTCCAGATACGTGCAGAATGAAGACTGCTAACCTCCACTGGGCATTAGTTATGTGCCCGGCCCTGTGCTAAATGCATCACGGGCTCCATCTCATCGTGCATGGCCAGTTCACAGGCTCCTGGAGGAGTTATGGCTGGCACTTGGCTCTTTCCACTGCCCCCACTGTACTGGTAATGCCATGATACCTAAAGGCGGATGCGTTTTCATTTTTATGTATAGTCCCAGATGTGGGACTTCTCCACACAGTAAAAGTGAATCTACAGCATGAGAAACTAACTTTAAGAAACATAAACTTTAGGGGCACCTGGGTGGCTTAGTGGGTTAAGCGTCCGAACCCCATATCACATTGTCTGCTGTCAGCATAGAGCCTGCTTCAGATCCTCTGTCTCCCTCTCTCTGCCCCTCCCCTGCTCTCTCTCTTTCAATCTCAAAAATAAATAAACATTTTTTAAAAAATTAAAAACTAGGGGCGCCTGGGTGGCTCAGTCGGTTAAGCGTCTGACTTTGGCTCAGGTCCTGAACTCGTGGTTCATGAGTTCGAGCCCCACCTCAGGCTCTGTGCTGACAGCTCAGAGCCTGGAGCCCGCATTGGATTCTGTGTGTGTATGTCTATCTCTGCCCCTCTCCCACTCACCTGTCTCTCTCTCTCTCAAAAATAAACATTAAAACTTTTTAATTAAAAAATAATGCTTTATTTTGGAATAATTTTAGATTTATAGGAAAGTTGCAAAAATACTACAGAGAGGTCCCATATACCCTTTCCCCAGTTTCCTCCTTTGTTAGTATCTTGAGTTCCTATGGTACATTTAACACAATTAAGAAACTGACATTGGTAATTACTATTAACTACACTCGACTTTTACTGGATTTCACCATTTTTTCCAGTAACATCCTCTTTCATTCCAGGATCCAATCCAGGATACCACATTACATTTAGTCATCTTGTCTCCCCACTCTGGTCTATAATAGGAAGAATTGCCTTTTTAACTGGTTTCCTATGGGAAACAGAGGAGCGGGCTTTTTTTTTTTTTTTTTTTTTTTTTTTTTTTTTTGGCTTCTTTCACTTTTGCTTCCACAATTTCACTTTAGAAAATCCCCCTGGGACAGGATTTTTCTCCCTGCAGCAGCCAACTCCTGTTTCCCCTCCATCACGGTGCCCCCTCCAGCTGGCAGGCCCCTGGACTCCCCTCCAGAGTGCTCACACTCCCTTTTTCTTACTGCAGGGATATTTAATTCTGCTTTGCCGCTCAGTACCTGTTAACATTGTCTTCAAGTGTGCCACGGGCTCTCATTCTGGGAATTATAAAACACCTGGGACTTTAGTTTTAGCTCCATTCTCTTCCTGAGGCAGAAACTGTGCTCTCAGAGGAGTAAATGGGGAACAATCCCTAATGCAATACTTCCCCAAATTCATCCTCCCTTCCCTCTTCTCTGTAATACCCACATCCTTTTGGGGAACCCTGTGGTTCCAGGGAAACCAACTCCAGAAGTACAAATATGACCTAACCTTGACTAATCAGCACATTCCATCTCTTGGCCACAGTGATTGGTTCAGGAGGGGCCTCATGGAGTGAATCTCAGGACTTTTGCAGGCATTCTGGTTCACAGATGCTCTCTTTTGCTCAGGTTGGTGGGATGGCCAGTGGCCATTTTGTTACTGCAACTGGTTGTTGAGTTTTAACCTGTTAAGGTAGAAGCAGTCCTAAGTCTTTTTCTCCCTAGTCACTCCCTTGACTCTTTTTTAATACCATAGGTAGAGTTTTTATAACTTTCTGGTCTCTTTCAGTTAGTAAAACTTAGACCAGGCCAGTTTAATTTTTTTTAATGTTTATTTATTTTTGACAGGGAGTGACACAGAGCATGAGCGGGAGAGGGGCAGAGAGCGAGGGAGACACAGAATCAGAAGCAGGTTCCAGGCTCCCAGCTGCCAGCACAGAGTCCGACGCGGGGCTCGAACTCACGGACTGCAAGATCATGACCTGAGCCGAAGTCGGATGCTCAACCGACTGAGCCACCCAGGTGCCCCTTTAATTTTTTTAAATGTTTATTTATTTTTGAGACAGAGAGAGGGAGAGACAGAGTGTGAGCAGGAGAGGGGCAGAGAGAGAGAGGGAGACGCAGAATCCAAAGCAGGTTCCAGGCTCTGAGCTGTCGGTACAGAGCCCAATGTAGGGCTCCAACTCACCGCAAATCACGATTTGAGCCGAAGTCAGATGCTTACCAACTGAGCCACCTAAGCGCCCTAGACCAGTCCAGTTTAAAACTTTAATCTGCTATTCAATTCATAGCAATCCTCCTACCCCCACCCCAATTAGAACTCTGACTTCGGGGGCTTGGTATGGGGATGGATGATGATATGCCAATGGCATACTCTGCTCTCTTTTCTGGTCACCAAAAAAGAGGGGAGGAAGCTTCATGAGACCTCCTGACAGCCTGACCTTGCTGTGCAGTGGAAAGGGGTCCCTGACTTTACTGTGGTTATGTCTGCCCTTAGTAGCCTTTATGATGTGGTAGTCTCCACAGAGGGGACATATGTGGTTTCTTAGCTACTGTTAAGCTCTATGGCCCCCTCATTGCCAAGGACTTCTACAGATAGCGGCCACCTGGTTTCCCTATCATCTGTCTGTCCCCAGTCCCTCCTCCAAGTCAGGGTCACATTGCTTGGCCCAGTGGCTGCTGTCTAGCCCCCTGGTTCCTGCCCCTGTTCTAAAGTTCATGCTCTGTCTCATGGAGCCATGAGAAGTATGAGGAACTGGGCAGGGTAGCCCAATTTTCCTCCCAGGCCCACCACATCCTGGTCCTGACAAGCTTGCTCACATAGGCCCTTTCACGAACCTCCCACCTTCAGAACTCTCTGGTTCACCGTCTTTGCTCACAAACATTCGCCAGTCTCCTTCCCCTCAGCCCTGCTTTCTCACCACACTTTATTCCAGCAGTAGCACTAGGATGAGCCTGTGGGGTTCTAGCTCAGGAAGCATCCAGTGGGAGGAGCTCCTCTCCCCCTGTGCAGGCACCCCCAGTCTTTTCAAGGGAACCTCTCAGAAGCCTCTACTCTCCCTCCACCATACCTCATATATACACAGTGTGCTTTGCTGGGGAAGAGAAACAAGGGAGATTTTTCAGCCACTGTTGGTTGAAATGTGGAAGCAATAGCATTAAAAGGGGTCTGGAGAGCTGGTGGAATTTCCAGCCTTGATCCTCTTTCTCACTTCCTTTGCCCTCAGAGACAAGCCCTATCCCCACATCTTCGACTCTCCTTCCCTCCCCCAGCATGAGGAAGTCCCCTGCTGGCCTCAGGTTTGAGTGCCTCATCTCTTGGAAAGGGGAAAAATGATGCATTAAGTAAGCTTCCTCAGAGGTACATCTGCCACGAGATGGCCTTCTTGGTCACGGTGACAAGAAATACAGGAGTGCTTCAAACTCACGAGTCCTTGGAATTCCTTAGTCTGCCTTTCAATCTTACTAGCAAATACGGGGACCTGGTAGGTGCCAGCAAGTGCCAATCCTCCTGGGTACCAGACTCTCCCTAGTGGAAGAAAGGATGCCCAGGACTTTAGCCTGTGTTCCGAACAGGAGGCTGAGCATATCCACATCCCCTCTGCCTCCCCAGTGGCTCCTCAGCCAACACTCTGCTGCTCTTTCTTATTCTCTGAGGACTGTCCCCTCAGCTCCCCCCCCCCCACCTTTTCCTCCTCCCATTTAGTTAAAAGGGAGAATTTCGGGGGCAGTTTCATTCAGGGTTCCAACAACAAACAGATGGCCCACTCAAATGAAAATAGAAGGAGGTTTTACTTATAAAGGGACTATTTACAAAGTGCAGGGGAGCCTCAAGTGCAAGAACCTAGAGTTGTCATCACCTCTAGGCCTGAATGGCCAAGGTGGAGTGGGGAGTAGTTACCAAAAGGTAGGAGAGTCTTGTGGAGCAGGCTTCTTTGAGAAGAGGAGTGACCTTGAGTTGATGGCAGAGACAGCCCAAGGCTCTACCACAAGAAGGGAACCAAGGGAAGAAAACACTTTGACCTTACTCTCCTCCCTTCCTCAGATCTGCAGCTGGGACTCTCCATTGGCCAAACCCAAGTGAAGCCAGAAGCAAGACTCCTGTTAATTAAATCTACACGAGTCAGCTTCCCCAGACCAGAGACCAGGGGAGGGGCAGAGAATAGAACACCTCAGAGGTACCTGGATGGCTCAGTTGGTTAGGCATCTGACTTCAGCTCAGGTCATGATCTCACGGTTCAAGGGTTTGAGTCCCACATCAGGCTCTGGGCAGACAACTCAGAGCCTGGAGTCTGCTTCAGATTCTGTGTCTCCCTCTCTCTCTCTGCCCCTCCCCCACTCACTCTCTGCCTGTCAAAAATGAATAAATGTTAAACAAAAAAAGAAGATATCGAGGGCGCCTGGGTGGTTAAGTGTCTGACTTTTGGTTTCAGCTCAGGTCATGATCTCACGGTTCATGGGTTCAGTGTGGAGCCTGATTGGGAGCCCTCTCTCCATCTCTCTGTTCCTCCTCCACTCTGTCTGTCTCAAAATAAAAAAAAATTTTTTTAATTAAAAAAAAAGAAGATATCCAGCATAGGAAATCCAGGGAATTTCTGCCCTTTTCAATAAGGTCTCCCTCTCTGTCGCAGCTGTTCTAACAGGGCCAGATTCTCCAAGCTGTCATCAAGCACTTCTTGGCCCAAGGCTCATGGCTCATAGCACAGATCTCTTCACTCTTAGCACATGTGGAGAGCACCTGCCTCCTTTTCACGGTCTGTAAGTCGTACGAATCTTGACACCTTCCCAGTTCACTGCATACCCCTTTATGTGGCACTGGTCACTCCTGCAGCGATGAAGGCATTGATTTGTGGCTTTGAATTTGTTTGATTCCTACTACTAGAGCCTAAAGCCTCTTATTCTTTGCCATTTCTCTCCCTCACTCCCACCACCACCCTGCAACATTTCAGAGGGAAGCTGCAACCACAGTCAGCATATTCTTCTCTTGTCCCTGGGGCTGCACTCCCTGCAAATCTCTCTCCTTTATGGTAGTATGTGGCCTTGACCAGAGGCTTCAGCTGCTCTAGCTCCAGGAAATCCTGTCTCTGAAGCTAAGGCTAAAAGGGGAAGGAGGGGGAGGACAAATCAACCAAGGGTATCTAGTCCACCTCTGCCCTTCCTGGAGACACTCTAGCTTCCTAATAAATCATGCATCCTTCATGGCTGGATTAAACATCAGTTTCCAGCCTGGGGTCACACAAGGAAATTTGGGTTTGCTTTTTTGCTTTTTTTTTTTTTATCAGTCTCCTAAGCCCACTTCATTGGGTGTATGTCTCAATTTTTCACTGACTGCTGTTTTGCTGTTCCCATTTCTGGTATCAGCACCCTCGTTTCCTTTGGGAGACTTTCCTGCCTGCACTTTCCATTCAAGGAGTTCCTGTGTGGCTGACCCCACCCTCCCAACTCCAGGGTTGGGGAAATAAGCAGTCAGTCCCACAAGACTCAGTCCTGGTAATTTCCTCAGAACCATGGAGAAATTAAGCTCTTTCCAATAGAGCTGATGATGTCAGGATGGAGCTCTTGGGGGTCATTTGCCACTAGATGGGGAACATATCCTGAGAGAGAAGCCAAAGCAGGGGAAGGCAAAGTGGTGAGATGGAGACAAATTCCTGATCACTTGACTTGTGTGCCTGGATCTAACCATTCCTGAAGCTAGCTGTATTCTTGGGTTTCACATTCTTGTGAGCCAATAATTCCACCCTCCCTTTTATGTCTTTGGGTTTTGTTTGTTTGATTTGCTTACTGTATTAGAAATGAATTCCCATGATTTACAAACAAACAAGGGATCCTGATTAATATACCTTCTGAAAAATCCATCCTGGGTCATGCCAGAACGTCGACTTCACAATCACAAATTCCCTTTAGTCGAGGTAATATTCCAAGACCATCTCTGCTCAGGCTGGATCAGCCTACACTGACACTTTGGCAGAGACGGGGAGGGAGAGGCATGTTTGGCTTTTTATTTTTTATAGTGGCAAGAACATTTAGCATGCAGTTTACCCTCTTAGCAAAATTTTGAGTGCACGATACTGTATTGTTAACTCTAGGTACAATGTAGTACATTTGGCTCTTTATTTAGGGTAAAGATTGAAACCGAATTCCAGCTGAGAATTGAATTTACCATCAAAAACCTGGGCAGTGTCTCAAAATGCAGTCCAGGTGTGACCGCCTTGCCTGGAGGAGCAAGCCTCGGCACTTAATTACCCCAGAGTTTGTCTTCACCACAAGGCTCTAGTGAGAAATGGATGTTGTATTGAAGATTTGGTCTAGAGCTGGAGAAGGGTTTTGCATCAAGTAGTTCTTTGTCCCTCCAAGTGACCCTAGGCCTCTCTCCTCTCCAGGGTCTTCTCTATGCCCACCTTTCTTACCTCCGTCTTCTTTGTAGCACCATTTGCTCTGGGCTTCTCTTCCTTACCCTTGATGTAAGGAGGCTGTGATCTGGTATAAGAAAGGCCATCGTGATCCTGAACAATACTTTGTTCTCAGCAAACCCAAAACCCTCCAACTACCTGGATGTGTCTTCCTTGGAAGCCAGGGGGGAGGGAAGTTTTAAATTTTCTGAAACAAATATATGTTTTCCTGTCATGTGCTATAATTCTTTAGAATCAAATATATACCTCCCTACTAAATCACCCTGTAACTGGAAACCAGTTTCTGCAAGTTACGGACAGTCCCTTTGAAGAAATGATCTTTCTGTTTAAATCGGTCAGTTTGTCTCTGACCCTTGCTCTCATGACCTGACTGGTGCAGTGGATCATTTCCTTCCCTCGGCCTCTGCTTTCTCGTGGCCTATATTGACTCTAGTATCTACCTACTCCCTTCTTTCCGTCTTCCTGCCTCATCTGCTTCCAGTGGCTTAACTCTGTCCTCAGACCTCAGAGAAGGACTGGCTGGCCCACCTAATCCCTGTTGCCACTGTTTGGGCGGAGCTTTGGGTCAGGCCAACCCTGAGGTCTTAGCAAGTCCATGGACCAGCTGCCCTTAGGGTGCTCAGCTGTAGTGAAAGTGGGATGGGGATGTGGAACAGGATGAGGGGAGACCCCTTCAGCAAAATAGCAGGCATGAGAAACACTCCAGGGCTTAGTCTGTTCAGAACTGGAGGTGATCGTCTCCTTACCACAGAGCTGATCACATCACACGTAGAATGTGACCTCCCATTCCATTCCCCAAACCAGGAGAGAGCTCTAGACTAAGTGAGTCCTGTCTGACCACAAGAGAGAGATGGGAACAAAGAGGGAACATTTCCCACTACAGCCAGGTGAGGAAAGGAAGGAGCCCAGGGGACACAATCTTCAATCTTCTTCTGTACCTGCTGATGTACTCTGTGCTGATGCGCACGGGAGCTGAGTTGTTCTGGGTGGCCTGGAAAGCAGCACAGAAACAAGATGAGTGTTACAAGGGAGCTTGAGCTATATTTTCTCCCAGTCAAAGCTTCTCACAACTGTCCAGGCAGCCTTTAAAGATAGTGAGCTCTCCATTATTAGAGGTGCTTGATAGAGTCTAGGTGACTACCTGACAAGGCTGCAATGGAAAGGATTCCTACTAGATTAAATTGGCTGAACTAGGTGGCCTTTGAGGTCTCTTCCAGCCCTGAGCTTTGATATTTGGGACACATAGTTGAATGAATGAAGACTGAAAGACAACTTAGTACTTTGTTGGATGGATGATGGTTGACTTGTTAAAGAAAGTGATTGAATGAATGAATGAATGAAATTGACTAGATGCTCCAGTAAATAAGAGATATTTGATTGAATGAAGACTTGTTCACTCTTTGAGTGAAGATTGGTTCGTTGAAACAATGAATTAGCAAATATAAAGTGTAAATGAACAAGCTGATGGAATGAAGATTTGATGGCCTTTCAGATTCAGTTCCTTGGTTCCTGCTTTGTCCTCTTATTGTGCCCTTTATCCTGCTTGTCTTTCTTTTCCTTCTAAGTGTAGTCAAGAAGAAATGTTTTCAGGGCACCTGGGTGGTTCAGTCAGTTGAGCGTCCAACTTTGGCTCAGGTCAGGATCTTGTGGTATGTGAGTTTAAGCCCCACATTGGGCTTGCTGCTGTCAGTGTGGAGCCAGCTTCGGATCCTCTGTCTCCCTCTCTCTGCCCCTCCCCTGCTTGCACTCTCTCAAAAATAAATACACATTAAAAAAAAAAAATGTTTTCATTTGTGTGCTGGGCCTGGAAAATACTGCAGGCTAAAGAGTCCTTTTGCATAATCAAGATTTCATCTTAGGCATATTTGATTGTCCAGGCACATGGCCATGGTGACTGGTAAAACCTGCTTCAGGACTCATGGGAAGCGTGAATTTAGCATCTTGGCCAGAGAAGTGGAAATGAAGGTCACACCTGGGGCTTAGCCTGTTTAGCCCCTCACCTGTAGGCAGAAAATACTGTCTGTGGATTAGCAGAGGATGCCTATTCATTAAGAAAATATCTTCCCAAACATCCTTTCAAGGTGCCTAAAATCCCACCAATGGAATCACACCTTCTTTGCACAATTGCAAAATGAGGTAGTACATTCCAACAGTCTACTTTTCAGACTTGTGTTTTGGAGTAAGATCCCCGGTAAAATGTGAATGGAATAGGGGAAGAGATATCTGTGAAGCTCTATTGGCTGGATTAAGCAACTACTATTGCCATCAACTTCTCAAGTCAATTTAGTCTGTCAGCTGAGTTCAGTGCCCCTGTCAGATTCAGAGGGATCTGGGCACAAGCTGGATACATTTTGAAAGGGGGTGTGAACAGAAAATAACCCGAGCACTTGAGTGAGGTCCTGGGATACAGTCCTAGGCAGGGGCCATGGTAGAATACAGAGGATGAGGAACAGCTGGGGAGCTCTTGAAGTGTATCTGAGAAGGACTTGCAGGGAACCAAAGTGCAAAGAGAGGCCCAGAAACTTCCCTTCTTATTCCCCCGGGTCGTCTTGAGCTGGCCTGAGTTCAGAAAGGCATAATACTCGTCCTGGTGCCCCTCACCCTGCCCCACTTCTGGGGAGCTAGAGAAGCCAAGAACTTGAGAACTATGTGTAACTGGTATGGTCACTCCCCCAGCTCAGGGCATAAATTATGCTCACATTTTTTCTCCCATTAATTGCCTGAGATCCTCCAAGATCTTATCAAAAGGAAGTCCAATCTTCCCCTCTGGGGGCCTTTTCTCTTGCTTCATAGGACTGCTCAAAACCCTCGGGGCTAGCTCATTTCAACCAAGTGCTCCACCTCCCTGCTCAAAGCCCCAACAGCCTTGACCGCATTACTCTGAAGCCCCAGCTCTCATTCACATTCCTGGGCTCAGGCAATTTTCTCCAGGAGGAAAGTTCAAAGGGACTTCTAGGTCTTCAGCAGCAGAGCTGAGTTTTGTCACCAGCATAAGCCTCCTTTCCCACACCACTGAATTCCTCTTGGGGATCCAAGGGTCCTTTCTCACTGACCAGTGGTGCTTATTGGGGATGGTTATCCTGGGAGAGAGTCGAACAATTCTGAACCTCTCAAGGGCAGGGGCTGGGACTTCTTCCATTTGTACCCGGAAGCTCCTCTGTCCCCTAAAAACGATTACCTTTCTCCCTTGCTCTGCATCCCGTTGGATCCCGGGAAAGGCAGACTTTATCAGACCACAAAGGTCCTGTTTTGTTCTGCCAGGGCCTATTTACATCTGATAGCCTCAAGTGACTGCCAAAGCAGAAAGGGCCTCCTCCAAGGTGGTTGGCAAAGTCTTGCCCCAAGAACAAAAAATGAGAAGCTTCCTGCCACTGTTACACTTGGCTTCCTCCAGTTCGAACCCCAGGAGGGAAGTGACTTCAGTGACCATGAGTCAGGGACATTTCACACTGTGTCACCAGGTTCCTCATAAAGACCTTAAGGACCTCTGGGTGGGGCAGGGCAGGGAAGGAAGGAGCAAGAGAAAGTAGTCTCACATGTGAGCACCCTCCACAGGCATATACTTCACCAGCCCCTCCTGTCCCCAGTTAACCACTGCCAACTCCTCACCCAGACTTCACGTAGCCTTTGGGTAACTTTTTCTCTGACAAAAGGACTCTGGAAGCTAAAATTGCTAAGAAAAAAAAAATTCAGGCCAACCACACTCATTAGGATGGCTATTACTATAAAATAATAAAAAGGAAAATAAGTATCTCTGGCCTGTGTCCCCAGGAGAAATTGGAACACTTGCTCATTGCTGGCAGGAATGTAAAGTGCTGCAGCTGCTGTGAAAAAGGTTCGGGGGTTCCTCAAAGAGTTAAACTTAGAATTATCATATGATCCAGCAATTTCACTTCTAGGTATATACCCAAAAGAATTGAAAGCCGAGACTCAAACAGATATTTGTGTACCCATGTTCATAGCCGCAATGTTCACAAGAGCCATAAGATGAAAACAAGATGAAAGGATAAACAAAATGTGGTCTAGCCGCACAATGGAATACTATCCAGCCTTCAAAAGGAAGGGAGTTCTGACATGTGTTGCAACAGGGATGAATCTTGAAAACACTGCGCTAAGTGAAATAAGCCAGACCAAAAAAAGGGCAAATATAGGATGATGTCACCTACATGAGGTACTAGAACAGGCAGAAAGTAGAACAGGGTACCAGGCACCGGGGTGGGAGGAGGAACGGAGAGTTATTGTTATTGTTTGATGGGTACAGAGTTTCTGTTTGGAATGATGGAAAAGTTCCGGAAATATATAGCAGCGATGGTTATACAACATCATAAATGTACTTAATGCCACTGACTCGTACATATGAACATGGTTAAAATGGTAATTTTTTGTTATATATTTTACCACAAAAACAAAACATATCCAAGGCACCCTTCTTTGCCTAGAGCAAAAATTTGGTAGCCTCACTTCAATTCAAAGGCCCTCCTTGCCCAAAGGTGTGATTTTCGAAGGGGTCAAAGCAGCCTGTGCCCTCACTTCTGTTAGCTGTACTTGGGCAGAGATATTCCTTTCTTACTCTGTGGCTGTGAGATTAGATGGGATGAGAGATATGGGAGCATCAAGCCAGCACTCTGCACACAAGGACAATTTCTTCTACTTCATCCCGCCTGTACACTGTCCTGACTGGAGCGCTTCTAGGGGTTACAAAGTCCATTTTTTTCATTGTACAGATGGGGAAACTGAGGCTCACGGAGAAGACGTGAGTCTTCTGCCCAAAGTCATATACTTTCCTGACTCACTGCCCAGTGCTCTTTCCGCTGGGCTGGGGTGCTAAGAACAGACCCCCTTGGGACTGGGCAGTGATGACCTATGACCTCTGGGCTCTGAAGCCTCTTCAGGTGGGCTGGGATGGAGATCAAGTTACTGAAAGTTAGGATGGTGCCACATCCAGGTGAAGAGGCAGCCACTTCCAGTCTAGGTCTGGTGAGGATGCTTCACCTACCCCCAAGCATTTCCCTACCCATATACCCGCCCTTGGTCTCCTCCACCTTATTCTGTTCTCCTCTCCCATCTGACGGTGCTCCCACCCACTTCTCTAGCCTGTGTCCCCAGGAAACCCTTTCAGGTAAAGGATGACAAGACAGGACAAATTGATGGGTCAGGACAATAGGGTGCCCAGATTCATTTATCCAGTCCTCAAACTACCAAGAGCCCGCCAAGGCTCCGGTGAACATGGACTTGGAGGGCAGGCAGGCCTGGGGCCCAAGGTCAGGGGGCCTGCAGACACTTCCTCCTACTCCAGCAGCTCCACCAGACTTAAAATTCCCTGGCCTAGAGACAGAGCTTCGAACCTTCTACCAAGCAAGGCAGACCCCCTACTCCCAGCCCTGGGGGGGGGGGCAAACAGCAAGTTTACACTAGAACAACTCTGATGAAAAAGGCCTGAGGGCCAGAGTTAACCTTGAGCACAGCTTGTCACAAAGCAGTGCCCAGCATAGAGCTGATTTCTGAAAAATTTTGTTAAATTAAAAAGCTCTTAGCTTTTTTTATGTCATTTTTATGTCATTTTATGCAATTTTTTAAAATATCATCTCCACAATGTCTGAGTTAACACAGGCAGCAGAGAGTCTAGAGGGAGAGATGGGCAGAAAACACAATGGATCAGCCACAGAGACAGAGGTTAATACAGACTATGGGGTGAGGGATGAAGGCCCTGACCCTGCCTGAATGGAGGATCTGGGAAGGCTTCCTGACAGAGAGGGCTCCCAATTTGAAATCTAGGCAATCTATGGGAGATGGGCAGGTCCAAGGGGTAGACGGAGGAAGGTGGGCCAGTCAGAGAAGGTAGCTTCAGCACTGCCTAGGGAACCCTGTGCCCTGAGGCCCCAGTGTGAGCAGAGAAGGGGGCAGGGAGAAGAGAGGGTGGCTCAGGTCCCTTGATGGAGGGATGAATAGGGTGGGATGGGGTATGGCCTGCTGGGGAGCCTCAGGGGAGAACCCCACACAAGTGAAAGCTAAGCTCCAGGCCTTATAGGAGCCCAGGATGTGGAATCCCACCACCCTGGAAGAAGTCTCCAGGCTTTTTAGGTTATGTCTTAGCTGAGACTTTGGCTGGTTGTTAAGAGCTCTCTTTGGCCTAGTATCTTTCTTCCTGATGACCTGCAAACCCCCTTGGGCTGTGTCCTTTATCTTTGCCTGATACCTGCCTTCTAGGATGCTCCACTTCTCTGCCTCTGTCTCCACCCAGCAGCCCAGGGCTGCACTGGGGGTAGGTGTGGTATGTGGTGGGTGGGGAGTAGGGGCTGGGGGACTGGGTGGAGATAAGAAGGTAGCTCATCACAATTTGGAATCCTGTCACATGAGAGCCAGATGGAGCCCTGGGGACTCTCACCCAAACTAACCATTTTACAAGTGAAGAAACCTAGACCCAGACCTAGACTCAAGTAAGGAGTTGTTCAAGTCTATTCAGTGAGCTGGGAACAGACACAAAATTAGAACCCAGGCCATCTGACCCCAACTGAAGTTTTTCTCTTCAGAGTCCAGAATCTTGCAGGAAAGAAATAAGCATTTTAGTAGAGCAGTGAATCTCCGACTTAGTAAGTCAGCTTCAGATACTGCACTGAAATCGAATGTGGTCACTTTAGGCGATTCTTTGGCACTCGTTTGCTGATAAACCCAGACACAGGCACTGACACTCAGAGTAGCTTCTTTTATTAGATGCCCTGCGTTCCAACTAAGCCAAAATACCCTATTAATTTGTTTAGCTTATCATTAAACTGAAGGTACTACATTTAAAAATTCAGAAAGTGGGGTGCCTGGGTGGCTCAGTTAGTGTGTGTCTGACTCTTGATTTCGGTTCAGGTCATGATCCCAGGGTCTTGGGATCGAGCCCCATATTGGGTTCCACCCTGAGCATGGAATCTGCTTGAGATTCTCTCTTTCTTTCTTTCTCTCTCTCTCAAATAAATAGATAAATATTCAGGTAGAAAATTTGTAGACATTCATGACTAAGTCTGGAAACCCTCAAGAAACTGAGGAGCCTGGAAAAAAAAAAAAGAAAGAAATTGAAGAGCCTTGTTTGAGAAATGCTGGGCTGGAAGAACAGATGGGGAGGGGGTGGGAACAGGCCAGGTCTAAACTGCAGAGTCCGTTGTGATGGGACTGGACAGTGTGGGGCTGGACTCCTGCCCTCTGCTCACCCCACACTTCAGCCCTTGCCCTGTGACGGGGCTTGGGAGTGTCTTTCCTGTGGTTTTGACCACGTGGACATCTGCAGGTTCTAGACAGAGGTCAGAGTCCTTCCTGAGGGATCCTGAGCTGGACATGCCCCTTTCTGGGTCTTGGGTCTTCATCTGTAATATCATGGAGGGGACTTGCCAGGAGGGACTGGTGGGAATGTGTTGAGGGGAAGGGGGCAGGAGCATCTGTTTGTTAGAGCTGCCATGGTAATAGGTCCAGAGCTGAAAAGATCATCTTACCGTTTACTCTAATTCTGAGACATCATTTTTCGGAAATAATGCAAAAGGAAAAGGTATGGCTCTAGAAAAGACTGATAATCACCCTGTAGTTTTAATCCAGAGCTTGCCGCCTAGTTTGCAGCTTACATTTTTGTCCACAGATAATCATCTGGTCTTTGTTGCAGGCCCGGGAAGCCAAAAGGCCTCCTCCAAGCTCCCCTAGAGCCACATGTCCTCCTCTGCCAGAGTGATCTCAGGGTGTTATTACAGTCTGTGCCCCTGTCCCTCCCCCACCCCTACCTCTTTAAGGAATCTGAGCACTGAGCCTCCCAGGTTGCTTTCTTTCTTTCCATATCCTTAGGGCCCAGCAGCTCACCTGGACCACAGAAAGCACTCAGCTAGCTGAAGGAATTAAAGGAAGCAAGTGCTGCAGACAAACATCCTTCCCCTGAGGCCAGTTTTGCACCTGACTACCCAGAAGGAAGCCAATCAGTGATCAATGGCACCTCAGGGACACCAGAACTTGAACACAACAGGCCTGAGCACTGGCCTCCAGGGACAGGGAAGGCCAGCTGACCTTGATGAAGTAAGAACCAGCACTTGGGGCCACCTTTCTTGATTTACCCTCTGCTGGCCTCCCAGCTTCTTTGGCTCAGCAACGCCCAGGATTCCGGTCATGTCTGCCTCTGGCCTTCTAAAAATACTCCAGCTGCCCAACGCCTCCCAGATGTCTGAGAGCTGAGTCTGTGATTTCTCTGCTGGTAATGGGTCAAGCAGCTCAAGCCACTTCCTCTGCTCCCACCACCCAGCCCACCACCCAACCCCTGCAAGGCAGGCATGGGTAGAGGCCTGACTGCCTAAACCGAGAGACCTCAGACATTGTTGAGTACAGTCCCTTCTTGGAACAGATGGGAGAACTGAGGTCTAAGGACTTGCCCAGGACACTTGGACACTAGTGTCCTCCCTACCACACTCCCTACCACTCTATTTATGTCTGCTGCCACCCTACTTCTTATACGCTGCATGGAATCTGTAAACCGGATCTGACTTCCCCATTCCAGCTAAGCTCCTGTAAGCCCCTGACAGCAGAGGTGGGGAGGATCCCTATGGTCCCCATGGTGCCTGGAAGAGTGTCTGATCCAGAGTGCACATAAGTAAATGTAGATTAGATTAAATGATGTAGTGCCAGCCAGGGCTGTGCATGGAGCCTTGGGCTAGGGGACAGATCTCGGGTTCCAGTCCAGGGCCAGCCGCTGTGATGCTGTATGTCCTCATCATTTGCTCTGGATGATCCTCAGTTTCATGAGGGCTGAATGAGATGGGGTCCAAGGACTGAGCCAGCTCTGCTGTTATGAAGCCATGAACTGATGTCCTGTTGGGAATTTCTATCCCCTCCTCTGCTCCCCTGTGTGTAGGGAAGATGGCATGTCCTGCTGGTTTCACCCAGCTCCGGACTTTCAGCTTCTGTTCCTCCCTCCATGCCTCTGAACATCCCACCTCCCTCCATTTCCCTAGGCCCAGCCTTCCAGTGGTGCTCCCCTCTGACTCCACTGCTGGGTGCCCCAGGGGTGGATACTCCCCACCCCACTTACTAACCATATGATCTTGGGTAAGGCACTGACATTTTTATCACCTCTACAATGGAGAAAATAAGACCTACCTTAGAGGAATGTCAGGAGGATCAAAGAAAATTCCACATCTCAGATTTCAGGTCATAAGTCTCTTTCTGCAGAGTCTTCCCTGACCTCCCAGAATAGCTCAGGTGACTTTGCTGGCTCTCCAGTTCTGTCCTCCCCCCAACACACACCCTGTCCACACTGTGTAGTCATTGTCTCTGCTGGGGTTTCCTTGAGGCCAAGAGTCCACAGGGCCCAGTATAGCACCATCACAGATGAAGAGCACGATAGATTTGTTGACCAACAAAGTGAGTAAATAAAGCCTGGGGAAAAGGCAAAAGGTTGTGCAGAAGCCAGGGAGTCGGATCTAGGAGTGGTCTGCTTGATGGCAGGCTCTGGTGGTCGAAATATAGAGAGCTCCTTGAAGCTCTTCCCTCCCTTCTCCGGTGAATTCATCCTTCAAGATCCTGGGAAAGCACCTCCTTCCACGAGAAACCTGGTCACTGTCTCACCTGGGCACATGACACAGTCTAATGTAGGATTTCTTTACATGTCTGTCTCTGGCCTCAGGTAGTGAGTCCCCTGAAGACAAGATCCTGTTGGATCTTCATACACCAAGCACTAATCTGGCATGAGCCCAATAAAAATTGTAAGAAAAAGAATAGATGGAGGAAATGATTTCTGAATTTGACTGCGGGTTGAACCCTCCTTGTCTTCGGGATGATATAAGTTACCAAAATGAGAGAAGTAGAGATGAAATTATTGTCTTTCTTCCAAAAGCACCCTCCAAGCACATGTGGATTAAATGTGAGCTGGGGAGAAAGACTGATAAAGAGCAGTGAAAATATATTCCCAAACCCTGTCTTTGTCCCTGCACTTTTCTCTCTGTTGAGGAAAGACTGCAGAAACCAAACTTTAAGGGGTACCTGGGTGGCTCAGTAAGTTGAACATCTGACTCTTGATTTTGGCTCAGGTCATGATCCCAGGATCATGGGATTGAGCCCTGAGCTGGGCTCTGCTCTCAGCGAGGAGCCTGCTTAAGATTCTCTCTGCTCCTCTTCCCTGCTTGCATGTTCTCTCTCTCTCTCTTAGTAAAAAAGAAAAGGGGGCACCTGGGTGCCTCAGTTGGTTAAGTGTCCAACTCTGGCTCAGGTCATGATCTCATGGTTTGTAAGTTTGAGTCCCATATTGGACTCTGCTGTCAGCACAGAGCCCACTTCGGATCCTCTGTGCCCCCCCCCCCCACTTCTGCCCCTCCCCTGCTCTCTCTCTCTCTCTCAAAAATAAACATTTAAATAATAATAATAATAATTAATAATCATAATAAAGAAAAGAAACCAAACTTTAAGCATAAAAGGCTCCTGGATGTCCCAAAGATGTCCCTCAGGCACTTGATCTGAGCCTATTTACTCATATTTTACACATTAGTATTGCGCCTTTGGTGATCTTGTTGTAAACAGTTCACAGGTTAGCTGTCAGCCACCTTGGGGGTGAGAAGTTCCTCTTGCAAGCAGGTCCTGAGAGAGAAGCACCTAATGGGCCAGCAGAAGGGAGATAGAAAAACAAAGCAGTATTACATTGACAAAAGCACTTAAGAGCAACACAGATTGGAACCATTTAGTTCAAGCTGTCCTACAAATAAATGCTCTCCGGTATACCACTGGGTTTCTGCTCTGGGAAAACTCCTTTTTGGACCACAGTGTCCCTATCTGCAAAATGAATAGTTTCCATCAAGGATTCTAAGAGTTTATGATTCTGTAGAAGTTTCCTCACGTGAGACTTCCCCAACCCATGCAGGTCATATGACATTTCATCAAGGTCCAGACTCCAATATTCCAGGGTTTTGGGTAACGAGGCTTTTTTGCCACAAACTCCAAGGCTAGAGACTATCTTTAGGGAGAGTCCACCACAAAGCTGGGCTTGGCCCCTAAGGAGAAACAGAACTCCCCAGGAGCTGGCACAGAGGCTGTGTGTGGCCCTTGGTTTGTTTGCTACCCACGGAAGGAGTGAAAAGGAAGCTTGGCTCTGAGTACAACGGAAGTGCCTGAGATCTGACAGTTGCTCTCAGCACTCTGCAGCCAGGAAGGAAGTAAAACTGAGCATCTGGTATCTTCTACCTTGAAAGCCCATGGGACAGCAACAGGTGAGGCCTGGTGCTGGCCCGCTCTCTGGTCCAGAGAGTAGGCTGGCCCAAGGACTTGGGGGAGGGCAGAGGAAAAAGCCCTGAAACCGGTTCATGTGCTTGGGCAAATCTCTGTGCCTCTTTGGGCCCAGTCTCCATACTTGCAAAAACGGAATCGGGATTAAATTTGCTTGTGCCATATAAGGATTTCTGGAATGGTGAGCATTGGGAATACAGAGACAATTTGGCTACAAGGAATCTAGCAGGTTTCCTTGACAGCAAGGGACTCATAGTCTGGCAGAAGATAGTTACAGAATCATGGGATACATCATGATTATCAACATACATATAAGTGCTGAAAAACTCTCAACAGAGAGCACTTAACCCAGCCTGGAGGCCCAGGGAGAGCTCCAGAGAAGGTAAAGTGACTTGCCCAAGGTCACGTAGTAAAACAGCAGTCCAGCTGGGCCAGACTTGAAAGAAGGGGGAGTTGAGAAAGACATAACTAGATAGAAGTCTAGTCAGCCGGAACATAGTGCTGTCATCAATAACTGAACAAGTCTGTGAAGGAGCATTAAGTTTGACCTGATGGCAGGAGGAAGTGGGTTTTTGACCTGGGGTTTAAAGAGCAAATTTGAGTTTATCAGGCAGAGAAAAGGGGAGAAGGCTGAAAGCAGAGGGAAGAACACATTCAGAAGTGTGAAGTTGCTAAAAGAACCTGATGAATTCTGGAAAAATGCATATACATGTTGTGTTTGGAACAAAGAGTGTCTGACATCGTGAAACTGATGAGGTCAGGGAGGCTAGCAGGAGTCATGAGGTGAAGGGCCTAGAATGTCATGTTAGAATGTGGGGCTTATTTTATAGGGCAGGGGGAGCCATAGAAGGGTCTTGAGCAGAGGCGTGCATGGTAAAAATAGCATATTAGAAGGCTTGCTCTTGCTGCTAGGAGGGCAGTGGACCCGGGTTGGGGGAGAGGCAGGAATGATGATAAGGAGGCATCTAGATCAGTGTCAGACCCAACCCCTGTTGAGAAATTGAAACTTTTCAGGAGACTTACAGAGATGTTGAGGAAATGAGAACTGAAACCTAGGTCCTGCTATGGCTGTGGTCTGGGCAGGTGTGGTTAGCAAAGGAAGTGAAAGGATTAGGGTGACAGGCAGCTCAAGCCAGAGGAAGGTGGGATAGCTCCTGAGGGAATGTGGGAGCCCTGATCCAGGCTAGTGCAGGGTAAGGAAGGGGCTATGTCCCAAGGGACGCCAAGGGGGGCAGTCTGCTACTGAACGTGGTGTGCCCCACCAAGTCCCTGGCCCTCACTCCTGCCCTCATGAATCCCACTTCTTCCTGCCAAGCATTTGCTCAACTCTCTCCTGAGCTAAACTCTTCCTCCTTCCTCTCTCTGCCTTTCCAGCACCCTATGGTGCCTGACCAGGCTCTGCCCTGCCCTCCAGGGAGCCTTCCCTGAGCAGTGCAGGTTCCTGGATTCCCATAGCGCTGCCACCCACCTTGCCTAAGTGGGGATGTGACCACGCTCCGTCTTGAGGCTCCGTCATGTTTCATTCTGTGGTCTTGGTTCACCATGCCAGTCAATGTTACTTTGGTGCAGGTGTCCCTTTCTCATCAGGCTCTGCCCACAGGAGTTCTTTAGGAGTGACAGTAGGTCAGAATCAGACTCTGGGGGTCCCAAAGGAGCCACACTGCACATGCTTTCCCCTAGAGCAGGCACATGGGAGGGCTGTTTATGGGCTAGGCTGGTTGGTTCTTTGTTCTAAGGAATGTATTGAATTATGAGTCAAATAGGCAGATCCAGGTGGAGGGTCCTAGGTTAGTCAGGAGGCTGGCAGGAAGCAATTCACCTCTAAGGTTGGAGTGAAGAGATTTACTGAAGGAACTGCTGTACTGAGGTGTGGGCAGGTGAAAAGGAACAAACAGAAAGATGGCGAAGCACCTACCCAGAGATGAGGGCTGAAGGAGGGGTGGGAATCATGTTACTGAAGCCCAGTGAGAAGTAGGGCTGGCTGGCAGGAATAGGATCAAGAAGGAAGTGGAAAAAGCACCAAAGCAGGAAAGGAGCAGAGGGAGAAATAGCCCAAACTTCCTCTTCTCTCATCCTCTGGTGTCCTGTTTTCTTATTGTATTGTCCAAACCCAAGTGGAACTCAATTGGCAAGGGGTCCTGGTGATGAAGCCCAAATGTCCCAGCCTCCTTGGACACAGTGCAAGGCCAAGGGTCTGGGAGGGGGAGGGCGGTGGCACAAATAGAGATTAACTGTCTCGATTAACACCAGAGAGGTGTGAAAAATTGTCACACAGATGCAATATCTGAATGATGCCTATGGCCTTAACCCAGTTATTTCTCTGTGATCACTGCTGGGTTGGAGAAGCTTTTTCTGGTTGCCCCAGAGAGAAAAGCCCAAGCTTCACCTTTACATTCATTTTGTTATCACTTAGAAAACACTGTTTAGTCTTGATTGTTACAGAACTAGAAAACGGTAGAGCCATGGGGGCCTCAAGAGTGACCATCCCAACTTACACAGTGACGGAGGCCCAGAGAGAATGAGAGCTGAGCCCAGGGTCACAGGACCAATGTGAGATGATGTTGGAGAGTATGCAGTAACTAGATGATACAATTAAGGCCACATAGCTAGAAAGTAGCAGGGCCAAAATTCAAATTGGTCAGCCTGACTTAAAACTTGACTGAGCTTTTGGGCACCTGGGTGGCTCAGTCAGTTGAGCGTCCGACTTCGGCTCAGGTCATGATCTCGTGGTTCATGGGTTCGATCCCTGCGTCGGGCTCTGTGCTGATAGCTCAGAGCCTAGAGCCTGCTTTGGATTCTGTGTCTCCTTCTCTCTCTGTTTCTCCATGCTCTCTCTCTCTCAAAAATAAATAAAGATTAAAAAAAAAAGTAAAAAAAAAGAACAACCCCAAAAACTTGACTGAGCTTTTAACCAAGACCCCAAGCTGAGTGCCAAGTGGGAAGAAAGGTGATGGAGTTAGTGTGACCCAGCCCAAGATGCCTTGTCTTTCAGACCTGCCCATCCTCTCCTTTATGGTCAATACATTCACAAACCATCTGGGAGGAGTAACAGTGAGGTCACAGGCCCAGTGCAGTGTATGAGGACAGAGGGCTGAATATGAACAGAAGACAGGCCTGTACAGGCCCTTGGGTACGCCCTTCCTTAAGATGCTGTCCTGGGCCTTCTATTCTGTGACCTGGCTTCCCACACTTAATGTTCCATGGCTGATAAACCTTTGGGACTTCAGGCCTTCAAATCCATCCATCCAGCATGCCTTGTCCCAGGTGCTAGAGATATAGTGACAAACAAGATCTCCTCCAGAGATCTGTGGGGATGGAGGCATTGACAGGATGGGTGAGATGGGCAATACACATGCCTATTACAGAGCGTGATAAACATCATAAAGGAAGATTGCTTTAAAAAATTTAGAGCAAATATCCAAGTGGGAGACCCAAGACTGCAGTCCACCTTTGTAGGCTCATTTCTTGGGATAGTCAGACTGTTCCCAAACATGGCTCAGCCCATCCAGCCGGTGCTGTTTGCTCTCCTGGGAGTGTCTACCTCCTGTGCATTAAGACCCCTTCCAGGGCAGCCTTTCGGGGTCCCCTGTTGCAGATAGAGGCAGCCTTCCCCACATGGAACTACTATAGCACTTTGATTCTGTGCTTTGGAATTTCTTAAATTTTTTTAAATGTTTATTTAGTTTTGAAGAAAAGAGAGAGAGCGTGCACGCAAGCAGGGGAGGGGCAGAGAGAGGGAGACACAGAATCTGAAGCAGGCTCCAAGTTCTGAGCCGTCAGCACAGGGCCTGACATGGGGCTCAAACTCACAAACTGTGAGATCATGACCTGAGCTGAAGTTGGACCCTTAACCGGCTGGGCCACCCAGGTGCCCTTGTGCTTTGGAATTTCTTATTCAGGCTCAAACAATAGTGAGGGGGTTCTAAATCTTGATTCTGTTAGTTTAATTTTCCATTCTCTCCTTCCTGAATACTACAATAACCATTGGCCCAACTGTGGCAGCCCAGTTCCCAAGAGGAGGGGCTGGGTGTGTCCAGAAACTATGACAGAGTAGTTAACCCTTGGACACTGGAGTAGGACCATTTGGGTTCAAATCCTGCTTCTTACTAATTGTGTGATCATGGGCAAGTTGCTTAACCTCTCTGAGCCTCAGTTTCTCTATCCTTAAAGTTTAAATAATTGGGTGTTGTGAGAATCAGTGGGTTAACACAGTCAAAGCCCTCAGAACTGTGCCTGGTACTCCATAAGCATTCAAGAAATGTTAGCTATTGTTATTACAGCTATTATTAGGAGCCAGTGGGTGTGCTTGTAAACAACTCCTCATGCCCAAGCAAAGCTGGTACAGATACACAGGCTCCACATACAGCCGCACTTAGAGATGGAGCAGGGTGGGGAACTGAAACCCCATTTCAGAGATGAATGGAGACTCAGAGAAGGCAGGGCATTCATTCGTTTAACAAATACTTTTATTTATTTTTTATTTTTTGGGCAATTTCCACATGTCAGGCACTGCCTCTTCCCACATCACTTACTGAATCCTCAAAGGAGGGCCCTGTGTTTTAAACAAGCACCCCTTGGTGATTCTCAGCTTCAGGCGAGTCTGGGTAAATGCTTAGGTTCTAGGATACCAGTGCAAACATCTTGCCGCGTTCCAAGTTTGGATTTGGGTTTTACAGGGAATACCATCTTCTGGTGACAGATTTGCATAGCAGTTAACAGCACAGCCCAGGGACCTAATGAATTTGGTAGAAATCTCAGGTTGCCACTTACCGGCTGAATGACCTTAGGGTAAAATGGGGCTGATAATAGTACCTACTTCAAAGTTGTTGTGAGAATTAAATTATTTATGTGAATGCCGACACACAGTAACTATTATAAAGTATAAGCTATTATTATTACTGTGTCCAGCGTAGACAAGCATCAGAGAGAAGGTGGGGGTGGTGGATTTGATGCTTCTTATCCCAGGATTGGCTCTGCCTATAGCATTGGCGGTGTCTGTCTCTTCAGGGAGACTCACCACCTGCTCCCTTCCACGGGAAGAGCTTTCCTGAGCCAGGGAATTCCCTCCTGTAGTGCCTGACAGCAGCTCCCAGCATTCTGATGCCATGCGCTCTGCCCACAGCAGCACGGCAAGAATTAGATCACATCTCAGGGCCAAGGCCGGACTGGAAAGACAGGCAGCTTTAGGTGTTGGGAGTGTCTGTTTAAGAGCCCTGAGACTGAGAGGGGAAGTGCAGGTCCTGAGGAAGCTCCTCTCCGCCCCCTGGGCCAGCTTTGGCTGGGGGTGGTGTTCAGCTCGCCCAGGCCACAGGCCACGGGTGTGTGGATGTGCTGCAGACAGGGGAAGGGCGGGTGCCCAGGGAGGAGAGGCAGGATGCCAGGGCATCTGCCAGCCCTCCAGGACATTCATTTTGGCCCACTGCCCTCCAGCATGGAGCAGACAAGTGTGTTTTGTTTTGGCATTAACTGGGCAGGCTATGGGAAAATAGGTGGCAGGCTTCCTAAGCTGAGTGGGGCCTCCTCCTTTCACAGGCCAGCACACAGTGGTTGTAGACCTGCCACCTCCCAATCCTGCTGTTCCTCCCCTTCAACTCCATCTCCTTCCCCTGGTCACTGCCTGTCCCCTGCCCCGGTTCGGCCTGGGGGGGTCCTCTCCAGGGAAGGGACTCACAAAGGAGTAGCATCTCAAGCTGCCAGGCTGGGCTTTGAAGAAACTCCCTGGTGAAGCCCCTGTGTTACAGATGAGGAAATGAAGGTGGAGGGAGGGCCAGGGACTTCCCAGGTCTTCATGGGTGAGTCAGGGGCAAAACTGGGACTGTAGTTGGGCTCAACCCCCTCCCATGGGAATTTCTCTTTTTGTGTTTTGCTTTTTAAATTTACAAACAAAACCAGAACAAAATGAAGGGAAACTGAAGGAAAACACATGCGCATACAAAGGAAACTCACAGTTGTGGGCCAGCACAGTTGCAGGCATTTTATATAAACATTTCCATTTTTAATTCTCACCACAACCCAGCCAAAAGTCATTATTCCCCTTGTAAGGACGAGGGCACTGGGTTGAAGAAAGATTTCAGAACTCGGTCAAGAACCCAAAGCTAGGCGGAAGAGGAACCAAACATCTAGCCCAGGTTTGCCTGACCCCCAATCCCTTTGATGTCAACCCTCCTCCCAAACCTGACTGTTTTACCCATGGGTCCAAGTTTCCCAGAGTTGTAATCACAGTGCAGCTCCCAGTGGGAAGGCCCTCGTTGGTGTCCTGCATAAGTGGTCATTCAGCCTTCCCTGATGTATCCCAAGGCAGGCAGTCGCTAGCTTACATAGCTCCTCAGTTCTTTACAGATCACATACCTGTTATTTCACTTAACCTGTACCACCTCCTTAGGAGGAAGGACAGAATTTGTGATGTGCAAAAGGTCACATTCACAAAGTGCCTGGCAAAGACAGGGCTAGAACCTTGGTTGCCTGCCTCCTGATATCAAAACCATGTGACTGTCCGCTCCTGCTATAGCCCTGGGACTGGCTGTCCTCTCACCCCCCCTCCCATCCCCACCAAGTTGTAACACTCCCTGGCACAGGCTGATCAGATAATTCACTGTCCCAGTGCCTGCCTCTCAGGAACCCATCTCTGGCCTTAGATCCCTGTCACCACCTGGTGGAATCTGGGCCCTGTGTGTTCGGGGCACACTGCTGAGATCTTTGGTCTGTGTGTTGAGATTGGGAGCTCCTGGAGTGCAGGGCCTGGGTCTCATCCCAGAGACCTGCTTATGACTGAACCCAGAATAAGGGACTGGTTGAGGTTGAGTGATGTTGGATGGAATTCAAGGTCTAGTTCTGCCACAAACTCACTTTGTGTCCTAGGAAGAGCCCCGGTCCTCTTCTGCTGGCCACTGATCTTGAGACGTCATTCCAGCAGGCTGTGATTCTGTCTTGAGAGCTAATGGAGGAGACGGGCATACTCCCATACCAGGTTTACCAGAGGGCTGTGTTGAGGAAATTAGTTTAGGCAGGAGCAAAGGTTGATATGTGTGTGGGGGGGGGTGGGGTGGGGAGTGGAAGTACAGGGGAAAGAAAGGTGATTAGGGTAGAAGGGAGGTAATGGGGATAGGATCCACAGACTGCATTATTTGTAACAGCAGCATCAGCTAGCCTCAGTGGGGCTCAAACAGGGAATAGCTAGCATTTGGATGAGCTAATAGGTATTCCCCAGCAGGCTGAACCAATGTGAGTGGCAGATAATGAGACAGCAGGAAATGGAGTGAGGGCTGTGAACCCTAGCTGTGAGGAGGGTGGGAAGTGCATTGGTACAGTCTGGGCATATGGGATGGTGGCCACCATCTCTAGAGCCTTGGGTGGAGTGCCAATCTGTCCTGGGTGGCCACTTTGAACTGTGGTGGGGTGCCATTCACATTCTAATCATGCTCAAGGGCTGCTGCACACTTCGTATCCCTGCAGTTTCCCCTGGGAGTTCTGTGGAATATTGGGATAGCTTATCTTTCAATGCTCACTCATATGCCTGCTCTAGTCAGCTTTTAATCCTGGATCTCACTTAAATTTAGAATCACATTCCTTCTGGGAGATTGTACAGCAGCATGCTGGAGGAAGAGCATAGCTTCAGAATCACAGGAAGCCAGGGGCCAGGCCTGGCTCTCCTGTCCTAGCTGTGTGACCTTGGGCTGGTCATTTCACTTCTGATCTTTAGTCTGTGAAATCTGTGAAACGGGGTCATATGTATCATGAGAAGTTGTGAAGGTTAGAAACAATGTAAATAATATGCCTACTTCAATCCCTGAAACATCGAAGAGGCAAAATAAATGGTAGCTGTTATTAATTCCTTCCTAGGGTAAGAATCCCACCTGTGGCCTCCTTGATGGAAGGGAGTTAGCATCTACTTGCACTGCTCCAGGGATGGGGGAGCTCACCCCTTCTAAGGGCAGGTTGGTCTGGAAAACCTTCTTCCTTAAATACAGCTGAGACCAGTCCCAGTTCGGTCTCTGGGGCTATAACGCATGCTGCTCTGTGGTCACAGGACAGCTCTGTGGTATTTCCCCCAAACAGTGTCAAGGGATCTTACATCTGGTAGCACAGTGCTTGCTTGCACTACAGGAGCAAGGCTCTGGAAGTTCCCAGCCTGGTTCAAAGGGGTACATTTTAAGTCAGGCTTGTATAAGTCACAGAAATCCCTTTCCCATCCCTGTGAAGTTAGGAATATACGGTTGTATCCTCCTGAGTCTGCATTTTTCCTGGGTGAACTCTCAATTCCCTGAACAAGAGGCAAATGGGAGAACTGGATTCTGGTCCCAAATCCATCACTTCAGGGCAAATCACTTACCTTCACTGAGCTTCCAGTTACTCATTTGTAAAATGAATAAAATAACACTCTTTCACAGGATTATAGTGAAGATTAGCCCAGAAAAGTAATATGAAAGTTGGGGTTTTGGGAAAGGCATTTAGTAAATGTTAAACACATTTCTTGTTTTAAACCACATTTTTGAAAAAGCACCCAGCAGGTAAGTCCATCTGGTGTTGCCTGTTATTTATTACACCTCCAAAGAAAATCATCTCAGAAAGTCAATGCCGTTCCTGGTTTTAGAATAATGGCAAATCAGGTGGAGGATGCCCTCCTAAACCCATAAAATAAAGCCCCAGGGTTGTACTTCATCTGTGAAGAGCCTACTAAGTTCCAGGCTCATTCACTTACCTTATTCTGTGGTTGGGGACCAAGGCTCAGAGAAGGCCCAGCATATCAGTAGTAGAGGTTAGATCCCGAATCTCATAACATCTAGCAATTTTATACCCCTAGTCCTCACTTCTATAAAAGAGAGGTGAAGGGAGGATAATCTCTGGGCCAGACTAGTTGCACCCAGGACTAAGATCCAGCAAATCTTTGTAAAGCACCTTTGTGTGCATAACACTGTGTCTAGGAAAGCACTGTTACCCACTCCCCACCCCACCCCCACTATCTTAGTAACATGCATGGAATGGCTGGTCTGGAAATCAGCCTTGGTGAAGGCTGAGGCTGATTCTGTCTTGCTCTTAAGAATCTGTATTCCCAGTGTCTGGCACAAGGCTTGGCACAAAGCAGGACGCAGCAAATGTTTTTTGAATGAATGATAAATCAGTAAGCAATTATTGATCACCGACTATGTGCTAGAGCCTGTGGTAGAAGGAATTCTATTAATACAAGCCTGTGGGGCTGGTATTATATCCCCATTTTACAAGCCAGAAAGTAAAGGCTGAAAGCAGTGAAACTGACTAGCTCAAAGCCTCACAATTAATTGGTGCTGGAGCCGAGATTGGAGCCCAGCCTGGCTACCTCTTGCCTGGGCTCTAGCTGCTGCCCCACAGCTGTCGGGGAGTTGGGTCTCCACCCACTTATTCCATTGCCCCAGGCGTTCCCTGATGGTAATTGAGGACTCTGGTGAAGGGCTGACTTTTGAATGGCCTCAAGGAAATTAGAAAACGCAAGCCTGATTTCCTGGTTCCTACACAATCTAGCTCATGCATAGCCTTCTTGTACAAGAATCTAGGTAATTCAGTGTGAACAACCTGGGTTCAAGTTCCATCTTGAACCAATTTCTCGCCAGTTGTGGCCTTGGGCAATATACTTGGGTCTCTCCAGGCCTCACTTTCCTCTTTTGCCTGACTACTCTTCTGAGAACAGGTGTCCGGTACTCCAACTTCTGATAAAACTGTGGGGCAATCTAGTTCACTCTTCGCACATCCATGTGGCTCCGGAAGAGGTATTTTCATTCTTCTAAGCAGCTCAAGAAAGGCTGAAAACCCTACCCCCAGATGGTCTTGATGTGTGGGGAGGGGGCTGCGTGGATGAACAGCCTCACTGGCAGATGAGGAAGGTGGAGCTACATACCCAGCTACATAGAGGCAGGCAGAGTGGACTGAGATCCAGAGGTCCTGACTCCCAGACACGAGTTCCCTCCGTTGCCCTTGCTGCCTCCTTTACTTTTTCTCACAGTTATCATTGGCACACGTTTATGACCCATAGAGTGTAGTCGTGCTGTGTGACCTACATAAAGTCTCCCCTCTTCTAAGGGTATTAGCCTCCCTATCTGTGAATTGGGGATCCTGGTCTTAACAACCTCGAGGTTCCCTTCCAGCAGAGAGTCCGTGTTCTTTGACTTGAATGCCCCGCACCAGAGAGCACTTTCTCCTTTGCAAGGCAACTAGACACCCCCCTGTCCCGCCCCCACAACAGTCAGACACCTGCGGCCCGCTGAGAAAGGACTTGTCCACGCTCGCCCCCTTCATGCTTGCCTATTTGGCTAACCCATTCGCTCACCAGAGAGGGGTGTTTGAGGACCGAAAAGAAGGAAAAAAACAGAACTCTCCTGCAGCTACAAGCATGCTACCCTCCGCCCCCAAGGTAAAAACTTCAGAGCGTCGTCCCCCTAAACACACACACACACGGACACAGAAACGCTGCGGCCCAAAAACCTGTAGGAGGTGGGGGCGGCTTGTGCGCGTGCGTCGGCGCGGAGCTCTCTCCCGCCCACGTGCGCGGCTCCGACTGCAGGCGCGTGCCCGGACGGCTGGCGGGAAAGCGCGCGGGAAGCCCCCGTCTGGCTCCCAGTGTGGGGGAGGGAGGACAAGAGGCGTTTGGAACGTGCCACTCTCGGAGAGAGGGGGGGGATTTTCGTGCTCCGCTAGCGTTTCTATCCCTTCTATTCCCCGACCGATCCGTTAGTTCCCCCCCCGCCGAGATCCAGAGCCCCACGCCGCCGCCACGCTCCTTCCCTGCAGTGTGGCCCGGCCCCTCGAACCCAGCTCTGGACTGAGTTGTCCCCTCCGCCGCCGGAGCGGGGCGCTGCGCCACTTGGTGGGGCCGGAAATTCCCGCGGCCTGAGTGGAGGAGCCGAAGCCGAGAGCGCGGCGCCGCCTTCCACCTCCCCGGGACGGGCGGGGGCGCTGGGCCCTGCGAGGGCTGGGCTGCCTGAGTGGGGGCGGGGGGCCGCGTCTGCTAGGAGCTGCGGCGCCGGCGGGCGGGGAGCCGGACGACGCTGCTGTTCGAGAGCCGCTCGGCGAGCTAGGAGACCCTGCGCCCCAGCTCTAGGGCCCCCGCCCCCTTGCGGTCTCCGCCTCCTTCCCCTCACACACCCCCCGGGCCGTCCGAGCCCCAGGCCTTCCCGGCGCTCCTCCTCCTTCTCTTCACACTCGCCCTCCGACCCGGGTCAGCCGCCCGCCGGCCTTGCTCCCTGCCGGGGGAGTTCTCGTTCTCAGGCTCTCCTTACACACACAGACTCGCTTGCGGGGCCTCCCCTCCTCACGGCCCTCCACCTCCTCGTCCTAGCTGACGCCGCCGTCGGGGGAGGATTGATGTCCCTTCAGCATCATGCAGCCGCCGCCGAGGAAGGTGAGAGTGCAGCCGGGGGGCTTTGGGGTTTGGGAGGGATGTGTACAAGGGACGCGGCTGGGGCGACCCGCTGCGTCCCCTCCCCCTTTTCGCTAGGGGCCGTGACCGCCGTCGCCTCGGGCTTGTCACCGAGTTGCCGGCGGCTCCAGGAGGGGGCCACGCGAATGAGGTGTCTTTCCGACGGAGGGGCGACCCGGGCTCGTCCCTTCCACCGCACTGGAGACCCCTAGACATTTCACAGAGTTTCGGGTGTGCATTTGTGTGCGCGCGCGCATGGCAGTGCTGCTCGCTGCAAAGTGCATTCTCGGGGCTGCACCTAGGGGAGGCGGGGAGCCCCTGCAGCTTTGCAGAGCCTGTGCTTGTGTGATTGTTTAGTCTGTGCCTGATTTGAGCCCTCCAGCTGCTTGTCGCCACCCTCGTCCGTTTGCAAATTTTCAGGGAATTTGTTTCTAGTCTTAGCCGTAAGGTTCGGCCTGCTTTTCCCACGGGGCGGCCGAGAAGTTGGACTAGTTACCGCCCCCCACCCCAGGGGAAAACAAGAAATTATGCCTTTCTCCCCCCACCCCCAATCCTGCCCCGCCCCTCCAGCTAGGGGGCCTTGAGGCAGTGGTGCTGCTCCCGGAGAGCGTGAAATGGGCAGTGCGTGGCGTGTGCACGGCGATCTGGGCTTGGGGTGGGAGTGACGGGTGCTCCCGGCGTGTCAGCCGCTTCCCCCTAGCGCCCTTCGAGAACTGTTTCACTGTCCTCTTCCCCAGCGTTCCCAGGGGCTGAGGCTGTGTCCTTGTCTTTTTAATCCTGCAGATGGTTACTTAGTGTCTACTCTGGGCATTGGGTGGAGAAGGCTGTTCTGTCCTCCCCTCGTGGACAAACCTAACTCGCTCGTGTCTGCTTCTTTCTCTTTCTTAATCCGGGTTTCTCCAGTTAAGTGAGTCTTTTTTTCTTTCACACATGTACCCCCCACCCCTCCGGGTTAGCACGGCTCTGGTTGGGGGGGCGGATTCCAGGCCCACTGTAACCTGGAACCCTGGCGAGAGGCACTGGCCAGCTTGCATTTGCTGTTCTGTTTGAAGTGGAGCCGCCACGGGGACCGGCTTGCTGGGGTGGCTTAAAAGCACTGCATATGCTGGAAGGTCACTTTTGCTTTCTCCTTTGTGAGAAAGAGATTGTGATTTGATGGGCTGTCAGCGAGTGGAGGGCATCATCCTGAGAGACAGTGTGCTTTCTCGCAGCCATTATGGAATAATTTATGTAGTCAATTTATGCATATGATTTCATGATTGTGTAAATTTTGGTCCTTAGATATTAGGCATTCCTATACTCCCTTCTGCCATCTATACTCAGCTCACCTCCCCTGGTGGTTGAAATCTTTAAGTCTTTTTTGGAAGAAATAGAAGACAGGGGCCTTGTAAAACTCTTCAGAAGATCTACTACATGTGTACTGAGCTTGTGCATGAAATGGAATGACTGGAAGCTTATTTTGCACTTATTCATTGTGTAATTTTTATACTCTTTTACTTTCATTTAACCTCTTTCAGGTTATTTGCCTAGTTTTCTCATTAAGTATCGTCAGTAGAACAAAATAAGGTGGCTAATAATGGATTTATGGCCTTTACAGAAGTGAGCAAGAGTTCTATATTCTGACAAGTATTAAGTATTTTGCTTAATTATTTTGTTGTTAAGGTTGCAGTAAGGCCTTCATAAATGTATGATATATTTTAGGTGAAAGTTACACAAGAACTGAAAAACACTCAAGTTGAGCAGATGACAAAACTTCAAGCCAAACATCAAGCAGAATGTGATTTGCTTGAAGATATGAGGTAAGATTATAGTAAATAGTTTGAGAACTTTTATATCTTTGTTTCAAAGAACCATTGAGTTACCAAGCCCCAGCAACTAATGATGGAATTTCCTTTTGGATTTCCTGCTTTAAGGCTGTTAGAGCTTTGACTCAGCTAGAAATTATAACTGGAACTAACGCAATGCAAACTTTTTTTCCTTTAGTGGGGGAACCTATGACCTACACATACTGTCATGAAAAAACAAGGGTCTTAAAAGTTTATTAGTCAAATTATAATCATTGAAGTAGAAATTCTTAAATAGTCTTTCTACTGAATTGTAACATTTACTGACTTTAATGATTTCACATAGATTTTTTAACTGACACCTCTGGTTAATGGTTAATGTCTGAGGGTGAGCCAGTCAACCTCAGATGATTGCACACTAACACTGTTTGTTAGAACATGACAAATATAATTTTGTCTTTGAACATTAAATTTAGTGGGAAATGTGTTTATCATATTTTGTCATTACCTATATTCATAATTAAGATAACTTCAAGTAGATAAACTATCTTGCCAGCATTGTGAAAATCAGCATCTTTATTGAGGGAAGCATGATTCATTTTACTGAAAGAAACACCACTCTTTTAATAATCCTGTAATACAAATTGACAGCTCAACAAACATATTTTTGAAAATGATGGGGGGGCGGGGCACCTGGGTGGCTCAGTCGATTAAGCATGTGACTTCGGTTCAGGTCATGGTCTTGCAGTTTGTGAGTTTGAGCCCCGCGTCGGGCTCTGTGCTGACAGCTCAGAGCCTGGAGCCTGCTTCAGATTCTGTGTCTCCCTCTCTCTGCTCCTCCCCCGCTCATGCTCTGTCACTTTCTCAAATAAACATTAAAAAAAAATTAAAAGAAAATGATGGAAGATAATTTGTGTGTTGAAACAGAGTGGCTGCAATTCTTATTTCCCTTTAGTAACACATTTATCAAATTGGAGTTGGGTCCGTAAGCTTTATCAGTTACCTGTTTTTCCTGTGGTGCATAATTACATGTTAGTTTCATGAAAAATATGAACTGTGTGTTGTAATAAAATTATATGTGTTTGGATACCTGAATTGTTTGGAGCCCAAAGGTTTAAAGAGCTTCTTTTTTCCTCCCCCATATTTAATTTAGGTGCTATTTGTGAGTATTTCTGCTGTATTTTCAGGGTTTCTTAGTAAGGTATATAAAGTTAGTTGTATCCAAACTTGGATAAGATCAGTGTTTTCTGACTGAAAAGTATTCTGCATTTATTTTTTTGTTTTTCATGTGGCCACAGGGAAATTTTTAGACTTAAATAATTCCTGTGTAACATACATGAAACTCTTCAAATGGTTAAAAACTCAAAATTTTTAGCATCCATTAAGTGAAATAAGCTATCTTAGTAGAAATTTCTAAATGAAGAAAATAATAAATTTTCAGAAGCAATTCAGAAAGGCCAAATTAGTGTGTAAGTAAAGATCTTCTGTTGGGTCTGGATGGTCAGTGGTCCTTAAGTCCTGCTAATTATATATTCTAGAGATTTCTTGTTTACATTCTTTTCTGTTTTTCCCCTTTTGCCTATACCTTGGTATAGGAGCTTATGGTCAAGTATAGGGATACACAGTCACTGCTGAATTGATATAGTTTGGTGTGCTATTATTTAGTTGTTTCTATTATTGCTGACCTATCACATTTCACTTACGTTATTTCAATAATATCCTAATTCTTGCAGTAGTGTTCTCATATTTTCTAACCCCCCCCCCCCCACCTCTCCTTTTATGTCTGTCTTCCACATTGTCACCAGCTGGCTTTCTAAAAATGTTGTTTGGGATGCCTGGGTGGCTCAGTCAGTTGAGTGTCTCTTGATTTTGGCTCAGGTCATGATCCCAGGGTCGTGGGATCCAGCCCTGTGTCAGGCTCTGCGCTGAGCATGGAGTCTGTTAAGATTCTCTCTCACTCTGCCCTGCTCTCCTGTGCGCATGCTCTCTCTCTAAAATAAAAAAATAATAAGATAAAAACAGTTTATTTTATATTGGGTTCTCTGTGGCCTTTTGGATAAAGATCATACACCTCGTTGTAGCATATATGGCCTTCTGCAACCTAGCCACAAGCTTCCTTTCCTGGCGTAATACTACCATTTCATGCTTATTCATCCTTCCTTAATCTCCTTGCCCTGGCAGCTCAGGACTTCTGGTTATCTAATTGTGCTCTTTACATTCATGCCTTTATATATGCCAGTCTCCTTGCCTGTTGATACCCTTCCTCCTACTTTTTCACCTGGCAAATTCTGCTTACCACTAAATTTGCAAGTTTGTTCTTTGTGATCTCAAAGAATTTTGATTTTGCACATGCTTCTGGCTTCCCGGCTCATGTGAACTCCTTGAAGTGAGAGGCTAAGTCATTTTTGTATCTTTGTACCCTTTTAGGCTGGCAGAATTGTTAAATGAATGTAACTGGTTATATTTAAATGCACCTTAGTTGTTTTTAGGTGAAATGTTTTATTGTTCTTTTGGTAGGGGGCTAGAGTGGTGTCTGTTGAGCTTGTGTTACACTTTGATTCGTGTGGGCATATTTATTTATTTATTTATTTATTTATTTATTTATTTATTTATTTATTTATTTAAAAATGTATTTATTTTGAGAGAGAGCGAGCAAGTGAGTGAGCAGGGAAGGGGCAGAGAAAGAGGATCCCAAGTAGGCTCTGCACTAAACAGTGCAGGGACTCGAACTCACTAACCATGAGATCATGACCTGAGCTGAAACCTAGAGTCAGACGCTCAATCGACTGAACCACCCAGGTGCCCCTCATGTGGGTAGTTTAAAACCTACCGTGCTATTTGATGTTGAGTATGTCTATATTTACATATACTATGTAAATACAGAGATGGTTGGTGTTCCCAGGGATTAATAGAGTCCTTATTACAGAGTCAGTGTGTTCTTCTTTTATGTTAAATTATTGGAATGAATCCCTTCACTCCTTTATAGTTGTGAGCAGAATGCTATATTACCTACTAAAACGTGAATTTAGGTTTCTAACTTCCTTTTTTCTCAATGATAATATTGAATTGGAAGTTGAAAATTGTGTATTGTTGGTATTTATAATAACTTTAGTTGCTTGAGGAAGGGGGTAGTCTGCCTTTCTGGTCTGTCCTATCAAGTCAAATGACATTTTAAAAAATTCATTAGAAACCTCTGAACTTGGGTTCAGGTGTATAATACAGTATGTATTATATTGTAAAAGATCTTGCCTGCCATTTTTCTTTCTTTTTTTTTTTTTAAGTTATCTCTATTCCAATCTGGGACTTGAACTCACAACCTGGGTATTAAGAGTTGCATGCTCTACCGACTAAGCTAGCCAGGCACCCCTGCTTTTCTCTTTCCCAAAACCCCACAAATAATAGTCCTTCTCACCAGTGCCCCCTCTCCCCCATCAGTGTTATGTTCAATTTAGGTTAGTGTGAATCACTAAAAAGCAAATAGCTTTGTTTTGTTTTTCTTTCTTTCTTTTTTCTTTTCTTTTCTTTCTTTTCTTTCTTCCTTTCTTTCTTTCTTTCTTTCTTTCTTTCTTTCTTTCTTTCTTTCTTTCTTTCAAGATTTTATTTATTTAAGTAATTTCCATACCCAATGTGGGGCTTGAACTCACAAGCCCAAGGTCCAGAGTCACACGCTCCTCTGACTGAGCCAGCCAGGTACCCCAACTTTTCTTAATATAAAAAAATTGATAGTAGAGAAAAATTTTTATGATTTTTAAAAAAAAAAGTGAAGAAGAAAAAGACCACAATAATTATTAAGCTGTAAGTAGGAGATGTAATAGAAGATATCATGTGTTAAGCTCTAAATAGGAGAATTTCATGCTGGGTTATGGCTAGTTTCCACTCCCTTCCCCCACTTTTCATCTTCTGGAATTTTGAAGGGAGGAAACCAATTATGATACAGTATTTTTCCTTTGCTCTCCTCCCCTTCTTCAGTTCATTTGTTCCAGGGATGTATTTGGAAGCTGGTGTGTTCGGAGTAAAATTTGAGAAAGAAAGATAAACTCATTTGTTGTTAATCAGGGACATTGCTTTGGGGAGGCTTTATACTGAAGTGTTTCCTGTTGGCTTTTTCTGTCAGCTGTACATAAGCACACTTTACTTTCTTTTTAGTTTATTATTATTTTTTCTTTTTGCTTTCTAAGGTGACTTATAAATTTCTAAGTACTACAGCCTGTATATTGTTTATTAATGTTACATATTTAGTATTGTTTATTCTTATGATTTGCTAAGTAGAGGCAATAAAGAAAGTTCTTTGCAGGGATTCTGAATATAAAGAACTAACTTCTTAGCAGACATTTTTTAGGAGGTCATTATATAATATGGCAAAATCTCAGAATTTTAGAGTCTGATTGATACTGTCCCATTTGTTGATGAAAATGGAAACTGAGGCGCAGTGAGATGAAGTAAATCATATTGAGGAAAAATGCCATTTCTCTATTTTCTAGACTAGTGCACGATCCCCTCTATTTGTATTTCCCAAGGTTTTAATCAAGGAAATCATTATAGGTCCCATTTCTTAAAAACATCTTGCCTATCAAAAAGTACATTCTAACTAATAATTTGTTTTCTTATTTTTTACTTTTCATACGTCAAGCTGTAAATCAGCTTTGAATCACTATTTTAAAACTACTTACATGAATCCAGACAAAGGCAAAGATACTTGAAACTTGACCTCAGAGAAGGTTGAGTATATGGTTTCTCACAGATGTTCTGAAAAATGGAAACTGGCTCAAGAAGCACCTGTCTTTCTTTGTAGACACCTGGAGGTCTGGCGACCTCAAGTGAGGAATTACTGTGCTATAGGTTCTCTTTTTTAACCTGTAGGTTCATGGAACTCACTGGGGATTGGATTCTTGTCTGTTTATGGATTCTCTTTTTTTTTTGTTGTCTCAGAGACTGTTCGGTCTAGAAGGGAACCTTGGAAGTAATCTGGTATAGACTTTTTAAAAAAGATTTTTATCTATCTATCTATCATTTATTTATTTTGAGAGTGAGAATCTGTATGCACATGTGTATGCACATGTAGGGGAAGGAGCAGATAGAGAGGGAGAGAGAGAATCTCAAGCAGGCTCTGTGCTGTCAGCACGGAGCCTGACATGGGGCTTGATCTCATGAACTGTGATATCATGAACTGAAATCAAGAGTTGGATGCTTAACTGACTGAGCTACCCAGGCACCGCTAAGATTTTTATTTTAAGTAGTTTCTATATCCAGCATGGGGCTCAAACTTACAACCCCGAGATCAATAGTCACACACTCCGTCTGAGCCAGCCAGGACTCTTTTGAGAACAGTTTTCTTGAGACATAATTCACATACCATACAATTAACCTATTTAAAGTTTTTTAGTATATTCATGGGGTGTACAACCATCAACACTTTAACTTTAGAACATTTTTGCTCCCCCAGAAAGAAGTGCTGTATTTATTAGCAGTCACTTTCCATAATTTTCTCCAGCCTTAAGCAGTTACCTTCCCTGTCTATAGAAATGGAATCTGTAAAAATGGAATCAGACACTTTGTGGTTCTGTGACTAGCTTTTGCTTAGCCTAATGTTTCCAGGGTTCATCCATGTTATAGCCAGTACTTCATTCCTTTTTATTGCTAAATAATACTCTGTTGTATGGATATGCCATCACATTTTATTAATCCACTTATCATTTGATGGATTTTTTGGCTATTATGAATAATGTTCCTTTTGAGCACTCATGTACAAATTTTGTGTGGATTTCATGTTTTCATTTTTATACCTAGTAGTAGAATTGCTAGGGTCATGTGGTAACTCTGTTTAACTTTTTTTTTTTTTTCCTGTTTAACTTTTTGAGGAACTTTCAAATTGATTTCCAAAGTGGCTGCACCATTTTTTATTCCCACAGCAATAATGTCACGAAGGTTCCAGTTTTTCCATATCCTTGCTAATGCTTGTTATTGTCTGTCTTTTGATTATAGCCATCCTAGCGGGCATGAAGTGGTGTCATTGTGGCTTTTATTTGCATTTCTCTAATAGCCTGTGATATTGAGCATTTTTTCATATGCTTATTGGCCATTTGTATATCTTCTTTGGGGAAATGTCTATTCAGATCCTTTGCCCATTTTTAAACTGGGTTTTGTCTTCTTGTGTTGTAAGTTCTTCAACTACGTATATATGTGTGTATGTATGTATGTATATGTGTGTGTATATATATATATGTGTGTGTGTATATATATACACACACACATATATATATGTAAGCTGTTTGACTTGCAAGTATATACTATATTTGCACTATTTTTCCCACTCTGGAAGAGTCACCTGAAGTGATTCATACGTGCACTAAATTTTGAGAATTACTTAAGTGGTGGAAAGAATAAGGACTTTGAAGGTAGACCAGAGATTGAAACCCAGCTCTGCAGCTTACTATTTGGGTGATATTGGAGAAGTTACTAAGGTTCTCTGAGCCTCAGATTTCATAAATGTAAAACAAAGTTAATGCCGACCTTTCTGCTTTTCTGCAAAAGTTAAATGAGATATGTGAAATGCTGAGCATAGTAGGTCTTTAGCACTGGTAGCTACCATTGTTAGTGGAAATTAGAGCCTGGGAAGGATGTTGTCTTATTCAAAGTGACAATGGAGGTTATTGTGTTTCATTAATTCTAAGAAGCACGGTTTTATTTAATTTTTTTCCATTCTTCTGAAATCCAGATACATTTTACAATTGCTTTTGGCTTTGATGTAGTTGTCATTGTCTCTTCATGCATGGAACTTGCAGAATACGTATTGGCAGGCTTGGAAGAAAATCCCAGAGATAATGGTGGGAATACAAATGTTGGATCACCCGGGCTTTTGATGGTACAGAGGATGATATTGTGTGGAAAACTATAGGTTATCAGTGACTGATTCAAAAAAGTGATTCAGAAGATCTTGACTCCGAGTGTGACCAGTTCATGCACCAATTTATTTTATCTTTTTAAAATTACTCACAAATTATCCTAAAAATCTGACTAAATAAGCTTAAAAGCACTCTTTTAATAAGTATAAATAAAAATTGTAAGTGTTAGGGTATTGAATCAATTTAGTTGGCAGCATTTTTTCTTAGTGAAACATAAGGTGTCTTGGAATGTGTATTTTTTAATACGATGAAAACTGGAAGTAGCAGATCAGATACTGGACCCAGGTCTTTTTTTTCATTCATTCAAAATCATATTGCTTTTCAATTCAGAGAATTGAATTCAATTGAATTTGAATTCAGTTCAAATGAGAACTTAAAAATGATGTAAATCGTGAGAGGGAGCATTTTTAAAAATAGGACTGCAATGGTGGCTCAGTCAGTTAAGCATCTGACTTTGGCTTACGTCAGATGTGCTTTTCACGAGTTCGAACCCCATGTCAGGCTCTGTGCGGACAGCTCAGAGCCTGGAGCCTGTTTCGGAATCTGTGCCTCCTTCTCTGCCTCTCCCCCGCTTGTGCACTCTCTCTCAAAAATAAATAAACATTAAAAAAAAGTAGGGCTGCAGGGAAAAAGATCAAGTGGGACCATACTTAACATTTCTTTGAGAGGCACCTGAGTCGCTCTGTTGGTTAAGTGTCTGACTTCGGCTCAGGTCATGATTTCAGTTTGTGAATTTGAGGGCCCCCCCCCCCACCCCCCATCGGGCTCTCTGCTGTCAATACGGAGCCTGCTTTGAATCCTCTGTCCACCCCCTCTCTCTGCCCCTCCCCCCTCTCAAAAATAAATAAATATTAAAAAAATATTTGGGACGCCTGTGGTGGGCTCAGTTGGTTGGGCATCTGACTTTGGCTCAGGTCATGATCTCACAGCTCATGGGATCAGGTGCCGCATCAGGCTCTGTGTTGACAGCTCGGAGTCTGGAGCTTGCTTTGGATTCTGTGTCTCCATCTCTGTCTGCCTCTCCCCTCGCTCATGCTCTGTCTCTCTCTCTCAAAAATAAATAAACATTAAAAAAAAATATTAAAACATTTCTTTGAATGAAAAGAAGAAAAAAGAGTACCTCATTTTATTTATTTATTTATTTATTTATTTATTATTATCTTTTTAATGTTTATTTTTGAGAGAGAGAGAGAGAGACAGAGCACGGAGCAGGGGAGGGGCAGAGAGAGAGAGGGAGACGCAGCATCCAAAGCAGGCTCCAGGCTCTGAGCTGTCAGCACAGAGCCAGATGTGGGGCTCGAACTCATGAGCTGTGAGATCATGACCTGAGCTGAAGTTGGATGCTTAACTGACTGAGCCACCCAGGTGTCCCAAGAGTACCTCATTTTAAAATGAAAGGATAGTATGGAACTTCAACTGACTAAATGAATTTATGTTTTTAATATATATTTCCACAATATGGTCAGTTCTGGAGCAAGACTAAGAGTAGGAGGTACAAACTAGGCAGAGGAGGAAATAGGAAAATATAATTTGAGAGTCTGTTTACTAAAACTTTTGGTCACAGACCACTGCTTACTTGAAAGAGTCAGGGTTTTAACAATACCTTTTCCTGTTGCTATTTAATGGTTTATGAACTCATAAGCCATTCATTGTCCATAGATCCTTATATGCTCCTAAAATGTGAAGATTTGTTTCTGGATGGGATGGCCGTTGCAACCCACAGCCGGAGTTCACATTTATAGATTTGAACAGGGGATACTTTCATGAGCCAGATGGAATTAAACTAAGGCCTAGTAATGAAAGTGACCCACCACTTGGGTTAAAAATAGAAGTGTTAGAAGAATTTTTGTGTGCACTTTTTTTTAATTTGTTTTTTTTTTTAACCATACCCAGATATGTAAATATGAGAGATGGTGAAGGTGATCTTTGTGGTAGGATAGCTGTGATATATTAGAATAAGCACAAATTTAGAGGCATACAATCTGAGTGTGAATCCTAATCTTAATCTCTTATTAACTGTGTGACTTTGGCCTTAAGTCACCACAGGTCACTTAAACTTCTCTGAGCCTCATGTATCTTATCTGTAAATTAGTAATAATTATAGTATCTTATGGGATTATTTTGATAATTAAAACAAAAGTAATGCATATAAAAGCTCTCTTGCATAGTATGTGGAACATAATAGATGTTAAGTAAATGCATGTGGATTGTAATTTTGTTAAGTAATTGAGAACATCAATTCCGAATTATAGTCTGTGACTTACTCATCCCTAACAAGTTAACTTGTGGGTTAAAAAATGTAATGAGCCTCAAAGATAAATTGTTCAAATAATTCTAAAGAATTTCTTTCACCAAGTTCAGTAGTCCTAGGTACCTTCCATTTTTCTCTGTCAGTAATGATTCTTCTCATGACTGCTGGATGGCTTCTGCAACTCCAAGCATAATAATCTCAGACAACAATGTAAGTGGAGGATGGGGAGGGAAGAACAGTTTATGGAAATTTTCTCTGCCTTCCTCCCCTCTTTATTTCCTCTGGAGAAGGTCATTTCTACCAGAAATTATCTGAATAGACTTTCTCTTATGTTTTATTGGCTGAGTCTGCTTCATTTGGTTGTTCATGCCTAGCTGTAAAGGAGGCTGAGAATATGATTATATTCTTGGAGAGGTGGTCTTTGCCAGCAAGAAGTAAGGTATTGGTGGCAGTAATATGGCTTTTGCCACATTACTGTTTTGCCCTGTTTGTCACAGGGACCCATTTCTAATTTACTTATAGTGTTTCCCATAAAAGTGTAAAAAAATGTGTTGGGGTTTAACTGTGAAAGATGTAGCTGGATTTCCAGATGTCCCAAACAGACTAGAACCGTTTGTATCCCCTCCTACCAACTCCTTTTGAAATCAGTGTCTTAGGTCAGGAGTAGGTTTTTGTATTTGCTATAGGTAATGGTCCGATAGGCCTGTGGCCTCTTAGGATTCTCAGCGATACAGGAGTGATTAAATATCTTGCCTCTTTTGGTCTTCTGATACGTAGAGAAATGGTGGTCTAAGGGCCTCCCAGGCAGTTGGTTTTTGTTTTTGTTTTTGTTTTTGTTTTGTTTTTTGCTGAACTATTTTTACTTCTAAGGTGAAAGCATTAGTAAGTAGTGAAGTGGCTAAAATGAAAGCAGGGAAGGACAAAAAAGAGCTAGAATTACTCCTAGCTGAATAATTTGCCCCTTAATGATTGAGGATTGGAAATTCAGTCTTGGAAATACAAAGTACTGGAAGAGGCCTGTGATGGTAAGTTGATGTTTTTCTTTGTAAATTTTTTGAATGTTCATTTGAATCCTGCAGATGCCGTTCTGTTTTATTGGTGTCAGTCTTCAGGAATGATCTGAGTCTGGTTTGTGCTGTCTATTCTTCAGTGACTAATTTGGGAATTAGGCACAGAAACTTGTAACCCTCTCTTTTGTTCCATTGCTACAGATTTCCTGTCATGCGTTGGTCAGGGCTAACTTAATAAAACTTTGGCTGGTATTTTTATTTCATCTCATTGTGTCTTCACAGTATTCCTTGGTCATGCTTTATTTTAACATTCCATTTGATTTTTTTTTTTTTTTTTTTTTTTTGGCATTCACATAGGAGTGTCTTGTCATCCAGATGTTTTCTGTTTTGTGAACTTTGACATAATCCCAATTCAAAAAGAAAATGTTATTTCTGGTATTATGAAAAGTGTCACCATGTCTGTGGCTCCACAGGAAACAATTGGGAGCATATATCCCTTGATTATATGTTAGCGGTATTTGTTTTTCCCCAATGGTGGTTGGAGAATAGGGATTAGAGGCAGAGACTTTATTGTATATCTTTTTTTGTATGTTTTGAATTTTGAACTATGTGAATCCTACCTACTCTCAAAACTAAAATTAAATGATTTAGTATTGGTAAATATTTGGCTTTTAGTTTTTAGTGAAGTTACTTCTATATTTTATGTTAACACACTTTGCAGGTTATTTCTAATACTAAGAATACTACAAATATTAAGAATACTTGATACATAAACTTATTTTCATAAAATGACTTGTCTTCACCTGGTTGTAGTTTGGAGTTGGGGAAATAGTCTCTGTGTACTACTGTGTTTCTTTCTTTCTGTATTATGGAATTGTTTTATTCCAAAACAAGTACACATATTAGGTGGTTAGATTCCTGTCCAGCCTCAAATTTTATTTTAGCTAACTTTATCCAAAGGTTTTACATTATAGTCATAATTAAAAATATTATTTCTGTGGTAATATGTATTTTGCATTATTAGTCAATTCTTTCCATGGGGGAATTGTTTTCTGTTTTACTATAGAGGTGTTTTAATAGTTTCCTCAGCTATATTGAGTTAATTGAATATTTTTAGTACTGCTTTTTCTTTGCTTGCATTTTTAGCTGGACGTCTTTCTGTTTTTCAAGTGGTTGTTCTAGGTGTTACACCATGCATCTTTAATTCATCACTGTATACTTGGAATTAATATTATACCACTCCACCCAAGACACTTACAGGTCCAGTTCTGATTACTTCATTCCAGACTTTGTGCTGCATACCTTATTTATTTTTTAAGTTTATTTATTTTTTGAAAGAGAAAGAGAGAGGGAGTGCAGGCGAGCAGGGGGGACAGAGAGGGGAACAGAGGATCTGAAGCAGGCTCTGTGCTAATACTACAGAGCCCAATGTGGGGCTCTAACTCCCGAACCATGAGATAATAACCTGAGCCGAAGTAGGACACTTAACTGACTGAGCCACCCAGGCACCCCTATGCTGTGTACTTTATAAACGCCATGATATGTTAGTTTTTCTTTAAACACACTTATCTTTTGAAGAGATTAAGACATAGAAAAAAGTCTTTTATATTTACCAATTTTGACTTTTCTTTCCTTCCTCAGACCACATAGGTTTGAGTTTCCATCTGGTATCATTTCCTTTTGGGTTGAAGAACTTCCTTCAGCATTTCTAGTGCAGTTCTACTGGTGACAGTTCTCTTAACTTTCACTCGTCTGAAAATGTCTTTATTTTATTTTTCTTTATTCACCTTCATTTTTGGAAGGTAATTTTCGCAGGATCTTGAATTCTGTGTTGACAGTTGGGTCACCCCATTGTCTTCTGGCTTTTAATGTTTCTGATGAGAAACCATATATATACACACACACACACACACACACACACACACACACAAACACATATTTATATACTTGTTTTCTTCTATGTAATGTACCTTTTTTCCTGATAGCGTCGTTCTTCTTTATCTTTGTTTTTTTTGCAGTTTGAATGTGATGTGACTAATGTATCTTTTTATTACTTTGCTGGGGGTTCACTGAGCTTTTTGGATCAACAAATCAGGGAAATTTGGGGCCATTATTTCTTCAAATTTTTTTTCTGCCCCATTTTCTCTTCTTCCGTTTTTGGATTCCAAGGATATGCATATATTAAACTGTCTGATAATAATCTGTGTTCTTCAGAGTGAGTAGTTTCTGTTGATCTGTTTTCTGGCTCATTGGTTCTTTATTCTGTAATTTTTTTCCTTAAAAATAAAAAAAAAATTTTTTTTAACGTTTGTTTATTTTTGAGACAGAGAGAGACAGAGCATGAATGGGGGAGGGTCAGAGAGAGGGAGACACAGAATCTGAAACAGGCTCCAGGCTCTGAGCTGTCAGCACAGAGCCCGACGCGGGGCTCGAACTCACGGACCGTGAGATCATGACCTGAGCCGAAGTTGGCCGCTTAACCGACTAAGCCACCCAGGCGCCCCCAAATTTTTTTTTTAATAAAAAAATTTTTTTTCTTTTTATTTTAGAGATAGAGAGCAAGCAGGGGACAGGGGCAGAGGGAGGCAGGAGAGAATCTCAAGCAGGCTCCACACTCAGTGCAGGGCCTGATGCAGGGCTCAATCCCAGCACCTTGGGGTCATGACCTGAGCCAAAATCGAGTTGAACGTTCAACCAACTGAGCCACCCAGGCACCCCTTTTTCATTTTTATTTTTTAGGATTTTATTTTTCAGTAATCTCTACCCCCCAATGTGGGGCTTGAACTCACAACCCCAAGGTCAAGACTCACATGCTCTACTGACTGAGCCAGCCAGGTGCCCCTCTTCTGTAATTTTTAGTCTATTTTTAAGTCTATCCGGTGAAGTTTTCATTTTTGATAGTGTACCTTTAAGTGGTTGAACATATTTATAATCACCATTTTAAAGCTCTTGCCTGCTGTTCACAACACTGGAGTCATATTGTGGTCTGTTTCTGTTGATTGCTTCCCTCCACTCCCTCATTATGGGTCACGCTTTCCTGCTTATTTGCATATCTAGTAAGTTTTGATTTGGATTTTGTGGATGGTACATTATAGGAAGTCTCAATTGTGTTGTCTTTCTTTAAAGAGTGTTGAAATTTGGCGTTTCCACTGAAAGCCTGAGTGCCCAAGGTGTGCAGAAATGTCTCTATTCTGTCTGAACTACAATTCTGATGTCTCCCAGCAGTGTGCAGCTTCTGGTATCTGTTCAGCTCTCAGGCCTGCAACAGTAATTCTCATGGAGACTCACTCTGGCTTATATGTAGCTTGGTACTCAGCCAAAGATGCCCAAGGAACCCCCATGCAGATTTCTGGGAACACCCCTTCTGCATTGTTGCCTCTTCTCCAGTATCCTGTCCTCTATAAAGTCTAGCCACTCCACTAGCTCAGGACTCTGATTTCTGCATCTCAATTTGGTGAGACCGTTATGCTTGGCATAGACTTCACTTCCCTGTGATGAAGTTGGGAAAGTTTCCCAGGCAGAAAGCTGGGGCAGATGTTGTACACATCTCCTGTACTGCCAGTTGTTTCACTCCTGAAAATAGTAGAGTCATATGTTTTGTCTAGTTTTATAGCTGTCACTCGAGGAGGGCTAGTCTGGTACCAGTTACTTCATCGTGTCTAGGAAAAGTCCATTTCTCAGATGTGTTAGAGGAAGATACTTAACTGTATTTAAATACATAAGATTATGTATTTATGCATGTTTAATATCTATGTAATCCTAATTAATCTTGTGCTTTTAGATGTAGGAGTTTGGATATTCCATGTATAAATGTATTCTGTAGGATGGGAATTTTTTAACACCTTTATTAAGATATAATTCTTAAACCATGTAATTCACTCATTTAAAGTGTATAATCCAGGAGCTTTTAGTATATTCAAAATTGTGCGTCTATTACCACAATCAATTTTAGGACATTTCCATTACCACAAAAAGAAACCCCATACCCTTTAACCATTACCCTTCCCCTTCCCCGCATTTGCCCAGCCTTAGGCAATCACTAATTGCTTTCCATAGATTTACTTGTTTTGGACATTTCATGTAAATGGAAGCAGTTGGCTTCTTTTACTTAGCATAATTTTTTCAAGGTTCTTCAGTGTTGTAACATCTATCAGTACTTTATTCCTTTTTATTGCTAAATAATATTCCAGTACTTAGATATACCACATTTTATTAATCCATTCACCAGTTGATGGACATTTGGGTTGTTTCACTTTGGCTGTTATGAATAACTGTTTTATGAACATTCATGTACAAATTTTTTAATGTACATATGTTTTCATTTTTCTTGGGTGCCTAGGAGTGGAATTGCTGAGTAATATATTAAGTCTGTGTTTATTCAAGGAACTGCCAGACTGTTTTCCAAAGGGACTATACCATTTTTCATTCTCACCAGCAATCTGTGTGGGTTTGATTTCTCCACATCCTTGTCCACACTTGTTGAACATTAATTATATCTCAGATCCTCCCAGCAGCAATGTATTCTATAATTACAATTGTTATTATTATTATTCCCATTTTATAGATGAGGAAACTGAGGCTCGTAGTGGTTAAGTGTCTTGCCCATGATCAGAACTAAGAAATGGAAGAACTACGTTTGAACCTGGGTGTATCCCTGACTTTTAAAATTTAAGTTCTTTCTCTCATTGAAAACTGTCTTTAAAGGCATTTGATAATAACAGTTGAAATCGAGTGAAATTTTCACAGTATTTCCATGTATCTTTTCTTAGCCTTTATTAGATCTTGGTAGGAATCCATGGAACATAGGACCATCTTTTCCCTGGTTTTTATAGCTGGACTCAGTTTTTTTGAAAGTTAGAAAACAGATGTCTTTCACTTGGGATTATTTTAAATAATTGGGGGTACACTATTTTCAGTGCCTACCATGTCCAGGCATTGTGGACGGAGTATGGTATCTTGTTTCAAGAACTACTACTTAGAATAGATACCAAAGAAGGGGTGTAAGATTCAATGCCTTGCACATCTTTGAGTCTGGCTGATTAGTGTAGGAGTGGAAGAAGATATGTGATCTGGAGTTTCATGTTTTTTTCAGATCCAGGCTTGTTGAAGGATTGTGTGAAACACTGAACTTCTAGGGAATCTCTTAGCTCTTCTGATAATTATATCAGGTTTAGGTTATATTTTGAGATACTTCCATAGTCAAAAATGCCTTTTCTGTCTTTTTTTTTAATGTAAATTAAGATCAGGCAGTTTTGTGATAACTGAATGAAGGATGTAATAGTTTCTGAATAGCTTGTCTTGCTATTCTGACCACCTAACTAACTATGTTTATTTTTAACTTTTTGGCTGTGTACCTAAAATAAAATATACTCCACAAATAGCTTAGAATCAGCTTATTTTGGGTGAATGAAAATACTTTATATTAGTTAGTAAACTCACTGTAATAAAAAATAATTCTTGACATGTTTGAAATCAGTAAGTTACAAAAGTTATTGAAATGTTTCTTACCTAAAAAATAAACTGCTGTTAGCGAATTACATTGCTTCATTTTGTATAGCTATATAGATGAGGACAGATATTTTTCTGAAGAGAATAATAATCCTAAATTTACTTGCAGGAAAATACCAGATTTTCAGAGTTCCATAGTTTATAACAATATAAAGAATAATAGTAACAAATTATAATACTTTGTTAAAATTTAAAAAATGGATTTGACAATGCATGTTTTGTCAGTGTGGGGTCTTTTGTCATTGATCTAGGTCTAGTCTTGATATATTAGTACACATATATTAAAATTCTTCAAACCTCCTGTATGTTATACATCAGTAACATTGTAAAGAAAGAGAAAGCAAGAAAAAAGACCTCAGAGTTTATTTTTATGTAACTCTGCCAGGCAGAAGGCTGTGAAAGTTTTATGATGTATCTTTTAAATGTACAGTGTAATTCAAGGATAAAGAATAAGATGTTTCTTGCAGTAAAGATTTTTAAAGACAAGTAATGTAGTAAAAAATTATGTGTTAACTTTTATGTGCATTCTATAGAAATAGCAAACATTTTCATTTGATTAAAATGTTTGATATGTTTTCTGCCAGGATCTCGAAGGAATGTGTGTTCCACTTTAATAAAAGATTATCTGACTAATAAATGTCTCTGACTTTTTTTCCTGGCAAAGAAAACTTGGCGTCCTTATTTGGGTCTTAAACTTGATATATCATAGATGAAAACTTTTAAAGTCACGGTGTTCAAAGGTGAACTTGATTACACAGATATCCTGACAAGATGATTTTGGCAACTTGATGAATACTGACTAATCTTTTTAAAAATATTTTTTTAATGTTTATTTGTTTTTGAGAGACAGAGACACAGAGTGTGAGCAGGAGAGGGTCAGAGAGAGAGGGAGACACAGAATCTGAAGCAGGCTCCAGGCTCAGAGCTATCAGCACAGTGCCTCATGAGGGGCTCAAACTCACCAACAGTGAGATCAGACCTGCGCTGAAGTTGGACGCTTAACCAACTGAGCCACCCAGGTGCCCTGTAATTTTTTTTACTTGATAATACGGTTTTAGGTCTTTTTTCTCCCCCAGGTCTTTGTGTGTGTGTGTGTGTGTGTGTGTGTGTGTGTGTGCGCGCGCCTGCGCGCGCCATGATCTCAATACTTTTGAAAAATGAAAGGACATAGTAATCTTCTATCATCATGAAATGTTTACTAACTTGACCTAAATACTCTTTGAAGGATGTTATGATAAAAAGCTTTGGAAGATGTCTTGTGACTCTCTTTATCTTAGGGCCTATTATGACAAACTTGACTTCAGTTTCTCTGTGATAAAATTGTCTCTTTCCAGGTAACTCAATTTGAGGACATTATTTCTCTTTATTTGTAGTGTATCAAGAGCGAAAGACAAAGAAGTTCAAAAATGCCCAATTAAAATTACTCAGTTGGTCAGCACATACATTTACTAGAGAAAAAGCAGCTTTATTTAGACTGCATTTGATCAGTCTGAGAGGTGATATTCCCCAACTTTCGTGATGTTGGAAAGTGGGTGGGAGAGGAAAGGATGGTTATGTGATGAGGAAGATGATAGAGCTTTTTCGGATTCCTGAATATTGCCATCACAATGTTATAACATTGTCTTCTTTGAAATATTTTGAATTCTCAGAATTAAACATAACTTTAATTAAATGTAGATGCCAAGAAATGCATTGTAGAAGTAAGAGTCACCTGTGTACTTTACAACACAGCAGATGCTTAGTCCTTCTCTTGAGGTTCAGAGCTGGTAGATTTGGAGAGAGGCCTGCGCACATGCATTTTTAAAAGCATAGTTGGTAATTCTCATTTGTAAGTAAGGATGAGAACTGCTGTTCTAAGAGTTACCAGTTTAATATGCATTTCAGGCTTTCTTCCTTAACTGAGGCATTCCAGGAAATATTTCCTTGGATAATAGATACTGCAGGAGAGGTGGATTTCCAAGATACATAAAATAATAAGTTGGGTAATCAACCTTGAAAAATTAACAGTGGATTCTTTGTAGGCTGAAAATGTCAGTGAAATAATTTTTCAAGTTTATTTCACTTAAAAAAATGTTTATTTTTGAGAGAGAGAGAGACAGAGACAGAGTGCGAGCAGGTGAGGGGCAGAGAGAGAGGGGGAGACAGAATCCGAAGCAGGCTCCAACCTCTGATCTGTCAGCACAGAGCCCAACAAGTGGCTTGAACTCATGAACTGTGAGATCATGAACCGAGCTGAAGTCAGATGCTTAACCAACTGAGCCACCCAAGCGCCCCTCAAGTTTATTTTATTTTTAATGCATCTGTGTTGGGCAAATAAGACAGTAGTAGTTTGGCTTGTTTTTAGGTGTTTTTCTCCCTTTTTATGTGCATAATTAAAAAACTACATATAAATATATAAATTATTCTTTTGTTTTTGGTGAGAGAAGGACAGATGAGTAGTTTTATAATATTTTGATTTTCAAAGTCTGTTGCCTAGATTAGTAGTACCAACTGGGAATTTGTTAGAAGTGCAGTTTTTTGGGCTTTATCACAAACCTACTGAATCATACATTCTGGGAGTGGGACCTAGAAATCTAGGATTTAACAAGTCCTTTTTGGTGATTCTCATGTATGTTAAAGCTTGAGGACCACTGTTATAATAACTATTATTTACAGTGTTGTTTTATTTTTTGCTTACCCAGTACTTAACTAACCCATTGTTCAATATTTGTTTCCAAAATTTTACTTTAGTTAATGCTGCAGTGAATATTTTTGTACATCACACCCATCCACACACCCACACAGGGTATCTAAAGATACAGACATTTCCTGGTCCTTAATTGTTAATTGTTAAGACTTTATTGTTTTAAGCTTTACAAGTTGGTTTTCTGTTTATAAAGTGCTTAAACATCTATTATTTCATTTAAATCCGATCAACTTGAGGGGCGCCTGGGTGGCTTAGTCAGTTAACTGTCTGACTCTTGATTTTAACTCAGGTCATGATTTCATGGTTCATGAGATTGAGCCCCTCGTTGGGCTCTGTGCTGACAGTGTGGAGCCTGTTTGGGATTCTCTCTCTCCCTCTATCTCTCTGCGCCCCCCCCCCCATCTCTCTCTCTCAAAATAAACAAATTAAAAAAAAAATCTCAACACTTGAGAGGTAGGTATTCACTTCATATAGGTGAGGGAACCTAAGCCCAAAGAGATTCACTAACTTGTCCAAGATCACATTTTTAAATTTTTAAATATTTTATTAAAATTTTATGTTTAGAATACATTAATTTGGGAAGCCTTTTATGTCCCCTCTCTTATTCCTTTTTTGTTATCCTTCCTCTGTGCAGAGTTGAAATAATAAACTACCTAGCTTAAGTGGGGCATAACAGAACAGTACTTGAAGTATGAGATGGGGGGAAAATTGCATTTACCAGAACTTCCTTCTGGGAAAAATGTGAGGAAAAAAAGGAGAATTGGAGAATTTTCTTGGTGCATGTGTGTGTGCTGAGCTCTGCAGCTTATTCATTGCCCTCCCTCCTTTTGGCAGCATTCTGCCTATTTTCTAAACAGACATGGAATAACAACAACACACTGGCTTGAGGAGGTGCCAGTTTAGCTTTTGTGGGGAGCCTGTGTTTTTCACTCTATGTGCTCCTGTAATGTCCTGTTAGACCATTCATTATATTGTATGTTGTGTATGTGTGTATGTACACTTTCCCTTCCAGACTGTGAGTTTTTTGAGAGCAAGACTGTCTTTTCTCTTTGTATATTTCATAGACTGGTATGTAGATGCTGAAGGAATATTTGTTATCGATTGAGACGTTGTTAACCATATCAATTTTTAGTAAATTTTAAAATAAAGTCTCCATTGTTGTTAAACTCAAGTTTTATTTTCCTTTGTTTATCTAAAGAGTTTATACTACACTATAGTACCTGATTTTTAGTGTAACATGCTGGTTGATGTTCTTATTTGTGTAACTATATTTTTAGGATACATTTCGAGAAGTAGAGTTGATAGGTCAAACATTATATACTGTTTAAATGGTTGTTTATACTTGCTGCCATATTGCATACCCCTGCCCTGTGTAGGTACTTATTTCCAGACATGGCCACAGCATGTGGTATCATTATTCTAGTATTGTTCTAATATTGGGCATTCTAATAGGCAATAGTGTTACTGTTTAAATCTGGATTTCTTTGGTTATTAGCAAGGTTGGATTTTTTTCTTGTTTGACTATTTTACATTATTTTGCATGTTTTGTTAATCATTTGTCCCATCCTCATCCATTTGAGCTGCTATAACAAATTTCCACAGACTGGGTAGGTATAAACGATAGAAATTTATTGCTCATGGTTCTGGAGGCTGAGAAGTCCCAAGATCAAGGTGCCGGCATGGTTGTGTTCTCTCTTGAGGGTCCTTTTCCTGGGCATAGCCGGTACATTCTTGCTGTGTTCTCAAATGGCTGAAAGGGTTAGGGATCTCTCTGGAACCTCTTTTATATGGGCACTAGTTTGCATTTATGTGAAGGGTTCCATCCTCATGACTTAAGTGCCTTCCAAAGGCCCCACCTACTAATACTATCAATTGGACATTAAGATTCCAATGTATGAATTTTGGAAGGGCACAAACATTCAGCCCATTGCATGTCCATAGTTGAATTTTCTGTTTGAATATTGAGAGTTTTTTTTTTTATATATATATTTTAGGCTGTTTGCTTTGTTAATTTCAAATATTCTCCTCCTCCCCAGCTTGTTTGTTTTTTAATTTTGCTTCTTTTTAATGTAAAAATTTAATATCTAGGTTGATCTATACTTATGTACCAAGTATGTAAAAAACCTAATGATGTGTTTTTGAAAGTTGAAATGATACTGAAAGTTGAAAATAAAGCAGTAAAATATGTTAGAAAATACTTCTAAAAAGAGGGGCACCTGACTGGCTCAGTCAGTAGGGCGTGCGACTCTTGATCTCAGGGTTGTAGGTTTGAGCTCTACATGGGTTGTAGAGATTGCCTTAAAAAAAATCTTTAAAGAAAAGAAAATACCTTTAAAAGGAGAAATGATATTCCCTTATTAGATGAAGTAGAATTGAACTTTTATTAATAGGGAAAAAGATACTTAAAGATAAATGGAATAATCCACCTGGAAGATCATGTAAGCATAAAAGAGTACAAATTATAAAATTATAAGGCGAAATTGACAAATCTGTGGTCGTAGTGGGAGATTTTAATCTCAAATAAAAATATATACAAGATTTGAATTCCATAATTAATAAGCTTAATTACATACATATGGAATTCTGTATTTAATAAAGAGAATATACTTTTCAGTTACAAAACTAGATTATGTAATTATTTATAAAGGAAGTCTCAACAAATTCCATGGAAATGATACCATACATTTTATGTAGTACATGGTTAAGAGGGCTCAGGAGCCAAATTCTGGTTCTACCTTACCTGTATGACCTAGATGAGTCACCTAACCTCCTGTGCTTCAGGTTTCTCATCTGTAAAATGGAAATGATAATAGTGTGCTCCTCAGAGCTAGGGTGAGGGTTAGAGTTCAGTACAGTGCCTTGCCATGTGGTAAGGGCTCAATAGAAGTTTGCAGACATCATTATTGTATTATCATATTTTCTGATCACAATGCAGTGAATGGGAATCAGTAATGAAGAGATAAACACCACCCCCCAAATAAAAGACAAAACCTTTATATATACTATATATAAACCTTTACATATTTTATTACTCAGTAATAAAAAAGTGAATTATGGATATACACAACAGTGCGGACAAGGAAAACATTCTGAGTAAAACCACATAAAGAGATAAACTGTATGATTTTATTTACATTAAGTATTAGAATAGGCAAAATTGGGGGACTTGGGTGGCTCAGTTGGTTAAACGTCTGACTTCAGCTCGGGTCATGATCTTACCGTTTGTGAGTTTGAGACCCACGTCGGGCTCTGTGCTGACAGCTCGGAGCCTGGGGCCTGCTTTGGATTCTGCGTGTCTCTCTCCCCCCTCCCTCCCTCCCTGCCTCTCTCCTCCCTCCCTCTCTCTCTCTCTCTCTCTCTCTTTCTCTCTCTCTCCCCCCCCCTCCCTGGCTCACGCTGTCTCTCACTCTCAAAATAAATATAAAAAAAAAAAAAAGAATAGGCAAAACTAATTTATGGTGGAAAAGAAATCAATACAGTGGTTTTCTCTGCAGGTTATGAGAGGGAATTGTCCAGGAAGGGCATGAAGGAACTTTCTGGGATGATGCTGTCATTCTCTATCTTGATAGGCATTTGGATTACACAGGTGTATATGTTTGTCACAACTCACATAATACATATATAAAATTTATGCATTTTATTATATGCATATTATATAAAAAAACTGAACAAATTGTTATATAATTGCAAAAAATGGGTAACAATTTAAAGTGCTTTTTAAGGAGATGGCTGAATAAATGAATAGTGGTATAAATGTATGATGAAATATAATGCAACAATTGAAAAGAAATACATCTCTTGGGTAGATCTCATGGTCTTAACATTTACCGGAAAGACCCAAGTTGCAGAATGACAAAATACTATGTACTGTTGGTAGAAATCTGTATATTTAAAGTATAAAAACTTGGGTAGGAAGCACATGGTATTGGTCGTCTCTTAGAAGAGAAGGTGGATCAGTTCTAGAACTGGTAGACTTTAGTATATTGTGCAATTACATTTCCCCGAAATACATTTGAAGCAAATAAAATGTAAGTTTAACATTTGTGGTAACTACATGGATGTGGGTTTATATTTTTAGTTGTACTTCCATGTTGAAAAATGTTCCCAGAAAGTTAAAATCACTCCGTGGTCCTGTCATCCAGAGATGATCACTGTTGCTTTCTTACTGTATTTTAAAAAGTGGTGTCTGGAGACACCATTCTCAGTTTGCGTCTTTGCTCGATCAGTTTTATGTGACATGTGTAAAGCAAATGTTGACCAAAGTAAACTTCTTAGACTTAAATTAGGTGTGTATTCAAATATATAAAGTTTTAATTTTAGGGAGATATTACAAAGCACTTTTAAGAATACAGCTTTTCCAGGGGCGCCTGGGTGGCTCAGTCAGGTAAGTGTCCAACTTCGGCCCAGGTTGTGATCTCACGATTCATGAATTCAAGCCTCGCATCGGGCTCTCTGCTGTCAGTACAGAGCCTGCTTTGGATCCTCTATCTGCACTGCCCCCCCCCCCCCGCCCCTTCCCCACTCACTCTCTCAAAAATAATAAATAAAAAAATTAAAAAAAAAAAAGAACACAGATTTTCCAGTGGTGCCTGGGTGGTTCAGTCAGTTAAGTGTCCAACTCTTGATCTTAGCTCAGTTCTCGATCTCCGGGTCATGAGTTCAGGCCCAGCATTGGAATCCACACTAGGCGTGAAGCCTACTTAAAAAAAAAAAAAAAAAAAAAAAAAATACAGATTTTCCAGTAAATAGTAATAGATCTATGAACTAGGCTATAAGAAGTTCAGAGTTCTGGATATCCAGTGGTAGTTTTTAAATTTTCCACAGTACTTATTAAACTGATAAGAACAGATTCTACACTTGATTTCAGCCAAAAGCCTGAGAAGTGATCCACAATATTTATTTATAAATAAATATGTTTATTAATCCTGTAGGATATTATTCTATCTCTGTCAAAATGTGAAATTCTTAGGCAATGTTATGATTGGAATTGTAGTATTCTAGCCATAAATTTTTTAATTCTGCAGAAATTCAGTAACTTCCTATAGCTGTTTTCTTGTTATTGTACTCAAGGATTTTTTGATGAGGGGAATGCAGATTTAAGACCCTAACTGGAAGAAATTCTTGCTTCATTTTGTTTTTGATGTCCTTCTCTTCCACACACTCCCAGCTCCAGTAAGGGAAATTTGAAAATTGTATAAAATTCTTTCTTGCCTCAGTCACTTTTTCTGTGAATCAAAGGTGTTCTCTACGTGATGTCTAAAGTTTCTCATTTCTCTGATTTTATGATTTTTAAGTAGTTCTGGAAATCTTTGGATGCAAATATTAGCTTGTAGAGAATCCTGTGAAGATCGAAGCCTTACTTTTACCAGCTAACTTTACAGGTACTTATTTTACCAAATACCTTGTCAGATTTTAGAGTTCTGTAATACAGTGCATTTTCTTCATTTGGACTTAACAGATTTAAGAATTATTGTTAATTCTGGAATAGTCTATTCAGTCAACAAAAATTTTTAATTAAAAAAAAGTCTTATGTTTAATTTTGAGAGTGAGAGAGACAGAAGGAGGGACAGAGAGAGAGTGAGACAGAAAATCTGAGACAGGCTCTGCACTGATAGTAGAGACCCCAATGCGGGGCTTGTACCCACAAACCACAAGATCATGACCTGACCTGAAGTCAGACACTCAACCTACCGAGCCACCCAGGTGCCCCTCAACAAATATTTTTTAAAGTGATTGTATATATGATTGTGTAAAACTTATAAATAATTAAAATAATTTGGATTTATTAACACAATTCTGTAAGACACCTATTATGAATTTTTGTACCACATATTTGTAGCCTAATAATAAGCATTAGCTGAGTCCTTTATATTTCCCAAAGTGCTTCTATATCCATTTATTTCACTTAATCTTCAAAACAACCTAGTAAGATATATGTGATTTGCAGATGTAAAAATTGTTGCTCAAAGAGATGAAGGTACTTATCCAAAGCCAGGATTAGAAAAATTCAGGATCTCTGACTCCTAACCTATTCTCTTTCCACTTCCCTACTGTATTTTTGTTTCCGAGATCTTCTCTAGGGAAGTGAGATTAGTGAGGCATATGGTGATGTCTTATATGAGGGTGTACTGTAGACAGTGGAAGGGAAGGCAATAAAATATGGAAATAATGTAAAATTGATTATTTGTTTCATTGTCCTTATTCTCTTTATCCTTGGCTTCATTTTTATCACCAAGTTTCATATTATTTATCACGGAAAATGTCTTAAATAAAATTGGTTCTAGGTTCTTTCCCCAGTTTCTCCCCCGACCTAACCAGAACTACTTACTAGCAATTGTGTGTGTTTTTAAATTGCTCTCGTCTGTAACTTGCCTCATTTATGGGGTGGAAATAGCCTTTTCTGGTTTCACAGGGTTGTTGTGAAGGGCAGAGGGGATAAGATGGGAAGGGACTCTGAAGATCTTGAAATGCTTTACTTAACAGGGATTATTGTTGCTGCATGTCAGTCTCTGTGGCTCAGTCCATTGCTGGCCTGCTTTTAAATGAATGTATTCTGTTGAAATGTAATTAAACTATATTAGAATTTCACCATTTAGTCCTGCAACTCTCTTGCCTTACATTAGTAAGTTTGTACAGTCTTTTCTGATTAGGAGACGTAGAGTGAAATGATGTCATGTTGTGTGTTATTTAATTGTACGAGGTATAAAGTGTGCAGAGGGTTTTTCACTAATGCCAAATGGCAGGCCAACTGACCTGCACTGGAATTGCAGTGCAGCTCCTAGTGCTTATATTACAGCTTGAATTTATTTTCATTTTTTATGTAATCTCTACACCCAACATGGGGCTCGAACTCACAACCCCAAGATCAAGAATCTCACGTTCCATGGACTAAGCCAGTCAGATGCCCCATAGTCTAGCCTACATTTAAGATGAGCTCTGTGCATAGTGGGGAAGTGTGACTGTTGGGTCCTCTGGAGCTGGTAACAGAAAACATTTCTTGATACTTTTTGCCTTAGCACTTGCACTGGTAGTATTTACTGGAACATTTGGCACCTTGTTTCAGATATTACAAAACTAAAGGATACTTTAATGAGGGGAACTTTTAAAGGCTTTTACAAACCTCTGGAGGAGGATTTGCTTGATGTGTGGGATTCTTAGAGGAATATCATGTCAAATTAATATGGCTTGTTATAATTAGATTTTGTGAATATCTAAAATAAATTTGTGTACACTCTAAAGTAATGTAAAGAAAGCTGATGTTAACAAGCCCTTTTTTCTTTTCTGGCATTTCTTAACTTTTTTCTTGAAAAGTATATGTATCTGTAGTTTATGTGTAAGTTCTGTATAGATTCATTTCAGTTTAATTGAGCATCTGCGTACCAGGCGTCAAACTTAATTCTTGGAGGTACAAAGATATGTAAGAGAGATAGACACAAATGCAGGTACTTTTTTTCTGTGTATGTATTCCCTATTTTATTTATTTTTTTAATTTTAATTCCAGTAAAGTTAACATACAGTGTTGTATTAGTTTTAGGTATACAGAATTGTCTGATAGTATATAGTACAGTATCATATATTAATATATAAAACATATGCTATTAGTATAGTGTAATATAGATTCAACATTTCCATACATTACCCAGTGCTCATCATGACAAGTACACTCCTTTCTTAATCACCTTCACCTGTTTCACCTATTCCCCCACCCACCTTCCCTCTGGTAACCATCAGTTTGTTCTCTCTAGTTAAGCGTCTGTTTCTTGGTTTGTCTCTCTCTCTTTTTTCCTTTGCTCATTTGTTTTGTTTCTTAAATTCCACATGTGAGTGAAAATCATATGGTATTTGTCTTTCTCTGAGTGTTGTATCTCACTTAGCATTATACAGAGATATTTTCACTGTAATGTAGTTAGCAGTATGACAGATACATGCTTTGGGAATGTAGCAGACAGATACTTGGTCCAGCATAGAGGTTCAGGCAATGATCCTAAACTAACTCTAAATCAAATCTTGTAACAATGGAAGCACTTTGACTTTTCAGAAATGATAAACCAAAAATTTTTTATGTCAGTCTTTTGCAGATTCTGAAGTGGTGTTACTTAATTTTTATTTATTTTCCACTTTTATGTTTTATTTACTTTCAACTTGATTGAGGTATGATTTGCCTGCAATAAAAATCATTTTCAAGTGTACATAGTTTGATTTTTTTAGTAATTGTATGTAATTAAATTATCACCACCACGCTCAAGATACGGAACATTTCCATCAGCTTAAAATGTTTTCTTGTGCCCTGTGATGCCCCAGCTGCAGACAGCTAGTGATCTTTCTGTCATTATATCTGTGTCTTTCCTAGAATTCCTTATAAATGGAATCATACTGTAGGTACTTTTGTGTTTAACGTATTTTATTCAGTGTAATTTGTGTTCAGTGCAGTGTTTTTTGAGATTCATATTGTTGCATATCTTAATATTTTATTCATTTTTTATTGCTAAGTAGTTTTCCATAGTAAGGGTATATTGCAATTTGTTTATCCATTCACCAGTGGATGGGCATTTCATTGTTTCCAGTTTTTAGCTGTTACAAACTGTTTACATTTTTGGCTGCTGTGATATTTGTGTACAAGCCTTTGCATGGACCTGTTTTCATTTCTCTTCGGTAAATACCTAAGAGTGTGATTGCTGGGTCCTTTATTTAATACATGTGTATTCACTTGATAAGAAACAGCCAAAATGTTTTCAAAGTAGCTGTACCATTTGGTATTCCTGTCAGCAGTGTATGAGCATTCCAGTTGTACCATATCCTCATAAACACTTGATATTGTTAGCGTTCTTAACTTCAGTAATTCTATTGGGGTGTTTGGTGGTATGTCATTTTAATTTGCATTTCGTTAATAACTAGTGATGTTAAACATCTTTTCATTATTGTTGACCATTTAGATAGTTTCTTTTGTGAAATGCCAGGTCACATCTTTTGCCCATATTTAAAAATTGGATTGTTTGGGGGCGCCTGGGTGGCTCAGTCGGTTAAGCGGCTGACTCGGCTCAGGTCATGATCTCGCGCTCTGTGAGTTCCAGCCCCGTGTCGGGCTCTGTGCTGACAGCTCAGAGCCTAGAGCCTGTTTCAGATTCTGTGTCTCCCTCTCTCTGACCTTCCCCCGTTCATGCTCTGTCTCTCTCTATCTCAAAAATAAACGTTAAAAAAAATATTTAAAAAAATAAAATAAAAATTGGATTGTTTGACTTCTTAATGTTGAACTGTAAGTGTTATTTATGCGAGCCCTTTATAAGATAAATTTTTCTCCTTCCTAGTGTGTGGCTTGCTTTGTCATTTTCTTAACTTGTGTCTTTCAAAGAATAAAAGGTTCAAATTTGGGTGAAATCTGCTTCATCAAATTTTTCTTTTATGGCTTTTGCTTTTTTGTGCCATGCTTAACATTTAGTGTCACGATCCATTTCAAGTTTATTGTTCCATCACCATTTGTTGAAAAACTTATCTTTGCTGCATTGAATTAGCTTTTGCATCTTTGTTGAAAATCACTTGGGGTGTGTGTGTGTGTTTTCATGGATACTATTTTGATTCACTGAGCTATTTGTTTATCTTCATGCCACTACCACACTGTTTTGATAACTATAGTCTTATTGTAAGTCTTGAAATTAAGTAATGTAAATCTTCCCATCTTGTTCTTTTTCAGAGGTGTTTTAGCTATTTTAGATTTTTTGTTTTCAATAGAAAGCTTATTAACTTGTCAATTTCTTCAAAAGGCCTGCTAGGATTTTAATTGTGACTGTATTGACTCTGTTTTTCAGTTCCAGTAGAGCTGTCATTTTAATAACATAAAAGTCTTTCAGTCCATGAACGTAGGATATCTTTCCATTTATTTATTATTTAATATATTTAATATTCCTTCACAGTGTTTTGCATTTTTCAGCGTCTGGTATTCCATATCATTTGTTAAATTTATCCATAAACATTTTATTTTATTTTTTGATGCTATTGTAAATGGAGCATTGAAAAAATTCATTTTCTTACTGTTCATTGCTGATATGGAAGTGAATATTGAATATTCGGTTATATCCTGTGACCTAGCTAAATTTACTAATTTAGTAGCTTTTCTGTGGATTTCTTAATATTTTCCCTGTAAAAAAAAAAATTTTTTTTTCCCCGTACATAATCATGTCATCTAAAAAAAAGATAATTTGACTTTTTCCTTTCCAATTCTTATGCCTCATTCCTTTTCTTGCCCTTTCATATTGTACCAGTTAGTGAATGGAAGTGATGAGAGTGGACATCCTTACTTTCTATCTCTTTGCTTTCTTCCTAATCTTAGGTCAAAATCATTGAGACTGCACATGTTTTATCTGTAGAGTTTTAATAGATGCCCTTAATCAGGTCTAGGAAGGTTCTTTTTTTTTTTTTTTTTAAGTTTATTTATGTATTTTGAGAGTGAGCGAGTCATGCTTGTGCATGAGCAGGGAAGGAGCAGAGAGAGAGAGAGAGAGAGAGAGAGAGAGAGGGAAAATCCCAAGCAGGCTCTGTGCTGTCAGTGCAGAGTCCATTGCAGGGCTTGATCTCATGAGCAATGAGATCAGGATCTGAGCCGAGATAAAAATTCAGACCCTTAACTGACTCAGCCACCCAGGAACCCCGGAAGTTTCTTTTTATTTCTAGTTTCTTGACAGTTTTTGGTTAAGGCATTTCATTTGAATTTCATTTTTTTTCCGGCTGTATTGAGATGTAATTGACATAGAACATTGTATAAGCTTAAGGTATACAGTGGGATGATTCAATACATGTCTATATTGCAAAATGATTACCACTCTAGGTTAGTTAACACATCCATCATATCACATAATTAACTTTTTTGTGTGTGTGGTAAGAACATTTAAGGTCTATTTTTTTTTTTTAGCAACTTTCAATGTATAATCTACAATTGTTAACTATAGCCACTCTGATGTACATTTAGAACTATATGATATACCCCAGAACTTATTCATCTTGTATTGATTTGTACCCTTTGACCACCATCTCCCCATTTCCCCCATCCTCTAGCCACAACTATTCTGTTTCTGTCTGTGATTTTTTAGCTTTTTTGGATTTCACATATAAGTGAGATCATACAGCATGTTTCTCTGTCTGACTTATTTCACTTAGTATAATGCCCTCAATTTCCATTGATCTTGCAAATGGCTAGATTTCCTTTTTTGTGTGTGTCATTGTGTATATGTATATATTTGTGTATGTATGTATACACACATGTGCGTGCACACACAGACCATGCTTTTTTAATCCATTTTTCTGTCATTGGACACTTAGGTTGTTCCTGTGTCTTGGCTATTGTGAATAACGCTATATTGAATACAGGGATATAGATATCTTTTCAAGATACTGATTTCATTTCCTTTAGATACAAACCCAGAAGTGGGATTACTGAATCATGTGGTAGTTTTATTTTTAATTTTTTGAGAAACCTCCATACCGTATCCCATAGTGGTTGCGCCAGTTTACATTCCCACCAACAGTGCCTAAGGATTATGTGTTCTCCACGTTGGCCAACACTTGTTTCTTTTCTTTTTGGTAATTGCCATACGAATAGGTGTGAAATAATATCTCATTTTGGTTTTAATTTATGTTTCCTTGATGATTGGTGATGTTGAGTACCTTTTCATGTACCTGTTGACCATTTGTATGTCTTCTTTAGAAAACTGTCTTTTCAGGTCCTCTTCCCCCTTTTAATTGGGTTATTATTTTTTTTTCCTACTGAGTTCTATGAGTTTCTTATGTATTTTGGATAGTGACACCTTATCAAATATTTGGCTTGTAAATATTTTCTCTCAGTCTGTAGGTTGCCTTTTTATTTTGTTGATTGTTTCTTTTGCTGCGCAGAAGGTTTTTAGTTTGATGTAGTAAAACTTGTTTATTTTTGCTTTTGCTGCTGGTGATTTTGTATCATTTCCAAGAAATTATTGCCAAGACCAATGTCAAGGAACTGTTTTACCTTATGTTTTCTTCTAGGAGTTTTATGGTTTCAGGTCTTACAGTTAACTATTTTGAGTTAATTTTTGTAAGTGGTATATAATAGGGGTCCAGTGTCATCCTTTTATATGTGGATAGTGTTCTCACTACCATTTATTGAAGACACTGTCCTTTCCCCATTGAGTATTCTTGGCTCCCTTGTCAAATATTAGTTGACTGTATATACATGGGTTTGTTTCTGGGCTCTCTATTCTGTTGTAGGTCTATGTGTCATTTTTATTTTATTTTATTTTATTTTATTATTTTTTAATGTTTGTTTTTGAGAGACAGAGAGAGACAGAGTGTGAGCAGGGGAGGGGCAGTGAAAGAGGGAGACACAGAATCTGAAGCAGGCTCCAGTCTCTGAGCTGTCAGCACAGAGCCCGATGTGGGACTCGAAGTCATGAACCGTGAGATCATGACCTGAGCCGAAGTCAGATGCTTAACTGACTGAGCCACCTAGGTGCCCCCATGTGGGTTTTTTTTTTTGATGCCAGTACCCTATAAATATTCATTTATATGCTGAACATTAGCAATAAAAAGTGTCACGTACCATGGAAAAGTGCCATTGGTGGGTCAATGTGCCATAATACAGATGTATTCTTTTTTTTTTTTTTTTTTTTAATATATGAAATTTACTGTCAAATTGGTTTCCATACAACACCCAGTGCTCATCCCAAAAGGTGCCCTCCTCAATACCCATCACCCACCCTGCCCTCCCTCCCACCCCCCATCAACCCTCAGTTTGTTCTCAGTTTTTAACAGTCAATACAGATGTATTCTTATTGACAGGATCTTATTCACAGGAAATATCAATAAGTTATTTTGTTAAGTAAAATTGGGGCACCTAGGTAGCTCAGTCTGTTAAGCATCCAACTCTTAACTTAGGCTCAGGTCATGATCTCACTGTTCGTGGGTTTGAGCTCCACATTGGGCTCTGCACTGACGGATTCTGTGTCTGTCTCTCTCTGCCCCTCCCCTGCTTTCTCTCTCTCAAAATAAATAAAATAAACTGTAAAAAACAAATATTAAGTAAAATTAACATAACAGAAAGTTATGCTTATTTTAACATTTTAAAGTATACAATTAGGTGGTTTCCAGTATATTCACAGTGTTGTACAAGTATCATCACTAATTCCAGAACATTTTTATTACCCTGAAAGAAACCCCATACAAATAAGCAATCACTTGCCATTTCACCCCCTTCCCTAAGCTCATGACAATGATTAATCTGCTTTTTATTTCTATGGATTTGCTTTCTCTCAACATTTCATAAAAATGGAATCATTTAGTATGTGGCTGTAATTTTTAATTTATATGTCAACTTGGCTGGGCCACAGTGCCCAGACATGCGTCAAATATTATATGAATGTTCCTCTGAAGATGTTTTTGTATGAGACTAATATTTAAATCAGTAGACTTTGAATAAAGCAGATTGCTCACCATAATATCGTGGGCCTCATCTAATCAACTGAAGGTCTGAATAGAACAAAAGACTGGCTTCCTTCCCAGGTAAGAGAATTCTGCAGCAGATGGCCTTTGGACCTAAAAGCAGCTCCTTTGTGGGTCTCCAGCCTGATGACCTTTGACTTAAATGGCAACATTGGCTTTTCTCTGGGTCTCCAGCCTATTATCCCACCCTGCAGATTTTAGATTTGCCAACCTCCATAATCATGTGAGCCAGTACCTTAAAATAAATATCTTTTCTTTTTTTTTTAATTTTTTTTTTTAACGTTTTATTTATTTTTGAGACAGAGAGAGACAGAGCATGAACAGGGGAGGGGCAGAGAGAGAGGGAGACACAGAATCGGAAACAGGCTTCAGGCTCTGAGCCATCAGCCCAGAGCCCGATGCGGGGCTCGAACTCATGGACCGCGAGATCGTGACCTGAGCTGAAGTCGGACGCCCAACCGACTGAGCCACCCAGGCGCCCCAAAATAAATCTTTTTATACATATACACATCATCTTGGTTCTATTTCTCTGGAGAACCTATAAATACAGTGGCTTTTTGTGGCTGACTTCTTTCACTTACCAAGTATTTTTTGCAATTCATCCATGTTGTAATATATATCAGTATTTATTACTCTCTATGGCTAAATAAAATTTCATTTTATGGATATACCACATTTTGCATATTCATTGATCTGTTGATGGGCATTTGGGTTATTTCCACTTTTTGGCTATTATGGATAACACTGCCATGAACTTTGGTCTATAAGCTTTTGTTTTAATTTTTCACTTCTTGTGAGTATGTATGCTGAGGAGTGGAATTGTTACATCACATAGTAATTCTGTGTTTACTTTTTTTGAGGATGTGTCAAGTTGTTTTCTTTTTTTTTTTTTTCAATATATGAAATTTATTGTCAAATTAGTTTCCATACAACACCCAGTGCTCATCCTAAAAGGTGCCCTCCTCAATACCCATCACCCATCCTCCCCTCCCTCCCACCCCCCATCAACCCTCAGTTTGTTCTCAGTTTTTAAGAGTCTCTTATGCTTTGGCTCTCTCTCCCACTCTAACCTCTTTTTTTTTTTTTTTTTTCCTTCCCCTCCTCCATGGGTTTCTGTTAAGTTTCTCAGGATCCACATAAGAGTGAAAACATATGGTATCTGTCTTTCTCTGTATGGCTTATTTCACTTAGCATCACACTCTCCAGTTCCATCCACGTTGCTACAAAAGGCCATATTTCATTTTTTCTCATTGCCACGTAGTATTCCATTGTGTATATAAACCACAATTTCTTTATCCATTCATCAGTTGATGGACATTTAGGCTCTTTCCATAATTTGGCTATTGTTGAGAGTGCTGCTATAAACATTGGGGTGCAAGTGCCCCTATGCATCAGTACTCCTGTATCCCTTGGGTAAATTCCTAGCAGTGCTATTGCTGGGTCATAGGGTAGGTCTATTTTTAATTTTCTGAGGATGTCAAGTTGTTTTCTAGAAGCTGTACTGGTTTACATTCTCATCAGCAATGTATGAAGGTTCTTACTTCTCCACATCCTGGCCAGTATTTGTTCTCTTGCTTTTGTGTATAACCATTCCAGTGGGTCTGAAGTGATAACTTGCGGTGGTTTTGATTCGCATTTTCCTAGTGACTAATGGATGTTGAACATCTTTTCATGTGCTTTCATGTGCTTATTGACCATTTGTATATTTTCTGTGGAAAAAATGTATATTTAATACTTTTGCCTTTTTAATTTAACTTAAATTTTTAAAAAAGTTTTATTTATCTTGAGAGAGAGAACATGAGGAGGGGAAGGGGCAGAGTGAGAGGGAGAGAGAGAATCCCAAGCAGTCTCTGTGCTGTCAGCTCAGAGCCTGACGTGGGGCTTGATCCCATAAACCGTAAGACCATGACCTGAGCTGAAATCAAGACTAAGACACCAACTGACTGAGCCACCCAGAATCCCCTACTTTTGCCTTTTTAAAATTGGGTCATTGGTCTCTTTGCTATAGATTTTTAAGAGTTCTTTATGTGTTCTGGATATTAAGCCCTTATATCAGATACATGATTTGCAAATAATTTTCCTATTCTATTGTCTTTTCATTTTCTTTCCTTCCTTCCCTTTCATATTCTTTCCTTTTGTTTTTTTGAAAGTAATCTCTACATCAAGTGTGGGGCTCGAACTCAGAATCCCAAGATCAAGAGTCACATGCTCTACTGACTGAGCCAGCCAGGCAACCCTTCTTTTAATATCCTTGATAATGTCTTTTTTTTTTTTTTTAACTTTTTAAACATTTATTCATTTTTGAGAGAGAGAGAGAGAGAGAGAGAGAGAGAGACAGAGCATGATCTGTGGAGGGGCAGAGGGAGAGAGAAGAGACACAGAATCTGAAGCAGGCTCCAGGCTCTGAGCTGTCAGTACAGAGCCCAATGCGGGGCTCGAACCCACAAACTGAGATCATGACCTGAGCCAGAGGCGGAGGCTTAACTGACTCAGCCACCCACGTGCCCTGATAATGTCCTTTGATGCATATTTTTAACTTTGATGAAGTTGTTTTACTTTTTTTTTTCTTTTCTTGATATGCTTTTGGTGTTCCATTTAAGAATCTATTGCCAAATTGGAGATCTTGAAGATTTACTCCTATACTTTCTTTGAAGAATTTTATAGTTTTAGCTATTACATTTAATCTTTGGTCCACTTTGAGTTAAATTTTATATTTGGAATGAGATGGGGTCCAATTTCATTCTTTTGTATATGGAAATTCACTTGTAGCACTATTTGTTGAAAAGACTATTCTTTCTCCTTTTAATGGTTGTGGCATCCTTGTTGGCATCCTTGTTGAACAACAACGTGGGGCTTGAACTTGTCAACCACAAGATCATGACCTGACCTGAACTAGGATGCTTAACTGACTGAGCTACCCAGGCGCCCCAGAACTACATATTCTTAAATAACTAGTGGGTCAAAAGAAATCACTGGGAAAATTAGAAAATACTTTGACGGGAATGAAAACAAAAACACAATATACCAAAACTTACAGTATGCAGTGAAGCTACTCTGGGAAATTAGTAGCTCTAAACACCTACGTTAAAAATAAAGATCTCAGATCAACCTAACTTTACACCCAAGAAACTAGTAAATAGCAAACCAAATCCAAAACCAGAAAAAGGGAGAAAATAATAAAGATTAGATCAGAGAAAAAAAAAATTAAAAAAAAAAAGGGGGGCGCCTGGGTGGCTCAGTCAGTTAAGCGGCCGACTTCGGCTCAGGTCATGATCTCACGGTCCGTGAGTTCGAGCCCCGCGTCGGACTCTGTGCTGACAGCTCAGAGCCTGGAGCCTGTTTCAGATTCTGTGTCTCCCTCTCTCTCTGACCCTCCCCTGCTCATGCTCTGTCTCTCTCTGTCTCAAAAATAAACGTTAAAAAAAAAAAATTTAAAAAAAGATTAGATCAGAGATAAATGAAATAGAGGATAGAAAGACAGTAGAGAGATGAATGAAACCAAAGTCGATTCTTTGAAGAGCTCAACAATAGGCAAATCTTTAACTAGTCTAAGAAAAAAGAGAGAAGATGCAAATAGCTAAAATGAGAAATGAAAATGGGGGCATTACTCTTTATTCTACCATTAAAATAAAAAGTATTAAAAGAGAGTACTATGAGCAGTTGTATGCCAACAAATTGGATAACCTAGATGAAAAGGACAAATTCCTAGAAACACACAAATTACCAAAACTGATTCTAGAAAAGAATGGAAATTCTCAACAGACCTTTTACAAATAATGAAATTGAATCAGTAATTAAAAACTTTCCAACAAAAAGTCTAGGAGTAGACATCTTCATAGGTGGACTTTACTAAACAGTTAAAGAAGAATTAACACCAGTCCTTCTCAAACACTCCCCCCCAACACCCCCCCCCAAAAAAAAAGAAGAGAAGGGAACACTCACATTCTATGAGGTCCTCATTATTCTGATATGAAAGTCACACAAAGATATCACAAGAAAACTACAGATCAATATCCCTTATGAACATTGATGGAAAAATTCTCAAAAAACAACAACACATTTACAGGATTATACACTTTGGCAGAGTGAGATTCATCCCAGGAATGTAAAAGTTCAATATAAGAAAATCAATGAATGAAATACACCATACGAATAGAACAAAGGACAAAACCATATAATCATGCCAATAGAGACAGGAAAAGCATTTGACAAAATTCAGCACCTTTTCATGTTAAAACTGCTCAGTACCAAAGCATAAGAGACTGTTAAAAACTGAGAACAAACAGGGTTGATGGGGGGTGGGAGGGAGGGCAGGGTGGGAGGGAGGGCAGGGTGGGTGATGGGTATCGAGGAGGGAACCTTTTGGGATGAGCACTGGGTGTTGTATGGAAGCCAATTTGACAGTAAATTTCATATATTAAAAAATAAAAAAATAAAAAATAAAAAAAAAAAAAAAAGAAAACACAGTAAAAAAAAAAAACTGCTCAGTAAACTAAAGGCACAGCATAGAAAATATAGTCAATGATATTGTAAGAGCACTGTGTGGTAACAGATGGTAGCTACACTTGTGATGATCATAGCGTAACTTAAAGAGAAGTTGGATCACTGTCATATACCTGAAATATTGTAACACATATAAACACATGTAGCATCCTGTGTCAATTATACTAAAAAAATGTAGACAAATATATTAAAAAACAGTCAGTAAACTAGGAATAAAAGGAAACTTCCTTTTAAAAAAATTATTTATTTTGAGAGAGAGGGAGGGAGCGGCAGAGAGAAAGGGAGAAGGAGAATCTCAAGCAGGCTCCGAGCTATCAGCTTGGAGCCCAGCATGGGGCTTGATCTAGTGAACCATGACACCATGACTAGAACTGAAACCAAGAGTCAGATGCTTAACTGACTGAGCCACCAGGTGCCCCGGAAACTTCCTTAATATGATACAGGGCTCATAGAAAAACCCACAGTAACATTCATTATACAGTTGACCCTTGAACAACATGGGTTTGAACCATGTGGGTCCAAATTTTTTTGATAAATACAGTACAGTACTATAAATTTATTTTCTCTTCCTTATGATTTTCTTAATAACATTTTCTTTTATGTAGCTTAGTTTATGGTAAGAATACAGTATATGATATAACATACAAATGTGTTAATTGTTTGTTATTGGTAAGGCTTACAGTCACCAGTAGGCTATGCATAGTTAAGGTTTTGGGGAGTCAAAAGCCATACATGGATTTTTGACTGCTTGTATTGTGTAAGGGTCAGCTGTACTCAGTGGCAAAAGACAAATCTTTCCCCCTAACATCAGGAACAAGAGGGAATCCCCACTTTCTCCACTGCTCTTCTCTTGGCATTTGAACATTGTAATTTGATCTGAAAGTGGTATTTCTTTATTAGTTTTTAAAATTATTACTTAAGTTTTAAAAGTTCATTTGAAATATTGGTTACATATTTCATTTGCTTGATGGCAGCATTTTTCTCATGAGTGTCCTTTGGCTACTGTTTTTCCTTTTTTAAAATTTACATTTGGGTTATTTATTTTTTGAATGAAGGGGGTTTTCCCCGTACTACTTTTTGTAGGTATCTCAGGGTAGCTACAGCCTTCCAGATCTACAGTAATTTTCTTTACAACCAGGTTTGTGTGTATTAATTTATTTTATTTCTCCTTTACCAGAGAAGATTGGACCGTTGGTAGTGCAGCTGTCTCACTATCTTTTTGCCACACCAGCAACCTAATTTCTGCTAGTGTAGCTTGTTTATGTGATTCCTAATTTAGTACTGTCTCCTCTACTTCTTCAAATTGTGAACAACAAAGCTCTTTCCCCAGCCCACGTCCCCTGTTTTCGTTGTTGCAAATGTGGTTTAAATTTTATACCTCAGGAAGTATACTTGAAGAAATGTAGACACCTCCCCCCTTGAGTTTTGGAGCCTTGTGCCTTATATTCACCCTCCTTCTCCAGTTTGTCTCTCTTTTGGCTTATCTTTCACTTATATTTCATATGTTTCCTAGTTTTATTGGAGATCATGTTTGCATGTATGTTTTTTATTCTCTTTATTGCTTTTGAGTAACTTCTGGGAGGAGTAAGAAGATTTTCACTTTGCTCTGTCATGAAGACCAGAGTTGCTTAAAATGTATTTTTTGTTAGTGCTGTGCATATTCATTTAGTCAAAATATTTAAACTGGATTAAATTTGATAATTCTAAGCTGTGGAATGTATTTGCACTTATTTAACAAAGACTTTTCTAACATTTAGTATGTGCCAAGTCTGTTCTAAGTGCTTTACAAATATGTACATTTCATCTTCATAATAATCCTGTGAGGTAGGTGTTCTTTTTATTCCCATTTAACCAATAGGACACTGAAGCACAGTCAGGAAAATTAACTTGCCCAAGGTTGCCTGCCTAATTAATAAGAAATAAGAACACTTTCTGCTTTTCATTTTATGACGATAGCATTTGTGGATCTTGGCATCATCCATTTATACCTTGTCTTAATGGATCCCTTGAGAAGAGAGTCTGTGTCTTATTCATCTTTCTATTTCCAATGCCTCTTTAGCAGAATACCTGAAATTCAGAAGATACTTGATGAATGTTGGTGACTATTTTTATTAGGAGCCAAGTAATTTCCTCTGTGCCAGACTTATAGTTTCAGTTCTTTATTCTACTTGCTTTGTTTAAAAAAAAGTTTTTTGTGTTTCATGTCATCATTTTAATGTTATTGCCATATTTGCTGTAATAATACCCCTAAAAACAGCCATTGTATTCCAGAACAAAATTATAAAGGTTTTTTTTAAATGAAAGAATTATCAATATGCTAATAATATAAGCACTAATTCCCTTACCCCAGCTTGCTGTCCATGTTAAAAAATTATTTTTTATATCCTAATATTAGTTCTATTTAAAGTATTATTTATAAAATAACAGAGGTGAACTAACTCAGAATAGTAAAATGTGGTAGTTATAGTTCATTTGTTTTTGTTTTTTGTTTTTTTAGTCCATGCATTTTTAATACTCATTTTTTTTTTTTCTATTTTAAGCATATATTACCATTTAGGGGCACCTGGGTGGCTCAGTCGGTTGAGCATCCAACTTCAGCTCAGGTCGTGATCTCACAGCTTGTGGGTTCGAGCCCTGCATCGGGCTGTGTGCTGACAGCTCAGAGCCTGGAGCCTGCTTCGGATTCTGTCTGCCTCGCTCTCTACCCCTCCCCCACTCGTGCTCCGTCTCTGTCTCTAAAAAATGAATAAAAACCTTAAAAAAAAAAAAGAATATATCACCATTTTAAAAAACCTTTAAAAAAAGTTTTTATTTAAATTCCAGTTAAAGATACAATGTAATATTAGTTTCAAGTGTTCAATACAATGATTTAACACTTCCATATAACACCCTGTGCTCCTCACAACAAGGGTACTTCTTCGTCTCCCTCACTTATTCTACCCATTCCCCCACCCACATCCCCTCTGGCAACCATCCGTTTGTTCTCTATAGTGTAGAGTCTATTTCTTGGTTTGCCTCTTTTTTTTTTTTGTGCCTTTGCTTATTTGCCTTGTTTCTTAAATCTACAGATGAGTGAGATCATACAGTATTTATCTTTCTCTGACTTATTTTCACTGAGCATAATACTCTCTAGCTCCATCCATGTCCCTGCAAATGGCAAGATTTCATTTTTTATTGCTGAGTTATATTCCATTATGAATATATATGTATCACATCTTCTTTATCATCAGTTGATGGGCACTTGGGCTGCTTCCATAGTTTGGCTATTGTGGATAATGCTCCTGTAAACATTGGGGTGCATGTATCTCTGAATTAGTATTTTTATATTCTTTGGATAAAACACTTAGTAGTGCGATTGCTGGATTGTAGGGTAGTTCTATTTTTAACTTTTTAAAAAAGTTTATTTATTTATTTGAGAGAGAGAAAGAGAGTGAGCATGCGTGTGTGCATAAGCAGGGGAGGGGCAGAGAGAGAAAGGGGAAGAGATAATCCCAAGCAGGATCCACGCTCAGCACAGAGCCCAACGGAGGGCTCTATCTCACGAGTGTGAAATCACAATCTGAGCCGATATCGAGAGTCCAACGCTTAACCAACTGAGCTAGGCACTCCTTTTTTAACTTTTGAGGAACCTCCATACTGTTTTCCAGAGTGGCTGCACCAGTTTGTGTTCCCACCAACAGTGCAAGAGGGTTCCCCTGTCTCCACATCCTCACCAACATCTGTTGTTTCTTTTGTTGTTGATTTTTAGCTATTTTGACAGGTGTGAGGTGGTGATCTCTCATTGTAGTTTTGATTTGTATTTTCCTGATGATCAGTGGTGTTGGGCATCGTTTCATGTGTCTGCTGACCATCTGTATGTCTTCTTTGGAAAGATGTCTATTCATGTTGTCTGCCTATTTTTAATTGGATTATTCATTTTTTGGGTATTGAGTTTTAAAAGTTCTTTATATATTTTGAGTATATATCACTGTTGATCTATTATGCCAGTGATAGACACCTGGACTACTTCCTGTTTTTGTCTGTTTATGAATAAAGGTGCTATAGATATTTTTGTTGAGTGTTTTTAGGGATGTGTATTTTCATCTCTCTTGGTAAATGCCCACTATTAGAATTGCTGTGTCAAGATAGATGTGTGCTTAATTATATAATAAAAACCATATTTTTTCCCAAAGTGGTTGTATTATTTTACATTCCCACCACCAACATATTAGAGTTTTATAGCTCTATCATCCCATTGATATTTATAGTTATCAGTCTTTTAAGTTTTAGCCATCTGGTATGTGTGTTTATCTGTATTTTTAACATTCATCATTATGGTTATTAATATCCCATTTCCACTACCACCATTAATAATTTGAACATTCTTAGGTGTTCTGCTTGTCTTGGTGATGAATTATTGAGTTAGGGAGTCCCCAAGACAACTCTCACTTTTGACACCAACCTCAAGTTTGGAGGTCTATATATATATGTCACTTCTGACATGATTTGCAAGATCAGGGAGCCCCAGGACCACCCTTAGATTTGATAATTCAATAGAAGGACTCACAGAACTCATTGAAAGTTTACTGAAGTGTGTGTGTGTGTGTGTGTGTGTGTGTGTTTTATAGTGAACGGATATTACCTTATAATCAGCCAAGAGAAGAGGTATATTTGGTCACCATGATATGATTAACTGCCCATGTGGCTGACCTTATTAGTTTCCAGCTTCTTCAGAGGTTGAACTGATAACCATGTGTTAGGAACCCCCCCCCCCACACCACTCTCAATAAATCACATTGCTATCATAGACTATGCATGGCCTAAGGTCCCCAGGTAAACAAAAACACTGTTATCAGACATGACATTCCATAGGTTTAGAGATCATTCCCCAGAAGTCAAGGGCAAAGGCCAGACCTCTCTTGGGGCAAGGTTAATCCTTTACTGCACATTCATATACCCTCCTTGGTTTTTAAAGCTCATGTACACAAAATAGTTAGGTTTTCTGATACAGTCTGTCCAAGGTTGAGAAACTTAACTGGTCCATATGGATATAGATTGTGATCTTGGTTCTACTGAGCTATTTAATTCATACTCATGAAGAGCCTGAAACCTGATTATTTAGTTTCTATCCATTCATTCAGCAAACATTTACTGAATAAACTTCTCTAGCTTTCAGGCACTGTGCTACACATATAAATACAAAACACACTCCTTGCTCTCAGGGAACTCTAGTCAATTCACAATTAAAATACTTGAAGCAGGTGCTTTGTTACAACATGCTGGAGGACCTTAGAGAAAGGGTATCCAAATCACAAGTGGAATTCAGGAAGAGTTTTTAGAGGTTATGCTTAAGCTAAGTTTTGAAGGATGAGGAAGAATTAAGCCAAATAATGGGGGAAGGGAATTCCAAGTAAAAAGGAGTACATTTGCTAGACTATGAGCATGAGCCTACTGGTCCTTTTAAGAACTTTAGCTGGGGTCTGAGATGTGAATGGGGGAGTTTACAGAGATAAAGTCACATACAACCTTAAGGGAATTTAGATTTTTACTCTGGGAGTGATGAGGAGCTTTTTTAGGAATATTAGTAGGAGAGTAGCTTGATCAGATTTGTTTTAGAAAAATTATTTAGAATATTGGATTTTATTAGAGAAATAACTATTACAGGGATTTATTCTTACTTTATATATGTTGTTTATAGCAACATTATTTATAATAGGTAAGATATGAAACAACCCAAATTCATCAGTAGATAAATGAATAAACAAATTGTAGTATATCCATACAATGGAGTATAATAATAATTGTATTTTTACAGTGGAGTGGAATAATAATTCAGTCACAAAAGGTAATGGAGTATTGATACCTTCTACAACTTGGACCTTGGAAACATACTAAGTGAAAGAAGTCAGATACAAAGGGTCATGTATGATTCCTTTTATAGGAAATCTCCAGAATAGGCAAATATGTAATAGAGGCAGAAAAATATATTACTTTTTGCCAGGGATAAAAGGAGGGGGAATGGAGAGAGTGATTACTTAATGAATATGGAGTGTTCTGGAGTAATGAAAAGGTTTTGAAAGTGGGTAGAGGTGGTAGTTGCATACTGTGAACACATGAAATGCTGTTGAACTGAACACTTTATTACTTATTTATGTATTTAATTTTAATTTTTATTTACTTTGTTTTCTTTTATTTATTTATTTTTTTAACTGAACACTTTAAACTGGTTAATTGTGGGGTGCCTGTGTGGCTCATTCGGTTATGATCTCGTGGTTGGTGAGTTGGAGCCCTGCATCGGGCTCTGTGCTGACAGCTTGGAGCCTGGAGCCTGCTTCTGATTCTGTGTCTCCCTCTCTCTCTCTGCCCCTTTCCAGCTCATGCTCGGTCTCTCTTTGTCTCTCAAAAATAAATAAATATTAAAAACATTTTTTAAAATTATTAGTTGTATGTCATATAAATTCCACCTCAAAAATATATACACATCCACATGGTATGAATTCAAATAACACAAACAATGCAGTAAAAGGTCTTCTAACACCAGTTCCTTTCTTCATATGGAGCCATTGTCAAGCCAGTTTCTTGTTAATATTTCAGAGAATTCTATCACAGTGATTTCCTAGGGGACCACAGTAGGCATTTTTCCACATAATAGTTTTTCATTTAAGGGACTACAGCTCTTCCTTGACTTACAGTGGGGTTATGTTTTGATAAACCCATTGAAAGTTGAAAATAATGACATTAAGTCAAAAATGCATTTTGTATACCTAACCTACAAAACATCATAGCTTAGCCTAGCCTACCTTAAACGTGCTCAGAACACTTAGATTAGCATACAGTTGGGCAAAATCATTTAACACAAAGCCCATTTTAGAACAAAGTGTTGACAATCTCATGTCATTTATTGACTACTGTATTGAAAGCGAAAACCAGAATTGTTGTATGGGTATAGAATGGTTGGTTGTTAGTAAGGTGTTTGCCATTGTGATTGCGTGGCTGACTGGGAGCTGGGGCGCACTGATGCTGCCTTGCACAACAGTGGAGAGTTTTGTGCTGGCCCAGGAAAAGATCAAAATTTAAAATTTGAAGTTCGGTTTCTACTGAATGCATATCACTTTTGCACCATTGTAAAGTCAAAAAATTGCAAGTTGAACCATTGCAAGTTGGGGACCATCTGTGTTGTAATGGAGTAGTATTGTAATTATAATACAGCATATATGGGTAAACATTTTCATGTAAAAACATAGTATACAATATATACATTAATCTGTAACTTTTCTGTTTACTTAACATTGCGTCTTCTTGTAAAGTTGATGCAGTAGAATTTACTAAGTAATCCATGTTTTCTCCTTTGAATCAAAATGTCTTCTTTTTCAGTTACTAAATTTTTGTGTATTTAGGTGCATTTCTGACTTCTGTTTCATTATCTTTCTGTTTATTCATGTTCCATTACTAAGCTATCTTAATTATTGCCACCTTATTAAATTAGTTTTTATTATGTGGTGAAGGTAGGTCTTTTTAAATACTCTTTTTCAGAATCTTAATAACCGTTCTTAAGTGTTCATTTTTTCCATGTGAACTTTATAATCAACCTATTTAGGTAAAAGAAAAATGCTTTTGAAATACGGCAAACTTATCTCAACTCTCCAACCTTTGGCAACCACTAATCTACTTTATGTCTCTGTAGGCTTGCCTATTCTGGGACATTCTGTATAAATGAAATCATGTAATATGTGTCCTTTTATGTGGCTTCTTAGCATAGTGTTTTCCAGGTTCATCCATACTGTATCATGTATCAATATTTCATTCCTTTTTTGAATAATATTCTATCATATGATATAGCACATCTTATTTATCTGTTCACCAGTTAATGGACTTTTGGGTTGATTCCACTTTCTGGCTATTATGAATAATGTTGCTATGAACATTTGTTTACAAGTTTTTATATAGACAAGTTTTCTTGGGTATGTACCTAGGAATAGAACTGCTGGGTCAATATGGTAACTCTGTGTTTAACTTTTTGAGGAACTCCTACACTATGATTTTCTAAAGCAGCTGCATCATTTTATATTCTTACCAGCATTGTATGAGAGTTCTAATTTCTCTACGTCTTTGCCATCGCTTGTTCTTGTCCATCTGTTTAATTATAGCATCCATTAATATTTTTAAAGATGTTTATGAGAAACTGATGTTGAATTTTAACAAATGCCTTTTCATCTTCTATGGAGATTATGAGAAGATTTTTTTGTTCTGCTCTCTTGATACTGTGAATTATAACAAATAGGTTTCTAATATTAATGATGTTGATTTTGAATAGTTGTCAACTTGGATTTGTTTTCTTTCTTTAGAACAGAAAATTACTTAGCAGACATGTAATTGTTTCATAACAACTAAAAATCCACCGAGAATTTTAAAATTAATTGATACACACATTCAGAATAAGAGTTCCCATTTTCTTGGAGACTTCACTTGAACATCCTTATTTTAAGACGAGTTACATCTAGGCTTTCAAGCTAAATAAATAAACACTGAATGCTAAATGAATACTACTACTGAATAAATAGTTTAAATGTTTGCTTTCATGTTTTGTGAAATATTAGAAAATACTACCTCCTTCAAAATATGGGTAAGTTTTCAGATTTTTTTTTTTTTTTTTTTTTTTTTTTTTTTTTTTTTTTGAGAGCGAGTGAGCACAGGTGGGGAGAGCCTCACTCCCAGGGCAGAGCCTGATGCAAGGCTCAGTCCCACGACCCTGGGATTACTGACCTGAGCTGAAATCAAGAGTCAGACACTTAACCGACTAAGCCACCGAAGCGCCCCAGTTTTCAGATTTTTTAATGATGAAAGTATAAGCTAGTTCATTTTAGTTTCTTCTGCCTGGGTATTTATGATAGGTGAGAAGATAACATATATACATACATATATATATGTATATATATATATATATTTTTTTTTTAATTTATTTTTGAGAGAGAGAGAGTGGGAGGGAGAGGGCAGGGAGAGGGGGAGAGAGAGAGAGCGAGAGAGAGAGAATCCCAAGTAGGCTCTGCACTGTGAGCGCAGAGCCTCATGTGGGGCTTGAACTCATGAACTGTGAGCCAAAAACCAGAATTGGGTGCTTAACCGACTGAGCCACCCAGGCGCCCCAAGCACTTAATATATTTTAAATAACTAAATTTTACTCTGTCATTTGACATGGGTACTGTTATAGCTATCCCCATTTTGAGTCACAGAGAAGTCAAGTGACTTGACCAAGATCATACGGCTACTAAGTGGTAGAGCCAGAATTTGAATGTAGTTTTTCTGAGTCCAGAGCCTTTTGTCAGCAGTGTTCCTAGAACATAAGATGAATAAAATATTGTCCTTTCCCTGAACACAGTTTTTACCAGGTAGTATCTGAGGATGTGTTGATAAATTTACATAAAATTATTGTTACACTTCTAATGAATTTTTATTTGTGTTTTTAGGACATTCAGTCAGAAGAAGGCTGCTATTGAAAGAGAGTATGCACAGGTAAGCTTGGAAATTGAGGTGACCATTCTAGGTATACCTCTTCTTTGGCTTAAAGGCAGATATACTCATTAGAGAGAAACTTGTTATCCCTGCATCCTGTTTTTCTTCTTATTTCTGACTATCTCACTTTGATTCTCTCTCTACTCCATTTGAATCTCTAGATGAGGAGCTAAGTTGCTCCTTACTACAATGAAGGTTATGAACTTTTGGAGAGAAGATAATATTTATAGCAGTTGTAAGGTATTTACAAATATAAATAATAATGCATATACTTTATAAGTATATATAGGTGACTCTCGAACAACATGGGCTTGAACTATGTCCACCAATATGTGGGGTTTTTTTGGATAAATATATGTACAGTACTGTAAATGTATGTTCTCTTCCTCATAGTTTTCTTAATAACAGTTTCTTTTCTCTAGCTTACTTTATTGTAAAAATACAGTATATAACATAAAATATATGCTAACTGCTTATGTTATCAGTAAGTCTTCTGGTCAATAGTAGCAATTAGTGGTTAAATTTTTAGGGAGTCAAAAGTTATATGGGAATTTTTGACTACATTGGGGGTTGGCATCCCTAATTGCTGTATTGTTCAAGCATCAGCTGTATATTCATTCTCTTACATATCCCATTCTTTGCAGTCTTATGGAAGGTTTATTTTGTTCAGTCAGGCATTTATTTAGGTCCCTATTGACAGAGAATGATGTACTTTGAATGGATGACATAGTTCTATTTCTAGGGAAATTTAAGCATTTCATTCTTTTATTTATTTAAATTTAAAAAAAATGTTTATTTATTTTTGAGAGAGACAGCACATGAATGGGGGAAGGGCAGAGAGAGAGGGAGACACAGAATCTGAAGCAGGCTCCAGGCTCCGAGCTGTCAGCACAGAGCCCGATATAGGGCTTGAACTCATGAACTATGAGATTGTGACCTGACTGAAGTCAGACTCTCAACCGACTGAGCCACCCAGGCACCCCTTTTCATTCTTTTATTTTAATTAGAATCTTATTTGCTCCCAGATAACTAAATGTGCCAAGAAAAAATTATGTTGATATATCATTTTATAGATATGTAAGAAATAATAATTACCTTTCCTTGTACAAAAATAGTATGACATGATTTGGAAATTTTGGCCCTTGTAAGCAATTGCTTTCTTTGTGGAATAGAATTCTAAAATCGATCTCCTCCCACTCCCAAAATTATAAAAGTTGTATGTGAAACAAAATTTTAAAAATACAGGAAAGCATTAGAAGGAAATGCTGTACAGGGTAACTACTTATGGCTGCTGTTGTTATTCTTATAAATAGTGAAATTGGGATATGATTTTTTTTGTGTTTTGTCAGATTTTGATTTTAATTTTTACTCTGATTTCATTGTAGTTAACAAGGTAACTGTGTTTTATTTGATAGTCTTAGATAATTATCTGTTTCTTGAAAACTAGATAGATTCATTAATTCAGTTGTTAGTTATTGAGTGGTTATTAATCAGGTGTTTTACATAATGAATTAGCATCAGTTCTAGAAATTAGTGTTGAACCTTATTCTGTGCTTATATAGGAAGTATTAGTAATGATGGGTAAAATTTATTGAATCCTTGTGCCAGGCACTTTGCTGATTATTTTACATTATGTTATCTGGTTTAATCCTCTCAATAAACCTGTGAAATAGGGACAGTTATCATGCCCTTTACAGATATGTTTCCCCTGGGATCAAAGTATATGATCTGTTCTTAAAATTTATATGAAGTGGAAAATTTTTGTGTGACCTATTCTTCTGTAACATGATTTAAAAGTTTAATAATAAAATAAGTAGGATAGGTTCATGGTTAAAGATATAAGACAGTACATTAAATTGTATGAAAATCAGCAGTCCTTTGTCCCAATTGCAATCACCACCCTCGGAGAAAAGATTAAAGGTAGACAACTGTTTTGGTTTTCCTGGTGATCATTTCCATATCTTTAAATAATGTGCTTATAACTGATTCATGATTTGTCAACTCTAGACATTATTGCTGGATTACTTCTTATAATAAATGAGAAATTAGCTTCCTAAGCCATTCCTTTTTGGCCTACCCTTTCCAATGTAATACAGCACTATTTTAGTGGCTTTGTTATTTTTCTCACTCTAAGTGATATTTTTAGATTTCTATCTTTTGTTCAATTAAGGGCATATATGTGTTTTTATGTGTGTTTGTAAGTGTGTTTATAACATATTTATGATATTTATATATAGATGTATGTACTTTTTGTGTATATATGTATGTATATGGTAAAGTAGAATTGAGTTTAGAGAGCAGTCTAATTTATTCTTGAAAATTTTCTTTAAATGTCTTTTAAGTAAATTTTACCTGGTTTTGTTTATACAGTTCTATATAATAATGTATAAATGGTATATGGCACCTAATAATATATAGTTCAAAATTTCATGTGATAATATTCAGAAATTAAAATGTTTCGGTATCTCTCTGATTGGGACATTTGAGCATTTATGGAGAGTTAGGGTGCTGATTCTTCTTGTTATTTGTCATATTTTCATTTCAGATGATTTTTGTCAGTTCTTACTCTTCAATGTTTTTCCAGTTAATTTTCCAATTCATTTCTTGTGCATATAGACAAAGCTATCTCTACACTCTTTTTTTAGTCGCCTCAACAGTGTTTTTACTTTTTGTCAATAGAAGAGAAACCCCTGAAATGACTGACATTCTGTCTGTGGATTTTGCCAGTTTACACTGATTATGTCAGGCTTATTATTTGCATTTGCTCTCTGAGGACATAACTCTCATTGGTGATAGGGTGTGGTCATAGAGGACAGCTGGACTATTTAAATTATTTCTTTTTCTTTCCTTCTCTGGCTCAGTATAGAGTTGAAATTTGGGGGAGTAGATCTTAAAAATGGAAATGGGGTACTTGGCTACCTTAGTTGTAGAGCATGCAACCCTTGATCTCGGGGTCATGAGTTCAAGCCCCATGTTGCTTAAAGATTTAGAAATTGAAATATTACATATATACAGTAAGATGGATAAATATTCAGTATACTGTTTGATAAATTTTTATGAAGTGAACACAGCCTTGTAACTACTATTCAGATTAAGATGTAGAACATTACCAGGGTCCCAGAAGCAGTTATTACTCCTACCTTCCAGTGGTAACCAGTACACTGATTCTTATCAGAATAATTGTTACTTTGGATTTCTTACTGTTTTTGAATTTAAATTAAATAATATCATGTACTATGTACTCTTCTGATTTCTTTCATTCAGCATTAAGTTTTGAGCTTCATATATGTTGGATATGTAGATTCATATCTGTTAGGTATACCTAGGTGTAGAACTAGGTATATACTGGGTCACCAGGTATATATGTATATTAGCACTTAAGTAGTTATAGCTAGTTTTCCAAAGCGATTGTACCAGTTTACATGCTTAGCAGCAATGTATGAAAGTTTCAGTTGTCCACATCTTTGCCAAGAATTGGTATTGTCTGAAATTAAAAAGTAACATTCTTTTTAATTTTTAATGTTTATTTAATGTCAGCACAGAGCCACAGAGCCGGACGTGGGGCTCAAATTCAAGAACCGCACAGTCATGACCTCAGCCGAAGTCGGATGCTTAACCGACTGAACCACCTAGGCGCCCCAAAAAGTATACATTCTGTTGAATGTATAATAATATCATATTTTCTTTTTAATAAGCCATTTAAAAATTGATGTATAACATGCACACAGAAAAATGTGTAGATCCTAAGTGCACAGCTCCATGAATTTTCGGTGAACACACCCCTATAGCCAGTACCCTGGTCAAGAAACAGAACCTGGATGGCTTAGTCATTTGAGTGTCTTGACTCTTGATTTCAGCTCAGGTCATGATCCTGTCGTGGGATCGAGCCCTGCTTCAGGCTCTGTGTTGGGTGTGGAGGCTGCTTGGGATATTCTCTCTCTCTCTCTCTCTCTCTCTCTCTCTCTCTCACCCTCACCCTTTCCCACACTCACGCATGCTCTCTCTCTCTCAAAAAAAAAAAAAAGAACAGAATATTAACACCACCCCAAAAATCCCTCTTGTGCTCCCCCTTTACTGCCCTCACTCTTACACAAGTATTCACTATACTGTTTTCTTATACAGCCTTATTGAATTATATACCACGTGAAACTATCATCACAATCAAGATAAGAACATGTCTATAGCTACCAAAAGATTATAATGTCTCATTATAATCCTTCCCTTTCACTCACTCTTCAGTAGTCATCTTTCCCCCATTATTACTCAGGCAATCTCTAATCTACTTTCTATCACTATAGATGAGTTTGCATTTTTTAGAAGTTTAATTCCATATAAGTAGAATTATATGTACTCTTTTTTGTTTGGCTTCTTTCATCAGCATAATTATTTACAATTATTGCATAATTATTTCAGTTATGTTGTATCAGTAGGTCATTTCTCTTTTTTGCTGAGTAGTATTGTATGGATTTCCACAATTTGTTTATCCATCACTTCTTTTTTTTTTTTAATTTATTTCTTTTGAGAGAGAGAGAAAAAGAGAGAAAGTGTATGTGTGCGTGGGAGGTACAGAGAAAAAGGGAGAGGGAGAGAGAGTCCCAAGCAGGCTTTGCACCAGCAGCACGGAGCCCCACACAGGGCTTGAACTCAGGAACCATGAGATCATGACCTGAGCCAAAGTCAAGAGTTAGACCCTTAAGCGAATGAGCCACCCGGGTGCCCCTATGCATTCACCTCTTGATGGATATTTGAGTTGTTTCTATTTTTAGATATTAGAAATAAAGCTACTATGAACATTTTTGTGTATGAAATGGTTTCATTTTTCTTTGGTAAATACATTGGAGTATAATGGCTGGGTCTTTCTTAAATAACTGCCAAACTGTTTCCAAAGACATGGTACTATTTTATGTTCCCATCAGCAGTATATGAGAGTTATCAGTTGCTCTGCATCGTCCCCAACACTGCATATAGTCTTTTCAATTTCAGATATTGTAATAGGTTCATAGTGATATTTATTGTAGTTCTAATTTGCATTTACATAACAGTTAATGTTAAGCATCATTTTCATGCATTTATTTGCTATTGGTACATATTTGCAATACATATTGGTACATTTTTGGTGAAGCTTTCAAATCTGCTAATTAAAAAAAAGTTATTTGTTTTCTTATTTAAGAAAACTTTTCATTATGAAAAATTTTCAAGCATATGTGAAAGTAAGAATTAGAACACTGAATTCTTATTAGCTGTAACGCAGCCATAGCTATTACCTACATCACCAAACATTTCATTTATAGCTTCCTGCTTGCTGTCCCTTGCTAGTTACTTTTTAAAAATACTTCTGAGAGGCATAATTTATGTATCATTGAAAATCATCTGTTTGTGGGGCACCTGGGTGGCTCAGTTGGTTGGGTGTCCGGCTCAGGTCATGATCTGGCAGTTTGTGAGTTTGAGCCCTGTGTTGGGCTCTGTGCTGACAGCTTGGAGCCTGGAGCCTGCTTCAGATTCTGTGTCTCCCCGTCTGTCTGTACACCCCCCAAAATGCCCGCGTGCTCTCTTGAAAATAAACAAACATTAAAAAGAAAATCATCCATTTGTAATTAAATGTTTTTTTTGCAAATTTATAGATTTATGCAATCATGAGCACAGTTCAGTTTTAGAATATTTCTGTGAATCCAAGTTTTCTGTACTTGTTTGTAGTCAATCTCTGTTGCCCAAGGCAACCGTCAGCTTTATGGCTCTATAAATTTGCCTTTTCTGGACATTTCAGAAAAATATACTCCTACAAAATACAGTCTTGTCTGGCTTTCGCTTAGGAAATTTTTTTTTCCAAATGTTTTTGAAGTTCATACATGTTTTATCATGTATCAGTAACTCATTCCTTTTACTGGTGAATAATATTCCATGGTAGGGATACACACACACACACACACACACACACACACACAACATTTGTTTATCCATTCACTAATTGGTAGGTACTCGGATTGTTTCTAGTTTGGGCTATTATGTATAATGCTGCTATAGACATTCACATAGTAATCTTTAATTGGACCTATGTTTTCATATTCTTGGGTGTATACCTAGAACTGGAATTGCCAGGTCATTTTGGTAAGTTTATTTTTAACTTTTTAAAGAAATAGTCAAACTGTTTTCTGTATTGGCTGTATAATTTGCACTACCATCAGCAGTGTATGAAGGTTCTAATTCATCCATGTTCTTGCCAATACTTCTCATTGTCTTTCTTTTTAAAGTTTGTTTATTTTGAGAGAGAGAGAGAGATAATGAGAAGGGGAGGGGCAGAAAGAGGGAGAGAGAGAACCCCAAGCAGGCTCCATACCATCAGTGCAGAGCTTATCTCGGGGCTCAATCTTGCAAACTGTGAGATCATGACCTGAGCTGAAATCAAGTGTCCGATGCTTAAATGACTGAGCCACCCAAGCACCCATCTTTCTGATTATAGCCATTATCATGGCTGTGATCATTTTGCCACTGTGAACTGTGAACATTCTTGTATGTGTCTTTTGGTGACTGAATGTAGTCTATTGGGTATATAACTAATGAGTGGATTTGCTGTGTCATATGTATTTAACTTTGGAAGATTTTTTGAAATGCTTTTCTAAAGTGATTATTGTTATTTACACTTCTACCAGTTGTGAATGAGAGCTGTAGTTGATTTAAAACTTTGCTTTTGGGGGCATCTGACTCTAGATTTTGGCTCAGGTCATGATCTTGGGGTTCTTGGGTTCAAGCCCCAAGTGCTTGGGATTCTTTCTCTCTTTGTCTCTCTGTTCTTCCCCTGTGCTCGCTCATGTATGCTGACTGCAGTTGTGACATGTTGTCAATGGTTAGATATGCCCTGATTTCAGAGATCTTAAAATGCTTAAAAAAATATGTATCTTTTTTTATTTAAAATTTTTTTTAAATGTTTGTTTAGTTTTTGAGAGAGAGAGACAGAGTGCGAGCAGAAGAGGGGCAAAGAGAGAAGGAGACACAGAATCCAAAGCAGGCTCCAGGCTCTGAGCTATCAGCACACACAGCCTGATGCGGGGCTGAAACTCATAAACCGCGACATCATGACCTGAGCCAAAGTCGGATGCTTAACTAACTGAGCCACCCAGGCGCCCCTAAAAAAATACGTATCTTAAAAAAATTTTTTTAAATGTTAATTCGTTTTTGAGAGAGAGAGAGAGAGAGAGACTGAGCACAAGCAAGGGAGGGGAGAGAGAGGGAGACACAGAATCTGAAGTGGGCTCCAGGCTCTGAGCTGTCAGGATAGAACTTGACGCAGGGCTCAAACCCACAAACTGCGAGATCATGACCTGAGCTGAAGTTGGATGCTTAACCATCTGAACCACTCAGGTGCCCCTAAAAAATATGTATCTTAATAGAATTGATTAGTTATCTTCTTTTTTTATTCAGGCTATGTAGAGATTTCATTGTTTGAAGAAAAGTTGAAATGGTGGGGGGGACATTAAGAAAGGATGCTCCTACTGGCTTTTTTCTTTTATCGCCTGAGGAATATGTTGCAAAATAAAATATTCATAACATTATATATATATATATATATATATATATAATATTCATATTGGACTTTTGTCTTGATTTGGGGGGGCTGTATGGGAGTAGATATCTAAATACTTTATTTGTATGTATTGTTATAGCCACTGGCTACATATTTTTCAATTTATGGACAAGAAATGGGACACTAATTCAAAGGAAGAAATTTTCTATCTGAAATAAATCAAATTAATGAACTGGGAAAATTACTTCCCTGACTTTTTTTTCTTCCTTCATTTTTGAAAGGAAAATGATGACCATTCTCCCTTCCATTCTTTTCAGGCTACACAGATATGCTAATGAGTATGAAACTGCTTCTCAGTCTATGTGTACCTGTATAAGATGGTCTTTATTGTTTTACTGTCTTAGATAGTTTTCCTAATCTCTGTGAATTGTTGTAATCTAGCTTTGTTAAATAATGGATTTCCGTAGTAGAAAGAGGGTGATGAATTAAATTTGTGGGCCTTTGCACATGTAGTATTAGATATCCCAAGTCCTACGTCTCTGGGAAATAGTATGAGATAAAGTAATGGGAGGATCTTCTTGACTTTGGGAAGCATTGTAAAAATTCTCCCACTATGAGAACATCTACTGTTTCATTAAAACAACTACTTAACTATTTTATTATGCCAGAATTTTTAAACAACTATCTCTTGAAGTCTTAAAAATTTTTTTAAAGTCTTTAAAAATACAACAGTAATTCAGATTTTATAATATAAATCCATGCAGTAGGGTTGACTTTATTGAAATTTGCTTTATAACCCAAGTTATCTAAAATGTGTTTCTAACAAGAATCAGTTAACAGTTACTACTTTAAGCCATAAGAGATTTACAAAAATTTCCATTGTGTTAACTGATTTTAGATTTTGGAATTTTTTTACTGAATTGAATAGAAATATCATGAAGATATTTTCCTTTAATCTTTTGTTTGGAGAAACTGCAAATCTACAGAAATGTTGAAAGAATTATATACTGAAGAATAATGTTAATTGCCTCTCTATATTTTTAAGTTTATTTATTTATTTTGAGAGAGACAGAGACAGCATGAGTGGGGGAGGAACAGTGGGAGAGGGAGACCAAGAATCTCAAGCAGGTTCCACACTGTCAGCACAGAGCCTGATGCAGGGGTCCAAGTCACAAAACCATGAGATCATGACCTGAGTTGAAACTAAGAGCCAGACCTTTAACTGACTGAGCCACCCAGGCATCTCTAATTGCCTCTGTATTAACCTAGTTACTAACATTTTGCTATATTAATGTCAGTACACATTTTTTTTTCTAAGCTGGATTGAGAGTAAGTTTCAGTCATCATCCTTCTCTTCTACATATTTCACTTTGCATCTTCTGAGAACAAGACCATTTTTCAAAATATAATGTCATCATCACATCAAAGATAATGAATAATAATTCTGTAATATCAAATATGTAGTTTATATTCAGATTTCCTCATTTATTCTCGAAATGTCAAAAGCAGTTTTCCCAAGATCCAATTAAGGTTTGCACATTGCATTTGGTAGATAATGTTTCTTGATTTTATTTAGAATATTTCCTCCACTTTTTTTGTTTTTCATAACATTAACTCTTTGATAAGTCTGGTCATTTGTATTATAAAATGCTTTTTTGTATTTGGAATTTTTTATATTTGGGATTTTTTGTTTCTTTCCTTCATGATTAGCTTTACATTAAATATGAGCAGAAATACTATGTAGGTGATGTTGGGCCTAATTAGATTTTATAGTTTCTCTTAGTGACTTGGATAGATTAGAATGCAACATCACTAATACTACAATTTTTCAAGCCTGCTTGAATCTATAATAACGATGATAGGTTTTTGTCTTTTATTTTCAAAATTGTCTCAAACTATGTATTTTTTTTTTTTTTTTTTGCTATATTACATATTTCTGGTGCTCTAAGAAATGAAGTTTTGTTATGTTAAAGTTTTGGCAAGGCATAATTGGAGAAAAATCAAACATTTGAGAATTTAATTTTAACTTTTACATTTCAGATTAAGCACTAATGTAAAAGCCAATATATGTTCTTAACCATTACATGTAGATGCATTTAAAAATCAACTGAGGGGTGCCTCAGTCAGTTGAGTTAATCCGACTCTTGATTTGGCTTGGGTCATGATCCCAGGGTCGTGGTATTGAGCTCTGCTCTGCATCTGGCTCTGCTCTGAGTGTGGAGCCTGCTTAAGATCCTCTCTCTCCCTTTTCCTCTATCCCTCTCCCTTGATCACATGTGCACATGCTGTCTCTCTCTCAAAAATAAATAAACATCTAAAATAAAATTAAAAAACAAAATTTAAAAATCAACTGAAAATTATAATTTGCCCTTATTGTGGGAATTTCCTTTAGAGTCTGGTACTTGTTAAATTGAAAGTATGTAAAACATCTTTGTTACCAATTGTCTAATGATAATTTTGGTAATGACACTGTTACAGCCTTCCTTTTCAGAAAATTCCATAGTTTTCCTATTATTTGTTGTTGGTACATGACCTATATGGTCAAGACTACCACAAAAAGAAATGGAATTGCAATTTATATAAGCACTTTTATTTTCTTTATGTATTTATGTATTTATTTTAATTTTTTAATTTAATTTATTTTAAAAAATTTTTAGTGTTTATTTTATTTTTGAGAGAGAGAGAGAGACAGAGTGCAAGCAGGGGAGGGACAGAGAGAGACGGAGACACAGGATCCAAAGCAGGCTCCAGGCTTCCAGCTGTCAGCACAGAGCTCGGCACAGGAGCTTGAAGTCAGGAACTGTGAGAGCATGACCTGAGCTGAAATTGGCTCTTAACTGACTGAGCCACCCAGGTGCCCCTTTAATTTTTTTTTGAGAGAGAGCACACATGTGCATATGAGAGAATGCAAGCAGGGGAGGGGTAGAAGGAGAGAGAGAATCTTAAGCAGGCTCCTCCACCAGCACAGAGCCCCATGTCACTATCTCCATCTTAGCATGAGATCATGACCTGAGCTGAAATCAAGAGCTTAATCGACTGAGCCACACAGGTACCCTTATTTGAGCACTTTCAATCTCCTCTATCAGTTTCAATGTTAAAACAGCCTTTAAAAGTATGGTGGTCGTGTTTTGGTTCCTTTTTAATATTTTAGTCTGGTGGTTTGCCTCTGTCAGGAGCTCAATCTTGTGAATGTTGTTATTTCTTTAGTTAGATATTAAGAGAATCTATGTACTAGAAGGGTTCACTACATTTAATTTTTTTATAAAGTACTGTTTTTAAATTAGAAGTTTTTTAAAAGATATACCAGTTTCTATGTGTTGAGAAATATTTATCAAACACTCTTCTAGGTACTGTGACACTACCCAAAAAAGTCCTAAAGCTTAGAGAGCTTACGTTCTATCGGTGTGTTGTCTTCCAATTAAATATATTAATTTCTTTTCCTTCAAAGGCACTGATATGGCATTATAACCAATTGTAAAAGAATGCCCTCTATAGAATTATATTACTAGTTGCATAATATTGTCATCCTCTGTGCAAAGGATTGATTGGCCAAAAGGGTTGAATATTATTTGTGAAATATAGAGAGCATACAGATAAGCCACCCCAATAGAGAAATATTATAAAGGAAAATAATTCAGATGGATTGATCATATGACAGCAATTTGAAAAACGTACCTTAAACATATGCACAGTAAACCTGTAATACATTTTTAGGGGGATGTTAGAAGAAGGAAAGACAATCATATTGCATAACCTTACTTACACCTAAAGGGATTTGAGCAATAAACTTTTTCAAGTTTCTTGGTACTTTCAGTTTCCTACAAGAGTATTAATGCTTTATTTTTAAGCCTGGTTTGTGAAATTCACTTTGTAATTCTCCAGAAATAACAGATGTGTTGCATATCTATTTATCCAAACAGAAGAAATGAATCTCTGAAAACACAGAAGCCATGTAAGAGTCACTAAACAACCTTAAATATTAGGGTAAAATCAAGTCTGGCTTTTGACTGCATTTAACTTACCACTTGAGGTGTTGGTAAAATCATTTGCAGTATTCAAACTGAAAATGCTAAAGGCAAGTTCTGTGTATTAATTTATTTCCTGTAGTCTTTGGCAGAATGCTGCTAGTGAAAGAAGGATACAAAAGGTTACTGTGGCTAGAGAGAAGGAGCAGGAAAAGATTGTGGACTTTAAGGGCGGTTCCTTGCCTGAGGACAAACAGAACAAATATGGACACCCTGTCAAATAGCCTGTGGTGACACACTGTTGCGCCTAAAGTTTTTGCTATTTTTATTCTTTTGAGAAAGAAGTTTATGAAGAGTTGGGCATACTACCCAAGAAGTTAGTGTTATGTGTATGTGGTGGGATTCTTTTTTGGTAAATTTCATCAGCATAGAAATTTAAAATGTAACTTAATTTAGCCTTGTGCAGTTAGCTTTCTGGCCATTGCTGTTACAGAAGATTGGCAAAATTGTTTGAAATGGTGGACTATATACTTGGAGCTTTTTGTTCTACCAGTCTCTTCCCGTAGAACAATGAGGATAACTATCTGGAGAGAAGATTGAGGATTATTTTCTGTGTTTATGTTGATTCTTAATTTTATTTATTTATTTTTAAATTTCTTAATGTTTATTTTTGAGAGAGAGAGACAGACAGACAGAGATAGGAGCCTGAGCGGGGGGAGAAGCAGAGAGAGGGAGACACAGAATCCAAAGCAGGCTCCAGGTTCTGAGCTGTCAGCACAGAGCCTGACTGTGGGGCTCAAACTTATAAGCCTTTGAGCTGTGAGATCATGACCTGAGTTGAAGTTGGATGTTAACCGACTGAGCCACCCAGGTGCCCTGTCTGCTCTAATCTTTATTATTTTCTTCCCTCTGCTAGCTTTGGGTTTAGTTTGTTCTTTTTTTTCTGTTCCTTATATTCCCCCCCGCCCACCAGGGCTACTGGCTGCTTGGTTTATTTTCCACTTGGTGCAAGGCACATGGTTACAGGGTGTTGGGAAGGCTTGCCTGTGGCTTGGGTAGTAAAAAGTGGCATTTTCTCAACTTCCTTTTTGGTGTTTTGTTATTTTGATGTAAAAGAACCCAAGTACTTCTGCCACAGCCCAGCTAGTCTAGGAGGGGAGGGGAGGGGAGGGAAAAGAGGGAAGGGAGGGGCTCTGATGAGCCTAGAGCCTCCTGAAGCCTGACAGGGGCCCCTCAGGACTGGGGCCCAGTGTTGGCTTTGCCAGGCTGCTTCCTCATGGCTTCCAGAGCCAGGTCTCAGGTGATCGAGCTGCCGAAGTCCTGGGGAGATTCCCAACGCTCTGGGGACTCCAACACTGTATCCATGAATGGGAGAGTGGACTTCCTGAAAAAGAAGCTTGCCCACCAGTGACCTCGGTCGGCCTTGGGGAGACGCCAGTAATAGTCGTGGGTGGCCAAAAGTGAGCTGCTGGAGGAGATGACTGCCATGCTGTTGCTTGTGGGCCTGTGGAAACCTCTGTGGTGACCCCTTGCAGGCCTCGTTGTGCAATAACGGGTGGGAGGGACAGGGACACTGGGCCACGGAGCCCTTTTGCAGAGGAGACCCCCCAAGGCTGCTCCACGACCAAAGTGCATGCGGAGTCTCTGTTCCTTATGTTCTAAAGTTAGGTTGTTGATCTGAGATCTTTCTTGTATTTTAATATGTGCATTTATAGCTATAGGGGTGGCTGGGTGGCTCAGTTGGTTAAGCAGCCAACTTTGGTTCAGGTTGAGCTCACAGCCTGAGGGCTCATGGGTTCGAGCCCTGCATCAGGCTCTGTGCTGTTAGCACAGAGCCTGGAGCCTGCTCTCAATTCTGTGTCTCCCTCTCTCTCTGCCCCTCCCCTGCTTGTGCTTTGTCTGTCTCTCTCTCTCTTAAAAATAAATAAACATTAAAAACAAATTAAAAAACATTTTCCCTTTGGCACCGCTTTTGCTGTGTCCTGTAATTTTTAGTATGTTGTGTTTTTCATTTTCATTATTCTCTAGATAGTTTCTAGTTTGCCTTACGATTTCTTCTTTGAGCTAGTGGTTGTTTAAAAATGTGTTATTTCGGGTGCCAGGGTGGCTCAGTTGGTTAAGCATCTGACTCTTGATTTCGGCCCAGATGATGATCTCACAGTTGTAAGATTGAGCCCTGTATGGAGTTCCGTCCTGGGCATGGAGCCTGTTTAAGATTCTCTCTCCCTCTCTCTTTGCCCTGTCCCCTGCTTGCTCTTTCTCTCTCTCTCAAAAAGTGCATGTTTCATTTACACAATTTTGTGAATTTTTCAGTTTTATTTTTTTTATTGATTTCTAACCTTTTCCCATTGTTGACAGGGAAGATACTTTGTATATCTATCTTTTAAAAACTATTGAGACTTCAATTTGTGGTGGCCTCTAATGTATGGTTTTTCTTGGAAAGTGTCCTATGTGTGCTTGGGAATAATGTGTGTTCTGTTGTTATTGGGTACAGTGTTCTGTTTATATTTGTTAGGTCTAGTTAATTTTGTTGTTGTTTAAGTTTTCTCTATTTCCTAACATTCTATCTGGTTGTTCTGTTTATTTTTGTGAGTGAGATTTTGAAGTCTTTATTAATTTGGAGTATCTAATTCTCCTTTTAGTTCTATCAGTTATTGCTTCATATATTTTGATGATCTTTCATTAGGTACATGAACATTTATAATTAATAAGTATTCTCATTGTATTGAAACTTTTATTAATGTATAATGTTCTCTTTGTCTCATGACCTTTATTTATTTTTATTTTTTTGAGTTTATTTATTTTTGAGATAGAGGAGGGGCGGGGGGCAGAGAGAGACAGAGAGAGAGTCCCAAGCAGACTCCGCACTGTCAGCACAGAGCTCAGTGCAGGGCTGGAAACCATGAACTGTGAGATCATGACCAGAGCAGAAATTGAATTGGACGCTTAGCCAGCCGAGCCACCCAGGCATGCCTCATGACCTTTCTTGACTTAAAATGTATTTTGTCTGATATTAGTGTAGCTCTCTTTTGGTTGCTATATGCATGCAATATCTTCTTTTTACTTTACTTCAACCTGTTTATGTCTTTGGATTTCAAGTGAGTCTTGTGTAGACAGCATATAGTTGGATCATGTATTTTTACCCATGCCAATCTGTTTTTTTATTGGAGTGTTTAATCCATTTATTAAAGTAATTACTGATAAGGACTTAATTATGTCATTGTGCTCTTTGTTTACTGTGTGCCTTATAACTTTTTCATTCCTTATTTTCTGAATTACTATCTTTTGTGTTTATTTCATTTTTTTGTAGTGAAATGTTTAAATTACTTTCTCATTTCCTTTTATCTATATTCTATAGCTATTGTGTTTGTAATTAGCAAGGGAATTACATTTAGCATCCTAAAGTTATGACACTCCTACTTGAATTTATACCAGCTTAACTTCAGTAATAGAAAAGCTGCTCTTTTAAGGCACCATTCCCACCCTTTTCACTTGCTAATATCCCATAATTACATTTTAATACATTGTATGCCCCAAAATATAAACAAGTAATTTTCAAAATGTATTTAGTCTCTTAAATTATGTAGAAAACAGGATTTGAGTTACAAATCAAAGTTACACTAATACTTGCTTTTATGCTGATAATTTTTTTCTTTAAATGTATCAGTCATGTAAATCATATACAAAACAAAAAGTATAGTTACAAATCATTGTTACAATAATACTGTATTTTGTAATTGTCCATATATATATACCTTTAGTGAGATCTTTATTTCTTCATACAGCTTCAAGCTACTATCTGGTGTCCCTTCCTTCCACCCTGCAGGACTCCCTGGTGCATTTCCTGCAAGGCAGGTCTAGTGCTCACAAACTGTCTCAACTTTTGTTTACTTGAGAATGTCTTTAATTTCTCCCTCATTTTGAGGGACAGTTTTGCCAGATACAGAATTCTTAGTTGACAGGTTTTTTCTTTTAGCACTTTGAATATATAGAACCACTGTCTTCTGGCCTTCAGAGTTTTTGATGAGAAGTCTGTTAGCATTCTTTCTTTTTCATTCATTCATTCATTCATTCATTCATTTTTAAACTATTATTATTATTTTTTATTTTAGAGAGCAGGAGTCAGGGAGAAGGGCAGAGGTAGAGAGAGAGATTCTCAAGCAGGCTCCACACACAGCCCAGAGCCTGATGCAGAGCTTGATCCCATGACCCTGGGATCATGACTTGAGCCGAAATCAAGAGTCAGATGCCCAACCAACTGAGCCACCCAAGTGCCCCTACAGAATTTCTCTCTTTGTTTTTTGACAGTTTAATTATAATATGTCTCAGTGTGGGTCTCTTTGAGACGTATCCTACTTGGAATTCATTGAACTTCTTGGATATTTATATGTCATTCATCAAATATGGGAGGTTTTCAGGCATTCTTCAAATCTCTGTCCCATTCTCTCTTCTCCTTCTGGGACTCACATGATGCATATATTAGTCTGCTTGATGGTGTCACACAGGTTGCATAGGCTTTATTTACTTTTTTCCCAATCTTTCTCTTCCTCAGACTTGATAATTTCTATTGTCCTATTTTTGAGTTCACTGATGTTTCTTCTGCCTGCCCAAATTTGCCATTGAATCCCTCTACTGAAATTTTCATTTCAGTTGTATACTTTTCAGCTCCAGAATTTGTTTTTGGTTTCTTTTTAGGTTTTTTATTTCTTTATTGATATTTCCATTTTGTTCACACATTGTTTTAATTTCTCCATACTTTAGTTCTTTGAGCATTTGTAAGTCCCTTGTTTTAAAGACTTAGTCTAGTTTATACACTATAAGTTCTTTTTTTGGGAATAGCTTCTGTTGATTTAATTTTTTTCTATGAACAAGCCTTACTTTCTTTGTATGCCCTGTGATTTTTTTGTTGAACATGAGACATTTTAGTCTAATAATGTAACTCTGGACCTCTCCCCCTTACTCAAGGTTTAGTTTTTGTTTTTTTGATTGTCGTAGGCTCTCTCTGTGCTGAGAATCGGCCTGAGGGGTAAACTTAAGGTCTTACCAAGTTTTTTTCCTGAGGCTTTCCCTGTCCATACATGGTCACTTTCTAATTTTCCTGCATATGCATATTCTAGTCATGATCTAGTCATTCATTTGAATGTTCTAGTCGTTAAGGTCTAGCTTCTGAAAGGGAAAAAAAGCCAAAAAAAAAAAAAAAATGAAGGTGAGGAAAAGGGTGCTACTTCCTTAAATTTCCTGTAAATCATTTAGAGGGGCTTGCAACACTTGGGAGAGGTACAACAAAATGGCTGCCTTCCTCTTTGTCTCTACCTCTGTGATCAGAAGCAGCAGTTAGCAATCTAACAGATTTCCAATATTTGGAGGCGAGGGTCCTTTTTGCCCGCCTTGGTTTCCACAAGCTCTGTGCGAGCTTCTCCAGGAACATGTACACAGCTGTTTGCCATGTGTCTGGAGGATGAATAGCTGCTAATCTGCTAAGAGCTGAAATTGACTGAAATTGGCCAGAATTTACTCTTCCAAATCTTCCCCTGGAAGTTACAAGCCTTCAGCCTCTCCAGAGTTCCAAAATAGTTACAGCAGACAGATTCTGCCGCAATAGTTATCCTCTAGGTGGGGAGACAGATTCCTGGGGCTTCCTACTCCACCATCTTCCCAGAATCCTCTGCCTGTTGCCTTCTTTTTAACCAAGAGTCTAGTGTGTTTCTGACTTTAACTCTGATTACAAATTTGTGTTTTTGATCTAGGGAGATAGTTATTTCATTTAATGTCTCTTTTTGTCTTGTTTTCTTTTTTAAATTAATGTAGTTTTTATTTGATTTGTAGGTTTTGAGTGGGATGGGTAGATAATACATGAAAACATGAATTTATTATATGATCTTAAAGTCTTTCTTAGTCTTTTTTAAAATGTTTGTTTATTTTTGAGAGAGCATGTACAGGTGCGTGGGGGAGGGACAGAGAGAGAAGGGGACAGAAGATCCACAGCTGGCTCCATGCTGACAGCAGAGAGCCCAATACGGAGCCTGAACCCACAAACTGTGAGATTGTGAGCTGAGCCGAAGTTGGATGCTAAACTGACTGAGCCACCCAGGCATCCCAAAAGATTTCTTACATTAATCAAGGATTACTTGAGGGTATGGTAAACCTGACATCATTTCTTTAACTGTAGGTTTTCACTGTCTTGGAAAGAGAATCAGTGCTCAGATTTCCAGAAATTTGAGTGTTGGCAGTAAAACAACAACAACAACAACAACAACAACAACAACAAAAAACCACAGAGGAAAATTTTAATAAAATTTGTAATTAGTTTCTCAGGACTTCATTTGGTACTGGGATTCATAAAACTTGAATTTTCATAGACTAAAAGCTAGTTTTGCTTTTCTTCTTACATTGGAATGAAGAGGAGAAATATTGGTTGACTTTCAGCAAGCCAAACCTAGTAGAAGATAAAACTGGAGTGGGGAAGGGTGAGCCTGCCTCATTTTTAGGGATGGTAATATCTGACATTTATATTTATAGTTTACTTACCAATGAAGTGCAGTGTTGATAGCTTGCTGTTCACTGACAGAATGTTTTCTGTAGCCTCCCCTACAAGTTTTTAATCTTAGAAGAGGACCCTAGATATTAATTTAAAAGAAAAAAGAAATATTATAATGTAATCTATCCTTTTCTATTATGAGGTTTATCTACTTATTTTATTTATTTATTTTTTTTCATCTTTGTATCTACTTATTTTAAAAAATGAAACTATATTAAGGTGTGAAACATGATGCTTTGATATACATGTACATCATGAAATGATTATCGTGAAACTAACATAGCTGTCTCCTCAAATAGTTACTTTCTCTTTTTTCTTTTTCTTTTTTTTGTGGGCAGAGCACCTGATATCTACATTTTTTTTAACAACCTTCCAGTATACAGTACAGTGTTATTAACTAGAGTCTTGGTGCTCTGTGTTAGATCTTTATACTTACTCATTCTGATTAACTGCAACTTTGTATCCTTTGACCAACACCTGTCCATTTCTTGTACCTCCTTACCCCTGTAACCACAGTTCTCTCTGCGCATGTATTTGATGACATAAAAGTCAGATCATATAATAATTTTCTTTGTGCATCTGGTTTATTTTCCTTAGCGTAATGTCCTCTAGGTTTGTCCATGTTGTTGCCAAATAGCAGGATCTCCTTTTTTTAAGGATGCCTGCTATATATTACAGACAGTTAACCCTGGAACATTGTAAGCTCCTAGCCCTACACGGTCAAAAATCTTCATGTAACTTTTGACTCCCCAAACTTAACCACTAATAAATACTCTACTGTTGACTGGTATCCTTATTGATAACATAGTCGTTTAACACCTATTATGTGTAAAATGTTATTAAAATCGTAAGTGGGGCGCCTTGGTGGCTCAGTCCATTGGGCGTCCAACTTTGGCTCACGTCATGATCTTGTGGTTAATGAGTTCGAGCCCTGTGTCGGGCTCTGTGCTGACAGCTCAGAGCCTGGAGCCTGCTTTGGATTCTGTGTCTCCCTTTCTCTCTGCCCCTCCCTGAATCGCACTCTGTCTCTCTCTCCCTCAAAAACAAATAAAAACATTAAAAAAGTTTAAAAAAAAAATTATAAGTAAAATAGGTTTACTCCATTTACAGTAAAAATTCCACACAGAGGTTCAAATCCATGTTGTTCAGTGGTCGGATGTATACATATAACACAATTTCTTTATCCATTCATCTGTCAGTGGATCCTTAGTTGTTTCCCTGTCTTGGTGATTGTGAGTAATGCTGCAGTGAACGTGCTTCTGTAGATACCTCTTCAAGGTACTGATTTCATTTCCTTGGATTGCTGGATTATATGGTCATTTAGTTTTAGGTCTTTTTTTTTTTTTTTTAAGTTTTTATTTCTTTAGTAATCTCTCCACCAGTGTGGGACTGGAACTCACCACCCTGAAGTCAAGAGTCTCATGCTCTTCTAACTGAGCCATTCAGGCGCCCCAAGTTTTAAGTTTTTGAGGAAACTGCATATCATCTTCCATAATGACTATACCACTTTACACCCCCGCCAGTACTTTATGAGTGTTTGTTTTTCTTTGGATCTTTACCAACACTTGTTTTCTTTTATCTTTTTGATAATATCCATCTTAAGAGGCATGAGGTAATATCTCATTGTGGTTTTGATTTGCATTTCCCTGATGATTAGTGACATCAAACACCTTTTTATGCACCTGTTGGCTATTTATGGAAAAATGTCTAGAAAGGTCCTTTACTCATTTTTTAAAAAAATCAGGTTGTTATTTTGCTGTTGAGTTGTGTAAGTTCCTTGTATATTTTGGATATTAATCCCTTATCAGATACATGGTTTTAAAATATTTTCTCCCAATCTATAGGTTGCCTTTTCATTTTGTTGATTGTTTTCTTTACTGTGAAGAAGCTTTTTAGTTTGATGTAGTCCCACTTGTTTATTTTTACATTTGTTGCCTGAGCTTTTGGTGTCATATCAAAAAAAATCATTGTCAAGTCCAATGTCAAGGAGCTTTTCCCCTATGTTTTTCCTTCTAGGAGTTTTATAGTTTCAGGTCTTATACTTATGTCTTTATTTTGAGTTGATTTTTGTGTATGGTATAAGATAAGGATCCATTTTCATTCTTCTGCATATAGATACTCAGTTTTCCTAACACCATTCATTGAAAAGACTGTCATTTCCCCATTGTGTGTTCTTTGCATCAGTGTCAAAAATTACTTGATTGTGTATGTGTGAGTTTATTTCTGGGTTCTCTATTCTCTTCCATGCTCTGTGTATCTTTTTTCTTATGCCAGTACTGCACTTGTTGTTGTTGTTTTAAATTTTTAATGCACTGTTTTTGTTTTTGTTTTTAATGTTTATTTATTTTTGAGACAGAGAGAGACAGAGCATGAATGGGGGAAGGTCAGAGAGAGAGAGGGAGACACAGAATCTGAAACAGGCTCCAGGCTCTGAGCTGCCAGCACAGAGCCCGACGTGGGGCTCGAACTCACGGACCGTGAGATCATGACCTGAGCCGAAGTCGGACGCTTAACCGACTGAGCCACCCAGGCGCCCCTGCACTGTTTTGATTACTGGAGCTTTGTAAAATAGTTTGGAGTTGGGGAACATGATTCCTCCAACTTTGTCTCAGGATGGCATTGGCTGTTTGTGACCTTGTGTGTTTCCTTATACATTTTATTTATTTTAATTTTTTAATTTTTAAATGTTTGTTTATTTTGAGAGATAAAAAGCATGAATGGGAAGAGGGAGGGAAGGAGAGAGAGAATCCCAAGCAGGCTCTGCAGTGTCAGCGAAGAGCCCAGTGCAGGGCTTGATCTCATGACCACAAGACTATGATCTGAGCCTAAAGCAAGAGTCGAATACTTGACCGACTGAACCACCCAGCTGCCCTTCATTATAAATTTTAGATTTTTTTTTCTATTTTTGTGGAAAAAACCATTGGAATTTTGATAGGGATTGCATTGAATCTGTACATCACTTTGAGGAGTATGGACATTTCAACAGTGTTAATTCTTCTAATCTGTGTATGTGGAATATCTGTCCATTAATTTGCAGCTTCAATTTCTTTCATCAGTGTTTTACAGTTTTTACTCTACACATCTTTGACCTTCTTGGTTAAATTTATTCCTATATATATATATATTTTTTTTTTTTTTTTGATGCTATCCTAAATGGGATTGTTTTCGTGATTTCCTTTGGAGATAGATCATTGCTGGTGTAGAGACAAACTTGTAGGTTGATTTTTATTTTATCCTGCAATGTTATTGAATTTGTTTATTCTGACAGATTTTCTTGGGGGTCTTTTAGTTCTTCTACAATTAGGATCATGTCATCTCTAAACAGATAATTTTACTTCTTCCCTTTTGATTTGGATGCTTTTTATTTCTTTTGTTTGTCTGATTGCTCTTGGTAGTACTTTCAGTACTATTTTGGATAAAAGTGCCAAGAGTTGGAGGCAGCTGAGTGGCTCAGTCAGTTAAGCATCTGACTTTGGCTCAGGTCATGATCTCGTGGTTCGTGAGTTCATGCCCCACGTTGGGCTCTGTGCTGACAGCTCAGAGCCTGGAGCCTGCTTTGGATTCTGTGTCTCCCTCCCTCTCTGTCCCTTCCCTGCTTGCACTCTGTCTCTCTCTCTTTCTGTCTCTCTGTCTCTTTCTCAAAAATAAACATTAAAAAAAAAAAACTTAAAAAGGGCCAAGAGCGGACAACCTTATGTATGTAATTTATGTATGTAACTTTAACGTGTGTTGTACTAGTAGTATTAAAATCAGAAATCTAGTCAGTTTGGTTTTTAGGTAATTGACAGGCATATCATGGTGACATCCAGTCATACTAGTGTTATACTGAGTATGTTACATCTGAGACTTCCCATTTTTGACTGAACATTGTTATATATAGTACACTAGGTAATGCCTGATTATCAAGGATATAAATGCCAAATTGTTGTGGCATAAGCCTGACTAATTTTATGATATTAGAAAAAAGTTGTAAGACATTTATTTATTTATTTAATTTATTTATGAGCACAGGCAAAAGTTTATTGAAGTATAAAATCAGATTAAGAATAGTAAGAAAGCTGTCTTTACAGAGAGGGAGCGTTCAGAAGTGAATACCCCAAATGTTGCAAAACTTTTAAAGGATGCAGCATTGGCAGTCCCGAGTGCTCCAGTGCCTCAGGCCCCTCTTAGCTTCCTCAAGGAATGAAGGGTTCCCATTCCTGGTATAGCTGTGAATGTGTAATACATTATTTGGGAAGTTTGATATAAAGTGTCAAAGGCTGACCTTGATTTAGATTAGGAGATAGAACCCTTTTAATATAAGTTTTGTTGATGATAGATAAACTGGGTGTCTTAGATATCTAGTAACTGATGTAAAAAGTGAAATCAGGTAAAATGGAATAGTCATGATGGCCATGTAGAGGAGGTAAATATTCAGTTATTTAGGTGTTTTTTCCTTCCTCCCTTCTTCCGTCCCTCCCTCCCTCTCTCCACATATTCTGTATTATATAGTTTTCATATTCTCTGTAGTATAGAGTCCTTACTGTGGAGGCTGCTTTCAGGCACACATGCTTGAGCAATGGAGTACAGACAGTCCCATCAAGGCAACCTACCTTAAAATATCCCTAGGCCCTAACTGACCAACGGGCTACTTACAACCAGGCACAGTTATCAAAAAAGGAAGAATTCCATATGTCGCCATACCTCCTCATCTTCCCCCTTTAAAAACAGCCCCCTTCCACTGCTTCATTGCAGAGAGCCTCTCCTCTGCTGTCCTGCTCACTGCTCCCTAGCAATGTATTCAATAAACTTTTGTCTCCTTTGTTTGGCCTCAGGTGAATTCATTCACCTCCTGTGCCACCCGCTTCCACCCGATCGTCGCCCCACATTTGGGGGCCCCCATCCAATCTAGAGACACCTGTTTGACACCACACTTCCCTCTATTGGCTGTGAAGCCAGGAAGCAGGGAGTTAACTTGGAACCTCCACAATTCCCACAGTGAGGAAATGCTGGTGGAATGTTTTTGCTTTCCCTTCTGAAAGGAATCACTTGGCCTTGATGCTCCTTGTGGCCTCAGTGTCTATGCCTGGAACCCATATATTGTATTCTAGGTACTGTGCCAGTCACTTAAAGACAGTATTAAAAAAAAAAATACTACCAAGCTCCCTCTGCCTGTCTCCGGGTAGCTTCATTCAGTATATCCTTCAAGGTGCAGATCAAGTGTTAGCCTGTTTTAGGATTTTACTACCTCATCTTTTCCTGCTCAGTCTGGATTTGGTAGCCCTTAAGTGTACCTTAGTATCTTTTTTGCTTCTGTCACTTCTCATCCTGTTATACCCCTCTCTTCACCCATTTTGCATAGTCTCTGGTATGTGTTTAAATACTTGGTGAATGTTTATTTAGAGAATGAATGAATGAATGAATGAAGAAATACAGTTTCAGGTTTTGAAAATGAAAGTAATCTTTAATTGAAATTTGCCCCATTTCAAGTGTTAAAATTGATTCATTTTTGCAAAGTTGAAGAGACAAATGTACCAAAGCAGTAGTGTTTTTGCTCTGAACATGGATGACTTTTAGGATCTAGGGAAACAAAACAATTTTTTAAAAGGTTACATTTATTGAAGGTAAACAGTGTTCTGCACTAATGCCTATATTCCCTAGTAGTTAGATAGAAATAACTGGTATAAACCAAACAGCAGTTTGTTTTCAATCTAAGAGATTTTAAAGATGGAGACCATCTATTTAGGCAGAGTTTCACAGGGTATTTATACCTTGGCTCTTAAATTTAGAAAATGGATTTTATTAGTTTATCTAGAAGAAATCTTCCAATAAAACTAACAATCTACTGGGGCGCCTGCGTGGCTCAGTTGGTTAAGCGACCGACTTCGGCTCAGGTCATGATCTCGCAGTTTGTGAGTTCGAGCCCCGCATCAGGCTCTGTGCTGACAGCTCAGAGCCTGGAACCTACTTCAGATTCTATGTCTCCCCCTCTCTCTACCCCTCCCCTGCTCACGATCTTTGTCTCTCTGTCTCTCAATAATAAATAAATGTTTTAAAAAAATTAAAAAAAAAACTAACAATCTACTTACGATAGGAAATTTACTTAGATTAATTATCTTTAAGGCACTCAGGAAACAAATTCACAGATCAAAAGATTGTTAAATAAACATTGAATTTGAACTGAGGGAGTGAGTTCAGTTGTCTTTCGTGGGGTGGCTTGTGATAAGATTTAAAAAAAAAATTTTGTTTTGGTAAAACATATACAACATAAAATTTATCATTTTAAAGCGTCCTAGCCAAAGGGGCACCTGGGTGGCTCATTTGTCCACCTCTTGATTTTCTGCCCAGGTCATGATTTCATGGTTCATGAGATAGAGCCCTGTGTCGGGCTCTGTGCTGATTGATTTGGGCCTGCTTGGGATTCTCTCTCTGCCTCTCCCCTGCTTGTTCCCTTTCTCTCTCTCTCTCTCTCTCTCTCTCTCTCTCTCTCTCTCTCTCAAAATAAATAAACATTTTTTAAAAATTAAAAAAATAATGTGTACAAGTAAGTAAAAACAAAAGTATAAAAGTGTCATTTAAGTACATTTGCAGTGTTGTGAAACCATCACCAATATTTCCAGAACATTTTCATCACCCTAGATTGGAATTCTGTACCCATTAAGCAATAACTCATTTGCCATTCCTGATGTTTTCTGATCTACTTTTTGTCTCTATGAATTCTCCTATTCTGAATATTTCATAGAAGTTGAATCATATAATCCTATAATAATTGTCCTGTTGGAGTTAAGTGTTCCAAAAGGATATTCAACTTCTTTATTCTGGAGATTGTCTAAATAGTAGTTTTCAAACATATTTTGATTGTTTTATTACATCTATAAAAATTTAAGTGATATATGTGTGTTTATTTTTAAATTATATACATTTTTTCTGTACTATTATATGCATTATAAAATATGCATAAAAAGTTAAAGTATTATTTAAAATATATTGCCAATCAATATTGATCACATCCTGCTATCATTAGCTTATATCTCAAGGCATAAAATTCTTTTTTTTTTAATTTTTAAAAAGATTTGTTTATTTTGAGAGTGAGAAAGAGCATGAGAGAAAGTAGAGGAGGGGCAGAGACAAAGGGAGAGAAAGAATGTCAAGTAGGCCCTATGCTGTCAGCAGGCAGCCCAACATGGGGCTCGATCTCATGAACAGTGAGATCATTATCTGAGCTGAAATCAAGAGTCAGATACTCCAGCTCAACTGCCTGAGCCACCCAGGCGCCCCTCAAGGCATAAAATTCTAATTGTCTAATTTCTTAACAGATTTTATCAGATGGTCATTGTATCTACTTTATGTTGTTGATAAAGAACTGTTTGTATTGTTAGAAAGTGTCAGCTCTGCCGTGTGTCAGCTCTGCCGTTTGCATGTCTTTGAATCATTAGAATTTACTTTAGTATGTTTTACGTGTTATCTTTTAAAACTAGTTATCTATTTTGTGAGGACCAATCACAAATGACTCAACCAGGTACATGTAAACTGCAATATATTCAAATACTTTAAAAGTTAGTGCATAAATCAGGATGTTACTATAGCTTCTCCGTGTTGTACAACATCCTTTCTTCCCCACAATACCTTGTGTACTGTACTGTCCAAGTGAGGAGTAGGGGTGGGATGCTCCAAAAGAGTACCTATACTTAAATGTTAGTACAATTTAACTTACTTATTTTTTGATAAAATTAAATACAGATAGTACAAGTATTTTTTCTTTATATATGCATGTGGACTTAATTTATATACTCACATGGAATGCATTTACCTCAGTTTCACTGCTCTAATGCTGTGGTCTGGTCATCTAACACCTTTTTCCTGGTGTGACTTGGTTAATCATTGTTAATTATTTTACAATTTTATTACAAGAGTAGAAACATGATATCAGGCCAGATAATAATAATATTCTTTTTTTTTTTTTAAGTTTTTGAAACGTTTGTTCATTTTTGAGGGACAGAGGGAGACAGAGCATGAGTGGGCGGGGGGGGGGGGCAGAGAGAGAGGGAGACACAGAATCCGAAGCAGGCTCCAGGCTCCAAGCCAACAGCACAGAGCCTGATGTGGGGCTTGAACTCACAAACCACGAGATCATGACCTAAGCTGAAGTCGGACGTTTAACTGAAGGAGCCACCCAGGTGCCCCAATAATAATCATATTCTTATGTAGATTCTACTTTTCTTTCTCCTATTAGATATCTTGTTGGATTTGGTAAGCACCAGTCTTATAGATAATAAGTTTACAAAGTGTACACTGAGGGGTGCTTGGGTGGCTTAGTTGGTTGAGCATCTGACTTTTGATTTCATCTCAGGTCATGATCCCAGGGTAGTGGATCAAGCCCTGTGTCAGGCTATGTGTTGAGTGTAGAACCTGCTTAAGATTCTTTCTCTCTCTCTCTCTGCCCTTTGCTTCTCTCTCTCTTTCTCTTTCTCTCTCTCTCTCAAAAAAAAAAAAAAAAAAAAAACAAAACCTTAAACCTTTAAAAAGCTTTAGTTTAAGGTGGAGACTTTTTATTCACTTAATTCTCTTAAAATAAGGTTTTTTAACTGTACTGAATTTAAAAGTATTTACTCCCAAATTCACATCCACCAGAACCTATGAATGTGACCTTATTTTGAAATAGGTTCTTTGCAAATGCAATCAAGTTAGTATGTGGTTATACTGGATTAGAGTAGGCCCTAATTCAAGGACTGTTGTTCTTTTTTATTATTTATGTATTTATTTAGTTTACTTACCAGCATGCCACCTTATTTTATTTATTTATTTTCTTTATTTTATATTTTTTAAAATTTACATCCAAATTAGCATATAGTGAAACAATGATTTCAGGAGTACATTCCTTAATGCCCCTTACCCATTTAGCCCTTCCCCCCTCCCACAAACCCTCCAGTAACTTTGTTCTCCATATTTATGAGTCTCTTCTGTTTTGTCCCCTTCCCTGTTTTTATATTATTTTTGTTTCCCTTCCCTTATGTTCATCTGTTTTGTCTCTTATAGTCCTCATATGAGTGAAGTCATATGATATTTGTCTTTCTCTCACTGACTAATTTCACTTAACGTAATACCCTCCAGTTCCATCCACATAGTTGCCAATGGCAAGATTTCATTCTTTTTGATTGCCGAGTAATACTCCATTGTGTGTGTGTGTGTGTGTGTGTGTGTGTGTGTGTGTGTGTGTGTGTGTGTATATATGTGTGTGTGTGTGTGTATACCACATTTTCTTTATCCATTCATCCATTGATGGACATTTGGGCTCTCTCCATACTTTGGGTATTGTTGATAGTGCTGCTATAAACATGGGGGTGCATGTGTAATTTTGAAACAGCACACCTGTATCCCGTGGATAAATGCCTAGTAGTGCAATTGCTGGGTCGTAGGATAGTTCTATTTTTAGTATTTTGAGGACCCTCCATACTGTTTTCCAGAGTGACTGCATTCCTAGCAGTGCAAAAGGGTTCCTCTTTCTCCTCATCCTCGCCAACATCTGTCGTTCCCTGAGTTGTTAATATTAGCCATTCTGACAGATGTGAGGTGGTATCTCATTGTGGTTTTGATTTGTATTTCCCAGATGATGAGCGATGTTGAGCATTTTTTCATGTGTTGGTTGGCCATCTGGATGTCTTCCTTGGAGAAGTGTCTATTAATGTCTTTTGCCCATTTCTTTACTGGATTATTTGTTTTTTTGGTGTTGGTTTGACAAGTTTTTTATAGATTTTGTATACTAACCCTTTATCTGAAATGTAAGGACTGTTGTTCTTTTTTTTAAAAAAATGTTTGTTTATTTTTGAGAGAGAGACAGAGTGTGAGTGGGGGAGGAACAGAGAGAGAGAGGGAGACACAGAATCTGAAGCAGGCTCCAGGCTCCGAGCTGTCAGCACAGAACCCGATGCAGGGCTCAAATTCACGAACCATGAGATCATGACCTGAGTTGAAGTCAGATACTTACCGACTGAGCCACCCAGGCGCCCCACGACTGTTGTTCTTATAAGAAGAGAGAAACTTGTACAAAGAGAGAGGAGAATACCATGTGAAGATGGATGCAGAGATTGAAATGAAGAATCTACAAACCAAGAAATGCCAGGGATTGCTGGCACCCCCTGGAAGCTGGGAGAGAGGCATGGACTGAAGTCTCCTCAGAGCCTCAGAGATTCTACTTCAGTTCCTCCTCAAAGGCACCAACCCTGCTGACACCTTAATTTTGGAGTTCTAGCCACCAGAACTATGAAAGGATACATTTTTGTTGCTTTAAGCCACTCAGTTTGTGGTACTTTATTGTAGTAGCCTTGAGAAACTAGTAACCAAGTATAATTTTCTTTTCAGATATACAGTTAGGCCTGTTGATGTGGCTACATGTATAAATGTCACTGAAAAGATGAGTTTTTTTCTCCTAAATTATAATGATAGCAGTGAGTTTTTGGAACACTACACATATGCTGCACATCATTGTTTCATTTAAATTCTTACACCAACAAGGCTATTATTTCAACAATTAAAACAGATACCAATGCTCAGAAAGGGTAACCCTTACAAAGTATGAATGTTGGTATTTGACTATAAAAAACCTGTGTTTTCTTTCCTCTATCACTTTCTCTCTTTGCACTTATAGAGGTCAGTTTCTCTTGGTGGCATTAGCTGGTATTTATAGATTTTCTTCTTTAACTTACAATTTATTTTGTATTACCTAGAAAAATAAAAAATGGTGGCCCTTGAAATGTGCCAGCCTTTTCCAAAAGCTCTGAGTTTTATATGACTTTAGTGTTTGTTTGCATTTCTCATTTTCAGCCAGAGGCCAGAATCCAAAACCAAATTGTGTCATTCTATTCCTCTGGGATTGTTGAATAGCTAAAACCAGGAAGTACCAGAAATTTTCATGGAAGTTCCAGGAACTTTAGCATTATGTCTAGAGAATCAGAATGATTAGAATATTCATTTTTGTATTTTTAGTAGCTTTAAATAGACCACTCATAACAAATGGTCAGTGGACAATTTTTATTTAAGAGAGCCCAGAAGATGGAGTGATTGCTGATAAAGACTAGTGTAATTGGTAGGGTATCATCTATCTCTTTTATGATGACTGGTCATAGGTAAAATCAAACCTGTTTTCTGTCTTTAGTGGAAGGAGATGACAATTTAATTAGGCTGGTGAAAGATAAAATAAAAACTATTTGCAAATATGTAACAAAAATTGAGTTTTAAAAAATATGAATAAAGTGGTGTATATGGGTAGATAAGTTATTTGATAATACACATAGTTTAAGCTTTAGAACTATATAAAGAAGGACATACATTCTGGGTTATCATATAATCTGAAAGAAGAGAAGCAGTCTCTGCAAAATGAAGTATTTTTTCACTTCATTGAAAGGAAAAATACAACATTGGATACTTTGTTATGGAATTTAATTGCTGTGTTAAATTATGTTATTCTTAAAAGTGAAAAGGACATGGTTACTGTCTTTGATTAAGTCTTAGTCTCATGGAGAAATAGAAAGAAATAAAGCTAGCCCACCTGGTTTTGCCTAGGAGAATCATTATCCTAAATGTGTATCTAATGTTCCTCATTACAGTACTGCTTCATTATAAAAAAAAAAAATACTGGGGTGCCTGGGTGGCTCAGTCGATTATGCATCAGACTCTTGATTGCAGCTCAGGTCATGATCTCACAGTTTGTGAGATTAAGCCCCACGATGGGCTCTGCGCTCACGGTGTGGAATCTACTTGGGATTCTGTCTCTCCCTCTTTCTGCCTCTCCCCCCTCTCATTCTCATTCTCATTCTCATTCTCATTCTCATTCTCATTCTCATTCTCATTCTCATCCTCTCTCTCTCTCTCTCTCTCTCTCTCCTCAAAATAAATAAATAAACTTAAAAAAATAAAGACAGTGACAAGTATTGGCAAGGACATGGAAGAATTAGAACCTTCATACACTGCTGGTGGGACTGCAAATTATACAGCCCATATAGAAAACAGTTTGACCATTTCTTTAAAAAGTTAAAAATAATTCTGTCTCTTTCTCTGCCCCTCCCCTGCTTGCACTCTCTCTCTCTCTCTCTCTCTCTCTCTCTCTCTCTCTCTCAAAAATAAAACATTCAAAAAATTACAAAAAAATAGTTAAAAATGATAAACTTACCAAATAACCTGGCAATTCCAGTCCTAGGTATACACCCAAGAATATGAAAACATAGGTCCAATTAAAGACTACTATGTGAATATCTGTAGCAGCATTATACATAATAGCTCAAACTGGAAACATCAGACTCTTGATTTCAGCTCAGGTCATGATTTCATAGTTTTGTGAATTCGAGCCCTGCCATCTGGCTCTGTGCTGAGCTTGCTTGGAATTGCTTGAAATTGCTTGGAATGCTAGCATGGAGCTTGCTTGGAATTCTCCCTCCCTCTCTGCCCCTACCCCACTGGCACTCTCTCTGTCTCTCTTAAAATAAATAAACATTAAAAAAATTGTTAAAATAAAAAAAAATAGTGCCTCATAATGTTACCCACATGAGAGAAGCTTCTGCCTTTTAGATTATCTGTTCAGGTGAATTTAAATTGGCGATTTATATCTGAAAACACTTGTGATCTTTCCCTTTAATATGTATGTTGTGCTGTTTGCAATGAGCAATCACATAGCTCTCTTACTTGTTGAGTCTGAGAATCAGTTGTTCTGTAGTGGGACTGCCTATCCCTTTGATATACTCCCTGCAACCTGCCAGAGTGAATTTTGGATTAGCAACATAGCCTATATTTTATTTTATTTATTTTATTTTATTTTTTTATTATTATTATTTTTTAACGTTTATTTATTTTTGAGACAGAGAGAGAGACAGAGCATGAACGGGGGAGGGGCAGAGAGAGAGGGAGACACAGAATCCGAAGCAGGCTCCAGGCTCTGAGCCATCAGCCCAGGGCCCGACGCGGGGCTCGAACTCACGGACGGTGAGATCGTGACCTGAGCTGAAGTCGGACGCTTAACCGACTGAGCCACCCAGGCGCCCCAGCCTATATTTTAAATCATCTGGTCCTAAACAGAACTTCCAAAGTGGATGAAAGTCCATCTAACCTTTTAAGGTGATACGGGGGGAAAATAATGAACAGAAATTTAATTTTATAAGCCAACATTACTCTAACTTAATCTCTTGCCCTTTCTAAATCTCTTAAGTTGACTAGTTTCGTGGCTTTTCTGAGAAAGGAGGAGGTGATCTAATGCTTTTATTTGAAAAGAGGGAACCATAATACTATCCAGGAAACATTCCATGATAGCACGCACACCTTACTTCTTTACCTATAAAGTTCTTGAATACAGGATTATATTTCCCTTTTGATTTATTTCTAGCACTTAGTACAATATCTAGCACATCATAAGTGCTTAAATAACATTTGATGCATGGAACAAAGAATGCTCTTTTCATGTCTACTGTGTTAGAAATTACAGTTCAGGGTAGGAATCAAAATGTTATTCTTAAGCTAAGATAGTGGTATTGCTAGAAGGAACTTAAAGCATGTCTTTTCACCAATAATTGAAAGCCACAAACAGCTCATGTAGTCATGTGGTATACATTACTCCTTTATATTCTCAGAAATGAATTTTTTAATAAAGTTTACACTTAAATAGTTTGCAAAAAGTTTATATACTTTTTGTAGTAGTATAAACCCTTCTATCCATTTCATGACATTTACCTTCCTCTAGTCTTAAAAACATATATATGTATCACTTAGCAGAATTATACTCTTAGTCTCTATACACTAATAAATGTAAACCAAGTATCAATGATTTAAGGAATATTTGTTTTTAATGAACTGTTACTAATGTTGTGACTTATTTTAATGAATGGTTATTCTAGTGATTTTTTTAGTGACTTAAAATTGAAACTCGAATTGTTGAATAATATGAGCCAAGTGGTTTCTTAAATCAGTTTTCCAGGGTAAATGCAGAGATAACTAAAACTTCATTCTTATCCTCAAAGGACTTACAGTCAAGTGGAATAGAAAATATGTAAATGAGATAGTATAGTATAAAACAGAATGAAGTAGATTCCAAACCACAATTACATACAGCAAGATTATAAGTAGGGAAATAATCCTTACTAGTAATGAATGATTAGGGAAGACTTCTGTGGATAAGAGATTCAGTAACAATTACTGTTGGAATGAAATGTGCCAATTCTTTTTTTTTTTTTAATATTTTTTCAATGTTTATTTATTTTTGAGAGACCGAGAGAGAGAGAGAGAGAGAGAGAGAGAGAGTAGGGAAGGGGCAGAGAGGGAGACACAGAATTCAAAGCAGGCTCCAGGCTCTGAGTTGTCAGCACAGAGCCCAATGCAGGGCTCGAACCCATGAACCATGAGATCATGACCTGGGCTGAAGTTGGACGCCCAACCGACTGAGCCACCTAGGCACCACGAAATGTGCCAATTCTTAAACACTGAGGCCCCTCTTGCCCTTGGCTCAGTTTTTAAACACTAAGGCCCATTTTCAAAATTTTTAGATTTTCGTGAGTTAGGAATCTTGAGTAGTTGCTAAAAATGGGTCTTTGGAGGATAGGAATTTTCTAAATGGAGTTTTAGCCTTATGGCTAAGAATATGGTTTAAGGGGTGCCTGGGTGGCTCGGTTGGTTAAGTGTCTGACTTCAGCTCAGGACGTGATCTGTTGTCAACATAGAGCCTGCTTCGGATTCTCTGTCCCCACCTCTCTCTGCCTCTCTCCTACTTGTGCTCTTTCTGTCTCTCTCAAAATAAATAAACTTAAAAAAAAAATACTTAAAGAATATGGTTTGAATCTCAACTCTGCCACATACTAGCTATATAACTTTGGGAAGTTTATTTAGCCACTCTGTGCTTCAGTTTACCAGTCTGTAAAATAGAATAATAATAATGGTAATAATGTAGGGTTGATATTTGTATTTGTTTTTTATTAGAGTATGCTTTCTCATGGATAAACCCTTCATAGCAGAATAAATGGATACTCTAAGACCAATAAGACTGTGTGTGTGTGTGTGTGTGTGTGTGTGTAGACTAAAAATCCGATTGTACAGTGAAATTAGAACTATCCTGAAAACAAGAGCAGGGGAAATGAGTGTTTTAGCACAGATTTTTAATCTACGTCCCAGGCTTCAGAGAGGGAGCAGCTGCTTCTTTGCTACCAAAGATGTTTTAGAGATCGTTGACTTTTAGGTTTGGAACAATTCTGGAATTCTGAGGATTGTAAAAGCCTGGATGCCAGTTCAGTTCTCTAAGTACCTTCTCTACTTTTTAAAATATTTTCTCCTACTCCTTAAAAATGATTAGTGAACAGTTGATGAGACCCCTACCCATTCTTCTATTTAATCCTCCATTATTCTTTGTGTGCTGTTAACTAGTTCTTTGTATTTCTGTGTTGGCAATTCAGATAATTTAATCTGTTCAAGTGAATAAAATTGGGAGCATTCCAAATTCTTTTTTTGGAGCCAAGTATATTGTACTCACTAAATTCTTCAACTGATGTCATGCTGAAAGGATGTCAAAATGTTAATATGCTTTATTTCATTCCCTTTTATTATGAATATTTTCAAACATAGAGCAAAGTTGAAAGAATATGACAGTTAACACATATACCACTTACATTCCACCATTAACATTTTAATATAATTGCTTTATCACATATCTATCCACTGATCATCCTGCCATTCATGAATTCATTTCATTTTTGGTACACTTCAAAGTAAATTGCTGACATAAGGACATTTCCATCTAAATACCTCAGATATGCTTTGTTTTTGAAAGGCTCATTTTCTCCCCTTTTTCTTTCATTCAGAGTTGATGTTTTAATACTTTTTCTTCTTTATTTATATGCTTTATTTAAATTTTGGACTAAATCCGCTATGGTTGATTTTGTTACTAAGCCTTCTAATTGTTAATGCTCAAAATTAGATTTGCTTTTCGAGGGGTTCGAACTTGAAAAAAAAAAGATACTTCAAAGTCATCTTAGCCAATTTTCCTAAGTATTTTGGCTTATATAATTGTAGAATTCTCTTCTTACAGTTTGCAATACATTAGGATATAAGTGCTGATAAGAGTTTTAAAGACAAGTTCTTCCATACCATTAGACATTTAGAAGCATTTCTTGCTTTTAAACTATTTAGAGGACCTCAACTAGGTTATGAACTGTTTAAAGCCAAGAATGGTATATTATTATTCCTTGTGGCTCTTGATCGTCTTGAAAGGAAGAACTCAACATTTATTGATGTGTTGACTCTTTGATGCTATGCTCAAAATATTCTTGGCACTATTGTGCTAAAGTTCAGTTTCAAAACTAATCCTGATGTATAATTTTCAGTAACTTTCAAGAGACTTTGTATTCACTGTATATATGATGTATGTTATAATGGAATTCAAAAAATCATGATAGGAAGTTATTTGAGGTGTGTAATAGTGAGACATTGTTCTCAGAATAACAGGATATCCTTCCATTTTATAGACTTTGCATTTCCAGCCCATAAAAAATATATGTATATAATGACCTACTCTGGGGATAGGTTTTTATAAAAACAATTTTATTATTTTAAAATAATTGAACCATGGACATTGAATTAGGTAACCGTTAGAGATTTAACATGTCATTTTAAGACTAAATCCCGAGTGAAATCAAAAACATATCAAATGAACATGACCATTTCTGCTCTTTTCATTGTTTCTTCTTGAAATCTGTATAGGATATTTTTTTTTGATAGTGTTGAAATTACAGTAAGATAAAAATTACAGCAGGAGAAGGTCCTTTTTCTCTTGTTCCACATATGTGCACACATACACACACACACATGCATACATTCTCCTGTAGTTGGAACCCTCATTATGTGCCCGGCTTGAAGATTCTTTTGGGTCTTCCAGATTTAGTGCTGCTTCTCCTATATGGATCAGAGTGTGATTCTTTTAGATCAAAATTAGGCACACAAATTAGAATTTTAGGATACCAAGAGACAGAGACCATGTAGAGGGGTTTACATGACCTTCATTCCTTCTCAGTGATGATACTTGAATACTGTCTAATTTCAATTTTTCTAGCCCTCTGCAGTTAGGTATGTTTAATCATCTTAAGAGTCCTGAGCTCTAATGATGTCTTTGCTTATTGAATGATTGAGAGAGGAAAACAGAGAGGCCTTCTCAATGTTTTGTTCAGCCTTTCAGAACAAGAGTTGACGAACATTTTTGCAAAGAACCAGATGTAAATATTGTAGCCTTTGAGGATCATATGGTCTCTACCAAAATTACTCAACTTTGCTGTTGTAGAGTGAAAGTAGCCGTAGACAGTTGGTAAACAAGTAGATGTAATTGTATTACAATCAAACTTTATGTAGAGAAACAGACTGCAGGCTATAATTTGCCAACCTGTGCATTATAGTTGTAATTCTTGAACTATCTGTTATGAGGAATTTTTTTTCCCTAATAATTTGTGGATGGACATTTCTGTAAAGTGCAGTAAAAATCACTGGAAGAATGAAATTGAAAAGGATGTAAGATACAAGCATAAATTTTTATAGTTAAATAGATAACAAATTACATTTTGATAATTAGAAGAGTCATATGTAGGGGCGCCTGGGTGGCGCAGTCGGTTAAGCGTCCGACTTCAGCCAGGTCACCATCTCACGGTCCGTGAGTTCGAGCCCCGCGTCAGGCTCTGGGCTGATGGCTCGGAGCCTGGAGCCTGTTTCCGATTCTGTGTCTCCCTCTCTCTCTCTGCCCCTCCCCCATTCATGCTCTGTCTCTCTCTGTCCCAAAAATTAAAAAAAAAAAAAAAAAAAAGAGTCATATGTAAGTAAAAAGAAAAGAATCAGAAAAACTGTAAATGATGTTACTTGAAAGTATCTTCCAGCCTATTAATGTAAAGAATTACTATAGTCATAACTTTTTTTGTCATTCCACAATACTAACTAAACAAGAAGTTGAGTGAAATTGCAACTCTTCATTTATTAAATGTCTATATGCACACTCTAAACAAGCACTGTATGCACCAGTAAAAATTTTAATGTGACAAATAAATTTGCTGCTTGCTGTTTATCTAATGTAGGTTGGGTTGACAATAGTTCTACTCACAAAAGATAATGTATATCTCAACTGTTCTTATGTTTTGTTTTAAAAATATCCAGTGTAGAGAAACCAGACTCAGAGAAGAATGTTGATGAGAACTGGAGAAGAGACTTAAAAGATATATCAGCAAACTCAGGATATGCATTTCTTACTTTTCCCTAAGATGAAGCAAGTGATTTTTTTTTACTTTCAGAATTCATTTTTCAATCTTTTCATTGTTAATCTGTTCCAACAATTTATCCTGTGGAGTTACAGTTAAATTTAAATTTTCTCTCAAAGAAATGGATTCTAGATTCATAGATTTCCTATATTTGGATTTTCTTTGATTTGGAAAAAGAAAATTTGTATGTGTGTAATGTATGTAGTGATAATCTTTCAACAAACATACAATATCTGATCATAACTATTTTACTGAAAATTATTGTTAAATTATGGAACATGTCATAAGTATCTGTTGAAACTCTGATTTTTTTTTGTAGTTTCAAGTTTTTATTTAATTTCAGTTAGTTAACATATAGTGTAATATTAGTTTCAGGAGTAGAATTTACTGATTCATCACTTACATATAACCAATGCTCATCACAAGTGCCCTCCTTAATACCCATCACCTCTTTAACCCATCCCCCCCACCACTTCCCCTCCAGCAGCCCTCAGTTTGTTCTCTATTCTTTTTTTTTTCTTCTCTATTCTTAAGTGTCTGTTTTATGGTTTGCCTCTTTTTTTTTCCCTGCCCCACCCACTGTGTTCATCCCTTTTGTTTCTTAAATTCCACATGGGTGAAATCATATATTATTTGTCTTTCACCGATTGACTTATTTTGCTTAGCATAATACCCTCTAGCTCCATCCACATTGTTGCAAATGGCAAGATTTCTTTCTTTTTGATGGCTGAGTAATATTCCAGTGTGTGTGTGTGTGTGTGTGTGTGTGTGTGTATGTGTGTGTACGTACATCTTCTTTATCCATTCATCAGTTGATGAATATTTGGACTCTTTCCATAATTTGGCTATGGTAGATAATGCTGATATAAATATCAGGGTGCATGTATCCCTTTGAATCAGTATTTTTGTATCCTTTGGATAAATACCTAGTAGTGCAATTGCTGGGTCATAGGGTAGTTCAATTTTTAACTTTTTGAGGAACCTCCATAGTGTTTTCCAGAGTGGCTGCACCAGTTTGCATTCCCACAAACAATTTAAAGAAGGTTCCCCTTTCTCCACATCCTCACAAATGTGTGTTGTTTCCTGTGTTGTTAATTTTAGCTATTCTGACAGGTGTGAGGTGATCTCTCATTATAGTTTTGATTTGTATTTCTCTTATGATAAGTGATGTTGAGCTTCTTTTCATGTGTCTGTTAGCCATCTGTTTGTCTTCTTTGGGAAAATGTCTATTCTTTTTTTTTTTTTAATTAATTTATTTATTTAGAGAGAGACAGCATGAATGAGGAAGGAGCAGAGAGAGAGAGAGAGAGAGAGAGAGAGAGAATTTAAAGCAGGCTCTACACTGTCAGTGCAGAGCCAGATGTAGGGTTCTGTCCCATGAACCGTGAGATCATGACTTGAACTGAAATCAAGAGGCATACATTTAACTCTGAGCCACACAGGAGCCCCCTTCCTATTTCTTAACTGGGTTATTTGTTTTGTGTGTGTTGAGTTTGATAAGTTCTTAATAGATTTTGGATACTAACCCTTTATCAGATATGTCATTTGCAAATATCTTCTCCCATTATGAAGGTTGCATTTTAGTTTTGTTGGTTGCTTCCTTTGCTGTGTAGAAGCATTTTATCTTTTTTTAAATTTAATTTAATTTAATTTTGAGAGAGGAGACAGAGAAGGAGTGGGGGTAAGGCAAAGAGAGAGAAAGAGAGAGAGAGAGAGAGAGAGAGAGAGAGAGAGAGAGAGAATCCCAAGCAGGCCCCATGCACAGGGTGGAGCCTGATGCAGGACTGGATCCCACAACCCTGGCATCATAACCTCAGCTGAAATCAAGAGTCAGGCGCTTAATTGACTGAGCCATCCAGGCACCCCTTTTGTTGATTTTGCATCCTGAAACTTTATTGAATTCATGTATCAGTTCTAGCAATTTTTGGTGGAGTATTTCAGGTTTTCTACGTGAAACTCTGGTCTTCCATGCTATTAACTTTTGCTTTGATCTTACTGCCATTGAGAAACATTCATATGCCTTACATGGAAGTATGAAGATTATTAAAAATACCAAATATATAAGACAAATAAGTCTGGTTCTCCAGTTCACATCTTTATTTATAATGTTTAAATGTTTGTTTATTTTTGAGAGAGAGACAGAGCACAAGTGGGAGAGGGGCAGAGAGAGAGAAGGAGACACAGGATCTGAAGCAGGGTCCATGCTCCATCCAAGCTGTCAGCCCAGAGCCCGACGCGGGGCTTGAACCCATGAACTGAGAGATCATGACCTGAGCCGAAGTCAGACGCTTAACCGACTGAGCCATCCAGGGGCTCTTCCAATTCATATCTTTAATACACTGGGATCGGACTTTTTTTTTTTTTTAATATTGCAGAAACAATGAGAACTCATATCAGTGTTCATTTTTGACAGAACATTTTTCTCTTCAATAACCATGGAAACTTAGCATGTAGTAACAGTAGTATATGATCAGTTTCCATATTATTACTCAATAAGGAGAATACTTTCTATTATATTATTAGCCTTTAAATAATCCACAATTATTCTGTGTCACTAAGCATACTGTTTAGACAGGTGACTTTTTTTTTCTTAAATCATAGCAAGAGTTTCTTGATGAAGGAAGCAGTACATTGATTTACACTCTGGGTAAGTGTCCAGAATATTTCCCTGTCATTATAGTTGTACCATCAGAATATACTGTTATACAAAATTTAAACTCCAAATCACATTTGTTAACTATATAATCCTTTATTGATTTATACACTTAAGAGTTATATGTGACAGTGAAGCTGAAAAAAAAATCTTTCACAACACCATAATATTCAAATTACATAATCTTACTAAAGGAATTGCCATGTTATCTTTGCATTTGTTAAAAAACACTTTGCTAGGTTTTTGCTTCTTTGAATTATTTTTACATATCATTAGTCAGTTCTTGAATGTGTCAAACCATGTATGGTATCATTAGAAATTGATTCTTTGTTGCAAATTTATTGAATATTTCCAAGCAAACATCTTTGATGGAGTTTTAACTTAATATCAATATATGGTTTTTTTTTCTTGTAGTTTTAATATCCTGAAGAGCCACTATATAAAAAGCCTAGAAAGCACTAAGTTTATATGTGAAAAAAGAAACATATGCTTCTCTTGGCTTTGTAATTCAACGTGCATTTTCAAGTTTGTTTTTATTTTGAACTTCTTTGTATTTTCTTTTCTTTAAGTTTACTTATTTATTTTGAGAGAGAGCACGCATGCACACACACGTGAGAGCATGAACGGGGAAGAGGCAGAGAGAAAGGGAGAGAGAGGGAATCCCAAGCGGGTTCTGTGCACTCAGTGCAGAGTCCAGCGTGGAGCTTGAACCCATGAACTGTGAGGTCATGACCTGAGCCAAACAGAAGAGTCAGATGCTCAACCAACGGAGTCACTCATGCTCCCTATATTTTCTATATAAATGTCACTTAGGCTTTGATGGTTTTATTGTTTCACAGCCAGCACATCTCTACAAATAACACATTGATTGTGGTTTAGCACTTAACTGTCAGTTATACTTAAAAGTAAAATTAGCATGAACTCTTGGGTCTTCCTTGTTTTGAAATTCTATTATTTTATTTACTACTCATGCCTCATTCAGAGAAGGTGTATCTTTCCTTGCCAAAGAAGGCCAAACTTTTTGCTATCTGTAAATCAGAGGCAAAAATATCTGTTCACTTCCTTAGTTTAGATAAAAATATTAAATTATAAATTACAGGCTTGATTAAAAATTTAAATGATTGTAAAATGACATTTATGGAAATAAATGCTTGTATTTTTTAAATAATTTTTTTTTTAATGTTTATTTTTGAGAGAGAGAGACTGAATGGGGAAGGGGCAGAGAGAGAGAGAGAGGAAGACACAGAATCTGAAACAGGCTCCAGGCTCTGAACTGTCAGCACAGAGCCCAATGTAGGGCTCGAACTCGGGAACAGTGAGATCATGAGCTGAAGTCGGACACTTAACCGACTGAGCCACCCAGGCTCCCCAAAGTTTATATTTTCTTAGATTGTTTTATTTCTTGCAATATACTTGACAAACTAACCAATGCCAAATTGCTATAAATGTATCTAAATGCCTGCATTTAATTTCTGTACGTTTCTTAATGTGGAACAGTAACATATAGTTGGAGGATGTTTATTCTGATCTAGAATTCTTCCCATATCTGTGTAGGGAGACATAATACCCCTCAAATACAAAGAGGCTTTAAGTAGGCAGTTTGCAAATGTTCCTGTTGTCTCCCTGTGTAGATGTGGAAAGGCTTGTTTAAAGACAGTGGTCACAGTTAATGTTGTCTTACTCACCTGTACTGAAAAATCATTACGGTGGTGCCTGGGTTCCTATATCCATTTATTGATTGTTACAGTGCTCACTAACAGGGACCTGTTCAAGAGCCTTATGTGTGGCTATCTCTCAATTTTTTTTGCACCTCAAATCTGTTTAAATGAGTGTGACCTATTCCATATATGTTTATAGCAAATTTCTTTCTGTATATGATTTATAAATGTACACATATATGCATATGATATAGCAAAATGTAAAAAAAATGCCCTCCCCCCCCCCCACCTACTTCTATGTATCGTTGAATTGCTTTACTGACTTTTAATGGAGCCTCAGAGCTGAAAGTGGTGTAAAGGTCGTATGTTCCAACCTGCTTTACATTTCTCTCTTTTTAATATAGAGAAAGGGTTGGCAAACGGCAGCCATCTGGCTTGACACCTGTTTTTGTAGGTAAAGTTTTATTGGACCATAGTCATGCTCATTTGTTTACTTGTTGTCTATGGCTGCTTTCTTGCATAGTTGAGTAGTTGACATAGGGATTGTATAGCTGCAAAGCCAACAGTATTTACTCTGGCACTTTACAAAAAAACTTGCCAATGACTGATACAGAGGCCTTGCAGCCTCTTTCTGAATTTAGTGATAGTAATTTTCTATCTCTCAGAGCATTCATCTTCTAGTTAGAAAGTTCCTATTTGTATTGAACAAAAATATTCCCTTCCAAGTAACCTCTTTGGGTACATGATCGTTTTTGTTTGTTTTTAGGACTCTGATGACAATTTTTATGCTTTTTCTTTTTCTTTCTGTAGGTCTGTATCCCGCTTCTAGCATTTTCAGCCCTAAAATTCTGTATTCAATTCACATTTGAAAGGCCTATGCAACTCTGTTTTAAACCTTTAACCTATCTTGTTTTTTTTGTCATTATTCCCCATTGATACTTAGATCAGAACTGAATTTAATAATCCTGTGGGTGTAATTGTCTCAGAGTAGAGCAGACTTTTTCTTCTGTGTTTTTATTTTCATTTTTTTAAGGTTTACTGTGTACTTTATATGTGCTGGTCCCTCAACTGTGTAATTATTACTATTAATATGGACTAAGATGCATTATCCTTTTAGGGAGCTCTATCATGTTAGTGGCTCTTATTGAGCTTAAACTAAAATCCACTAAGTCTTACATTTCTTGCCATTAATCAGATCTTCTCCATCCTATAATAAGCTATAGTTGGATTTTTACTCCTGTGAGATAACATTGCTTAGCGTTTTGCCCACTGTGCCAGTATATTGAGAAGTTTTTGCATCTTGATTCTTTTATTCCTGTGTTTACTTTTCCTCTTAGCTCTTTGTCATGTGAGAATTTGATAGTAGTGAATTATTTGATCAGTAGTGATTACTTCTTTGTTCATTACTGAACAAGTGAAATTTTTCTGGGACTTTCTCTTAGAGTTTATAGTATATTGAATTATTGCTCAGAAATAATCCTTGTGGGGCAGCTGGGTGGCTCAGTCGATTTGTGTGTCCAACTCTTGGTTTCAGCTCAGGTCATGATCTCCTGGTTCATTGGATTGAGCCCTGTGTTGGGCTCTGCACTGTGAGTGCAGAGCGACTTGGGATTCTCGCCCTCTCCCTCTGCCCCTCCTTCTCTCTCTCTGCTCCTCTTCCACTTGCGCATGCACGTGCCTACACACTCTCTCAAAATACATAAACATTAAAACAAAAAAAGAATCATTCTGCACCCTTTCCCTTGAGGTGAAGTATATATACCTGACTTCAACTTTTGACTTGGTTGTATGGCTTACTTGGACCAATAAAATGGAGATAGAAGTGACAGGAGGCCATTTTGGAGATGAGGCTTTAAGAAGTCTTGCACATTTCTTCCAGCTCCCTGTACTTCAGGTTTTACTTTTACTACAAGTGATCGCCCTAGGTAACTACTCCTCCTGTAGACTGAGTCCCAGAATGAAAGATAAGTGAAGAAGAATTGAACTTGATCCACAACCTGGAGCAGAGATGCTCCAGCTAACATAAATTCATGAGTAAGGAATTAGCATTTAATGATGTAAGCCATTGGCATTTTTGGAGGTGTTTGTTATGCAGCATTGATTCAGCACTGGATGACCCATACACAGTTAACCAAGCCATTCTGTTTGTGGGGAGTCATCTCTGAAATGCCCTATTTCCTATAAGTAAATTAAGCCAACAGTAGATGATTATGAACACTGGGTAAAGGGAGATCAGAGGTAAATTTTGGGTCTAATATGTACTGAGGTGCATGACATGGCATGAAGTGAGAGGTCCTCTCTGAGGAAAGTAACTATAATAACTAAGCCAGATTCACAGATATATCCTGCTGGTCTAGCTATATACCTCCTATCCTTTGGGGTTAATTCTTTACTTTTGCAATTTGACTTGCTACCATTTCACGTTTTTGTACTTCTATTGTTTTTCTGTTCCTCTTCATCTTCCATGAGTTTTTTCTCTTCCTACTCTTGGAAATAATTTCTATTTTCACAGGCTGTATATATACTATGTAAAGATTGAATAAGATAGTTGGAGTTCTAATTGTGGCTCTACTACTTGTTAACACAATCACTGTAAATACGTTATGTAAATCATTTCCTCCTCTATATAGTGGGGTTAATAAATAACTCACAGTTGTTGATAAGCTGAAATGAGATGACAGGTTTGGCTCAGAGTTATTTGTATATACAGTCTTTTAGCAAATACTGAGTGAATTCTGAGGGATGTGGTGCTTTGTATATTATAGAAAAGTTCAGTATATTTTATGGCATTTTGGTAATCACAGTTCTAGGAAGTTCTTGGTATTACCTTGTTACAAGATGAAAAGAGAGTTCCATTTCGGTTTGTGGAGGAACATAAATATTTGCCACTAGAAATTGTGGAACACTTCTACAAATGTGTGTTAATCATCATAGCTTAATACATTATTTCAGGACTTCTTTTTGCATAATCCTTGGAAGTATCAGTGGCTGGTCTTTTAAAATATTTTTTGTTCTATCTGAAGATAGAAATCCAAGGCAGAATATGAGAAGATTGCTTGTGTTCTGTTTCTTCTTCTAGTCAGTTTATTCTGAATATAAATTCAAGTGTAAATCATGCCACTTAGTATTACAGATAATAGTATTCTTACAGCCTTCAGTAAGATATAATAAAAATAATGAAGCTAACAACTTTTCTATTGTTTGGGCACATGTGAGACATCTTGACTGTTTCATAAGAATTTTTTTTTTAAGGTAATTGTAGGGGCACCTGGGTGGCTCAGTTGGTTAAGTGTCCGACTTCAGCTCAAGTCATGATCTTGCGATTCATGGGTTTGAGTCCTGTGTTGAGCTCTTTGATGACAGCTTAGAGCCTGGAGTCTGCTTCTGATTCTGTGTCTCCCTCTCTCTCTGCTCCTTCCCTGCTTGTGCTCGCTCTCTCCCTCTCCCTCCCTCTCCCTCTCTCCCTCCCTCTCTCCCTCCCTCTCTCTCTCTCTCTCTCTCTCTCTCTCTCTCTCTCTCAAAAATAACAAACATTAAAAAAGGTAATTGTGGTTTTAATAATTCAAATAATAAATACAGAAGTACCTTAAGTAAAATTGTCATTTCTTTACAAATTCATTCTCTTATGGTTTGGCATGACTCTTTTCCTTTAATGTATGATCATTTAAAATGTAGTTTTTTATAAGTTTCATTTCTTTCAGTACTGGTGTTTATGGATATTATGTTTGTAGGCATTTGCAGTGCCTTTTTGCTGTATTGGGTATTCACATACTTTTTTGTATTGGTTTTTCTTTTTAAAAGTAATTCATAGGGGCTTTTTGAAAGTTCTTATAGGAATTCAGGTAAGAGGTCATTTTTACTTTTCTTCCTGTCTTTTGTTTCAGACTATTTTTATTTAACAGAAAATTAACGAATTATTTTTGCATGTGTGTATTGTTCTAAATGCAGTATTTACTCACAGTTTACCTAGTTTTAATGTGTATTCTAATATATGTGCGTAATCTCTAAAAGACAGAGTTTGAATTTTGTTATTATAGGTTTGTAGAATCTTGGAATTAAGATTTGGAAGTGACTTTGGAAATATTTTTTGTAAAGTTTCTTTCTTTTCTTTTTTTCCTTTTTAGTTCATGAATTCAACAGTAAGAATAGAAGCAATAGTCATAGAATTTATAGTTGAGCTTAAGAAGGAAGTGATCTTTATCCAGTATCTGCTGTTCCCCATCACTGTGCTAGCCATTTCATAGGCTCATTAAAAAAATTTTTTTTAACGTTTATTTATTGAGAGACATAGAGAGACAGAGCACAGGTTGGGGAGGGGCAGAAAGAGAAGGAGACACAGAATCTGAAGCAGGCTCCAGGCTCTGAGCTGTCAGCACAGAGCCCGATGTGGGGCTCAAACTCACAAACCGTGAGATCATGACCTGAGCCGAAGTCGGACACTCACCCGACTGAGCCACCTATGTGCCCCCATAGGCTCATTTTAATTCTCACAACAATTGTATCCCTTTGGTTGAATCTCCATGGATCAGACTTTGAGGAAATTTTTAAACATGGTGTCCATTGGAGATATCCGTTACAACACTTTTACTATTCAGATGAGCAACCTGAGCTTCTAAGAAGTTAATTGTTAATTGATTTGCTTGAGCAAGCAGTGCGATAGCTTCAAATACCTTGGCCTGGCTGGAATTCCTTCCACTGTCCTCCATAGTAGTAGTTTACCCTAGTCTTAATTTTAGAAAGTGTCAGAAAAACTGGAACTTAAATTAATAACATGGAAAATTATGTGTGTGCTTTGCTTGCAATGGATTTAACTTAATAGGACAAGAAAATCAATACAGTATTAACTTTTTAATTTTGAAAAAAATCTTTTTTTTTTAAATTTATTGGAATGAAAGAATAATTTGACCACCTAAATTTAAATAGGAGTTTTATCTTAAATCTTCTAAGAATTATATTTTATGGTTCTTTACCTAAAAAATTACCTTGCCTATATGCAGAAAAATTAATATGTGCCTGTTTTACTGAATTATACTTGATATGTAAAATATCATAGAAATTTTAGGAGCACCATGTTCCTGTGGTAGGAAAAAAAATGGTATAGAAGTATGCCTAGGGTCTTTGAGAATAGTTGTACAGTTTGTGCCTTTGCTAAGCTAAAGTTCTAATGGAAACTGGAATCCAGTCCTTGTTTTTTCCTCCTCAAGCTGAATGCCTTGTCATAGAAAGAGACCCTTTCCTTCACACAGAGATATAGTTGCCTTGCCAAGCTATTTCCTGTGGAGTTGTGTCCTCCCAGAGGGGGCGCCTTTTCCTAATTTATCTACTAAAATGGTCCCTTTGTCAAAATCACACAAAGTTGACATACAGGATAGTGGCAGGCCCTGAATGTATCAGTAGTTAACATATTTGGAAACAGAACGAATTTCAAATATAGAGTCTCACTGGTAAATGTTCTCTGTTCATCAGGATGGCTAATTGCTTTAATCTACAACCTGAAAATATCTCTGCAGCTTTAGCCAAAAAAAAAAAAAAAAAAAAAAATTGCATAACAGTTTATTGCAGGAATTTGGTGAATGGCCTTGGTGTGATGATTAGTGATCCAGGGTGCATTAATCTTGAGGCTCTAAAATTCTTCAGGGTCTCAAGTCCTCTGCTGGATCCTCTGCGTCTAGCTAGCAGAAAGGGGAAGGAGAATAGGATTGTACATATGAGGTCTTGATGGGCCAGTCCTGTATGTGGCACACTCTACTTCTCATTTCCCGTTGGGCAGAACTCAGTCAAATGGTCACATCTAAGAGGAGCCTGGGAAAATCTCATCAATGTGTATGCCCAGAAGAAGAGGAAAACGTGGATACCAGTAAAGCTAGCAGTCTGACGTGTTTGGTTTAAAAATATAGAAATCAGTTTTTTAATCTGAAAATATTTATCTATACTGTGTATATTGGGTAAGTGTTTTAAGAGAACAATAAAAGTAGTATGTAATTTAACTGATTAGTTCCTTCAGGTACACAAATGGTTAGTGGATCTGGTTAACCAAGATAGGAAGGAAAAATTAAACAAATAGAAAACTTAAATTATGTATTACTTGGCAGGTTGCCCAGAAAAGTGGATCGAATGATGAGTACTTGTGTATGGAAATCAATAATATTTTCATTCACCACTGAATAGTGCCTGTTAGTGATTTAATATGTGATACAGAGAAGTAACATGTTAAATCTTAATCTCTTGTACCTTTTTAAAGGTTTATAGTAAATGCCCAATTCTTAAATTTCTCTAGTGTTATTAGATCCTTTTAAGTGATTCATGCAATCCTGTGATTTGGTACTGTTGTGTTAGTTATCTTCTTGTTCTTCTCTTTCCTGGTTAATTAAGCATTTACTGAGTACCTGCTATATATAAACCAATGGGATAAAGAAATTGGGAAAGTAGCATAATTAGGTAATAGGATTCTTTCCATTTAGCATATTAGTATAAATGTAGAAGTATAAATTTATATACTCCCAAGTTCTAGAGATTTGACGGTCTAGTCATTTAAAATTAGGTATCTTTAAATTGTGAAAAACAGTGGAAGTAAATAAAAGTGCCAGGAATAGACATGTACACTAAATATATAATTAGGAAGCAAATTCCCATGTAACTGCCATCTAAGTAGAGAAATAGAAATTTTCTAGCACTGTTGGAAACTGTGTGTCCTTTTTTTTTAAGTTTTTATTTACATTCCAGTTAGTTAAAATACAGTATGATATTAATTTCAGGTGTACAATACAGTGATTCAACACTTCCGTACAACACCCAGTGCTCATCACTGCAAGTGCACTCCTTAGTCCACTTCACCTATTTAACACATCCCCAGTCTACCTCCCTTTTGGTAGCCAACCATCACTTCTTTATAGTTAAGAGTCTGTTTCTCTGGTTTGTCTCTTTCTTTCTTTCTCTCTCTCTTTCTGTTTTTTTTCCCCTTTGCTCATTTGTGTTTCTTAAATTCCATATATGAGTGAAATCATATGGTATTTGTCTGTCTTTGACTGACTTATTTTGTTTAGCATAATACTCTATTGCACTACTAGGTATTTACTCAAAGAATACAAAAATGCTAATGCAAAGGAATACATTTACCCAGATGTTTATAGCGGCATTATCTAGAGTAACCAAATTATGGAAACAGCCCAGTGTCCATTGACTGATGAATGGATAAAGAAGATGTGGTGTATATACATAGATTCAATGGAATATTACTTAACCAAAAGAGAGAGAGAGAGAGAGGGAAGTTTTGTCATTTGCAGTGATGTGGATGGAGCTAGGAACTGTGTCTTGGGCTGCCTGGCTGGCTCAGTTGGTGGAGCATGCGACTCCTGATCTCGGGGTCAGGAGTTTGAGCCCCATTTTGGGTGTGGAGCCTACTTTAAAAAATTAAAATAAAAATGTTAAAATTATTAATTATTAATAAAAGTTTAAAATTATCAGTATTCTTATTTACTTGCCCCTAGAGGTAACTGCTAATCTGACATATGGTAATCCTTGCTTTTCATTAAAGCTATATGTGCATTCTTAAAGAATGTAATGTAGTTATTCCTGTTTTTGAACCTTACATAAACGGAGTATGAATGTATTCTTTGAGTCTTTCATTGCCATAGTCATGTTTGTAAGATTTAAGCCATGTTATTATATGTTGCTATAATTTGTTCATTTTCACGCCTGTATGGTTTTCTGTTGTGTATACAAACCACAATATATTTATCTATTCTGCTGTTGGTAGACATTTGAGTTGTTTCTATTTATTGGTTTTCATGAAAAATGTTACTGTGATTATTTGTGTATGTGTCTCCTGTTGCACATAAGCATGTGTTTTTCTATGTCAGGTAGTAGGGGTAGGATTGCTAAATCATAGGATTAAATGTGTCTTCAGTTTTCTCAGGTAATTTCCCAAAGAGATGGTAGCAATTTACCTTATACCAGGAATGTATGAGAGTTCCCATATAGTACATTGTCAGAAACTTAATATTGTCAGATTAAATATTTGCCAATCTGTGGGTATGAAATTGTAATTTACTTTTATTTGTATTTCCCTTATTATTAATGAAATTAAAAAACTTTAAAATTTTTGAGCATTTGGGTATATCCTTTTTTGCGAAGTTAACCTTTTCCCATCAATTTGTATTTCTTTTTCTTAATTTATAGGAATTCTGTATATATTTGGAATAAAAGACTTGGTAACCCATGTTACTGTGTGGACTGTGGTTTTTTTCTTTTTAATTTACTCTTGGAAATAGTTGTCAAGGACTGTGAAGGATCTGAGATTTTACCCTACTTGAAAGCTAAGAATTTTCCTGAATATTGGAAGAAAGAAGACTCCTAGGTCCAACACAAAGGACTTTTTTACTTTATTACTTTATGGCAGTAGCCATAGCCAGAGTGTCCGCATTTGAGTGCTTGTTTCCTAAGCTCCAGTTTCCACAGACAATGCAGATAAGGCCAAATGCCATAGTGGGTTGCATTCTACAAGGGGAACCCTATTTAGGGAACCTCAATGTTTTGTAATAGACTGTAAGCAAATCTGAACTTTGTCCTGGAAAGAGCCATTATCTTCATCATACCGGACAGTAACCAGACCTACCTTTTGCTCCATGGGAAGACATCTGTTTCTGTCCTTCAATGCTGTTTGATATACAGATGTCTTTGAAGAGATAGTTTGGAATCAAGATAGTCATTGCAGAGTCACTTTTATTATATATTGTCCATATATCTGTACATCAGCTTCTGGGATCTTTTCTCTCTCTCTCTCTCTTAATTTATTTATTTTTGGGAGAGCACAAGCAGGGGAGGAGCAGAGAGAGAGGGAAACACAGAATCTGAAGCAGACTTCAGGCTCTGAGCTGTCAGCACAGAGCCCGATGTGGGGCTCGAACCCACAAACCGTGAGATCATGACCTGAGCCGAAGTCAGATGCTTAACCAACTGAACCACCCAGGTGCCCTGCCCTGCTTTTTCTTTTTCTTTTTTTTAAATTAATTATTTTTATTTTTAAATTCACATCCAAGTTAGTTAGCCAGTAGTGCAATAATGATTTCAGGAGTAGGATCCAGTGATTCATCCTCTACACATAATACCCAGTGCTCATTCCAACAAGTGTCTTCCTCAGTGCCCCTTGCCCATTTAAGCCATCCCCCCACCCAAATCCCCACCAGCAACCCTCAGTTCTCATTTCTTTTTATCCATTTGCCTACTGAAGGACATCTTATCTGCTTCTGAGTTATGGCAATTATGAATAAAGCTGATAGAAACATCCATGTGCAGATTTTTATGTGGACATAAGTTTTCAGCTCCCTTGGCTAAAAGCCAAGGAGTGTGACTACTGGATTGTATGGTAGGAGTATATTTAGTTTTGTAAGAGACCCCCAAACTGTCTTCTAAAGTAGCTTTAATGTGGAAAAAGAGGAACTCTTTTGCACTGCTGGTGGGAATGCAAATGGGTGCATTCTGGAAAACAGTATGGAGGTTCCTCAAAAAATTAGAAATAGAACTACCCTACAACCCAGCAACTGTACTACTAGGTATTTATCCAAAGGATATAGGAGTGCTGTTACAAAGGGGCACATACGCTCCAATGTTTATAGCAGCAGTGCTACTGACAATAGCCAAAGTATGGAAAGAGCCCAAATGTCCATCGACGGATGAATGGATATAGAAGATGTGGTGTGTATATATACAATAGAATATTACTCAGCAATCAAAAAGAATGAAATATTGCCGTTTGTAGCATGTGGATGGAACTAGAGTGTATTATGCTAAGGGAAATTAGAGGAAGACAAATATATGACTTCACTCATGTGGAATTAAAGATACAAAACAGATGAACATAAGGGAAGGGAAGCAAAAATAATATAAAAACAGGGAGGGGGACAAAACATCAGAGACTCTTAAATACGGAGAACAAACTGAGGGTTGCTGGTGGGGGATGGGCTAAATGGGTAAGGGGCATTAAGGAGGACACTTGTTGGGATGAGCACTGGGTATTATAAGTAGGAGATGAATCACTAGATTCTACTCCTGAAATCATTATTGCACTGTATGCTAACTAACTTGGATGTAAATTTTAAAAAGATACATGTGTTTTTCTAAATATTGCATTGAAAACATTCCATAAGTCTTATTATGTAGTGGTTACTTGTTCGGTTGAAGATATTTTCTGGCTTCCATTGTGATTTCTCCTTGGACCTATGGTTTATTTAGAATTGTGTTTTTTCTTTATTCATTATTCTTTATTGAAATATATATAATATAGACATGTGCATAATTATTAGTATGAGGCTGACATATCCTTTGTCAACTCTACCCAGTTGAAGAACTAGAACAATTTAGCACCCAGAAGCCTCCCTTTGCCCATTTCTGTCACTAACAACTTCCCAAAAAAGTAATGATTAACTTGACTTTCAGCAGCTAGGTTTGTTTTGCCTGATTTTGAACTATTCTAAATGGAATCATACAGTAAATATTATTTGGTCTGGCTTCTTTGGTCAACATTGTATTTTTGAGATTCTTAATGTATTGTGCAGTGTAAGTGAATTTTATTCTCTTGGCTGAGAAATATTCCATTATATGAATTATCAGAGTTTATTCTGTTGATGGACTCCTGGTTTGTTTCCAGTTTTTGACAATTGTGAGAAAATGTTGTTTTGAGCATTTCCATAGATGAAAATTTATATACACTTCTACTGGGTATATACCTAGGAGAGGAGTCACTGGGTCATTGGGTATGCATCTCTGTCTCATTATTAGATATGGCCAAATAGTTCCTCAAAGTTGTCCAATTTGCACTCCTACCAGCAGCATATGGGAGTTCTAGTTATTCCATATCTTTGCCAAGTCTTGATATTTTTAGTCTTTTTTAATTTTAGCTATCTGTTATTAATTAATCTTCGTAGAAATTGTAGAGGGAACCTGTATTAATTGGTTCTCTTTGTGTAGACATCTGCCTAAGCCTAATTGCTGCTTAGCATCTTGGTATATTTAATATTATTCCTCTAACTAGCCTGTGAGTTTGAATTTTTATGTTCCTGACTTGATCCTGGTAATTGTTATTGACATCTGGAAGGCTATTCATTCATTTGAGGCATATTTATTAAACCCCTACTTTACTCTGTGGTGCCATTGTCAGAAACAGTTTAAACCAGAGCCTGACAGGGGCACCTGGGTGACTCAGTCAGTTGAGCATCCGACTTTGGCTCAGGTCATGATCTCACAGTTCGTGAGTTTGAGCCCTGTGTCGGGCTCTGTGCTGACAGCTCAGAGCCCGGAGCCTGCTTCGGATTCTGTGTCTCCCTCTCTCTCTGCCTCTCCTTCACTCACACTCTGTCTGTCTGTCTGTCTGTCTCTCTTTCTCTCAAAAATAAAAATTTAAAAAAAAAAATTAAAAAAAAACAGCGTCTGACAGAATAGATACAAGTTCTCAGTAATACATTTATACCTGTATTTGTATTTATATTTAGTAAAAGTCTTATTGAGATATAAGTCACACACCATATAATTTACCCTTTTAAAGTATACCCCTCAGTGATATTTGGTATATTCACAAGAGTTGTGCAACCATCACTACAATCAATTTTACAACATTTTTATCACCCCCAAAAGAAATCTTTACTTATGTTGTATACCTGGAACTAATATAACATTGTATGTCAACTATACTATAATAATTAAAAGAAAGAAAAGAAAGAAAGAAAGAAAAAGAAAGAAAGAAAGAAAGGAAAGAAAGAAATCCCGTGCTTATTAGCAGTCACCTCCTATTTTCCCATCAATCTCCCCAGCCCTGGGCAACCACTAGTTTACTTTCTGTCTCTATGGATTTGCCTAGTCTAGACATTTCATCTAAGTGGAATTATGTAATATGTGGACTTTTGGCATCCTTTACATAGCATACTGTTTTTAAGGTTCAACCATATTGTAGCATGTATCAGTACTTCATTCCTTTTTATTACTAAATAACATTTCATTGAATGTATATACCTATAGATATACCACATTTATTCATTCATCAGTGGAGGACATTTGGTTTGTTTTCACTTTGGGGCTATTGTGAATAATGCTGCTATGAACACTCGTGTACAAATTTTTAAGTGGACATACATTTTCTTGAGTGTATAATTAAGAGTGGAATTGTGGGGCCGTTTGGTAACTATATGTTCAACATTTTCAGGAACTGCCAAACTTCCCAGAGTGGCTGTACCATTTTATGTTTCCATCAGCAACATATGAGGGTTCTAGTTTCTCCACATTCTCACTAACACTTAATATTATTATCATTATTATTTTTATTTTTTTTTAATTTAGTCATCCTGGTGGGGTGGTAGGGAGTGTTTTAAGAACAGTAAATATAGTCTGGAATGCTCAACTTGTGTGTTTGTCTACTCTGTACTTTCATCAAAGTATATGGAAAACATTTAAAAGCATTTTAAATTTATTTATTTTCTTTCTTTTTTTTAATGAAATTTATTGTCAAATTGGTTTCCATAAAACACCCAGTGCTCATCCCAACAGGTGCCCTCCTCAATACCCATCACCGACTTTCCCCTCCCTCCCATCCCCCATCAACCCTCAGTTTATTCTCAGTTGTTAAGAGTCTCTTATGGTTTGGCTCCCTCCCTAACTTTTTTTTTGTCCTTCCCTTTCCCTCCCCCATGGTCTTCTGTTAAGTTTCTCAGGATCCACATAAGAGTGAAAACATATGGTATCTGTCTTCCTCTGTATGACTTATTTCACTTAGCATCACACTCTCCATTTCCACCCACGTTGCTACAAAAGGCCATATTTCATTCTTTCTCATTGCCAAGTAGTATTCCATTGTGTATATAAACCACAGTTTCTTTACCAATCATCAGTTGATGGACATTTAGGCTCTTTCCATAGTTTGGCTCTTGTTGAAAGTGCTGCTATAAACATTGGGGTACAAGTGCCCCTATGCATCAGCACTCCTGTATCCCTTGGGTGAATTCCTAGCAGTGCTGTTGCTGGGTCATAGGGCAGATCTATTTTTAATTTTTTGAGGAACCTCCACACTGTTTTCCAGAGTGGCTGCACCAGTTTGCATTGCAAGAGGGTTCCCGTTTCTCCACATCCTCTCCAGCATCTATAGTCTCCTGATTTGTTCATTTTGGTCACTGACTGGCGTGAGGTGATATCTCAGTGTGGTTTTGATTTGTATTTCCCTGATGAGGAGTGACGTTGAGCATCTTTTCATGTGCCTGTTGGCCACCTGGATGTCTTCTTTAGAAAAGTGTTTATTCATGTCTTCTGCCTATTTCTTCACTGGATTATTTGTTTTTCGGGTGTGGAGTTTGGTGAGTTCTTTATAGACTTTGGATACTAGCCCTTTGTCCGATAATGTCATTTGCAAATATCTTTTCCCATTCCTTCGGTTGCCTTTTCGTTTTGTTGATTGTTTCCTTTGCAGTGCAGAAGGTTTTTATCTTCATGAGGTCCCAATAATTCCCGTGCCTTTGGAGATGTGTCAAGTAAGAAATTCCTGCGGCTGAGGTCAGAGAGGTTTTTTCCTGCTTTCTCCTCTAGGGTTTTGATGGTTTCCTGTCTCACATTCAGGTCCTTTATCCTAAATTTATTTATTTTCAATGTTTATTTATTTTTGAGAGAGAGAGAGAGAGAGAGAGAGAGAGAGAGAGAGAGAGAGAGAGAGAGAGACAGTGTTAGTCGAGGAGGGGCAGAGAGAGAGGGAGACACAGAATCCAAATCAGGCTCCAGACTCCAAGCTGTCAGCATGAGCCCAATGTGGGGCTTGAACCCACGAACTGTGAGATCGTTATCTGAGCCGAAGTCGGACACTCAACTGACTGAGCCACCCAGAAGCCTCTGAGAAAATTTTTAAAGAATTTTAGATTATTTCTCTCACTAGAGTCTTAGTTCCTTGAGGGTAGGGGCTGTGTCTTACTTGTCTGTTTGAATTAGGGGCAAAGAATGAATGATTGAGTGATTGAATGTATTAAAGTAAGGATATAATAACTACTTCAAGAGACATAAGCAGAGTACTTTGTGAGGGTTTACTAGAAGAAATAATCATTTCAAAGCTGGAGCTAAACCATTTAAAAAAGAGTTTTGAATGTTAATTTGTTTCTGGATGGTGAAGTTTATATTAAGTAAATCTTATGTCAGTAACATTATTGAGGTTAAAGAAGTTGTTTACTTAGGATTGGTTTAATTTTAACAGTACATGTATTTTTTTTAAGTTTATTTATTTATTTTGAGAGAAACAGAGACAGTGCAAGTGGAGGAGGGGCAGAGAGAGAGAGGGAGAAGAAAGACTCCTAAGCAGGCTCTGCGCTGCAAACCCATGAATCGTGAGATCATGACCTGAGCCGAAACCAAGAGTCAGATGCTTAACCAACTGAGCCACCCAGGCTCCCCTTAACAGTACATGTATTCTTAACTAAACTTTTAAAAATTTGTAATGTCTTATTTTAAAGTAATATATTTGACATATCTGTGAAGAATATCATAATCTCTGTTTCCAAGCACTTGAGGAAAATCCTCCCTTAAATGAATTTAGGGCAGAAGGACTTGGTCATATTTTCTGGTATGATACGTGTTCTAGAAACTGTTGAATTCCTTGTAAATAGAGAAAGTAGTAGCATCTTATGCCTTTTACTAAATTAAGCAGATAATGTCCCTCTTATCTTACAGGAGAAGGAGTTTGAGGGGTGAGTAGGGCAAGACAGGTGAGAAAAATGAAAAAATATACTGTTTTTAAAATGTGTGGAATCAAAAATCCAATAGCAGTAATATTGAAATAACTTTAATTCCAGAGAGAATTGTAAAATCAGGTATTAGAGTCGGTAACTTAAAAACTGCCATTTAGAAACTAAGGAATCTGATGACTTAAAATAAAAAAAAATACCTAAAAAACTTTGATAAAAGCATTAATTAATGGATGTTAGAAAACAGTGTTCCCTTGTCATTGTTGTATTTCAAATCTGATGGGTTTCTATCTTCAGCTTCTTTCATTTTCCCCTGATTGAAAATAATGCTTTACGTATATGGAGTAGGAATGATTCTTATCCCAGCTTTGCCAGAGAATATTTATCTCCTGCTTATGAGATGCAGTGGTCAAAAGTTAATACATTTCTGTAAGTGTAAAAATGTTTCTTATTGGCAAGGGAAGGTGTAACCAACAGAAGAGACTTGGTATTGATAACCAAGGCAGAGCTGCTTAGCAAGGGTAGCTAGGGAGAGAGATGGAATAAGCTGTGTATGGTGTTTGAACAATATGTGTACCTTAAACACACACATCACATATACACACACCCTGACAGCCCTCTCATATCATACATACAGCATGCAGGCTTTACAGATCAGCTTCTTTCATTTGGCAATATGCATTTAAGGTTCCTCTATGTCTTTCATGACATGTGTGTGTTTGTATATCTCACACATATTGTAGTAGTGCCCTTAATGAAAACACTGCCTCCAGCAAGAAAAAACTGCTTGTTTTTCCACATGACTGCGGAACAATTATAGCTTCTACTAGCAGCCCTTCTCCTGTTCCTGGGAAAATAGCTGGGTTGGCTGGCATTTGCATAATCGTCTTTAGGGCTATTGTGGGCGGGTTTGGGCTGCTGACACAGAGCTGCAGACTGGCCACCTGTCCAGAACAAATGAACTCGGCCTTTATGCAGCATTATATGTGTTCCTCCACAGTGTTATTTCTAAGTAATGAATAATTTGATTAAAATATTATGAAACTATTTAGGAAATGTTTGTGTTGAACTAAAATCTCCCATTTTGGAGAAAGAGAAATTTCCTACTTCTTCCATTGGCACAACTATATATTTCTGTGCCCTCTCTGGCATAGTTTTTTTAACTGCTTTTGTGAAATTATCCTCATGAATATTAATTAGGGATGTGAGAATTTAAAAAGAAACTTCAGAATGATTTGTATTCATCCTTCTATAAATTATAAATTAAGTGTTGTCTAATTTTTTCCAGGAGTCCATTGCATCTATGTGGAATAGTTCATTAAACATTTTAGTCTGCAAAGCAAGAAGAAATATCTAAGGTCTTGAAATACTGACTATTCTTCATTCATTCATTTTCCTTGATAATTAACCCCATATATGATGTTTTTGTCCTAATAGTGAACACATTGCTATGTCAACTAGTTTTATTAATCATCTATATTTAGCCTGTGATGGGAAAAATCTCAGTTTTTTTAAAATTACATGTGACATAATGTTGATATTTCTTGTGCACAATGACTCACTGAAGTGAATTTTCATGTTATAATTGTAATTGATGGACCCTGTAGTCCTACTAAACCAGAAAGTCTCAATACGAAATAAGTGGTCAGTGAATTAGTAAACATTAAAAAAATTATTTGCTAGAGTTATTTGGGGGCAAAATCTACTGGTTGTGACAGTAACCACTTCTCTGAGTTCTAATTAAGTATTTATTGAATGGAAGATTGAATATCGTTAAGAAACATTGAGTACCTAGAGGATACACATCCGGTACTTTATATATGCTATTTCATTTGATTAATTCAACAATCTATCTTTTGAGATAGATGGTATTATTTTTTAATAGACTTTAATTTTTAGCAGTTTTAGATTCATAATAATTTTGAGCAAAATGTAGAGTTCCAACATCCCCTCTACCCCCACACTTCCCCCACTGTCAACACTCACCACCAGCGTAGTACATTTGTTACAGCTCACAAACCTACAATCGACCCATCATTATCACCTGAGGTCCATAGTGTACATTAGTGTTAACTTTTGGTGTTGTATATTCTGTGGGGTTTTAATAAACATATAATGACATGTATCCAGCATTGTAGTATCATACAGAATAGTTTCATTGCCCTAAAAATCTTCTGTGCTCTACTTGTTTCTCCCCTCACCCCACCCCTGGAAACCCCTGGTCTTTTTACTGTCACCATAGTTTTGCCTTGTCTAGAATGTTGTGTAGTTGGAATAAGACAGTATGTAGCTTTTCCCATTGGCCTCTTTCACATAGCAGTAATATGCATTCAAATTTTCTCTGTGTCTTTTCATGGTTTTATAAGTCATTTTAGTGTTTGAATAAGATTCCATTGTCTGAATGTGTTGCAGTTTATCCATTCACCTACTAAAGTATTACCTTTATTTTATAGGTGATGAGACTGAAGTTGAGATCAATTAATTTGCCTAAATCCACATATATGTAATATATGTCACGTCTAAGACCAAAGCCCATGATCTAAATCAGTGATATCTAGAGGGGGTTGTTCATGCTATTGGGGGTATATACAGGATGATTATATTTACATTGAGGGGTTTTTATCAGCACTCTCACTGTTGGCCTTTGTGTGTTGCAGTAGCAGTTTTCATCTGATTAAATGGATTTACAGATGCTATTTTCTAATTTAAATTAAGCCATCTCACAAACGGGACAAATAACTTTAAAATGTCACTGGGAAAAATATGAAAACTCATTGAGGATAATTTTAATAACACAAGCATAAGCAAACATCAAGAAAAGACCAGAGATGACATTTCTCTTAAAGGTGCTCATCAACTTAATTATAAGGTGAAAACTATGATAGCTCAAACACACCTGAAGAAAGTAGGCCAAAAATAATTTGTAATTACATAGAAGACCATTTAATAATGGGTTTATTACCACTTTCTTTTTTTAATAGACAAAATTTATTCAAAAATAAAGTATAAGAGTAATTTCATGAAATCCACATTTGTAATAATACAAGATTCAGTTGCTTAACATTTCAAAATTTCAAATGTAGGTGATCATATATTGTTTTCCAGTCAGCATTCCTTTTTTTTTAAGTTAAATTTTAGTTAACATACAGTATAATATTGGTTTCAGTGATTCACCACTTACATACAACACCCAGTGCTCATCACAAGTGCCCTCCTTAGTACCCATCATCCAATCCATCTAGCCCATCTCTCACCCACCTCCCTCTATCAACCCGTAATTTGTTCTCTATCATTAAGAGTCTGGTGTGTTTTATTTCCCTCTCTTCTCTTCTCCCCCTTCCCATATGTTTATCTGTTTTGTTTCTTAAAGTCCACATATGAATGAAATCATAAGGTATTTGTCTTTCTCTGATTGACTTATTTTGCCTAGCATAATACAGTCTAACTCCATTCATATCATGAATGATGGCAAGATTTTGTTCTTTTTGATGGCTGAGTAATACTCCATTGTCTGTGTCTGTGTCTGTGTCTGTGTGTGTGTGTGTGTGTGTGTGTGTCTGTGTGTGTGTGTGTGTGTGTGTCTGTGTGTACACCACATCTTCTTTATCCATTCATCAGTTTATGGACATTTGGGCTCTCTTCATAGTTTGGCTACTGTTGATAGTGCTGCTATAAACATTGAGGTACATGTACACCTTCAAATATGTATTTTTGTATACTTTAGGTAAATACCTAATAGTCCAATTGCTGGATCTTAGTGTAGTTCTATTTTTAGTTTCTTGAGGAACCTCCATACTGTTCTCCAGAGTGGCTGCTCCATTTTGCATTCCCACTAACAGTGCAAGAGGATTCCCCTTTCTCCACATCCTTGCCAACACCTGTTGTTTCTTATATTGTTAATTTCAGCCATTCTGACAGGTGTGAGTTGGTGTCTCATTGTGGTTTTGATTTTTATTTCCCTGATGATGAGCGATGTTGAGTATCTTTTCATGTGTCTCTTAGCCATCTGGATGTCTTCTTTGGAAAAGTGTCTATTCTTGTCTTCTGCCCATTTCTTAAATGGGTTATTTATTTTTTGGGTATTGAGTTTGATAAATTATTTATAGTTTTTGTATACTAACCCTTTACTATCAGATACATCATTTGCAGATATCTTCTGTAGGCTGCCTTATAGTTTTGCTGATTGTTTCCTTTGTCGTGCAGAAGCTTTGTATCTTGATGAAGTCCCAATATGTCACATTTGCTTTTGTTTCCCTTGCCTTCAGCAACATGTCAAGTAAGAAGTTTCTCTGGCTACCACTTTCATAATGAGGAACTTTACCCTAAACTTGTAACTGTCTTGAAATAATAGTCATATATATATATATATATATATATATATATATATATATATACACACACACACATACATCTATGAATACCTATACATATGTATATATATTCATATGCATATGTACATATGTATATTCATATTCATATATACATGTGTATGTGTGTGTATATATATTAACCTATAAAATTGGAAAGACATTGGTAAAATTAATTATTGCACATTTATCTCATTCCCTTTAAAGTTATGCTTTTGTTATGTTTTATAATTTGTATAATATACAAAGTATCTTCAGTATGATTTATAATTAAATATACATATTTTAGGTGCATGTCCTCAATATTTTTTTACATGGATTGTGCATTCAAAAATTGGGGGTCCCTATTCTAAATTGTATTGGTACATTTTCAGAGGTCTCGTGTTAATTAAAAAAGTGAACTATTTCAATTTTGTACCCTTCCTCCTTTTAAATTTGTCTGAATACTTGTTATCTTCTCTTCCTTGTTTTGAAAGAGTATTCGTCTTTTTAACCAACCTTTCATCTGTGTAATCCTAACCCTAAATCTTTCCGTAACTGTTGACCTTATTTTTATAAGTCTTACCCATTTTTTCCTGGTTTTCCATCCCTTTTTTTCACCACAGTCTTATTTCAGCCTGTAAGTTTTCTTCCATTTTTATTTTCTAATTTTTTTAAGTTTATTTATTTTTGAGAAAGAGAGAGTACAAGTGGGAGAGGGGTAGAGAGCGGGGTGGGGAGAGAATCCCAAGCAAGTTCTGTGCTGTTAGCATAGAGCCCAAGGAGGGGCTCAGTTTCACAGGCCATGAGATCATGACCTGAGCTGAAGTTGGAGGCTCAGTTGACTGAGCCAGCCAGGTGCCCTTATTCCTTTTTTAAACTAACACAAAAACCCTTCCTTTAACATACCTCTTATCAAACTTCTGCATTCATTTCATGTATTTTTTCCATTTGGAGATTTAGACCCATTGGCTTTTTGAGAGCTGAGACCACATGAGAATCATCTCTGTTCTTTCCAGTGTCCAATATAGTATAGCATTGGGTGAATCATTTCTAAATAAATATTTATTGAATGATGAACATTTATCTTATGGATATAGCACAGTATTTGGCACAAAGGCATAGCTCTCCCTCTGTAGAAAGTTAGGCTATGTTAGGAAAGTAAGACCTGTTCCCAAGGGATCTGGAGATCAAGTCCAAGTTAAACGAATTGCTTCCTCCCAGTGAGCTAGTTTTCTTTTTTTTAATCTTACCTGAAAATGACATTTTATCATGAAAAGAGTGACATTGTGCATTGTTAAAAAACAAAATATTAATTTCTTCATCTACTATCACAGTTTCTAAAGCAGAAAAATGGCTTCATTTTGAAAGTGATTTGTTCAGCTGGATGGGAAAAAGAAGTTAGAATAATAATTGAATATTTGGTCTTATTTAGTGTACTAAGCTAAATTCATTGAGCCAGTCTTGAACTAGACTGAGGAAAATACAGGGTTTATAGTAGAGGGATATTAAAACTTGAAAGTGGTTGTAGATAAAAATACACAGAGTTTCTGGAATTACTGTGGCAACTTAGGTGATCTTGGAAAGAAGTAAGGAGATATGTTTGGGATATGCTAAGTTAATACTATTTGATATAAGGTTGTAAACACTAGGCTAGGATCCTTAGAGAAGCCAAGTGGGGAAAAAAAAAGTTCTGGAAAAAGAATACTGAAGTGAGAGTCATACTATTATTTATATTGGATTATTGGCCCTATTACTTAGAGATCTTGAGTAAGTTCCCAGTTTTTTTCATCTGAATTCAACTAGATAAACCTAAGTTACACTTTGGAATCAGTTACCAAAATTTCTTGGTGAAAGATGGTATTGTATTTAATATTTCAGCTAGAAAACTATTTTTACATCTACCAGAAGACTTATATATGGAAGGAAAAAGCTCAACTTGATAAATCTTTTTGTTAGAATAATCCCTATTTTTGGCATGGCTGTTTCATATAAAAATAACAGAATTTTCTACTCTTCAATGTAAAATTGGTCAGGGATTTGGATACAAAAGGATGTACTCTGAATATCCTAGAGAACTGCCCTCAGATTTTCCAAAAGTCATCTGCTGTGTTTGAGGGCAGGCACTGTGTATATCAAGTTTGTTAACTTTTGTAGAGTTACAAGGAAATTAGGCCTTCTCTGTTCATAACCTGAAATCTAATTGACAAAAGTAAGCTAGGCATACATAAAAAACTACAAAATGTGTATTATTACCAGGACTTCATCTTATTTGTATGATTAACTACCACATGTATGACAATCAGTAAGGGCCCTAAATTTGTAGAAAGACAGGAGAAATGAGCTTGGAGTATCTAGAGAAAGTAGGAATATTGAGTGGATACAGAGGATACATTCTTTATCAGTGAAAGACAGGGATCCAACTTGTAGAGGTAAAAGATAATTGTGAATGAACACAATATGCCTGAAGGAAGACTTCTTGAGTGGCAGTAATCATGAATACCATGTATCAGGTACTTACTATATGTTAGGCATTGGTCTAATCATTAGGTTTGTGTTCCATTATTATGTCCATTTTACAGTGGAGAAAAGTAAGGTTCATAGTGGTTAATGAAATTACTTTAAGTGTCATAACTTGTAAATGGTAGATTGGGGCTTTGAACTTAGATTTGACTCCTAAGACCATGTGTAACATTGTGTAATATTGTACTAGAATAATGACCACGAAGCCCGCTTGCTTGTTTTGGCTTTTTAAGTTTCCTATGATTTCTTCTGTTGTTTCTTTCCTTGAACATGTTTCAAAATTATTATCTTGGCTCTAATACTTTAGTGCTTTCGATTGTGTTTTTCTACCTTCTTAAACCTGCCCAATATTCAGCTCTACTAAAGCCTGGAAATAAGAAGTCCTCTGTTTTGATCCAATTTCTGCTACTGGCTTCCTTTATGTCCTGGCCAACCTGATCTATTCTGAGTCTTTAGTTTCTTCACCTAAAAGTAAAAAGTAAATATTTTACTGTTTTCATTTTAACAACATTAATAAGATCAGTGAACATTTGAACAGTGTTCAGTATATAGAATAACATCTGGCATATACATAGTAAATACTCAGTAAATATTTGCTGAATGAATGCAGGCATTGAGCACTTAATGTATGCTGGCATCGGGTCCAGTGCTTTATAAGCACTGACTCATTTAATTATATCAATATCACTTTGAAGTAGGTACTCTTTGTACGTTTATTTTCAAGATAAGGAAATACAAAACAAAGGCAAGTTAAGTAACTTGCCAAGGTCCACGAGTTAAACCCAAGCTTGTATGTCTATGCTCTTAACCAGTATACTGATTCTCAATACTGGTTGTGTATCACTGGTTGTGAAGTTTGTTATGTTAAATTATCAATATCTTAGCCCCACCTCTAATTCTACAGGCACATTTATTCTATACTACCTTAGCTGCTCTGTGGAGTGACTGAGTGCTTGACTGACTGTCTGTTGCTTTTCTTTGTCATATGTCCATTTTTTTTTTTAACTGGGGAGAGAAACAGTTCTATATGAAAAATTTACTTCCATAGCTCAAAGCTGTGTAATACACGGACTAATTTTCAGTTTCCTCAGTGAAATGATGATGAGCCAGTGTTAGGTATTAAAGGAAAATACTAATTACATAGTAGCTGAATTTTTTATTTTGGCCTATAGGATCTGAAAAAAAAAAAATCCAGAGAAATCCATATACCAAATACCAAAAATGTCAATCCAGTGTTTTAAAATATATATAGTCTTTTTGTTTTTGTTGTTAGTATAATCAACACACAGTGTTACATTGATTTCAGGTACACAACATAGTGATTCAGCAATTCTATGCCTTATTCTATGCTCACCACAAGTATGGTTACCATCTCTTACTTTAACAATGCTATTACAATACCATTGACTATATTTCCTGTGCTATACCTTTAATTCCCATGTCTTAATTCATCTCATAACTGGAAGTTTGTATCCCCCCACTCCCTGTCACCCATTTTGCCCATCCCTCAACCCACATCCTCTCTGGGAATCATCAGTTCTCTGTATTTATAGGCCTGATTCTTTTTGTTTATTTATTCATTTGTTTTGTTTTTTAGATTCCACATATAAGTTAAATCATATGGTATTTGTCTTTCTCTGTCTGACTTAGTTCACTTAGTAGAATACCTTCTAGGTACATCCATGTTGTTGCAAATGGCAAAAAAAAAAAAAAAAAAAAAAAAAAAAAAAAAGTCTCATCCTTTTTATGGGTTTTATGGGTGCATAATAATCCACTTTGTACATATACACCACATCTTTGTTCATCTATTGATGGACACTTAGGTTGCTTCTGTATCTTGGTTATTATAAGTAATACTGCAGTAAAAATAGGGGCACATATATCTTTTCAAGTTAGTGTTTTTGTTCTCTTTGGGTAAGTACTCAGTGGTGGAATTATTAGATCGTATGGTATTTCTATTTTTAATTTTTTGAGGAACTTCCACACTTTTCTGCAGTGGCTATACCAATTTACATTCTTACCAACAGTGCACGAGGGTTCTTTTTTTTTTTTTTTTTTTTAACTACATCCTTGCCAACCCTTGTTATTTCTTATCTGTTCAGCCATTCTGATAAATATAAGGTGATATCTCATTGTGGTTTTGATTTGCATTTTCTGGATGATTAGGAATGTTGAGCATCTTTGTATGTGTCCATTGACTGTATGTCTTCTTTAGAAAAATGTCTATTCAAGTGGAGTGACCTATTTAACTTACTTTAATAATTCTGGTGGCACTTTGTACCCAGAGGTGATTTTGTTATGTTACTGACTTACAGATTGACTGTCTTTGTTGTTTTGATTTTTAGTTCTTCTATAATTTATTCTCTTTTGCCATTTAAGAGTTCTATGTCACAATTTACCTGATACTTAATAAGAGAAATACTGTATATAGAGTTTTTGAGTACTGCCTTTGCCATGCATTAGTTGTGTGTATCCTTAGTCACCAAACTAACAAGCTTTCCCTCTTCCAGTTAAATATGATGATGAACAATGCTCATGATACAGAATCATTCAATAATGTTAGTTATTTCAAGAAATTTTATTTATCACATAACCATTACACATAGAAATATTGGAAATTTAAGAGACCATTTAAATATTATTAGCAAATCATGTGGCCATTTTATATTTATATTTTATTTTAGCTAACATTACAGTGTTATATTGATTTCAGGAGTAGAATTTTGTGATTCATCACTTACATGTAATACCCCGTGCTCATCACAAGTGCCTTCCTTAACGCCCATCACCCATTTAGCCCATCCCCCAGCACACTTCCCCTTCAGCAACCTTTGGTTGTTCTCTATAGTTAAGAGTTAAGAGTCTCTTATGGTTTGTCTCCCTCACTCTTTTTTTTTGTTTCCCCTGTGTTCATCTGTTTTGTTTCTTAAATTCCACATATGAGTGAAATCATATGATATTTGTCTTTTTCTGACTTTTTCACTTAGCATGATACACTCTAACTCTATCCACATCATTGCAAATGGCAAGATTTTGTTCTTTTTGATTCCATTATGTGTGTATGTGTGTGTGTGTGTATATATACACACCACATCTTCTTTATCCATTCATCAATCGGTGGACATTTGGACTCTTTAGATAATTTGGCTATTGTTGATAATGCTGCTATAAACACTGGGTGCACGTGTACATGGCTTTTTTTTGGAGTTGCTTTTTTTGGGGTGGTGGCTGGCTCAGCCAGTGGAGCATGTGACTCTTGATCTCAGAGTTGTGAGTTTGAGCCCCATATTGGTTGTAGAGGTTACTTAAAAATAAAATCTTTAAAAAAAGTTGCTTTTTTCCTTCTAAAGTTTAATTTGAGCAATGTAGGGTATGTAGTATCAAAAGGGTTGACACTTTGATTGACTTTTTCTTTACTGAGTGGTTAAATTTGCTGAGGACTGGAATGTTATGCTTTATTGATGTGATTCCTTACTTGAGATATTTTCAGGAGAGTGAGAACTTTGATCTTTATTTTATTAATACAAACTCAGCCTCTTGTACCTGATTTTAACATTGGTAACAGTTTCTGGTGAGTAATCATTTATGTTGTAGTTTTAGACAGTTGGAAATTGCTTCTGTGGGAAAGACTAATATATGCATCTTTGCATGCTACCAAAGTTGAATTAGACCGACTTATTGATAGTTTTCTAGCTTCATGTTTTGAAATAGTTACAAGCACTTGTCTTAAAAGCCTTTTTAAAAAATCAGCTTTAACATATCTGTAAATGTAGTTAAAGAAATCTTTAGATGGAAAACATCTCTTTTCAAAACAGGCCACATATTTGCTAATAATATTAAAACTGTCTCTTAAATATTTTTCTAATGTTTATTTATTTTTGAGAAAGAGAGAGACACAGAGCACGAGTGGAGGAAGGGCAGAGAGAGAGGGAGACACAGAATCTGAAACAGGCTCCAGGCTCAAAGCTGTCAGCACAGAGCTCAATGGGGGCTCGAACTCACGAACCATGAGATCATGATCTGAGCCGAAGTCGGACGTTCAACCGACTGAGCCACCCAGGTGCCCCAAATTTCCATTATTTCTATATGTAGTGGTCACATGACAGATTTTTTAAACAGTAACATTATTTGGTCCATAATTTTAGAATTCTTTCCACTAAAACCTGCCTCATATCCATCTCTCAAGGCTTTACTTCCTTACTGTGTCATCTTTGAACGCAGTGTTTTAAATCTGATCGTGTCACTTCTTAAAATGGTGGCTTCCCATTACCTATAGGACAGACTTAAAACTACTTGTGGGATTTGGCTCTTGCTCACCACTTATCCAGCCTCACCTAAAAGCCATTTTGTGTAGGGCTCCGGAGACATACATAATCCTTCTCTTTTGCTTTTTCTGTTTGGTGTAAAACTTACTTGTTTGGCTATATTTATTATGTATGCTAAATTGAGTTCAGTAAATTCTGTTTACAATTCTTTTTTCATTGACAGTAATTTGTATTGAATCTGTTCTTAGAGGACAGGACAAGACTTTTTCTTATACCTACTCTTAGAATATGTTCTAGTACTTCTCAAAAGTGCAAATTTTCCAACAACTATCTTGTCTTTTGCCAAGATGTTCACTGTGATCACTCTGTATCTGTTACACACATACACACACACACACACGCACGCACGCACACAGCTGTCATTTTGGTAGCTTGATTTTAGTATTTACAGTGCCATGGGTGTGTGTGTGTGTGTGCATATGTATGCACATGCACACGTGTGTGTGTTATATTATGTGTTGCTATCCTTGATTAGAGGAGGCGACTATGTTGTAAGAGACTTTAGTGCATGCCATCTGTAAAATCGTATGAAAGACTGAACTGATGCTTTATAGAAAGAAAATCTCAGACTCCCTCCTTAGTTTGTTTGCAATGTTATTAGATTTTAAAATTTACAATTATTTTTAATTGTGTTACCATCTCAACCATTTTTATTTTATTTATTTAAAGATTTGTTTTAATGTTTTTTATTTATTTTGTGAGGGAGAGTGTAGGAAGGGCAGGGAGAGGGAGAGAGAGAATCCCAAGCGGGCTCTGTACTGTCAGCACAGACCCAATGCAGAGCTCAGTCTCATAAACCATGAGATCATGACCTGAGCTGAAATCAAGAGTCAGATGCTTTACTGACTGAGCCACCCAGGCGCCCCTATTTTTTATTTATTGAAATTCAAGTTAGTTAACATATAGTATAGTATTGTTTTCAGGAGTAGAATTTAGTGGTTCATCACTTACGTGTAGTAACAAGTGCCCTCCTTAATGCCCAGCACCCATTTAGCCCATTCCCCAATGCAACCCTCAGTTTGTTCTCTGTATTTAAGAGTCTCTTATTGTTTGTTTCCCTCTCTGTTTTTATTTTCTCTTCCCTTCCCTTCCCCTATGATCATCTGTCTTGTTTCTTAAATTCCACATATGAGTGAAATCATATATTTGTCTTTCTCTGACTGCCTTATTTCACTTAGCATAATACACTCTAGTTTCATCCATGTTGTTGCAAATGGCAAGATTTCATTCTTTTTGATTGCCAAGTAATATTCCATTGTATATACATACCACATTTTCTTTATTCATTAGTCAATGGACTTTTGGGCTCTTTCCATAATTTGGCTGTGGTTGATAGCACTGCTATAAATGTTGAGATGCATGTGCCCCTTCAAATCAGCATTTTTGTATCCTTTGGATAAATACCTAGTAGTGGAGTTGCTGGGTCGTAGGGTAGTTCTATGTTTAATTTTTTGAGGAACCTCCATACTGTTTTCCATAGTGGTTGCACCAGTTTTTAAATGTACCATTCAGTAGTGTTAAGTGTACTTACATTCTTGTACAGTCAATCTCCAGAAGTTTTTTATCTTGTGAATTTGGTATTAATTGAAACAAGTACCCATTCCCCTCTCCTCGCAGCTCCTGGAAACCACCATTATATTTTCTTTCTGTATGAATTTGGTCTCATACAAGTGGAATCATACAGTATTTGTCATTTGGTGACTGGCTTATTTTACTTACCATGATGTCCTAAAGATTCATTCATGTAGTAGCATGCGAGAGTTTCCTTCCTTTTTAAGACTCAAGAATATTCTATTGTATCAATTTACCATCTTTTGTTTGCCCATTGATGGACATTTGGGTTGCTTGCATCTTTTAGCTATTGTAAATAATGCTGCTATGAATATGGGTGTATAAATATCTTTTTGAGCTCCTGCCTTGAATTCTTTTGGGTATATATACCCAGAATTGGAATTGCCAGATTGTATGGTAATTCTATGTTTAATTTCTTAAGGAACCTCCATATTGTTTTCCATAGTGGCTGTACCATTTTGCATTCCCACCAACGGTTCACGAGGGTTCTAATTTCTTTACATCCTCACCAACACTTGTTATTTTCTTATTTTTTTTTATAATAGCCATTCTAGTGGGTAACTTTATTTTTTTTGTTTTTTTTTTTCAATATATGAAGTTTATTGTCAAATTGGTTTCCATACAACACCCAGTGCTCATCCCAAAAGGTGCCCTCCTCAATACTCATCACCCACCTTCTCCTCCCTCCCACCCCCCATCAACCCTCAGTTTGTTCTCAGTTTTTAAGAGTCTCTTATGCTTTGTCTAGTGGGTAACTTTAAAATTTTAGCATATGATCAACAGTAAGCAATAAATTCTTAAGTATATATACTCAGTCAATCTTGACTACGATTTATTCCCTTTTCCCATATCTGATTAATTCTCAGGTTGTCACTTTTGTTTTGGAGCACCTATTGCTAATTAGTTCTTTTCTTTACCCTGCTGAGACCAAATACCATAGCTTCCTACTTGGATCACCCTGCTTCTGCTTTCTCTTTATAATAAATCTTCCACAGCAGCCTCATGGTCATCATTCTGAAGTAAAGATCTATTTATGGCTCTCTCCTTTAAATGTCAATGGATTCTTTAATATTTATTGAATGCTTTTTCAAAGTAGCTTTACCTAAGTTTACATGTCCTATAAGGTATGAATTTACTTCCATTTGAAAGATAAGGCAAATAACTGTTAGGGAAGAGATAACAGCTTGTTTAGCATTGACTACTAGAAAGTAAATGGAATCAGGATTTAAACATAGTGTTATCTGACTCCCCTATCCTTCCTTCTTTTATGCTTGACATATTTGTTCATGCATATCCTTTCCCCTCTATTTGGTCACTGGAAAAATTCTTTATATTTTTTCCTTCAAGGCCCAGCTCAAATGATGACTTTTGCTGTGACACTTACCCTGGCTCTCCTTGTCTTTTCTCTCAAGTCTGTTCAGCGATGTTTGCTGATACCTCATAGCACTTTGTATGTAACTGTAATAAGCCTTTTTCTTTTTTTCTTACTTTTATTTTTAATGTTTGTGCATTTATTTTTGAGAGAAAGAATGTGAGTGGGAGAAGGGCAGAGAGAGATGGAGACAGAATCCCCAGCAAGCCCTAGGCTCCAAGCTGTCAGCACAGTGCTGGATGTGGAGCTTGAACCCACAAACCTTGAGATTGTGACCTGAGATGAAGTCAGAGGCTTAACAACTGAGCCACCTAGGCACCCCAAGCCCTTTTCTTGATAAAGCACTGTTCAAAAATAATATAACATGTTACTTTGTAACAAAAATTTATTGTATTGAATTTATGAAAATTGTTTACTGATATTATTAAAAGCATTAGGAATAAGAAATTATGTAGAATGGCATGTCATTGCACATTATCCGTATTTTAAGGGAACACTGTGGTGACTGAAGAGTTCAAAATAGCTAAATTACAAAACAGTGATCTGTATAAAAATTTCTTATTTTATGAAGAATTTAGTTGAGGGGCGCCTGGGTGGCTCAGTTGGTTAAGTGTCCGACTTCAGCTCAGGTCACGATCTTGCAGTCAGTGAGTTCGAGTCCCGCATCGGGCTCTGTGCTGACAGCTCAGAGCCTGGAGCCTGCTTCAGATTCTGTGTCTCCCTCTCTCTCTGCTCCTCCCTCACTCACACTCTGTCTCTATCTCTCAAAGATGAATAAATGTTAAAAAAAAAATTAAAAAAAAAGAATTTAGTTGAGTTCTTTATTCACAAAATTTAGGTTATATGTAATTTTTCACAGTCAGTTCACTGCATTAGAGTGAAACACACCTATACATAATTTAATACTTAATCTGCTATCAGAACTAACCTTCAAGGCTTAGATTGTTTTCACTAATCTGATTCCTAAAGCCTAAAAACCTTACTTAACCTTAGTTAATGAGAATTCAATGTTAAAAATAATAGATGTTAAATTAAGAACTTCTCTGTGAAAGACACTGTTAAGAAAAGGAAAAGACAAGCCAGGGACTGGGAGAAAATATTTACGAAACATGTATCTGATAAAGGACTGGAATCCAGATTATACAAAGAAATCTTAAAACTCAATAATAAGTAAACAAATGACTCAATTAAAATGTAGGCCAAAACCTACACAAACACCTCAGCAAGGAGGATATGTAGATGGCAGATAATCATATGAAAGATGCTTAGCATCATATATCATTAGAGATAGCACTACACACACTTGTTTGAATGGCTAAAATCCAAACACTGACAGCATCAAATGTCTACTAGGATGTGGAGCAATGGGAACTTTTCAAAATTCATGCTAGTGGAAATGCAGAATGGTACAACCACTTCTGGAAGTTAAACACAGTCTTATCATACAATCAAGCAATTGGACACTTTGGTAATTGACCAAATGTGTTCACAACAAGTTCACACAAAAACTTGTACGTGAATGTCAATAGCAACATTACCCAAACTTGGAAGCAATCAAGGTGTCCTTCAATAGGTGAGTGGACTAGGAAACAGTAGAATATCCAGACAACAGAATATTATTCAGTGACAAAAGGAATTGAATTAAGCCACTGAAAGACATGGAGGAACCTTAAATGCATTTTGTCAGGTGAACAAAGGCAACCTGAAAAGGCTACCGTACTGTATGATTCCAAATATATGATATTGTGAAAAGTTAAAACTATGGAGACGGTAAAATGATTAGTGTTTGCCAGGGGTGGGGAGGGAGGGAGATGAAGGGAGGATGAACAGGTAGAACACAGTGGAGCTTTAGGGTTTATTAGGAGAATGCAGTGGTGGATACATGACATTGTGCATTTGGGGAAACCTATAGAACTGTACAACACAAATAGTGAATCCTAATGTAAACTATGGCTTGTAATTAATAATAATGTGTCAGTGTTGTTTCATCACTGTAACAAATATATCACACTAATGCAAAATGTTAATAAGAGGGAGAACCCTGTATTTTTTGCTCAATTTCTCTGTAAACCTAAAATTGCTCTAAAAACAAACCATTAATTTAAAAATATATGTGTATAATTGTTCACTAAAACGAGTAATGAATGATTCAGTTCAGCAGTTATTTACTGAGCAAAGACTGAACTATGTTAGATTTTTATAGCCCTGTTCTTTAAAGAACCTATAAACAGCCCTTAGCCAAAATATACAGTGATTTGGGATAGTCTTTGGTTGTAGCAGAATGAATTGAGTGGTCAAAAAGTGTTTTAAACTTTGAAAGAAGACCTGCATTTGAACCCAGGCTTACCTAGCTGGGTGATCTTATAAAAATTACTTAGCCTTTTAAAATTTCTGTTGTGTCTGCTGCATAAGGCTATAGTTTTAAATGTTAGTTAATAAATGTGAAACACCTAGTACATAGTAAATAGTAGTAGTTCTCATGACTAGTTCTATGTTTTCTATCTAACAAGGGAAATGAAGAATGGGTCTTACTGGCCTTTATGTTCAATCACATTTTGGCCATTTTTTTCTAGATTTCCCCCCTCTAATTTGAGATCACTAAGGATCAAGCACTTGAAATTATTATTTGCTTGCTGATTTGATACATTCCAGTTTCTGCTCTAAAGGAGAAACTGCTTGTATGGCTGTCTTTGAGATCAAGCAGGCAGTTCAGTCATGCTAATAGAACACTTTTCTTATTGTTCAAAAACAATAGCAACTAGCTTATTTTCCCCCCTTAGTGAGAACCTTCATGTCTGAGAGTCTTACAAAGAGGTATCTGCTAATCTAAGCCTTGAAATATAACTTTAATAAAAAATTGAAAAAACTTTAAACAATGTTTAGTGACTCTAATATTCTTAATAAGCCATGGGGTGCCTGGGAGGCTCAGTCAGTTAAGCGTCCAACTTTGACTCAGGTCATGATCTCACAGTTTGTGAGTTCGAGCCCTGCATCAAGCTCTGTGCTGACAGCTCAGAGCCTAGAGCCTGCTTCATATTCTGTGTCTCCCTCTCTCTCTGCCTCTCCTCCACTTGCACTCTGCCTCTCTATCTCAAAAATAAATAAAAATGTTAAAAAAATATATTCTTAGTAAGCCAAAATTCTGTGTACATTTTGCTCTAAAAATCTGTAAGCCATAATTTATGTTTTCCAATTGATAATGTTTTAAATAGTGTAAAATAAATTCCCTCAAGTTTGGTTTTTACCAACAAATAATATTAATCTTTATTTGAAGACGACTATATACACAGTGAAAAATACTGCTTTTCTTATGAATAGCTTCCAGCAATTTGGAAAGAAAAATTTACAAAATATGGGGTAAAAAACATTCATAAAAGTGTAGCCATCATTTCTTAGTTAAGCAATCTACTGAAAATGGAAAATGAAGTAAAAACTATTGAAATATTAGAGGTAAGATAAGTTAGTGCCTTTTAGTCAGTAGGATTTTCCCTTGATTAAAGCTTACATATAAAATTGCTTTGGAAACAAATGGAGAAACTCTATAGGAGAAAACAAGACTATCTGGAGGGAGAAAATGGTTGATTGTGAAAACGATTAAATAACTGGCATTTAATATTTCGTATTGGATAAATTTGGGCTTGTGCCCTTAAGGGAAGATACCTTTTTGTTAAGCAAACTTCCAAGTTATCTGCCCATATTGGCAACACCATTTATGAACTGCACATTTAGTACGTCATCTCTGTTTAAGTCCAACAGGATTTATGCATGTTCTTTTTTTTTTTTTTTATGAAATTGTCATAATAGCAACATTAAGTGGAGAACTAAGCGTATTTCAGGCAGATGATTTTTGTCTCTTAGGTGTATTGAAGGCAACATTTTGAGTTTTGTGTAAGCACAGTAAGTTAACATAAGATGATAAATCCCAGTTATTATTAGAACTACAACTTTCCAGGGAAACATCTTTTTAAATGTGTTTTATGACTCTATTTAAGCATGATGATAGTACAAGAAAGACATTGGAGATCTTTCTTAAAGAATAACTTCATGGAAAACTACTTTGAGAGTAGGTATCTCCTAGGCACTACAGAAGAATTCACTATGTAAGTGTAGGTGTAAGCTTCAAAGTACAAGTTGGATGCTTACAAGTAAAAATTTACTCCACCAACCCATGTCCCACATTTTCCCACCTATTTTTTACATCACCATTTTTTTTAACCTAAATTATACCAAGTCCTGTTATGTCCTTCTTTCTTTCTCATTTGATCACATTCCTATTTCCTCTTTCAGATCCAGTTCCAAAGTACTTAAATCTACATAGATTTTCCTGTCATCTCTCATTTTAGGAGACATCGTGGCTCCTCGCCTTTTTTTATACTTCTGCTAAACCTTCCACTGTTTGTATTATAATTCCAACAACCTTTTCTGTAATTAAAGAGACTACCTATGTGTTCATCATTGAGGAAGATAGGTACATTATTCATTCAGTTGTATAAGGCCAAAATCCAAAGGTTCATCTAATTATTGTCTTCTTTGTTATTTTCCATTCTGGACCATTACCATTCCTGTCAGTTTTCTCTGCTAAATATCTTTGTAGTTAATCTGGTTCTGTCTTTGGTGCCTCTACCACAGTTCATAATATCATCACCTTTGATGAAGTTTTGGGGTGATGGTGGGGTTCGTGGTATCCAGAGCCGATGGCCAAGAAAGAATTCTTGAAGACATCTTTGGTGCAAAAAGGTGATTTTATTAAAGCATGGGGACAGGACCCATGGGCAGGAAATGCTGCACTGGGGTTATGGCTGGTAACTCATTATATACCCTGAGGTTGGGAGCAGGTCAGGGATAGAGTAAGTCTCTAAGGTACTTTGGGAGCAAGGTTTCCAGGACCCTGAGGGGCTAGCTGTAGCTAGGGAAACACCATTTGTCACCATTTAATAAAACCTCAGTCATGAGACCCTTCAGATGCATATCAGGGGGCTATAAACTTGGAACATGATTGCCAGCATATATCCTGGAGCAGTTGAGACAAAGGAAGTAGACTTACAGGATCCTTGAGGTTGGGACAATGTTAAGCCAAGGTTCTCTTTTGCCCCTAGCAAAGTGTCCTCATCCAGGCAGCTGAACTCCTAGAGGGGGAGGTCATTCTGCAGGTTTTAAGGACTTGTCAATGGACTGTAGGCAGAAAGGGGATTTAATTTTCATTTGCCTTAGTTTCCCATATTACCGTGGCAAGCACTTAAACCCCTTTCCTTTGTTCTTGGGTAGCCAGGAGTATCCGAGGTATATCACGCATATTCACACATATTCCACTTTGGGGTTGGGGGGGTGGGTGCCAGCCTGTATTTTGCCCTCAGCTTGCCCCATGCTCCCCCATCATCTTTACTGGAATACTGTAGTAGTCTGAGTTGCATTGGATCTAAAGAGTCTCTTGTTGGATTGTGTTTTTATTCTGTTCTGCTAGTTTCTGTCTTTTGATTGGAGAGTTTAATCCATTTACGTTTTAAGTAATTACTGATGAGTAAGTACTTACTTTTGTGGTTACATTTAACCCTTTAAAGTTACAACACTCTTGGTGCACCTGGGTGGCTCAGTTAAGCTGCCACCTTGATCTCAGCTCAGGTCATGAGCTCATGGTTCATGAGATCAAGCCCCACATTGGTCTCCACATTTGACAGCAGGGAGCCTGCTTGGGATTCTCTATAGCCCTCTCTGTTCCCCCACCCTATATGTGTGCTCTCTCTCTCTCAAAATAAATAAACTTTGTTTTCTTTCTTTCTTTCTTTCTTTTCTTTTTTTTTTTTTTTTTTTTTTTTTTAGCTATTCTTATAGCTATGTAGTGGTATCATGTTTTTTTTTTTTTAATTTTTTTTTTACGTCTATTTATTGAGAGACCAAGAGAGACAGAGCATGAGCAGGGGAGGGGCAGAAAGAGGAGGAGACACAGAATCTAAAGCAGGCTCCAAGCTGTCAGCACAGAGCCTGATGCAGGGCTCGGACTCACAAACCACGAGATCGTGACCAGAGCCGAAGTTGGGCGCTTAACTGACTGAGCCACCTAGGCGCCCCTGTGGTATCATGTAGTTTTAATCTGTATTTCCACAATGATAAGAGATATTCAGCATTTTTCAAATACTTTTTTACCATCCTTATATCTTCCTGATAAAGTGTCTGTTCAGAGCATTTGCTTATTTTAAAACTTGAGTTGGTTTTTTTCTCACTGTTGAGGTTTTAGTGTTCTTTATACATTCTGGATACAAGTCATTTATCAGATACGTGATTTGCAGAATTTTTTTTTTTTTAATTCTCTTAACAGTGTCTTTTCCCAAAGAAAAGAGTTTAAAGAGTTCTGATAGGGGTGCCTAGGTGGTTCAGTTGGTTGAGCATCCAACTGTTGATTTCAGCTCGGGTCGTGATCCCAGGGTCACTGGATTGAGCCCCATATCAGGCTCCATGCTGAGCTTGTGGCCATGCTGAGCATGGAGCCTGCTTGAGTTTCTCTCTCTCTCTCTCTCTCTCTCTCTCTCTCTCTCTCTCTCTCTGCCCCTCACCCCCTCTCCCCTGCTTGGGCATGAGTGCGTTCTCTCTCAAATAAAATTAAAAAAAAGTGTTCTGATTAACTCCAGTTTATCATTTTTTCTTTGATGTATCTTGCTTTTGGTGTTGTATGTTAACTCTTTGCCAAAGGTCAAAGAGATTGTCTTTGTGTTCCACATATTTTCTAGTTTTGTGCTTTACATTTAGATCTATGAAGCATTTTGAGTTAATTTTTTTTTAATTGGGAGGTATGTGCTACTCTTCATTTCTTTGCACATGGTCATCTATTTGTTCAGCACCACTCATAGATGCAGACCATTCTTCCTCCATCTAATTTTCTTTGTACCTTTGGGAAAAATTAGCTTATTTTATTTTTTTGGATCTATTTTGGGCTCTGTTCTGTTCCATTGATCTGTGCGTCCATTCTTTTGCCAGTAGCACACTGTCTTTATTACAGTAACATTATACTATACTAGCCTTGAATGCAGGTGATATGAGTCTTCTGACTTTGTTCTCATTTTTCAGAATTGTTTTGGTGACTCTAGTACCTTTACCTTTCCATATACATACATACATACATACATACATACATACATACATACATACATTTATTTATTTATTTTTAAGTAGGCTTCATGCCTAGCATGGACTCTAGTACCTTTACCTTTTCATATACATTTATTTATTTGTTTGTTTGTTTGTTTGTTTGTTTGTTTATTTTTAAGTAGGCTTAATGCCCAGCATGGAGCCCAACACAGGGCTTGAACTCATGACCCTGAGATCAAGACCTGAGCTGATATCAAGAGTTGGATTCTTAACCAACTGAGCCCCCCAGGTGCCCCTCCATATACATTGAAAAAAAGTTTTTAAACGTGTATTTGCTTTTGAGAAAGAGAAAAAGAGAGACAGACAGACAGACATGGAGTTTGAGTGGCAGAGGGACAGAGAGAGAGGGAGACACAGAATCCCAAGTGGGGTCCAGACTCTGAGTTGTCAGCACCGAGCCCCATGCAGGGCTCTAACTGAAGAACCTTGATCATGACCTGAGCCAAAGTCAGATGCTTAGCTGACTGAGTCACCTAAATGCCCTTCCATACATTTTAAAGTCAGGCTGTTCAAGGGTGCCTGGGAGGCTCAGGCGGTTAAGCACCTAACTCTTGACTTCAGGTCAGGTCGTGATCTTAGAGTTTGTGAGTTCAGGCCTGCATGGGGCTCTGCGCTAACTGTGCAGAGCCTGCTTGGGATTCGCTCTCTCTCTCTCTCTCTCTCTCTCTTTCTCTGAAGATAAATAAATAAATAAAATGTCACACTGACCCCACTTACAACAATGGACAGATCATCTAATCAGAAAATCAACAAGGAAACAATGGCTTTGAATGACACACTAGACCAGATGGACTTAACAGATGTATTCAGAACATTTCATCCCAAAGCAGTGGAATATATATTCTTCTCCAGTGCACGTGGAATGTTCTCCAGAATAGACCACATACTGGGACACAAATCAGTGCTCAACAAGTACAAAAAGATTAAGATCATACCATGCATATTTTCAGACCACAATGCTATGAAACTTGAAATCAACTACAGGAAGAAATTTGGAAAGGTAACATACTTGGAGACTAAAGAACATCCTACTAAAGAATGAATGGGATAACCAGGAAGTTAAAGAGAGAATTAAAAAGGACATGGAAGCCTGGGAATGCGGTGTAGTCACTCTGGAAAACAGTATGGAGGGTCCTCAAAAAACTAAAAATAGAACTACCCTATGACCCAGCAATTGTACTACTAGGTATTTATCCATGGGATACAGGTGTGCTGTTTCAAAACGACACATGCACCCCCATGTTTATAGCAGCACTATCAACAATAGTCAAAGTATGGAAAGAGCCCAAATGTCCATCAATAGATGAATGGATAGAGAAAATGTGGTATATATATACAATGGAGTATTACTCGGCGGTCAAAAAGAATGAAATCTGGCCATTTGCAACTACGTGGATGGAACTGGAGGGTATTATGCTAAGTGAAATTAGTCAGAGAAAGACAAAAATCATATGACTTCACTCATATGAGGACTTTAAGAGACAAAACAGATGAACATAAGGGAAGGGAAACAAAAATAATATAAAAACAGGGAAGGGGACAAAACAGAAGAGACTCATAAATATGGAGAACAAACTGAGGGTTACTGGAGGGGTTGTGGGAGGGGGGAAGGGCTAAATGGGTAAGGGGCATTAAGGAATCTACTCCTGAAATCATTGTTTCACTATATGCTAACTAATTTGGATATAAATTTTAAAAAATAAAAGAAAAAGAAATTTAGAAGAAAAAATAGCTAAGAAAAATGTTAATATATATAATATACTATATATATATATATATATATATAACATTATATATATTTATATGTATATATAAAACTTTTCTCCTTCTGATTATTGTTGACAGTAATTTGGTTATACTGTTTAACAACCTTAATGAACTTTAAATACTTTAACTGTTAAAATAATAAACATATGTTTCATGCAAAAAAAAAAAAAAAAAGGACATGGAAGCCAATGAAAATGGTAACACCACAGTCCAAAACCTCTGAGATACAGCAAAGGCGGTCATAAGAGGAATGTATATAGCAATCCAGGCCTTCTTAAAGAAGGAAGAAACATCTCAGATACAAAACTAACCCTATACCTTAAAGAGCTGGAAAAAGAACAGCAAATAAAACCCCAAACCAGCAGAACACAGGAAATAATAAAGACTAGAGCAGAAATCAATGCTATCGAAACCAAAAAAAAACCCAGTAGAATAGATCAATGAAACCAGAAGCTGGTTCTTTGCACGAATTAACAAGCCAGTTTGATCAAATAGAAAAAGGAAAGGACCCAAATCAAATAAAATCAAGAATGAAAGAGGAAAGGTCACAACCAACATGGCAGAAATATAAACAATAATAAGAGAATATTATGAGCAATTATATGCCGATAAAATGGGCAATCTGGAAGAAATGGACAAATTCCTAGAAACATATACACTACCAAAACTGAAACAGGAAGAAATAGAAAATTTGAACAGACCCATAACTGGTAAAGAAATCAAATTAGTAATCAAAAATCTCCTAAAAAACAAGAGTCCAGGACCAGTTGGCTTTCCAGAAGAGTTCTACCAAACATTTAAAGAAGAGTTAACACCTATTCTCTTGAAGCTGTTCCAAAAAATAGAAATGGAAGGAAAACTTCCAGACTCTTCCTATGAAGCCAGCATTACCTTGATTCCAAAACCAAAGACCCCACTAGAAAGGAAGACTATAGACCAACTTCCCTGATGAACATGGATGCAAAAATCCTCAACAAGATACTAGCCAACTGGATCCAACAATACATTAAAAAAAAAATATTCACCACGACCACGTGGGATTTATACCTGTGATGCAGGGCTGGTTCAATATCTGCAAAACAATCAGTGTGATTCATCACATCAATAAAGAAAGGACAAGAACCACATGATCTTCTCAATAGATGCAGAGAAAGCATTTGGCAAAATGCAGCATCCCTTCCTGATAAAAACCCTCAAGAAAGTAGGGTTAAGGATCATACCTCAAGATCATAAAAGCCATATATGAAAGACCCAACGCTAGTATCATCCTCAGTGGGGAAAAACGGAGAGCTTTCCCCTTAAGGTCAGGAGCAAGACAGGATGTCCACTCTCACCACTGTTACTCAACATAGTATTGGAAATCTTAGCCTCAGCAATCAGATGACACAAAGAAATAAAAGGCATCCAAATCGGCCAGGAGAAGGTCAAACTTGCACTCTTTGCAGATGACATGATACTCTATATGGAAAACCCAAAAGATTCTACCAAAAAAACTGCTAGAACTGATTCATGAATTCAGCAAAGTTGCAGGATATAAAATCAATGCACAGAAATTGGTTGCATTCCTATACACCAACAACAAAGCAACAGAAAGAGAAATCAAGGACTCGATCCCATTTACAATTGCACCTAAACCCATAAAATACGTAGAAAAAATTTAACCAAAGAGGTGAAAAATCTGTACACTGAAAACTATATAGAAAGCTTATGAAAGAAATTGAAGAAGACACACAAATAAAGGAAAAATATTCCATGCTCCGGAATAGGTAGAACAAACATTGTTAAAATGTCAGTACTACCCAAAGCAATCTACATATTCAATGCAATGCCTATCAAAATAACACCAGCATTCTTCACAGAGCAAGAACAAACTATCCTAACATTTGTATGGAACCAGAAAAGACCCTGAATAGCCAAAGAAATCTTGAAAAAGCAAACCAAAGCTGGAGACACCACAATCCCAGACTTCAAGCTGTATTACAAAGCTATAATCATCAAGACACTCAGGTCAGTGGAACAGAATAGAGAACCCAGAAATGGACCCACAAACATATGGCCAACTGATTTTTGACAAAGCAGGAAAGAATATCCAATGGAAAAAAGACAGTGTCTTCAGCAAGTGGTGCTGGGAAAACTGGACAGCGACATGCAGAAAAATTAACCTGGACCACTGTCTTACACCACACACAAAAATAAACTCAAGATGGATGGAAGACCCAAATGTAAGACAGGAAGCCATCAAAATCCTCAAGGACCTCTTTGATCTTGGCTGTGGCAACTTCTCACTCAACACCTCTCCAGAGTCAAAGGAAACAAAAGCAAAAATGAACTGTTTGGACTTCATCAAAATAAAAAGCTTCCGCACAGCGAAGGAAACAATCAGCAAAACTAAAAGGCAACTGATAGAATGGGAAAGGATATTTGCAAATGACATATCAGATAAAGGGTTAGTATCCAAAATCTATAAAGAACTTCTCAAACTCAACACCCAAAAAACAAATAATCCAGTGAAGAAATGGCAAAAGACATGAATAGACACTTCTCCAAAGAAGACATCCAGATGGCCAACCGACGCATGAAAAACGCTCAACATCACTCATCATCAGGGAAATGAAAATCTAAACCACAATGAGATACCACCTCACACCTGTCAGAATGGCTAACATTAACAATTCAGGCAACAACAGATGTTGGCAAGGATGCAGAGACAAAGGATCTCTTTTGCATTGCTGGTGGGAATGCAAACTGCTGCAGCCACTCTGGAAAACAGTATGGAGGTTCCTCAACAAATTAAAAATAGAACTACCCTATAACCCAGCAATTGCACTACTAGGTATTTATCCAAGGGATACAGGAGTGCTGTTTCGAAGGGGCACATGCACCCCAATGTTTATAAGCAGCACTAGCAGCAATAGCCAAAGTACGGAAAGAGCCCAAATGTCCATCGATGGCTGAATGGATAAAGAAGATGTGGTGTGTATATATATATACAATGGAGTATTACTCAGCAATCAAAAAGAGTGAAATCTTGCCATTTGCAACTGCGTGGTTGGAACTGGAGGGTATTATGCTAAGCAAAATTAGAGAAAGACAAATATCATATGACTTCACTCATGAGAACTTTAAGACACAGAACAGATGAACACAAGGGAAGAAAAGCAAAAACAATATAAAAACAGGGAGGGGTGCAAAACATAGGAGGCTCTTAAACCCTGGAGAACAGAGGGTTACTGGAGGGTTGTGGGAGGAGGGAAGGGCTAAATGTGTAAGGGGCATTAAGGAATCTACCCCTGAAATCATTGTTGCGCTATATGCTAACTAACTTGGATGTAAATTAAAAATATAAAAATAGATAAATAAATAATAAATAAAGTTAAGCTGTTCATATCCTCAAAAAAGCTTTCTGGAATTTTCATTTGGATTTCACATGTATAGATCATATTGGGAGCAGTTGACATCTTATTAGTATGAAGTCTTCCAATCCATTAACATTGGATATCTGTCCATTAATTTAGATCTTTGATTTCTTTCATCAGTATTTTGGAATTTTCTGCATAAAGTTCCTGCACATATTTTGTTAGATTTATACTTAAGTACTTCATATTTTACTCAAGGCTATCATACATTTTTTTCTAATTTCAAACTTTATTTGTTCATTACAGTATGTAGGAAAACAGTCCAGTTTTCTTTGTCATCCTTGTATCTTGCAGCCTTGATAAACTCAATTATTGGTTCCAGAGGTCTTTTATTTTGTTTTGTAGGTTCTTTAGAGTTTTCTACATACACAGTCACATCATCTGTAAATAAAAATAGTTTTATTTCTTCCTTTCCAATCTGTGTGCCTTTTCTTTTTCTTGTTGTAGTAGGTGGCACTATGAGTATAGTGTTGAAAAGGACTGGTGAGAGAGGGCATCCTTGCCTTCTTCCCATTCTTAAGGGGGAAAACATTTGCTCTCCATTAGAAGTATTTTAGCTATAGGTTTGTCATATACACCCTTATTAGGTTAAGGAAAGATCCCTCTGCTTCTCATCTTGACAGTGTTTACTCATGAATGAATGTTAAATTTCATCTATTTTTTAATTATTTGGTTCTCAAATCATATAGGATAGGTCATTTAAAAATGTCTTTAGATCTTGTCTTATGTAATCAATTAAAATAAAATTAGTCTTTATTTTTGATAAAAGGAAAAGGCTAAAATATGTATTTAATGTTAATATATAACATGAGATTATACTGATTAATTTTTTTTAACCCTAACTACAGTTGAAAACAGAAAACAGTGAAAAATATTTCAAAACTTTCCTTAAGGGCAGGGGTGAAGTTCTCCATTACTATTAAAGTAATTTAAAGAATAGTAAAGGGGGCCTGGGTGGCTCAGTTGGTTAAGCATCAGACTCTTGATATCAGCTTAGGTCGTGATCTTGTCATGAGATTGAGCCCCGCTTCAGCAGGAGCCTGCTTGGGATTCTTTCCTTCTGTATCTTTGCTCCTCCCCCCTCCATAAATAAAATTTTAAAAAAGAATAGTAAAGACAATTATTATTTATATCAGTTTTAGAACCATGCAACTCATACAGTTGACTTGTTAATTTTTAACATAATCTTGGGAATTTCACAATAAAAAGGTATAGTATATATACAACATGGTGTCCTATAATTCTGAAGAGCCATTTGATGGCAAACCCTTAGTAAAATTTAAATATGAGTTTCTCTGTATGTTAAGGGGCTGAAATGGGTACAGAATAACCTGTGTGAGTGCCATGGAGCCCACTCTTGCTCAGCTTGCTGTGGTAAATGGGCAAAAGGTTAAGCCATCAGTTCATTTCCCAGTATCTACTAAACAGTGGCTTTCTTTGTGTTGCCTCACTTGTTAGAGCAATATAGCAAGTGTTATTGAGAGGTAAAACAAAGCGAGTCTTACATCAGACACTGATAGCTTTTAAAAATTTGGAATGAGATGTTTTTGGATGTTCCAAGGAGTATATTGATAGCACATTTTTATGGAAACCAGTGCTACAGAGTAAACAGTATTGGAAATCAAATCAACATTATCCATCAGTGATGCTCAGGAAAATAGAAGTAAATAATATGTGTTTAGTGCACCAGTTTTAGAGAATAACGTTGTGGCCTAGGGAAGTGATATAAAAAAACAAAACAAAACACTTTTTAGAAAATTGCCAGCCATAGATTTATTTTTCTTAGCCACTTAATTAAAGTAGACTTTATTTTGTCTATATACAGACCTTTCATTCATACAATGTAGCTTTAAGCATAACATATAAAAGGGAAACCAGTTAATTTAAGTATAGCATGCTTTCACAGGCATCAAATGTTATTTAAGACCTTTCCTATAATGGCCATGGAGTATTTCTTGAGCATCCATACAGATTAGATCTTGAACAGCTGCATGGAGCACACAGAAATCATGATTCCTGCCTCTGTGAACTAACTTGAATAAAGTCTTTCATCTAAAGATCTCACTGTTTATCTATTTCATGAATCCCTCATCTCCTCTCTGAAGGGCTCATTCAGTTTAATACAGTTCAACTTTGTGGTTCAGAGCTCTAGAAATTGCTAATGTAACTTACAATGCACAAAAAAAAAGTAATTTCAGAAATTTTTTCTCTATATGTTCACTAACTAGAATTTAAGTAAAGATTTGAAAAATAAAAAAAGAAATTTTTAAAGAATTAGATAAAATCAACTCTAAAGCAATGTGTGTGGTTTTTTTTTTTTTTTTTTTGGTGAAGATTTAGAATGAGAAATAGGGATTCTAACTCAAACCTAACTAGTTATGTGATCGTAAGTAAATTATATATCCTTTTAGGTGTCCAATTTCTCTGTGATGGGCATTGAGGAGGGCACCTGTTGGGATAAGCATTGGGTGTTTTATGGAAACCAATTTGACAATAAATTTCATATTAAAAAAATAATACAAATAAAAAATATAAATAAATAAATAAATAAATAATCCAAATAAAAATAACAAATAAAATAAAAATAACTCTGCCAAACAGAGTTAAGAGAAATATATGTGTAGAAATGCTTGTCATATTCATTTGTTTTATATAAATTTTGAGTGCTGTCATTCTGCCTTAGTCCTACTCATAATCTGAGGCTCAGACATCCCATGTTCTGTATGAAATGTTCTGCAACCACTTTGCAATAAACTGGATAAGTCAACTATCATGTCATTTAGATGTAATTCATTAAGAAAATATCAGATGAAGAGTGCCTGGGTGGCTCAGTCAGTTGAGCATCCAACTCTTGGTTTTGGCTCAGGTCATGATCTTGTGTTTTGTGGCATGACAGTGTAAAGCCTGCTTGGGATTCTCTCTCTCTTTCTCTCTGTCCCTCCCCCATTCTAACATGTGCGTTCTCTCTAATTAAAACAAAACTAAACTAAACACTAAAAAAAAGAAAAAAATTTTTAAATAAAAATAAAAAAATTAGACAATCTTTTCTTCACCTTGGAACTTATATATTGCCACTTAATTTGGTAGTGACCACGTGTTGCCTCCCATTTTATATTGCATATTTCTTATTCCTGTGCACATATTATGAGTTCTTTTAATTCAGGGATTTTTATTTATTTGAACCTTCACAAAAATTAATGTGTACTGCCTTCTAAGTATGGAACAAATTTGTTACTTTTTTTTATTGCCTTAGAATATCCTCACATGTTTTCTTCCAATAATGGAAATGGTCAAAAATTAACTGTAATTTTACAAAGGAATTTATTTATTATATTAAAACCACCTGGTAACAATCTTAGAAATCTGGTATGCCCTCCCCCCCCCCCCCCCCCCCCCCCGCTGAAGAAAAATTGAGGAACCAGAGAAATTTTGATTCAGACGTTTCTAAGTCCGAATGGCAAAAACACAAAAGGAGTTTGGCTCTTGTACATTCGATATAGAATAATGTAGGTGGCATTTATTCATGCAATTAGTGAAAGTTATTGGCATCAACTAAATGCTAGCCTTGTTGCTATAGCCTGGAGACATAGTGATTAAAAAAAAAAAAAAAAAAAGACAAGATCCCTACCTGAAGAAGTTTATAGTTGGTAAAGAGAGTAAAATTTATGTAAACCAGACAGTATCATAATGAGGATTATAAATAAGTGATACGGTATGAGAGAGAGTAACTGGGTGGAGGGTAAGCTACTTTGTATACAGTGATTAGAAAAAGCCTCTTAAAGACACAAAGACTTGAAGGATAAGGAAATGCCTAGATTGTGGTCTCTAAATCTGGTTTCTCCCAGAAAGGAGTCAGAATTCCTTAGAAAACTAGCTTACTGCAGATCTAGAATAGAACCTGTAAAAGAAAACAAAGGAACTATCAAAGTCTGTTGAGGTCATGATGTGGGACCCAACTGGGAGGAACTCCTTACTGACTACAGTTGTAACAATTAGAGCATCAAAAGAATAGTGACTGCAATAAATTGAAATACATCCATTATTCAAAATATATGAGTTCATAATGTTTCTTTAAAAATTCATTGTTCACCTTTAGGCAAAACTGGACAAATCAAATATTTATCTTCCCTTTCTTTTAAGAACTGTACCTCAGGATAACCAAATAGTTCAAGAAGGGTAGCTCTTTAAAAAAGAATTCCAGCTAGGGGTGCCTGGGTGGCTCAGTTGGTTGAGAGTCTGACTTCGGCTCAGGTCATGATCTTGCAGCTGATGAGCTCAAGCCCCATGTCGGGCTCTGTGCTGACAACTCAGAGCCTGTAGCCTGCTTCCAATTCTATGTCTCCCTCTCTCTGCCCCTCCCCTGCTCGTGCTCTGTCCCTCTCTCTTAACAAAATAAAATAAAACGTTAAAAAAAAAAAAAGAATTCCAGCTAATAAATGCAGAAAGAATGATAAACTATTCAGTTTTTTTTTTATTTTTTTTAACGTTTATTTATTTTTGAGACAGAGAGATACAGAGCATGAACGGGGGAGGGTCAGAGAGAGGGAGACACAGAATCGGAAACAGGCTCCAGGCTCCGAGCTGTCAGCACAGAGCCCGACGCGGGGCTCGAACTCACAGACCGCGAGATCGTGACCTGAGCCGAAGTCGGCCGCTCAACCGACTGAGCCACCCAGGCGCCCCGTAAACTATTCAGTTTTAATGAAATGAAATTAAATACCTAGACAGTAAAATTTTTCGTATTTTCCTATATATAATTTTGAGTATTTTGTGTTAGGAAATTTAAAAATCAGCTTAAAGGCACGGTGGTGAGAGTTCAGCAGGTAGGAATAAGAGTGATAGGAAGTTATTTCGTAGAAATAGGAGTATGAAGAAGGTGCAGAGGTGAAAAATTACTGTACATATTCAAGGAACATTTAATGATTGAGATCCCCAAGTACAAGGTATGTAAATGGAAGTATTGTGGCTATGCCGTTGTATGTGAGTTCTCAGAATACATAGTACCTTGTAATAGTGAAACCAAACTATTGCCAATTTCAGGAGGAACTTGAGATTCCAAGGAACTTCTTTACAGTTCCTGCTACCCTTTGGGCTCATTGAAATAATGATAAATAGAAGCATTCAACAATGGATTTAATCAAGCCAAATTGATTTGGCAGTAGACCTTAGTAGAAAGGTGCCATGTATACAGTGCAGCATTGATTTTATTTGGGCAGCCTCTGCTTAATGTAGGCAGTCTGTTAATTAATGTGATTGTTCTTCATTTCAGCATTTTATTTATTCTATTTGAAGTTGCATGGAGAGAAGAGTGTCCTAAAGTTTATGATTTCTAATCCATTACATTAACACTATTAGGGGACCACATATGATCCCATCTAAAAGTAAGATATTCTGTGTTCAGAGTGAGTAGTTTAACCTTGCCAGTAAAAGTGTTCTCTGGGGTACCTGGGTGGCTCTGTCAGTTAAGCATCTGACTTTGTCTCAGGTCATGATCTCATGGTTCATGAGTTCAAGCCCCACATTAGTCTCGCTGCTGTCAGTGTAGAGCATGCTTTGGATCTTCTGTCCCACCCCTCCTCCCCCCCAGCCACTCTGTGCTCTTTTCTCTCTCTCTCTCAAAAATAAACAAACATTAAAAAAATAAAATAGTCTTCTCTGTTCAAATCCTGATACCACTGTATCTATTGTAGATAAATATTCTGTTTTATCCACATTCATGTTGTATGGATAACAACATGTGGGTATATTTCTTTGTAAAACTAATTTCTATATTTGAAGTAATTTGTGCCATGGTATTATTTAAAAAGAAAAACCTTAAAATCTGTCTTGAATCAAAATGACTAATATGGAATAACACCAAGCTTTGTTCATTTCTTTTACAAGTGAATGCGTATCTGTCTGTTCCCAACTGAAAGTAATGGTGCCTTTCATGATCTGGGAGAGTTTGGGTTTAGAAATGCAGGGCGATGCCACCGCAGAGGAATGGTGGGAAATTGAGATGTCAAGCTGTGTAATCAGAGTTCTGCAGAGGTGGGCAGATGTGCAACCTGTGATATTCCAGAGGCGGTTTGTTTTTAGCTGGTCAAGTAATTTGGTGAAGTGGAAAGCATATCAACTAAGTTTCAGTTTTTTCATCCTTATAGTTACCCTTTCCTAAAAATGCACAGGAGAAGACTGTGACAATAATGAAACAAGTTATAATGTTCTGCCATTTATCATTGGTTCTTCTGAGTTAAATTTACATTTGGAAAGATGAAATTTGCCAAGTAACATATTTTAAGGAAAAGAGTTTTTTTAATGGCACAATACTTATTTTATAATACATATATATGTGTGTGTATTTTAACAGGGTATCCAGAAGTTGGCTAGTCAATATCTGAAGAGAGATTGGCCTGGAATAAAAACTGATGATCGGAATGATTACAGGTGACTTAATAAGTAGATCTTGCCTATTTTCTCTAAAAATAAGTTCGCTCAGAGCCATGTCATATAGATAATGTAGACTTCAGTAGTTTTAAAAAATTGCTTTTCTTTGCCACGTTTTTAGACATAATTTCAAAATTATCAGAAAATGTTAATGTTCCACAACATATGCAAATAATCTGTATAAAATAGTTTTCTTATGTGTTAAACCAAGATTGTGTTTTGTTTGATTAAAATGCATGTATGGAATTTTAAAGAAGGTAGATGACAGTGGAACACAAATTGTTTCCTGAATGACCTACAAATGAAACACGTTATTACAATAATAATGAAAGAAGATTATAGTGTTCTGACATGTTTATTGATTCTTTAATTCCGAAATTCTAAATTTGGAACAATGAAATTTTGTGAGCCTAGGGGAAAGTTTCTAGGTTTTACACACACACACACACACACACACACACACACACACACACACAGAACAGGGTATACAGAAATTGGCCAGTCAGTATCCCACATACAAATTTTAAAGAAGGTAGATGACAATAGAATATAAATTGTGTCCTCAGTGACCTACAGATATGTTTAAAGTTATTGTAATATTTTGTAATTTTGTTTAGGATTTGATGTCTTTTCTTTTCTTTTTTTGAAATTAATTTGGAAGTGATTGTTGGCTTTTATGCTCAAGACTGTCCTTAGTATTTATTAAGGGAACCAGTAGTCAGAGTCAAGATTTTAGACCTTGCAGTTAAAACTAATGCCCATGAAATGATAGCAGAGAACCCAGGATAATTAAGAACTCCGTATTCAAGTGTATGGCTTAGAGTCTGAATATGAAATCATGTTGCTGGATTGTCAGTGAAAACGGACATCAGATATTGTTAACAGGACTAGAAAACGGAAAGATAAACAAGAAATGTAATAGTTCTTCATAATTGCAGGACTGACTTATAACTTGGAAGGTGGCATTATAGCTGTAAGTAATAGATTTATATAATTGCAATGTAGAATAATAAAGCAAACCAAGAAAATAAACAAAAATAGAGATTTTCTTGTGGACTTCCCAGTATCTTTAAAATTCAGCTAAGAGGGGAAGAGAGAGGATGTGAAATTCTAGGCAAAAGAGACAAGTAGAGCAAAAACCTTGAATGAGAGATACAACGTTAATATAGTTCAGTATTGTGAACATGAAGAAAGCCTGACCAAGGAAGAGATTGCTTGCTGGTGATAAAGAAGGACTCCAGCTTATATGTAGGTAGGCTATATGCTAAGTTTGTTTGAAATTCAGGATTCAGGTTACCAAAGAAGTAAGGATAAAAAGGCTCTGTTCCCTGGCTAGCTTGTACAACCTTATTTTTAAAAGTATGTTAAGCCAAAAAAAAAAAAAAAAAAAAAGTAGGTTAAGCCAACTTTTACTAAATATTTGCTAAATACCAGATACTGTGCTAGGAACTTCAGCTTATCTCTCATGCTTATCAAAACAACCCTGTGAGTTACATATAGTTATCTTCCTTTTATGTGTTAGGGAACTAAGTCTTGGGTTATATGCCTTGCTTAAGATCACACAGCTATTTAAACAGTCATTGATTTATTTATTCATGAGATAGATGTAAAGTATCTGCTATAGGGTAGCTGTTAAATTACACTTTAGGATCAGAGAGACTGTGAGGTGTGGTGCCTGTCCTTGTGGAGCTTACAGGAGATAGCTACTGTAAATAGTTGTGGTATTGGGTGAGGAGTGGAGAGTGCATTGGGACTGTAGAGGAAAACCTAGGCCTCTAGATCTGAGTCTCAAAGAACTTACAGGAGTTTGCCAGGGTTGGGCAAAAGGAATTCTAAGCAGAAGTAGCACCCTAAGGCATGAGAAAATATGGGTGTTAGGTAACTGTGCCGTCCAGCATGGCTGGTGTGAAGTATATGGGTTGGTGGGTGAGAGGAGGGGTAGACCTGGAGGATACACAGGCATCTTGAAGGACTGGAAACTGGACAACTGGAACACCACTTTCTCTTGGACCTGTTTTTTTTGGTTTTGTTTTTGTTTTCCAGTCTTTGAGGACAAGTTGTCACCCCTGTCTTAGTCTGTTCAGGTTGTTATAACAAAATTCCACAGCCTGGATGGCTTATAAATGACAAGTTTATTTCTCACTGTTCTGGAGGCTGGGAGTCTGAGACCAGGACAGGTTCTGGGGATGTTCCTCTTCTGAGTTGCAGGTTTCTCAACTTCTAGCATGTCCTTACATGGTAGAAGGGGTTTGGGAGCTCTGTGGGGTCTTTTTTAAAAGAGCACTAATCTGAGATGCCTGGGTGGCTCAGTCGGTTAAGTGACTGACTTCAGCTCAGGTCATGACCTCATGGTGCATGGGTTTGAGCCCCACATCAGACTGTCTGCTCTCAGCACAGAGAGCACTTCAGAACTTCTGTCCTCCTCCCTCTCTGCCTCTCCCTCGCTCACACTCTGTCTCTCTTTCAAAAATAAATAAACATAAAATAATTTTTTTTTTAATAAAAAATAAAGTGCAATAATCTGCCTATGACCTAATCACCTCCCAAAAGCCTCACCTCCTGGTACCATCATCTTTGTGGGTTAGGATTTCCACATAGGAATTTTGGGCAGACGCAGACATTCAGACCATAGCAAGTCCTTTCTTTATAAGTGTTTCTCAAAGTTCCCTCAGCTCACTAGTGCCTGTTTTAAGTAATCTTATCTATCTTGTTCCTGTCTGTAAATATTGCCTATAAACTAGTAATGATCACATGTTTTTATTAACTCTTTAGCCTGGGGACCAAAGTCAACTGCCTCCAACTTTGACTTCTTTCTAGATCTCATCTTCTCTTAGGAATATTAAGTAGCTGCTTCTCTGCCTGTGATCTCTCCCTTTCATAATTTCGTTAGTTGCAGTACCACCTTTTATATCTTTCTATCGCTTTATGTCTTTGTAAAATAGGCCTGCTGTCACTCCCCTGCTTGAAAATCTCCTGTGTTTCTCCTGGTCAATAGGATGAAATTTAAAATTAAAAAAAAAAAAATATTCAAAGGCATGAAGAAACCTGGCCCCAGATTACCTTTCTCTCCTCATCTCTGTCCACTTCTTTTCTTATCCTTAGTTCCCTAATCTGTGAGCACCTCAAGCTATAGTTGTGTTGTAGTTACCACACCTCAACTACACTGAAATCAGTCATCCTCCTTGCCTTTACCTCTGTTACCTACACTTTTGGATATTCTTCCTTCTTACTAGCAAGAACAGTACTACATGAACACTTACTTATTAAACACTGTATTTTCTCCTTGTCATCAGTTACTGTATAAATGAATCTTAGACTTTGAGCTTATGTATCACATTTTCTAGAGTCTTCTTGATGTATACTGTTATATTTTTAGTCCTAGGGAGGATGTATAGTTTTGTTAATATATATATTTTTTACTTTTTATTTTGAAATGTTGTAGATTCATGTGCAGTTGGAAAAACTAATACCAAGGGTTCTACTTTTCACCCGGTTCTCCCAATGGTAATACCTTACATAACTGTAGTATGTATCAGAACCAGGAAACTTATATTGATAAAGCCCACCAATCTAATTCAGAATTCACCAGTTTTACATGCACTCCTTTGTGCATGTCTTATATGCACTCATAAATTCTGTGGGGTTTTATCACATATGTAGATTTGTGTGACCATCATCACAGTCAGAATAAATTGGTTTATTTATTTATTTAATATTTTAGAGAGAAAGTGTGCACAAGCAGGGGTGAGAGGGGCAGAGGGAGAGAGAGAATCCCAAGCAGGATCCACACCCAGCACAGAGCCCAACACGGGGCTCCATCCCACGACCCTGGGATCATGACCTGAGCCAAAATCAACAGTCAGACACTTAACCAACTGAGCCACCCAGGCGCCCCAAGTTTGTTTCTTAATGATAATTCTTCCTGGTAAAGTTTTCTCTGTTTTCCATTGTAATACCCATATGGAAGATAGTTCACAGCACAGCATGATTTTAGATGGTATTTGATGGATGACCATTTTTGAATTTTAGTAGTTATAACTTAATTATTATGGCAAGTGTCATTTGTTTTTCAGTTAGAATATGAAATTGTGAAATACATACATTTTAATTTAAAAGTTGAGTCATTGGGGCGCTTGGGTGGCTCTGTCAGTTAAGCATCTGACTCAATTTCGGCTCAGGTCACCATCTCAAGGTTCATGGGATGGAGCCCTGCATTGGGCTCTGCACTGACAGCATGGAGCCTATTTGGGATTCTCTCTCCCTCTCTCTGGCCTTTCCCTGCTCATGTACACACACACTCCCTCAAAATAAGTTAAAAAAAAAAATGGTGAGTTATTAAAAAAAAAAGATAAGAAAATAATAGTGCAAGAGAAATGAGACCAAAATCATGTTAGACATACACAAAAGCCTTAGGATACACAAAGCTTGATACCTTTATTACAGTGAAGAGACCCTTCTCTTGTTGCTAGCATTATTAGTGGGACCCAGAGCAATTTTATGTCAGGAGCAGAGGAGAGGTTTGGGAGCTAGATAGATTTGGGATTACATCTAGGCCTCATCATTCCCTCCTCTCTTTCCTCCACTAAATATGTATTGAGTGCCTTACATAGCATGCCAAACCCTGTTCTAGGTGCTGAGAATATAAGTGAATAAAACAGTGCTTCTGCTGCATGGAGCCTACATTCTAGTGAGAGAAAACAAGACAGTAAAACATATGAATAATTAAACATTATGTGTTGGTTTGAGTAGCCATAAATGAGATGGAATCAATTGACAGAACAGATTTTAGGAAAATGAAGAATTTGGTTTTGGACATTATAGTTTTAACGCCTAGTAAACGTCCAAGTTGGATATGTTAAATAGGCAATGGAGGAGAGGAAAGCTGTCTGGGCTGGAAACAAAAATTCAGGAATAGTTAGTATATTGACAGTATTTAAAACCGAAAGCCTGGATACTCATATTTGAAGAATAAGTGTAGTTAGAGAAGAGAAGCAGCTTGGGGATTAACTTTGGGGGCACTCCAGCATTTACAGAGCAGTGAGATGAAGAGGAACTAGCAAAGAAGATTAAAGAGTGGCTAGTGAAGTAGGAGTAGGTCAAGAGAGAATGATGTCTTAGAAGCTGAGGAAAGAACGCTTTTCAAGAATAAACTAGGTAAATTATGCTGATAAATTGAATAATAGGACCAAAGCTTGAATTGACTATTGGGTTAGCCATAAGGAGATTTTTGATGACCTCGCAAAGCACTTTCAGAAGAATGGTGGAGGCTAAGGCCTTATTTAAGTTAAATCAAGAAAGTCCAGGATCAGAGGGAGTAGAAACAATAATTTCTGACTGTTTTCTCAAGGAGTTTTGTTGTTAAAAGGAGCAGGCATTGGGGTGGTAGCTAGAGAGAAATGGAGGGTTGATAGAGGATTTTTGTTTTCAATTTTTAAGTTTATTTATTTCTGAGAGATAGAGACAGAGTGTGAGCAGGGGAGGGGCAGAAAGAGAGGGAGACACAGAATCCGAAGCAGGCTCCAGGCTCTGAGCTGTCAGCACAGAGCCTGACGCGGGCTTGAACTCATGAACTGTGAGATCATGACCTGAGCTGAAGTCAGAGGCTTAACTGACTGAGCCACCCAGGTGACCCTGTTTGTTTGTTTGTTTGTTTGTTTGTTTTTTGTTGTTGTTGTTTAGATGGGAGACATTATAGCATATTTAGAGATCCATCCAATAGAGAGGGAAAAGTTGATGTTGTAGGAAGAAGCACAATTACTGGATTGCTATTCTTAAGTTATAGATTGTAGTGTAAATACAAAGGGTTGGCCTTCAGAGCACAGGTAGTTCTTCCAAGTAAAAAGAAAGATGACAGAGTGTATGGGTGCAGAAGTAGGGAGATTGGTAAATGTGGTGAGACATGTAGGCATTGTCTTCTGGTAGCTTCATTATCAGCTGAAAGTGTGGTCATAGTAGAGGTGTGAGATGAGAGGAAAAAGTGGGAAATAATTGTGTAGAAGATTGAGAGAATAAGAGGATTTAGAGGAATATAGTAGAATTGCTGCGTAGCACTAAGGAGTTACTAGAATGTATTAGACATCAATTTAAACTGAGACCAGGCAGCATGATTATGGTTTTTTCCAGTAACATTCTGCCACATGGAGACTGGTATGGTGTAAACAGAACTTTGGATTTAACCAAGGTTGAAATTTTATTTTTAAAGTTTATTTATTTTTGAGAGAGAGAGAGAGTGTGCATGTGCACACAAGTGGGGGAGGGGCAGAGAGAGAGAGAGGGGGAGAGAGAATCTGTTAGCGCAGATCCGAATGCCTGGCTCATACTTCCAAACTGCTAAATCATGACCTGAGCCGAAGTTGGATGCTTAACAACTGAGCCATCCAGGTGCCCCCAGGGTTGAAATTAGATTAGAATGATAGAAAGAGAAAGGGGCAAGGGTAATAAGTATATATACATAGGGAGTGGTTATAATGGTGGAGCATAAAACCGTCTGGATGAGGAGCTGAGAAGGGAAATATGAGACAGGGAAGAGACGGGAAGGGGGGTAAGATAGAATGGATTGTGGATTCCAATAGAGTTTAAATAATTGTTGGAGTCAGAATCCTAAAGAGAATGAGTGAAAACAGCAGGTGTTGGTCAGAGATTAGATGGTTACTTTGGGATTGGTTAGTGGTAATGGCAAAGTCTAGGTTATGACCATGGGAGTCCTGTTTCCAGGTGAGTAGCCTTAGGAAAATTCTGCAGTCTTTCTGAGCCTTACTTTTCTCTTCTGAAAAATGGGAATAATGCTTATTTTGCAAAGTTCACATGAGAATTAAATGATAATGTAAATGTAAAAATATATGACATATAGTATCTAGCATGTGATAGTTTCTTAAAAGAATTTCCTTCCTTTCTGTCATAATTTTGAGCCTCATTTCATGACCTGTGCAGAATAGCAAAATACCATACATGCTTAGTATCTTATGCCACAAAATTACATATATGGAGCCTAGTGAAATAAAAATATGTAAAAATCGCTCTACACCCATTATTATTTTTCCTCAGTTTAATGAAAAATACCACTACCATTGCAACTATCACTATTATGTTAACAAGCACTAACATTTCTACTACAGTTCTGCTTCTGTTACTATTTATTCATTAAAAGAATCTCTGCCAAGGGTTTTTACTTCATTTGCATTTACTGTTATAAAATAACCCTGTGAGATACATGGTGCTGGTATTTTTGTTATTTTCTCCATTTGCCAGTTGAGGAAATGAAAGTATAGTGAAGTGTGCTATATATGATTATTTTGGTTGAACTAGAACTTGAACCCAGGTCTTCTGATTAACTTGTAACTAAATTATTTTCTTGTCATGGTGTCTCATTATATAGAATATGTTTGCATGCTATAGATCTGCTACTCTCCAAAGACCTCTTTTTAAACTTTACAAGGATTTTTCTTTTTTATTGTATAGTCTTCGTAATATATATATCCATTCATTTTTTTCATGCAATATGTATTTTCATAACCTTTCTAAATCTTAGGCCATGTGTTTAGGCCCTAGGAATACAATAGTGAGACAGACATGTACCCCTACCTTCATGAAATATTCACTATAGTGAGAGTGACAGACATTGACTAACAATTACATAAAAATATGTATAATTGAAGGAAAAGTGCTGGAGCCATGTAACGAATAACAGAGAGGAACTTGATGGAGTCTGGGTTGGGTTGGTGGTGATCATGAAAGACTTCTCTAAGGAAGTTATATTTAAGCTGAGATTTGAGGGATGAACAACAGTCAACTAGGTGAAGACTGAAAGGGAAGAGAGTGCTCCCTATGAGGAGAACCTGGATGAAGGGATCCTCCCTCCCTTCCTCCCTCCCACCTTTCCTTCCTTCCTTCCTTCCTTCCTTCCTTCCTTCCTCCCTCCCTCCCTCCCTCCCTCCCTCTCTCCTTCCCTCCCTCCCTCCCTCCCTCCCTCCCTTCCTTTTCTCTTTCCTTCCTTTCTGTCACATTTCATAGTGCTTCTTTCTCATTTTAATTATGATTTTAAAATGTATTTTAAGTGCAAATTAATAACTACAAAGCACAGTACTGAATTTTTCTCTCTGCATTCTCTGAACAGTTTGGACTGTTTAGGAGGGGCTGTGGTGAGTTTACATCCCAGGTTCCATCAGTTGTCATGCAGGCTATGGGCAACTTTAATTTTGCTGGGTTTTTTTCCCCAGCTTTATTGAAAAATAATTGACATATATCACTGTAAGTTTAAGGTATACAGCTTGATGGTTTGATTTACATATACTGTGAAATGATTACCACAATAGGTTTAGTTAACATCCATCATCTCATATTCATTTTGCTTTTGTGTTAACAGCTTTTGCTGGCACCATACACTGAATCTTTTTTCCAAAGGGAATGTGATATACTTCTGGTTAAATAAAAGAATATTTCCATCTAAACTAATTCATTTGATGTATTACAAAACCTAATCCACTATATAAACTAATCATTTTCTTATTTGAAAAATATAGTTACAATGTTTTTTAGTTCTTTTATTTAATTTATTTATGAGACACAGAGCATGCACGCACATGGGCTGGGAGGGGCAGAGAGAGAGAGAGAGAGAGAGAGAGAGAGAGAGAGAGAGAGAGAGAATGAATCCTAAGCAGGCTCTCTCTCTGCTCAGTGTGGGGCTCGATCTTGGGAATGTGAGATCATGACCTGAGCCAAAATCAAGAGTTGGACAGACATTTAACTAACTGAGCCACCCAGGCACCCCAAGGTTTTTTTAGTTCTAAGTAGTAGCATTTATGTAGCACAAGGTATCATACATTGCTATAGTAGAAAATCCATGTGGCACAAGAAGGAAAATCTTAGGAGATGAATATTATAATCCATCAGTGCAAGCATCTCATTTTTTTTTTAATTTTTTTTTAACGTTTTATTTATTTTTGAGACAGAGAGAGACAGAGCATGAACGGGGGAGGGGCAGAGAGAGAGGGAGACACAGAATTGGAAGCAGGCTCCAGGCTCTGAGCCATCAGCCCAGAGCCTGACGTGGGGCTCGAACTCACGGACCGCGAGATCGTGACCTGAGCTGAAGTCGGCCGCTTAACTGACTGAGCCACCCAGGCACCCCAAGCATCTCATTTTTTAAAAACAAAATACCCTCCATTGTTATGATAAGTTATAAAATATGTTTAGCTAGTGCAGGTGCATACTAGAACTGACTAAGGAATTAGCAAAGTAGAAGAGAAGCTTTGAAAAGGACATTAGCTACAAAAAGCAAAAGATGAATAATTCTTTGAATTTCCCAAGAGATTGCTGAGCACATTTATCAAGTAAAGGTGATAGGAATTGCTTGGAATGATTCCAAGCCACAATAGGATGCTGGCTAAGCATTGTTACAACACAGAAACAGATGTAGAACATTGCTACCATAGAACTCTTTTGTCAGAGAAATAGACTTCTCAAGTATGTAAGCAATTGTTTATGATTTTTTTCCAGCTATATCAATTTATGTAAGAGAATAATATGATGTAGTTGAAAGAGAATCTACTTTAGAGGTACTCAACCTTCATCTATATCTCAGTACTACCACACTCTTTTGTGATCTAGGGTGATTTTTTCTAAATCTGTCTAAGGCTTGCTCAGTTACCCCATCTCTAAAATTAGGAAAATATCTTAATGAAATAATGAAACTTGATATCCATAATGATGACCCTGAGACAGTGAAAGGTCTGGACAGTCTGAATTCACTAATTTTTATAGCATTAGCTTTGTCTGGAATTGCAATCCTTTACTCCATTACCAAGAATAGCTAATGAATCAAGATAGTCATTGCAGAGATATAAAGGAATAAAGTATATGTTGTGTTTCTCCCTTTATATGATAAAAATTTTACTACCTATATATATATAAACCACTATAAATACACTTTCAACTATAAAGAAAACATCCATTCTGTTTCACAGTGCTAGCCAGTAAGCATAAGGTTAGCCAACTTTTTTCCTTTTCCCTGCCTAATACTTTTCTGTCCCTCTTTGAATTTAGGAGCATGTATCCTGTTTGGAAATCTTTTCTTGAGGGAACAATGCAGGTAGCCCAGTCTCGGATCAATATATGTGAAAACTATAAAAACTTCATTTCTGAGCCTGCAAGGACAGTGAGAAGCTTAAAAGAACAACAACTAAAAAGGGTATTGTTTCTATTCTTTTCTTATATGCATTTTAATATCTAAGTGCTCCATTTGTAATCTGTAAGGTTATGTTAAATTGCATTTAACACCTTGAGCTTTTCTATATGGTCACAAATATTTCTGATTTCAACATGGACTTTTTGATTTCAACATGTTACTAGGATTTTTTTATTTCATCATATTCTTTCTAACTGCTGTGTTTTATTAACTGACAAAAGTGAGTATAATTTGAATCTGGATATTCTGAAAAGGTCAATGAATACTTCTTACAAATACCACTTTTCATCCTAATTCAAGTAAATAGATTTACTTAGTTGTACAATATTGTTATAGTTCAGTGTATAATAAAGTAGTTAAATGTTATTAATCCCACTGAGTCTTGAAAAAATTCATCTTGGTTTTAACTTGAGTCATTTTGCATAATAATTTAAAGGAAGTTGACACATTTTGACCAAATATGTGAAACTTATTTTCTTATTTTTCACCTAATAAGAAAACTTATTACCAAAAATGGTGTACTCTAAAGTTTAATTATATAGGTTATATAAAATTAAAGTTTTCAAATAGATCTACTTCTTTGATTATACAGAAATCAAAAATTCATAGAAAAAAATCACTATTAAATATGTTTATGAAGTGCTTGCTATTGAAGGTAGTTGATTGAATTGTATGCTTTTTTGGAGATAGAGTTACAAATACAAATTATTATGATGCCTAATAAGTAATTAAATTATTCCTATGGAAGTATCAATACTTTAAAAAATATTAAAGTAATCATTTAAGGAAATAGTCATTCAAAAACCATCCAGTGTTTTAATTCTAATTATCATTTGGATTTTCAAAATTGTTTTACAAAATCTAAAAAAACTAATTTTCCTTGTTTGCCAAAGATGATATTTGTAGCATAAAATCAGTATGTTAAATGTATTTTGTGTTTATATAAAATTTTCATCTCTTTCAAGCACTTGTGTAATGTCAGTTGGTTTTAACATATCTGTATAGGAATGCCTTTTTTTAGCTCAAAATTACCTTTTCAAAACTACATAACCACTGACCAAACAATGCTTTTGAGTTGTGAAAATATGTGTTGTGTGTGTGTATATATATGTATATATGTATGTATGTATAAAACACATACATGTATGCAGAGAGAGGGTAGAAGATAGAGGCAGAGAATTTATACTAGCGTAATTTCCTAACTGGGAGGAAATACTGCGTTTCACATAGCCAATGCATTGACCAAATCTAATTGAATTACTGGAAAATTCTACTTTTCTCAATATCAGAATATTTTGAAAGAGTTTCTCTTCCATTGGGAGAATAGTCTCTGTCCCGAATTTAACCAGCGTTCCTGGGCAGAGAATGTTTGATGAGATTTGACAAGTCCTCATGTCTGTGAATTATATAATATTATAGCTGGAAAAAAATGGTGTTTATGTTCTATCTAAGCAGTTGTTAGACGTTAGGTACATATTAGGTGTACCCTTTACAACTCTGAGATTACAGATGACAGAAACCTATTTCAAACTAGTTTAAGCCAAGAAAATAATGTATTAGCTTGGATAACTGAAAATTCCAGGGGTGGATCAGATGGTTAAATGATGGTATTAGAATTCAGTCCTTCTTTCCATCTAGTAGGTCTGTTTTCCCCTGAAGGCTTCATTCTTTTTTTTTTTTTTTTTAATTTTGTTTTCTATTTTTTAAAATCTACATCCAAATTAGTTAGCATATAGTACAACAATGATTTCAGGAGTAGATTTCTTAATGCCCCTTACCCATTTAGCCCACCCCCCCCCACAACCCCTCCAGTAACCCTGTTTTCCATATTTATGAGTCTCTTCTGTTTTGTCCCCCTCCCTGTTTTTATATTATTTTTGTTTCCCTTCCCCTATGTTCTTCTGTTTTGTCTCTTAAAGTCCTCATATGAGTGAAGTCATATGATTTTTGTCTTTCTCTGACTGACTAATTTCACTTAGCATAATACCCTCCAGTTCCATCCACATAGTTACAAATGGCAAGATTTCATTCTTTTTGATTGCCGAGTAATACTCCATTGTATATATATATCGCATATTCTTTATCCATTTATCCATCAATGGATATTTGGGCTGTTTCCATACTTTGGCTATTGTTGATAGTGCTGCTATAAATATGGGGGTGCATGTGTCGTTTTGAAACAGCACACCTGTATCCCGTGGATAAATTCCTAGTAGTGCAATTGCTGGGTCATAGGGTAGTTCTATTTTTAGTTTTTTGAGGAACCTCCATACTGTTTTCCAGAGTGGCTGCACCAGCTTGCATTCCCATAAAGGCTTCATTCTTTAGCAACTCTCCACATGGTGGCCCCCAAATGAAGGATTTATAAATCTTATAGCAATCCCTCACTTTGCATTGTCCCAAAAGTTCCAATGAAATTTCCCAAATTGAGGCTCATTGGCCTGTCTTGGGTTACCAAGACCCCCACGTTGGGGTTTACAGTCCTCATGTAAACTATATGTACTAAAAATGGGGAAAGATAATTTTCCAAAAGAAAATTGAGATGGATTTCCAAAGGAAAAACAAGGGAAATAAAGACAGAGCAAGCAAAACAACAGATAGCCACTGTAGTTGGCTTCTCCAATTGTACTTCCCAAGCTTTACAACAAATTGACACCATATAGGATAAATAGGTGATCTATTCTTTTTCCTTTGCTTCTCTAACCTTTCCCCCATTTTTTTTTTTTTTTTTGCCTTTTGGATTAATTGTGTATTTTTCATTTCTTCTTCTTTTTTTTTTAACTTTAGTGTGATAAGAACAGTTAACATGAGATCTACCTTCTTAACAGATTTTTAAGTCTACAATACAGTATTGTTATCTATAGGCACAATGTTATACAGCTAATCTTGGGTTTACTCATTTAGTATAACTGAAATTTTGGTCGGTTAGCAGTTCTTTCTTTCCTCTTCTTCCAGCCCCTGCTGACCAGAATTCTATTCTTTGCTTCCATGAGTTTTACTATTTTAGATACTTCATGTAAGTGGAATCATGCAATATTTGTTCCTTTGTGACTGGCTTATTTCATTTAGGGTAATGTCTTGCAGGTTCATCTATGTTGTTGCATATTGTAGGATTTCATTCCTTTTTAAGGCTGAATAATACTCACTATGAGTATATGCTACATTTTTATACATTCATGCATTGCTCAATACTTTGATTGTTTCCTTACTTTGGCTTTTGTGAATAGTGCTGCTGTGAACATGGGGTGCTAATATCTCTTTGAGATCCTGATTTCAATTATTGTGGATAAATACTCAGAAGTGGGATTGCTGGATCATATAGTAGTTCTATTTTTAATTTTTTGAGAAACTGCCATACTGTTTTCCTTATTGCACCATTTTGCGTTCCCAGCTGTGTATAAGGGTTCCTGTTTCTCCATAACTTCACCAATGGTTATTATCTTTTGGGTTTTTTTTTTTTATATGTATGTAATAACTATCCTAGAAGTTATGAAGTATCTCACTGTGGTTTTGACTCGCATTTTCCAGATGATTAGTGACATTGAACAATCTCACATTTTTCTTTTCTTTTTTTAAAAGTAATCTCTACTCCCAACATGGTGTTTAAACTCATGAACTAGAGATCAAGAGGCACGTGCTCTACTGTCTGAGCTAGCTAGGCACTGCACTTGTATTTTTTTATTATCAATTTTTGCTCCACTATTAGCTTTTTAATTTTATAATTTTGTATTATTCTTTTACTAGTTACCGTAGAGACTCCAGTATGCCTCCCTGACTTAGTCCAGTTTATCTGGAATTGGTACTTATACTATTCTCCAGACTTTCAATTAATTTAATAAAGTTTACCTGGAATTAGTATTTACTACCTTATACACAATATAAAAATCTTCCAACAGTGTAATTCCATTTGCCTCCCCATTATAACTTTTGTGCTGTCAGACCTTTTGAATTTGTTCATATGACATTTGTACTTTTTATGCATTTTCTCTATTTCCATCTTTTTTTTCTTTCTGTACTTCAGTCTGAGTATTTTCTACCAGTGTCTTACAGTTCATTAATATTCTGTTTTAAGCTATTTCCAATCTGCTTTTAAAACATATTTTGGAGTCTTAATGTATTTTTCAGTTCTAGAATTTTTATTTTATTTTTTAAAAACCAATTCTGTGTTTCTGGTGAAGTTGTTCTCCGTGTTTTTCCTTTATTTTCTTAAATAGGTTACTCCTAATCTCTGGTTCATGATTCCGCTGTCGAAATCACTATAGGTCTCCTTTTTTTTTTTTTTTTTTTTTTTAAGTTTATTTATTTATTTTGAGAGAAATAGAGTGTGGCTCTGTACTGTCAGTGCAGAGCCCAATATGGGGCTCAATCCCATGAACGGTGACACCATGACCTGAACCAAAATCAAGAGTCAGACGCTTAACTGACTGAGCCACCCAGGCACCCAAGGCCTTTTTTTTTAATCATTTACTGTTTTTCTTGGGTTTTGGTTATGCCTCATAATGCTGGACATTGTGAATAAAAATTATAGAGGCTCTGGAATATATTTTTTATTTCCAAAGAGAGTTAAATTTTCTAGCAGGCAGATAGAATACTGTCAGGTCACCTTGATCCTGTTAGGGTCTGGTTTTAGCCTTTCTTAGGGCTGTTCTGTTTCACCATTGTCCATATTTTGGTATAGGGTGCCTACCAAAACCCTTCTACTTTGACAAGACTTGACTCTAACCTCTGTCTTCTCCACATCATGTAGCTGTTCTGACCCTCTGGTACTTGCTCAGCTTATTAGCCTTTCAGCTGCTCTTCTTTACTGGATTTCTTGGGGTTTTACCCCATACATGCCACTTGGAAGTTAACTGATGACTCGGGGAAATTGCATACAGATCTTTGGGCTTGCTTCTCTGTAGCACCCTTCTTACCAGAATTTAGCCTCTCAAGTTTTTCCTCTTGTAGCATCCTTAAACTCTGACCTCTGTTTCCTTAATCTAATAAGATTGCCTGTTTCTCTGTACCCTGATTCGACAAATGCCCGAAGAAAAAAAGTCACCTTAAATGTAGAGCTTACCTAGCTGGGCTTCCCTTCTTCCATATATCATAGTCCTGTAAGTCCAGTGTATGCTGGTATCTTTTAAAAACCTGTTTTGTCCAACTTTTACAATTTCCAGACTAGAAGAAGGTAGTCTGAAACAACTTGTTTTGTCATTATCACAACCAATTTTGTTTTCCCTCAATAACATTTTAATGGTCATGTTCTTTTAAAAATTTTCTCTATTGTGTCAGTTTTCTAAGACGTGGGGGTAAATTCAGTCATATTACAATTAAAAAACGTCTGTCCATTGTGATTATAACGAGAATAATATTATGGCTTTTTCGAAATGATTTTCTGTATGCTGGCATTTGCTTATAAAACAAAACAAGAGCCATAATAATCTAAGACTTTTGCCATTTTTAAAAATTGAGATATAATTCACATAACATGAATTTCAGGTGTATAATGTAATGATTTGATATTTATATATATTGCAAAATGATCACCATACTAAGTCCAGAAGTCCAGTTAACATCCATCATTGTATTAATTATTAGTAATACTTCAGTTCATATCTTTCTCATGCAAACTAGAGTTTATGTTTCTTTGAAATAGTTGGGATTTACATTTGGATAACACTTTAGAGTTTGTAAACTGCTACCATATCCATTATAGTCTCATTTGATTTTCCTATCAACTTGTTAGGTATATTAATCTTATTATTTTACAAATGATAAAACCCAGCCTAAAAAATGTTAAAGAGACTTAGTAGTAAATAACACAGCAGAAACTTGAATATACTGCTTTCTAATTCCAAATCCTATGCAATCTTCTAAAAACACTTGAACTTTAATATTTAAATAAGTTTACAGAAAAATACATACAATTCCTTTACCTTAGTAGACTACTTAATTATCTTACTCCTTTTATCTTCTTAGTTTTTGCAATAGTTACGATTAATACATCGATCATTTTTTAGCATATCCCATTTTCTTCATTCTATTTCCTAATTAATTGTTCATGTTTCTATGCAATCTTTGTGTTTACTATTTTTAATTCCTGAATGAATTTTTTATTTATTCTACTTTATTTAATCATACCTTTGTTTTTGGACATTACCACTAAGTCTGCAATAAAAATTAACTTTTTCTTTGAAGTTACTTCCTTAGCATGAATTTCTAGGACATGACTACTAGGTTAGAGAATCAACTGATTTGTGGGACTTTAATGTATTGGCTCAAGTTGCTATTTTATTTTTATTCCTCTCTTCAAGTTATTGCCAAGTATATCTTATTCTAAGATCTGTGTCATACTTAGGTATCATACTTCTAATTTCTTCACTAGAATTCTAGTATCCAAGTTTGTCACCATTTTATCTAATACCTTATCCTTAAGGTAAACTTGTACATTCATTTCTGTGTCTGCTCAGTGCCGATAACTCTTGGTAAAGAGCTGGGCTTATACCATACCAAGTCTTTTCTTAACATATAGGCATTATTAAGTAAGCTTCTTTTTAAGTATATAACTTAGTCCCCTCAGAAAACTGGATTGCTATGAAGAAATTTAATCTAAATTTGGAAAGGAAATCCTAGGTAATCTTTTTCTTTGCAAATTAAGTTTTATGACTTGTATTTAACAAATATTTTTGGTGCAGGCATATCTCAAAAACATTGTGGGTTGGTTTCATACCACTACAATAAAGCAAATATTGCAGTAAAGTGAGCCAAATGAATTTTTTGGTTTCCCAGTGTATATAAAAGTTATGTTTACCCTATACTGTAGGCTATAAGTGTGTGGTAGCTGTGTCTAAAAAAAAAAAACAAAAAAAACACAATGTACATACCTTAATTTAAAAATACTTTATTGCTAAAAATGCTATCTATCGTCTGAACTTTCAGTGAGTCATAATCTTATTGCTGATAGAGGGTCTTTGCCTTGATGTTGGTGGCTGCTGATGATCAGGGTGGTGGTTGCTGAAGGCTAGTGTGGCTGTGGCAATTTCTTAAAATAAGACAACGAAGGGGTGCCTGGGTGGGTCAGTCAGTTAAGCATCTGACTTCGGCTCAGGTCATGATCTCACAGCTCGTGTGTTCAAGCCCCACATCAGACTCTATGCTGACAGCTCAGAGCCTGGAGCCTGCTTCAGATTCTGTGCCTCCCTCTTTCTCTTTGCCCCTCCCCTGCTCATGCTCGTTCGTTCTCTCTCTCTCTCTCTCTCTGTCTCAAAAATAAACATTAAAAAAAAATAAGACAACGAAGTTTGCTGCATCCATTGACTCTTCCTTTCACACACAATTTCTCTGCAGCATGTGGTGGTGTTTGATAGCATTTTACCTATAGTAGAACTTCTTTGACAATTAGAGGCAATCCTCTCAAACACTGCTGCTGCTTTATCAACTAAAATTATGTAGTATTCTAAATTGTCATTTCAACAGTCTTCACCAGGAGTAGATTCCTTCTCGAGAAACCACTGTCTTTGCTCATCCATAAGAAGCAGTTCCCCATCTATTCAAGTTTTATCATGAGATTGCACTAATTCAGATACATCTTCAGGCTCTACTTCAAATTCTAGTTCTCTTGCTATTTCCACCACATCTACAGTTCTTCCACTAAAGTCTTGAATCTTCAATTTGTAAAAAATGCAGTATCTGCAGCGCAGGAAAGCAAAGTGCAATGAAATGAGGTATGTCCTTGTTTTGCTGTGTGCAGAGCACTTTCCTTTGACAAAAACTCAAATTACTCTGACTTCAAACAGTTCATTTTGGTGATGGAAGACATTTGGTTAAGGATTTACTGAAGGCTAGGGAAGAATAGATCATAAAAGATCTCTTCATTGTACACATGGGCTATCTATCTAATATTATTTGATGAACAGTATCTTAGAAACTTATGTAAAGGGAAAGAAAAAACAAGAATAGAATCACCCTGAGTTTTCTGATGAGATTTTTGAGAAATCCTTTCAAAGATACAAACTATCATAAGGTCCCCCTGATATTGTCACATATAGAGAAAGTAATTTAATTGGTAGCCTTTTATAGATGAAAATGAATTAAGTAATCAGGTCTAAGAGATACATCTTATCCTTCGAAGGGTAGGCATATGAGCAGTGAGTGGCTGTGTGTGGGTCTGTGCACGTGTACGCACATATGTTCTCATGTACCCATGGTGTTCATTTGTGTGAATATACTGATATCCTAGCCACATGATGTGCAATCCACATGAAAAGCTTTGACCAACTGTGTTTAGTTTCCTCTCGAAATGCTCAACTTAGCAGACCCTTTCCGTGCATGTAAATCACCACAGGATTCTTGAGCTTGCCTTCATTGATTAGTTTTTCTGAGGTGTCAAGTTCTATTGTTTTGGATGAACATTTTGGTTATAAATGCCTTATACCTGACTCCTCTTTTAAATAATCTGTCTCATTTTCCCATTAAACATGGTTTTCAGACCATGCCCCAGTTTTTGGATCTTATTTTTATTTGTATGTATGTATGTATGTATTTATGTATGTATGTATGTAAATCTATGCCCAACACGGGCCCAAATTCATGACCCCAAGATCAAGAACCGCATGCTCTTACAAGAGGTTTGTTGAGGTGCTGGGTAATCCAGTCAGTTAAACATCCAACTCTTTATTTCAGTTCAGGTCATGATCTCACAGTTTGTGAGTTTGAGCCTCCTGTCAGGTTGCACAGAACCTGCTTGGAATTCTCTCTCTCCCTCTCTCTCTCTGCCCCTTTCCTGTTCATGCACATGCACATGCACGCTCTCTCTCAAAGTAAATAAATAAACAAGAGGTTTATTTGTGATAAGGACTATTAAAAATTAAAGGGAAAGACAGATTTTTCTACAAGATAAAAGCTTACTATTTTAGTGTATCTATAAAATGAAATATTATTCAGCCATAAAAAGAAATGGAGAAATAATACATGATACAACATAGATGAACCCTAAATACATTATGTGAGGACTTAGGACATATAAGGCCACATAGTTACATGATTCCATTGATAAATGAAATGCAGGAAATTCATAGAGACAGAAAGTAGATTAGTGGTTTCCAGAGACTAGGGATAGGGGAAAATGAGGAGTGACTGCTAATCGGTATGGGGTTTCTTTTTTGGGTGATGAAATGTTCTGGAATTAGACAGTGTAAATGGTTGTACAACCTTATAAATATACTAAAACCCACCAAATTGTATACTTTTAAAGGACGAATTTTGTGGTATGTGGATTACATATAAATTTTTTTAAAGCTTACTATTTTAAGATAAAGTATCTCTACATGAGTTGTCACAAAACTGGGGTAGGTACTATAATGGATTAACATGGTAAATGATAGCATCACTTTCTCACTTTATGACTTTGGGTAAATTATTTAACCACTTTAAGTCTATTTCCTTATCCTAAAATAGGACTAGTATGAACACTTTTACCAGAGTCATTTGGAAGAGTAAATGTGATAATATTTATTAAGTACTAAACTTAGTGCATTCTTCCTATGTGCCCATAGGGAGTCTTCTTAAGTTTAACGAATCATTGAGACTGTCATGATTATTGTAGGCCATACCTGGTATGAGATTAACTTAGAAGGACATTAGAACAGGGAACACAGTTAACCAGCAGGGCAGTGTCTAGTGCTAGTATTTAGTTCTTTCACTGGTGTATGTCTCAGTCTACATAGCCAACCACGGTTATTCTGTTTGGTTCCTCAGGTAAGAGATCTAGGGCAAGAGAATGAGAGAGAATGTACAGGGGTAGCCACAGGCCCTAAAGGAGACTAAAAGCTTTTATGACAACTTTACAGACAGAGCTTCCAAAGTCTATGAGAAGGACACATCCAGACACAGGAATTACAATACTCAAAAAAGCCTAAAGCCAGGGCTTCTCCACCAGATATTTATAGTTCATTTGTACTTTGATGCAGTTTGCCTGTTGGGTTCATAAGCAGTGTTACCAAATAACACAGTTGACATTGTGTCTTCATCAGGTTTCTGTTGAAACAGAGACCTAGAAAGTTAAGCAAGGGTCCAGTTTTCATGCAGAGGAGAAAGAAGTGGCTTTTTAACCCTTTATTCACAGCTTGACACTTGATAAGTGCTCAGTAAATATGCCCATAGAGAACCTTCCAGGTTTTGCACTTTCTGTAAAGTAGTCCCTTTTTATTTGTTTAATATTTGTTTATTTATTTTCAAGAGAGAGCACAAGTTGGGGGGGGAGGGGCGGCAGAGAAAGAGAGACACACACAGAATCCAAAGCAGGCTCCAGGCTCTGAGCTGTCAACACAGAGCCTGACGCAGGGCTCGAACCTATGAACCGTGAGATCATGACCTGAGCTGAAGTTGGACACTCAACTGACTGAGCCACCCAGGCACCCCAAAGTTGTCCCTTTCTTAACACCTAATAATTTCTGGGAAACTCTAGCCTGTATGTCACATGTGTAAGTTTGTGCTTTATCTATGCTATTCCAGTGTCCTTGCTCTATCTACTCCGTGCTGTTCAGCCTGGCACAATAGTCCCTCACCAATATCTCCTCCTACTTTGCTGAGGTTTTTTGTCAGTCTCCACTAAATACTATTTCAGGCTCAGAAGTTTTTCAGTGAGAGCTTCCCTAAATTTGTCTCAGGCTGGCAAAACTTTTCAGTGGTTTGTTTCAAACTGGGAAAAATGTTTCCCCTTTGGATATCCAGAAGAGTTGCAAAGCAATGTTACTTTGGCCCAATTGTGTTATAAAAATTTATTGATTAAACATTTCTTCGAGTTAATTATGTCTGTCCCTTCTCTCAGAGTGTATAGGTGTATCCAAAGAATTGAGCTGGCAGTAATTTTGAGTAGTAACTGTTATGTGGTACCCAGGTTTCTTGCTTCTCTTCATCTCGGACTTAATGTCAGACTTGTCAGATTTCTTTCCTTCTTTCCCAGAGTAGAATTCTTCACTACCTTTGCACCGTCAGTTCCCCAAACATGTAGAGACTTTATTAAGATTATGAAGAGTGCTCGCTTTGGCAGCACATATACTAAAATTGGAATGATACAGAGAAGATTAGTATGGCCCCTGTGCAAGAATTATGAAGAAATACAGAATTGCTTTGTTCTTTTGCCTTTATTGCCATGAAATCTCCAATAATAAAAGCATTTTCATTGTTGCTTTTCTTTTGCTTTACCTTACTGTCAGTCATCAGCGGCACTGTGGTTATTTCTCAAAGCAGAGTTGTTAAGCAAACTGGGACAATATTCAATACCTTACTTGAGATGGGAGTACCAGCTGTTCACTGGATTTTAATTTACAATTTGACGGAGACTAAAGTGCTGATTTTTCTCTTGGGTTTCCATCCTGAGGGCATGGTGCATAGTCCTTAGGACAAATTCATTTCGGTAAGCCTGAAAACTAATATCATAATAATTGTACTTTGTATTTTACAGTGTGTGGACCAGTTGACGAAGATCCAAACTGAATTACAAGAGACGGTGAAAGATTTAGCTAAAGGCAAAAAGAAGTACTTTGAGACTGAACAGATGGCTCATGCAGTACGGGAGAAAGCTGACATCGAGGCAAAGTATGTGTTTTAGCATTTCTGAAAAAGTAATTATGCAAATAAATGTTATTTTTGCCAGTACTTTGTTTTCTATTAATATAGGGCATAGACTCATTCTCAGGTTATCTTGGTTTCGTCTGACCTATAAATGTTACATACTTTCAAATTTTTCTTTCATATTGGCTGATCTCATTTCAATTAATACAGCAATAAGAGAATGTTTGATCAGTCAGTTTCACGTTCAATTGGATTATGGAAAGGAAAGAAGACAAATGAACATGGTATCAAAAGCTTAGCAAAAGCCTGTTGAAGTTGCTGTGGTATCTGAGTATCAGGATTTAAGAGCTTCATTTTTTTCATGCTAGACTCTAAATCAGTTGTATTTGGAAATCCCTGATCCTTAGCATGCCATTGAGGACCTTGGACATGTCAAATATATAAGAGCACTAACCTCAGTATAGAAACCCTGACTCAAGCACAGTTTCTCTCTTATGTGAAGTTCTAATACATACACTTTTTTAATGTGTGCTTTAGCAACTGTGTGCATTTTACTCTTCATATATGTGACTTATAAGTCCTTGATTTTGAGAATAATTAGGAAAAAAAGAAACTGGCATTTGGTACAGAAGGAACTGGCAGTTGGTAATAAAAAAGAGATCTAAAACAAGCCGTAGAGATTTTTGCTATGACAAGTTGAGGAAAGATAAAAAGTTTTTGAGAAAAAATAAACCTGTGTCATAGAATGGTACTCTAAAGAGGTCTGTGAGGAGAGCTGAGACTCCCGTTTAATGCAAAATCTGGAACTCTGAACTCCTAATCATGAAATCAGAAAGGTTATGAACACTTGTACAGACTAGCAACTAGTGGGTGAGGTTCGTTAATATGCTTTTATCAGCAGGAAGTTAAGCAATCTCATAACCCTCTTGTGAAAATTTAGTGTATCCTTGAAAGTTTATGTAGTACCAAAGTATGGTAGACGAATACTCATGAAATACTTAATGTTACTGGAAAACATATTTAATATTTCCCTAATTTAGTTTATTGTCTTTATGATTTTATTTTTGTGAGCATACAAATATTTCTCATACTTTCATAGAGTCAATGAACCCATCTTCCCAATAAGACCTGAAGATTTTAGATTAGATAATCTCTAATAGGAATTTCCTCTCCTAGTGGTTTTTAGGAATTTGTTTTTTAAAACTCTCAGGATTCTAGAACAGAGAGTTGACAGATTTGTAGAGCATATGTAAATACCTACTTTAGCCAAGGGCCACAGAGTGTAAATGCGGACAATTGCAAGGCTATTCCTAAGAAGTCTAGATTTGACAGGGTCTAATTCACAGATGCTGATCTCAAGAAACTGCCTTCTAATATGGCCCAAATTCAAAGGGATTTTAGTATATAAGACATTTTATCTCAGTGTGTAACTTCTCTGGAAAATTCATTCAACTACAGAGTAAGAAATGTTTCTTTATCCTCATTCGCTCACTAAACGTTTATTGAATAATTATATTGGGTGCTGTGGGTACAAAGATGAGTAAGATAAGCTTTGCATCCTTAAGAAATTTAAAGCCTAGAATTAAAGACAACTGTGTTTAAAAGTAACTTTGTGACTTGTTTATTCACAGCAAATTCAAAGAAATTAAGTGCCTCATGTCACTCAGTAACATATTTGCTGTAATTGTATGAAAACACTGTTTTGTAAGCCTAGAAAATAGATTAATTTTGCCTCATGAAAAAGGAAACCTTTATAGAAGAAGTGGTATTTGGACAGAATCTTGAAGAAGATGGGAAGGAATATCAGAAAGGGGAAGTGAAAACTAGACTATATGTAGTTTTGGTAGGTGATTTGACAGACAGTAAAATGTGCACATTAGGAGAGAGCACACAAGGAAGAGGGAAGGGAAGGATGAGTTCCATCTTGGATGTGTAGGTTCTGAAGAGCCTGTAGGACTCTGAGGTGAATAAATTTGGTAGGGGGTCACATATCTAACTCTCAGATGAGAATAGGGCCTATCAGATGATTGCCTGTCAGGGTTGATTGCCTATCAGATGATAGCTATACGGTTGAAATCCTATATTAGATGAGAAATTGAGTTTGAGACCCTAAGGAGCATTAATTAACATTTGGAAGTAGATGATGAAGAGGAGTGTGCAATACAATTCACCATTCATATATATCTTATTTTTTATAGATCATAATCTTTGAGCACAGGAACTGTTTTTTCTTTTTTTTTAATGTTTGTTTATTTTTGAGAGAGAGAGAGAGATCACAAGCAGGGGTTGGGGGGCAGAGAGAGAGGGAGACATAGAATCCAAAGCAGACTCCATGCTCCAGGCTGTCAGCACAGAGCCTGATGTGGGGCTCAAACCCACAAACCGTGAGATCATGACCTGAGCTGAAGTCAGATGTTTAACTGACTGACTGACTGAGCCACCCAGGCGCCCCTGGAACTGTATTATTCTATTACTAATACTTTCTTAAGTTCCACACAAGAATTATATGAAAATTAGCAAATGAAGCAGAAACTAGAAACTTAAAACCTTATTTTGGAAAATCCAGGTGCAACTCAGACTATTTGGATAATGACTACAATAAAAAAGGAGAATCAAGAATACCCTAGTCTTTTTTAGCCTTGAACAGGCTGTCCCAAATTTTAAAGCTTGTGGCCTTTGCTTTCTTTCTTTGTTGTTGTTTTTTTTTAATGTTTATTTATTTTTGAGACAGAGAGAGACAGAGCATGAACAGGGGAGGGGCAGAGAGAGAGGGAGACACAGAATCTGAAACAGGTTCCAGGCTCTGAGCTGTCAGCACAGAGCCCGACGCGGGGCTCAAACTCACGGACCGTGAGATCATGACCTGAGCCAAAGTCGGACACTTAACCGACCAAGCCACCCAGGCGCCCCAGGCCTTTGCTTTCTTAAATCAGAATGAATAACAATCTGATTAATAAAAACAGGCAAAACCCTAGGAAATATGAATATGGCAAGATAGAAAATAACAGGAAAATCGTGGACCTTATTTTTTTTTAAACACTGGGGAAGTAGTTAGGATGCGTATGTGTACGTCCCTGAATGTTTCTCTTTTGTTAGAAAGAGCATAGACTGCTTTTGCTATCCTCCTCACATTTGCTGTGCAGAGACTGGCTTGCTGCGCCTTCCATTCCCAGGTGGTCTGCAACTTGACTTCGTATTATGGCATAGCATTCAGCACATGCCCTGAGTTCTCCCATGGCAGTCACCATAACACTGCAGTCGAGACAAACATTGCCGCCTCAAAAGTCACTGGTTGTGGGGGTGTTGGTTATTCCTTAATGTTTGTTGACTTTCTTCTTCTGCTTATCTCTAGTTGTTTGGGTAAAACCAGCATTTTGTTAGATTATTGTTTCCTTCCCAAACCAAAAGGGATTGAGAGAAATAAGGACACCAGAATGGGAGAAGATTGAATAGAACAAAATCATATAGGGCAGAGAGAACAAGGACTTTCTCACTGTATTCAAATACTATATTAACAGTGGACTTTTAATGGGAGAAAAAAATGGAATTAAGGACTTTCAAGAGCCCGGTAATATCATGCTGTAGATTGCACTGCAGGTGTTACAGCATATTGCCCACGGCGCTGAAAGCCTAAGTTTTGCCTCCATAGATTGGTCATCCCTAGGCATCCTTGAACTTTCTTATAGGAACTAAAGTGTGTGTAATTGTATGATAATGGAAATAAACTGTAGTTTGATGACTCTTGTTTATTAAGAGATACCAATATATTGGATTTGTCAAATTGTATTTTTGTCATTCAGGATATTTTTATTAAATATCCCAATATTTTCTGTTGGACTACAATATTCTTCCTGTAGTAAAATAAAGGAAAATAATCATTGCTGTCGGTTTTCCATTTGTTAGTACTCTTTTGGAATAGTGTTGTGGAAAGTGTCATTTTAAAAAAAGTTTGGAATTATAATACTTAATAAGTTTTATATGTAATTTTATAATTTTATTAAACATACTATTTTCTGTTTTATTATAGATCTAAACTTAGTCTTTTTCAATCAAGAATCAGTTTACAGAAGGCGAGTGTAAAGGTAAGTTTTTGAAAACTTTCACAATTGAGAAACCTTAGCTTATTAAAAAAATTGTTTTTTTTGAGGGTTAAAGTCAGTTTTTTCCACCTAATGTAGAGAAGCATATTAAAATCATTAACTTAGGGAAGAAGTTTCCTTCCCAGTTCATGGGAGTTTTTCACCCAGATGTCAGCACTTGGACACCACTTGCTTGTCAAGATTGCTTCAGAGATTGGTTTCTATACTTTACCTGCTTAGGTAGCCTATTGTCTGTAACTCTTAGTCCAAGAGGCTTAGTCCACGGTCTCTAGAAAATCTCTGCAAAATCCATTTCATTCATATTTACACACTTGAGTATATATTCCGGGCCAATGCAAGTGAGATTTTTCTGTGGGACCCTTAAGCTGTGGATACCTGATAAGTTAAATTTAATAACCTGCCTTTGGCTGTCATGATCCCAACTAGCACCCAGTTCTTTTGGCACATGAGGAGTGTTGATTTTTTTTAAAAAACTTTTCTAACTCCCAACAGCTTTACCCATGTCTTTGAAGATAAGGCACTTACTCAATTTGGAACCTTTATTTTCCCATCTGAATAAAATGAGCAAAATATTTTGAAGTTTCCTGAAAAGCTTTGGGAAGTAGGTTAAATGTAAATAAGAAATATGTAAGAACACTCTTACCATGTATAACAGTTCTAATCACTGTTTATTTAATTTCTTAACAGTGTTGAATTTTTTTTTTTTTAATTTTTAAATTTTATCTTAAGTAAACTTTGTGCCACACATAGGGCTCAAACTCACAACCCTGTGATCAAGAGTCACCTGCTCCACTGACTGAGCCAGCCAGGTGCCCCTAGTGTTGAGTAATTTTTTATGTGTATAAATATTTTTCCACGTGGTTACCTTTACTCTTGTTGAGGAGCTATTAATTGCCAGCTAAGAATGGTATCTTTATATATTTTACAGTTCAGTTGTCAGTTTGCATTGATTTTTTTCTTTTACTATGTTTTAGTTAAAAGCCCGGCGATCTGAATGTAATTCCAAAGCTACCCACGCAAGGAATGATTATCTTCTTACATTAGCAGCAGCAAATGCACACCAGGATCGCTACTATCAAACAGACTTAGTTAACATTATGAAGGTAATACAGACTTAATATCTGTGGTAATTTTGTTTCATTAAAGACAAAACAACTCATGAGTTGAATTAGGCAGATAGGATTAAGTGTGAGTACAGTAGCAGCCAGGCTTCTTTGCAGTTCATTGAAGTATACTTGATACTGTTTGGGTAGCCTCTCTTTCAGGTAATTTTGAATTAATTTTTAATGTAAAATATCATTCAAAACCAAATCACAGTAAAAGACTGTATTATGTATTAGTCTCTAGCAAGTGGCAGATGTTTACTATATAATGGCTATTAATATATAAAATACAAAATAAGATTATTTTTTTTAAAGCTTAGATTTTTTAAATTTCACAATTTTATCCTTAATTGATATGGAAACTTGTACATTAATGTTTTATGATTTTGGGTGTCCATGAGAAGACAAGAAAATGCCTAGTAGTTCTATGAAAATGTCTCTACCCTGGATATCACCCTGAAATGTAGATAGATTGTATTATGTCTCTTATGTACTCAAACTCTATCTTGGTCTTTCTTTGATTATACATCTATGTGTATCTTTAACTTTCACTGAAGTAAAGGAAAAGAGGTGGAGAAGAAAACCTTTTTAACTTACTGCCAGCTCCCCACTTGTTGCTGGTATATAATTTTACATAGAGTGTATCTCATTTTCTCCTGTCTTCTCAAGGACCCAACATTTGATTATTCTGTCTTTCTCTTATATTTTCAAACCTTCCTTTTCAAATGCATTGTTATTTTCTTAATGTTTTTTTGAATTTTTCATTTTAGAGAGAGAGTGGGGGAGGGGCAGAGGCATTGGGGTCGGGGAGAGAGAGAGAGGGACAGACAGAGAGAGAGAGAGAGAGAGAATGAATCCTAAGCAGGCTCCTTGCTCAGCGTGGGGCCCGACATGGGGCTCGGTCCCACGACCATTGGATTGTGACCTGAGCCGAAATCAAGAACCAGATGCTCGACTGACTGAGCCACCCAGGCACCCCTCAAATGTGTTGGTCTTATTGACTGTCAAAACGCATTACTTTCATTGAATTGCTTGCTTTACAAATCATAAGTGTTGAGAATGGGGATGCAGTAGGAGTGGGTGCTCTTTTTTCTACAGTGGCTCTGGGAAGGAGATAAACTCTATGTAGGAACTATAAGTTCTTTCCTTGAAAGTAGAGACAGGACATTCCCTGGTTCCTTCAGGAAAAAATAGGAGTGATGGAGAGAGTGAAACTGGGCTAAGAAGTATCCAGTTGCAGAATTTTTTCTTTCCTTTTTGTTCACTGCCTGAAATCCCTTTTTCCTAGCCTGTTTTGATTTCTACTGGTTAGAATACAAGTGGTAAGAAAAACAAGAGTTTCTTTTGACATCTCAGATGAAAAGTCTGCATACGTTTTCCCTTAAATGTTGGACCTAGAGGCTTAGGCATTTTAATATCTTAGTAGGTGTCACATGGTGCTTCATACTTACAAGAACCAACAAGAGACTTGATCTCTCATTATAACATAGTTTCTCTAGGGGGGAAAAATACACACACACACACAAACACACACACACACACACACACACACACACACACACACACACACACAGAGTCTCAAACAATCCATTATTAAAGAAGATACTCAGTACAGCTTGCAATTCAAAGTTGTGATTCCCTATATACAGTCAAAGCTGTTGACTATATATTTTCCCTTTGAATACTTTTAAATGAACATATTAGTTTAAGCAGCAGCAAAAATAAAATCTTTATGTTTTTTAAATTGAATCCACAGCCAAAAAAGATCTCTTTCTTAAAACCCTATGGCCTTTGATAAACTGGGAAAGGTACAGTATTCTTTGGGGGTCTGCCCTCTGCCCCAAAACAAAGATTAAGTTAATGGACCTAGCCAGCTCTCAGATTATATATCTTTGAAGTTACTTTGAAGTTCTAATGCAGATATTTGATCAGCATTGGGTAGGTTATGCTTCAGATTACTCATTTCATGAGACATTGTAAGGTCCTGAAATGATAAAAATAGAGGCAGGAGTCTCCTTCCTTCCCTTAAAATAGAAAAATGTATTCTCAGTTTTCATGTTGTGTCTGTGTTAATTCATTTTCTTCCTCATGTTAATTCTGTAGTCTGCATTTTTGGAAAACTCTTATCCATTGTGTTGTAGCTACTAAGTAAGATTCTATCATTGAATTGACAGTGGCCCTTTCTTAGAAATGTCTTATTTTCTGAATTGTTGTTAAGGTTCTAATGCCCTAGCTAGAATCTTAAAAACAAATAAACAAACAAACCAAAAACCCCTCTGAATAGCTTAGAAGCAAGATATTTGATTCATTGATTTAATTATGTGCTTTTAGTAGTCATAGTGTGGTAGCTACTGGACCACACTTTGGGAAGAATCAAAGATAAGCAATATACTCTTTTTATCCTCAAAGAGCTCAATCTGGTGAAAGAGAGAGAGATACATAAAAATGATTATAAATTAGGGGGTGACTCAGTCAGTTAAGCATCCAACTTTGGCTTTCAGGTGAATTCTAGCCCGAGTCCGCTGACAGCTCAGAGCCTGGAGCCTGCTTTGGATCCTGTGTCTCCCCCGCTCTCTGCCCCTCCCCAGCTCTCACTCTTGTCTTTCTCTCTCTCAAAAACAAATAAACATTAACAAAAAATTTTTTAAAGAAATGATTACAAATTAGAATAATGAAATTACTTTCTGCTAGAGGACCATAGTTAATGATAATAACAGCTATCTTTTTTTTGATTGCTTAGTGTTACTCTTAGTATTACTCCTAAACACTTTAGCATGTTATCCCTTCTCATTTTTTTTTCCTTTATCCTAGTTTAGTGTTCATAGTTCATTATGACTAGACTAGAAATGAAATGAAATGAAATTCTAACTCAAGTTGAACGCAGATAACCTCTTTCTTTGTACCTGCATCTAAGTAGCCGAGTACTACTGAAGAAAATCTTTCAACAGAACAGAACACACTCATGTTCATAAATTAATGTGGAACCCAGTCTCAAATGGACCCTCGACACTGCTCAGATATCCTGCTGTATTTCCCTGGTTAACTTTCCCTACTATTTTTAACACTTTTTTCAACTTTTTCCATCTCAAACCTCAAACTTTCCTCTTCTCTTTCACACTTAGCAAGTGGTCTTTCTTCCTAATTTACAGAGAAAATACAAGCTATTAAAAGGGAACTCCATTATTTTCCCATTATCTGCCTTCATGCATGTTCAAGACTCTGCCAAGGAACCCCAACCTTTGAGTTGTTTATCCTGTCTAAAGATGATCTTTTCACCTTAGCTTTGGATATCTTATCCCCTTCTGCCTTTTCAGGATCAAAACAACTGATTATTCTCTTTTCTTCTTACATTTATTGGACATTGTATTCTTAGGTTAAACATGTAGAAGAGGGAAAAAAATTACAGAAGAGACCTTAAATGCCTGGGAATGAGAGTGAAGCAGCTATTTGGGTGTCATTGGGTGTCAAGCATGGCTAGGCTCTCTGTCTAGGTGCTTGTAAATACGTGATTTCATTTAGTTTTCATGACATCTTTCAAACTAAATATCATTATCCCTGTTTTACAAATCAGGTAGCAGAGGCTCAGTGAGGTTCATTGGGTATGTATATAATAGCCAGGACTTAATTCAGAGTCTCTATGACTTCAGAGCCTGTGTTCTCTTTACTACAGATCACACTGTTCTTTTCTACATACCATTCCAATCTTCTTGATAGTAAAGAGGAGTATAATTAGTAGTAGCCTACTGTGAATATCATAAATTCTGAGAGAACTGTAAAATAAAATTAATAATTGAAAATTGCAAATTCTCCCCTGCTATAATAAGATCATGTGTCTAAATACAAGTATTTAGACAGGTTCCCCAAGGAATATTTTGTATTCCTTATGCCAATACTGATTAAAACAGATACTAAATATAGTGCTCTGTGTCTGTGTATCATCAGGCAGTTATTTTTGAACTCCACACTAAAACAAAACAAAAAAGCTATTGCTAGGACATGGAAACCAGACAACTGATTTTATCACTTCTATAGATAGCAGTTGTATTGGCTGCTGGGAAGTAAGTTTGTTCCTTAGAATTCCTTTTTTTTTTGGTAGCATATTCTCATACAGTGTATAAACTGATACTTTTATTAGCCTGTGGAATATTTTCTTAGTGGTTTGGATAAGGAGGGATGAAGCACAGTGTATCATAGTAGAAAAGAGAAGGAATGTCAATCTAATGAAGGATTTGAAAAGTTTTGTAACACTAGGACCTTATTTCTAGACAAATGCTTATCGTCTTCAGTGGAAGCTAAATATATCTGGGTGATATATTTATTATATATAATTGAACGAAGTAATTTGTTATATATGTTATTTTATATATATACATATATATAAAATATGTACATATTTTGTACATATTGTATGTACATATTGTACATACATAAATATACATATTATGTACATTTTGTATATATTTATATATATATAAAATATGTACTATATAATTGAACAAAGTAATAAAAGTTAAACATCTTTCTATGTGACAGAAACCTAGAAAATACGATAACATGGCATATCTTTTGCAGATGTTTGTTTTGATTAAATGAAGAAAAAGTCATTATTGGTATCTAGGTCCCTTATTTTTATGGCTTTTCTAGCTAATTACTTATTACTCCAAAAGCCTTCCTCATTCACTTGGGAGATTGTAGAACTCGTTTTTCAAAATTTTAAATCATAGCTCTTCTGGTTTCCCTGCCAACTAACTCTCTAGCTATTGTACTTCTCATTCACCTAATAATGTTTGTTCGCTTAACAAATTAGCATGGAAATCCCCAAATCTCAAGGTTGGCTCTCTGCTTTTCTTACTTTGTATCCTCTTTCTTTATGCCCTCTTTCTTAGAAAAGAGTAGTCATTTGGTCCAATTTTTATTAATATTGTTTGAATCCCAAGTGTATATATTAACCATACCCTTATGATTATCCATGGTTTGCCTTTCCATCAGTGGCCGAAATTTTCTAAATTGGAGGCAACTCTGTCCCCTGTCGTTCCTTTGAATAAGCACCCTAGCCTAGTTTTCAGGTGACACCTGCTATCAATCTGTCCTCCAGAGCTCTAACGGTGCACTGTACAGTATGGTACACGTGACTGTTTAAAATAATTAAAAATAAATAAAATTTTAAGTTTTGTTCCTCAGTCACAATAGCCACATTTCAGGTGCTCCAAAGTCACATGTGGCTAGTGGCTTCCATATTGAACAGTGCAGATATAGAATATTTCCATCATCTCAGAAAGTTCTATTAGACAGCAGTGCTCTAAAGCTTATTTAGTTTTTCCTTGTTTTCCTCCTATTCTTTTTTTTTATAATCTGGCTATCATCACACCTGCTGATCATTTTTCCCAGTAACCATCACCATGATTTATTTGTGTTGTTTCAGAATTAAATTCTCCTTCATTTGCACTCTATACCTGGAAATAGAACAGGGGTTGGCAAGCATTTTCTGTGAAGCACCTAAGAGTAAATACTTCAGACTTCTCTGTCACGACCACTCAACTCTGACACTACATAGTATAATCACTGACACTACATAAACAAATGAATGGCTGTGTTCCAGTAAAACTTTACTTACAAAAATAGGTGTTGAGGTTGATTTGGCCTACAGGCCTTAGTTGCCAATCCTTGGTGCAGAACTTTAAACTGAATATGAAATTTTCTAAGTAGAAATACACTCAAAGCATAATAAATGAATACCCATTAATCACCACTGAGCTTCAGAAAGGAAAGACTACTAGTAAAATGGAAGCCTCTTCTGCGACTTGTCCTAAAATACTTCTCTCTCATCCACCACATCGTAACCACCATTCTCACGATACATTGTGTTGTCTTAGATGGTATCGTACCCTGTAATATTTTACACCTTGCTTTTTTTCCCCACTGAATATTATATTTGTGGATTAGTATGGATTTTTAACTTTAGTTTATTCGTTATTTTGCTATATAGTATTTCATTGTGTATATGTCATAAATTACTTATTGATGTTCTTGACTGAAATTTTTGTTGTTTTTGTTTTACTGTTGTAAATGGTACTGCTATCAAACATTCTTGTACGTGTCTCCTAGTGTACTTGTGCAAGAAGTTCTTAAAGAAATATACCTAGGAGTGATATGTTTTAGTAACTTTACCAAAGAGTGTTAGATTTTAAAGTGTTACAGCACTTTTTATTACACCTTTTAACATTGTTTGTATGTCATGTTAAGCTCAGCAAGTATTTCAGTGTGTACTAGGTGATAGGCACTTGGGGATACAAAGATGAATTAGACATGATTCATACCATCAGTGAGCCAGAAATAAGAAGATTATAATTCTCTTGAGCAGCTCCTATACGTCTTAAGGAATATGAGGTGGTGAATCCTTTCCCTTGCTCTATTGGTTATGTTATAGTTGGCTCCCTGTGACACAAAAGCAGAAAATCAGGATGCTTCTTGCCCATTTTTACCAAACTTATAAAGCAGTAGTTTAAAAAATATTTAACATTTGAACAACTGCTACTAACTCCTACATGGAATCCTTAAACATAAAGCAGGTGAAAGGAAGCTATTGGGTTAAAACTTGTGAGGCTGTTTCCCCTTTGTGTGTTTTCCCCATTTCCCATACCGACATATGTCATCTTCTATTTCTTTCTTTTTGTCCTGAGGCATTATATTGGATACTAGGGCTCCTTGAAATACAATTTGGAAACAACTGTTCTAAGATATGATTTTCCAACTAGCAAATTTCTTATGGAATTCTAAGTTTTACATGGATGATCTCCATGCTAGACTTTTCCTAGTAATCTTTTAAAAATGTAAATCAGGGGGCGCCTGGGTGGCGCAGTCGGTTGAGCGTCCGACTTCAGCCAGGTCACGATCTCGCGGTCCGTGAGTTCGAGCCCCGCGTCAGGCTCTGGGCTGATGGCTCGGAGCCTGGAGCCTGTTTCCGATTCTGTGTCTCCCTCTCTCTCTGCCCCTCCCCCGTTCATGCTCTGTCTCTCTCTCTGTCCCCAAAATAAATAAAAAAACGTTGAAAAAAAAAAATAAAAAAAATAAAAATGTAAATCAGGGGCGCCTGGGTGGCTCAGTCGGTTGAGTGTGTGACGTCAGCTCAGGTCATGATCTCACGGCTCATGGGTTCAAGCCCCACGTTGGGCTCTGTGCTGACAGCTCGGAGCCTGGAGTCTGCTTTGGGTTCTGTGTCTCCCTCTCTTTCTGTCCCTAACCCACTTGCATTCTGCCTCTGTCTCTCTCAAAAATAAACATTAAAAAAAATTTTTTTAAATATAAATCAGATCATGATAATCTATTGCTCACACCCTCCAGTGACAATTGAATATTCTGGCTTGAGGGCTTATTTGGATTCTTGGGCTAGAGAATCAGTAAATGAGGGGTACTGAAGCAGAGAACACATAAAACTACTTATGAGTGTAGTGTATATGATGACAAGAGGTATAAGGAGAAAACCAGACAGAAGCCAGCTCTTTTATTTTTTTTTAAGTTTATTTATTTTGAGAGGGAGGGCACAAGTGGGGAAGCAACAGAGAGAGAGAATCCCAAGCAGGTTCTGCACTGACAGTGCAAAAACCCATACAGGTCTTGAACTCACAAACATGAGATCTTGACTTAGCTGAAGTCGGACACTTAACCAACTGAGCCACCCAGGTGCCCCAGAAACTAGCTCTTCTGAAATCAACTATATTAAGGTATAATTAATATACACTAAAATGCATCTATTTTAAATATACAGTTGGTTGGGTTTTGACAAATGTATACACCTATGTAATCACTGTCATAATCACAATCAGTGTATAGAATATTTCTGTCCCCTAAAATGTCTCTCTTGTTCCTTTGCAGTTATATTTAGTTTTTATCACTATGTAACAAATCAACACAAACTTAGAGACTTTGAATATCTCCATTTACTGTTGTCACAGTTCTGTAGGTTGAAAGTCCAAGTAGGCTCAGCTGGGTCCTCTGCTTAGGCTCTCACAAGGGCAAAACCTTGATTTTGATTTTTCCTGGGCTGGGTTCTTATCTGGAGACTGAGAGAATCCACTTCCAGGGTCATTTAGATGGCTGATAGAATCCTGTTCCTTGTGGTTATAGGACTTAAGGCCTTGTTTTGCTGCTGGCAGCAGGCTGAAAGTCACTCTCAGCTCCTAGAGGTTGCTCTCAGGTTTATGCCACATGACTCCCTTTATCTCCAAACCAACATGTACACTCCTTTTCATGTTTTTAATTTCTAACTTCCTCCTCTTTTGCTACTAATAGAAAATTCTCTGCTTTTAAAGGGCTCTTGAGATGCAGTTAGGCCTACCAGACAATTTCTCTTTTTTCATAGAACATAGTCACAGGAATAGTATCTCATCATTTGTAAATTCTCCCCACAACCAGATTATATAAGGGCAAGGATTGTTGGGATCATCTTCTAATTCTGCCTTCCTCAACAGTCCTAAATATATTTTGTTAAATTTATTCCTAAGTGTGTCAATGTTACTGTAACCATTATGTTTTCATTTCATCTTTTAATCATTTTATTAATATATAGAAATTTTTATATATTGACCTATAGCAGTTACTGTGTTACTCTGCATAACAGATTACCGTAAAGCTAAGTGGCTTAAAACAGCAAAAGCATTTATTTTTCTCTTGAATCTACACTTAGGATAGGGCTCAGTGGGGACAACTTGTTTCTGTAGCACTCCACCTCAGCTAGAGCAGGTCAAAGGCTAGCAGCTGAATTCTTTTGAGAGCGTACTTTCTCATATGATTTAGTGCTTGATACTCCCTATTGGCTGAGACCTGCTGGAGCTACCAGCTGGAGTTTCTCCATTTGGCTTCTTTGTGTCACCTGGGCTTTTTCACAGTGTCGTGGTTGGGCGAAAGACAGATTTTCTGAGGAGGGGAGGGAGGCTGGCCGGGCACAGGCAATATAGCCTTTTATGTAATAGTCTCAAAGGTCATACAGTCTCTTTTCTGCATTCCATTCATTGAAACAGTTACAAGGTTCTACCCAGAATCAAGATGGATTGATGGGATATATTCTGCTTCTTAGTGTAGTGTGGCAAAGTTATATAAGAATATGTGGCCCCAGAAATAGGGCTATGGCTGGTTTTTTTTGCAAATGCAGTCTGCTATATGACCTGTATCCTACAGTCTTCCTAAATTCACTTATTGGTTCTAGTAGCTTTTTTGTGGATTCCTTACCATTTTAAATGACCATCATCATGTCAAACTAAATAAACATACTTTATTTCTGTCATTTTAATCCATAAATCTTTTTATTTCTTGCCTTACTCCATTGGCTAGGATCCTTAGTACAATGGTGAATAGAAGTGGTAAGAGTGGACATCTTTGCCTTGTTCTGAGATCTTTTGGGGAAAGCAAAAAACCAACTTCTTAAGAATTATTTTGTTAGGGGTGCCTGGGTGGCTCAGTTGGTTGACTGACTGACTTCAGCTCACGTCATGATCTCATTGGTTGTGAGTTCAAGCCCCGCGTTGGGCTCTGTGCTGACAGCTCAGAGCCTGGAGCCTGCTTCGGATTCTCTCTCTCTCTCTCTCTCTCTTTCTGCCCCTCCCCCACTCATGCTCTGTCTCTGTCTCAGAAATAAATAAAAGTTAAAAAAAATTAAAGAATTATTTTGTTAAATGGGCGCTGGGGTGGTTCAGTCAGTTGGGTGTCTGGCTCTTGATTTCGGCTCAGGTCATAAACTCACAGTTTGTGGGATCGGGTCGTGTGTTGGGCTCTGCACAGATGGCACAGAGCCTGCTTGGGGTTCTCTCCCTCTCTCTCTCTCTCTCTCTCTCTCTGTCTCAAAAATAAACATGAAAAAAATTTTTAAAGCATTAGCTATAAAAAAGAATTATTTTGTTAGAATACACATAAAATTTACCATTTTAACCATTTCCTTTTTTTTTCTTAATTCCAGTATTGTTAACTTACAGTGTTATATTACTTTCAGGTGTGTAATACAGTGATTCAACAATTCTATACATTACTCAGTGCTCATCATGATATGCGTACTCTTAATCCTCTTCATCTCCCCTCTGGTAACCATAAGTTTCTTCTCTATATTTAAGAGTATATTTTTGTCTCTTTTTTTCTTTGTTCGTTTGTTTTGTTTCTTAAATTCCACATAGGAGTGAAATTATATAGTATTTGTCATTCCCTGACTTATTTCACTTCACATTATGCTCTAGATCCATCCATGTTGTTGCAAATGGCAGTGTTTCATTCTTTTTTATGGCCGAGTAATACTTTATTGTATGTATGTGTGTGTGTGTGTATATATATATATATATCCCATCTATCTATCAGTGGACACTTGGGTTGCTTCCGTAATTGAGCTATTGTAAATAATGCTGCAATAAACATAAGGGTGCATATATCTCTTTGAATTAGTGTTTTTGTATTCTTTGGGTAAACACCCAGTAATGGAATTACTGGATCATATGGGAATTCTATTTTTAATTTTTTGAGGAATCCCCATAGTGTTTTCCACAGAGGCTGTACCAGTTTGCATTCCCACTAACAGTAAATGAGGGTTCCTTTTCCTCCACATCCTCACCAACACTTGTTGTTTCTTGTGTTTTTGATATTAGTCATTCTGATAGGTGCGAATGATATCTCATTGTGGTTTTAATTTGTATTTTCCTGATGACTAATGATATTGAGCATCTTTTCATGTGTCTATTGGCCATCAGTATGTCTTCTTTATAAAAACATCTGTTCGTGTCTTTGCCCATTTTAAAATTGAATTATTTGGTGGGTTTTTTTGTGTTGTGTTTTTGTGTGTGTGTGTTTATATATTTTAAATACTGACCGACACTTTATCAGGTATGTCATTTGCAAATATCTTCTTCTATTCAATAGGTTCACTTTTAGTTTTGTTGATTGTTTCCTTTGCTGTGCAAAAGGTTTTTATTTTGATGTCCTCCCAATGGTTCATTTTTGCTTTTATCTCCCTTGCCTCAGGAGACTTACCTAGAAAAACATTGCTACTACTGCCAATGTCAGAGAAGTTACTGCCTGTGCTCCTCTAGGATTTTTATAATTTCAGATCTCACATTTAGGTCTTAATCCATTTTGAGTTTATTTTTGTGTATGGTGTAAGAAAGTGGTCCAGTTTCCTTTTTGTACATGTTGCTGTCCAGTCAGAAAAAGACAGCTACTGTATGATTTCACTCATATGTGGAATTCTTTCATTTAGGACATATTCCTCCGTCTCCTCTTTTTGTCTAACTCTCTGCATCTGTTTCTATGTGTTATGAAAGTTAGCTGTGTCTCTTGCTCTTGAAAGTAGTGGCCTTATGAACAAGAGGTCCTGGCGTGCCCTGCAGTGTAATCCGCTGCTCACCAGCACCTGGTGTTTCATGTGTGTGTTACATGTGGCTGAGTCGCTTTTACCTTCAGTCTAGTCATCTGCAGTGTCTCTCTCTGCCTGTCTCTCTCTGCAGGGTTTAATCCCTGTGTTGTTAGTGGGCTAGTCTGAAGCCACCTTGGGCTTGAGTTGAGTCAGACCAGGCATTTGTTAGAGATGCAGTAGCACCAAAGTGCAGGGCACTTTCCCTGTATTGTCCCCCAAGAAGCTTCTTTTGGGGTGGGGTCTGCAGTCAGACCACAGGTCTGCCCCCAGCCCACTGCTGGGGCCACAGTCTGACTGGTGTATGTGGTTATCTTCCACCCTTCCTGGGGTAGAAGTCATTTTGGAGTGGTGCTGGCCCTTGTTGGTGCTGCTTGCACACTTTCAGGCTTGTGGTACCACTTTGAAAGGGTTCTGGCCTACGGTATATTGGAAGGGGGCAGGGCATAGGAAAATATGGGAGTGAGGCAGGAGGTATTAGCAAGGTGTGTGGAAGTCTGCTGTGGGAGGGAACCTGCAGCTGCCCGAAACTCTTGCCAAGGCCAACTGGTTTGAGGGTGTGGATCTGCCGAAGTACAGATGGGTGGGAAGGGCAGTCTGTTAGTGAGCTAGGTGGAGAGTGTTGGCACTGAAATGGTTCTGCTGGTGTCAGTGTATCTAGGCTGCAGGAGGGAAATAGCACCCACCAGCAGCTCTTTTGTTCTTGGAGAAATCTCCCAATGACCTACCCCTCCAGCACACACTTGGAGATTAGTAAATAAATCCTCCCATATACCCCAGGCATTTTCCTAACTACTGCCTCTGTGCTGTATCTCAGGGCTGTTGTGCTATTTCTTAAAAGGTAGGGGGCCAAAATGAACAAATCAGGAGACTATAGATGCTGGAGAGGATGTGGAGAAACGGGAACCCTCTTGCACTGTTGGTGGGAATGCAAATTGGTGTAGCCACTCTGGAAAACAGTGTGGAGGTTCCTCAAAAAATTAGAAATAGACCTACCCTGTGACCTAGCAATAGCACTGCTAGGAATTTACCCAAGGGATACAGGAGCACTGATGCATAGGGGCACTTGTACCCCAATGTTTATAGATGCACTCTCAACAATAGCCAAATTATGGAAAGAGCCTATATGTCCATCAACTGATGAATGGATAAAGAAATTGTGGTTTATATACACAATGGAATACTACGTGGCAATGAGAAAGAATGAAATATGGCCCTTTGTAGCAATGTGGATGGAATTGGAGAGTGTGATGCTAAGTAAAATAAGCCATACAGAGAAAGACAGATACCTTATGTTTTCACTCTTATGTGGATCCTGAGAAACTTAACAGAAACCCATGGGGGAGGGGAAGGAAAAAAAAAAAAGAGGTTAGAGTGGGAGAGAGCCAAAGCATAAGAGACTCTTAAAAACTGAGAACAAACTGAGGGTTGATGAGGGGGTGGGAGGGAGGGTAGGGTGGGTGATAGACATTGAAGAGGGCATCTTTTGGGATGAGCACTGGGTGTTGTATGGAAACCAATTTGACAATAAATTTCATATATTAAAAAAATAAATAAAATAATAAATAAACGTTAAAAAATTTTTAAAAAAATTTTTAAAAAGTAGCCCTTTTTTTTCTTCAACTAAATATTAGGTTAGATATTTGACTATGAGTTTTTTTTAATGTTTATTTATTTTTGAGAGATTGAGAGAGAGAGAGAGAGAGAGAGAACGTGAGCAGGAGAGGAGCAGAGAGACAGAGACACAGAATCTGAAGCAGGTTCCAGGCTCTGTGCTACTAGCACAGAGCCTGATGTGGGACTCGAACCCACCAGTTGTGAGATCATGACCTGAGCCAAAGTTGGACACCCAACTGAGCCATCCAGGCACCCCTGGATGTTAGCTTTTTAATGCAGTTTTCTATGAAGTATATTTTCAAGTTTAATTATTATATTTGTTTTTTTATATAATAGAAATATTGAATTGTTTTTACTCACTGGAATTATACCTAATTATATTAGGTATCCAGTAATCTTCCTTGATTCTGTGATATATTTATTGTTGGTTAAAAATTTGACGTAGTAGACATTGATGGCATTAGCTTTGGGGTTAAGAAAGGAAGTGATATTTGAACTAACAGAATCTTCAACATTCTTAGCCATTTATGGCTTTAGCAAGTTTTCTTTGTTTATAAATCATTTATCAAGACTTCTCCCTCTCTTTCTCCTTTTAAGACCTTTTTGAAAAGGCAAACAATAGTCATCTATTGCTGGTAAATTTTGGTGGCTGTTGGTTATGATTCTCATACTGATGTAATGATGTCACAAAATATAATAGAGATTATATTCTATCACTGAGGTGCTTAGTCGTGGCTTAAAATAGTCCCTAGCAATGGACAGGTGTTTTTCTGAATATAGTGCCCTATTCCTGTGATGAAGGTCAGGTCTCACTTGTGTGCATTTGGTGATGTTTATCTGGTATGACCAATGTGTAGGTTTTAAATTTCATTCAGTAAAGCCTTTAAACATAATAATTGTATTTCTCTTTTTTTTAATTTTTAATTTTTTCGTTAAAAATTTTAACATTTTATTTATTTTTGAGAGGGACCGAGCATGAATGGGGGAGGGGCAGAGAGAGAGGGAGACAAAGAATCTGAAGCAGGCTCCAGGCTCTGAGCTATCAGCACAGATCCTGACACAGGGCTTGAACCGTGAGATCATGACCTGAGCCAAAGTTGGATGCTTAACTGACTGAGCCACTCAGTCAACCCAAGAATTGTATTTATCACAAATAACATGCTATGGGGGTGCCTGGGTGGCTCAGTTGATTAAGTGTCTGACTCTTGATTTCAGCTCAGGTCATGGTCTCCGCTAAGGTCATGGTCTCCGCTAAGGTCATGGTCTCATGGTTCATGGGATCAAGCCCCACGTCGGGCTACACCCTGACAGCATGCAGCCTGGTTGGGATTCTCTCTCTTCCTCTCTCTTTACCCCTTCCCCATGTGTGCTTTCTCCCTCTCTCTCAAAAATAAACTTTAATTAAAAAAAAAAAACTGGGGTGTCTGGGTGGCTCAGTCAGTTAAGCCATCTGACTCTTGATTTTGGCTCAGGTCATGATCTCACAACCCTAAGAACAACCCTAAGAACAGGCATTGGGCTCCACATTGGGTGTGAAGCCTGCTTGAGATTCTCTCTCTTTCCTACTACTACTCATGCTCTCAGTCTCTCTCAGGAAGAAAAAAATCTGTAGAAAAGGTAGTAATGTATATAGAACTGTATATGTACACGTGTGTATAATAAAAACCATGTTTGTCACGTAAGGTGAATCCTTGAATGAGGCCTTAATGTTAGTAGTACTCAACAAGTTTTAAAGGGAAGACTAACTGGTCTTGGTTTTTCTTTTGTTATTTTTATCAATTTGTGGCATATCTTTTAACATTGCTATTATAAAACCATTAAGGCTGGATCTCTGAAGTGAAGATGATTAGTCAGAAGCATCCTGACGTAGGCCTTATGCTCATGGAGTAGTTCATGGCCTTTAATGCTGCCAAAAAACAGTAGCATGTTTATGGGGCTTTCTGAAATTCTACTTCAGCACTATCATTTTGGAAATTAGACTAAAATCTTGTTTAGGAAATTAAGATTTATAGTTAGAGATAAAATATTATTTGGCAAGACAAACTCCCATTCAGGACTCCCCACTGAGATATCTGTGCCACAGTGATTCTCATCCTACTTGTAATCTGGGCCCTGGTTCATCTTCACGTATTATCTTTTTGTGATAGACGCATCAAGGCATAACTACAAATAAGATAGCACATCTAACAGATGACTCTCTGGAAAGGAGTAACTCTGAATAAATCTTCAGGTCTGCCTAAAGACATTTTCTAGGAAGCAGAATTATAAATAATAGTTTTAAATCAAATGACGCATCTCTCACTATTACAGACTATTGAGTTTATCTATCAAAAAGTCTTTTTATGGGGCGCCTGGGTGGCTCAGTTGGTTGAGCGGCCGACTTCGGCTCAGGTCACGATCTCGCGGTCCGTGAGTTCGAGCCCCACGTCGGGCTCTGTGCTGACAGCTCAGAGCCTGGAGCCTGTTTCAGATTCTGTGTCTCCCTCTCTCTGACCCTCCCCTGTTCATGTTCTGTCTCTCCCTGTCTCAAAAATAAATAAAAAATAAAACGTTAAAAAAAAAAGTCTTTTTATTTGTTCAAAAAGTAATTTTGGGGGTGCCTGGATGGCTCAGTTGGTTAAGTGTCTGACTTTGGCTCAGGTCATGATCTCACAGTCTGTGAGTTCGAGCTCTGTGTTGGGCTCTGTGCTGACAGCTTAGGGTCTGGAGCCTGCTTTGGATTCTGTGTCTCCCTCTCTCTCTGTCCCTCCCCGACTTGTGCTCTGTCTCTCTCTCAAAAATAAACAAACATTTTTTAAAAAGAAGTAATTTTGGGGGGCGCCTGAGTAGCTAAGTCATTTAAGTGTCCAACTCTTGATTTTGGCTCAGGTCACAATCTCACAGTTGGTGAAATCAAGTTCTAATTGGGCTCTGCACTGACAGTGTGAAGCCTGCTTGGGATTCTCTGTCTCTCTCTCTGCCCGTACCCCAGTCTCACTCTCTTTCTCTCTCTCTCTCTCTCAAAATAAATAAATAAGCTTTGTTTAAAAAGTAATTTTTGGAGCATCTGCTCTTGTACACTTACTATTCTGAAGATAAAACTGGAAAGCCTCAAGATAATTTAAAAGATGTATGTTCTCTGCTAACTTTATCTTTTAAAACTCAGATATAATTCATGTAACATAAAATTTACCATTTTAAAGTATACAATTCAGTGTTTTTTATTATATTCACAAGGTTTTATAACTATGACCACAATCTAATTCCAGAAAGTTTTCATTACCCACAAAAGAACCCCTGTACCCTATTAGTAGTCACTCCCTGTTTTCCTACCACCTCCTGGCAACTACTAAATCTACTTTCTGTATCTATGGATTTTCCTCTTTTAGACATTTCATATAAACAGGATCTTGTAGTATGTAGTAGCCATTTGTGTGTGGCTTCTTTCACTTAGCATAATGTTTCCAAAATTCATCCATGTTATAGTGTGTATCAATACTTAATCTTTTTTTATGGCTGAATAATACTCCACTGTATGGACATGCCACATTTTGTTTATCCATTCATCAGTTGATGGACATTTGAGTTGTTTCTGCTTTTTGCTTATGTGCCTGTCCTTTTTCCTCATTTCATATCTCCCCCCATCACTCTGCACTTCAGTCATTGACTGTCTTTCAGTTCCTCACCAGTACCAAGCTCTCTGCTCCAGGGTATTTGCACTTGTTCATCCCTTGGCCTAAACCATCCTTTTCATCATTATACCCACTTACTGTAACTTTTTTTTTTTTTAATTTTTTTTTAACGTTTATTTTTGAGACAGAGAGAGACAGAGCATGAATGGGGGAGGGTCAGAGAGAGAGGGAGACACAGAATCTGAAACAGGCTCCAGGCTCTGAGCAGTCAGCACAGAGCCTGACGCGGGGCTCGAACTCACATACCGCGAGATCGTGACCTGAGCTGAAGTCGGACGCTTAACCGACTGAGCCACCCAGGTGCCCCTGTAACTCTTCTTTTTAAGGTTTTTATTTATTTATTTTGAGTGAGAGAAACAGTGTGAGTGGAGGGAGGGACAGAGAGGGCAAAGAGAGAACCCCAGCAGGCTCCGCTCTGTCAGCACAGAACCCGATGTGGGGCTTGAACTCACAAACTGTTGAGATCATGACCTGAGCTGAAACCAGGAGTCGGAAGCTAACCAGCTGAGCCACCCAGACTCCTCATTACTTTCTTAACTGTTAATCATGGTTCACATTCTAGTTCAAACCTATCTCTTTAGGGATGCCTTTCCCAAACCATACCAGCTTCTCCTGTTACAGTTCTCACAGCATCAGCCTTCCTTCCCTTATAATATTTCTTTTAATTTGTAATTATATTCTTGAGTGTACTCTTTACCTTCTTTTCCCAACCCTACTATACTTTAAATTTCATGAGAGCAAAGTTGGGTCTACTTTTTACTTGTATCCCTGGAGCCTCATATGGTACCCAGCATATATAGTCGTTGAATGTATTAATGTATAAATCTATTTATGGTGCTAAGTACTAGGGACACAAAAATGAAAAACAGGCTCCACACATGGAACGACAATGCAGAGTTAAGCAGGCAAGTAAACAATTATTTTACAATAAGAAATGCTCTAATGGCAGTGTGTACAAATGTAATGAGACTGGAGGAAACAGGAGGAAAGTCAGGAAAGGCTTCACAGAAATAGCTTTTGAACTAAGACTTGTTGTGCCTCACTCAGTAGATTATAAGGTCTTGAAAGGAGGAACTGTGTATGGTTTACTACTGTGTTTTATTTCATAGAAGAGTGCTCAGTAAATATTTATAGAATCGAATCAAGTTCAGTTTTCCTGGCAGACAGGCAAAGTGAGAACATTTCAAATATAGAGATAACAATAATTCTGTACTTCAGAGATAAGTAGTTCAGTATCTTTACAGTATAATGTGTGGCAGGGGTGTGGCAAGAGATAGGGTTGGATTATAGGAAGAGCATATGACTGGATATTACAGATATTGTTTACATTATCATGGTTGTGGATTTCTGTTTTATTCAGTGGATTGAAATTTGTTGCTGTTATTAATATTAATTATGCTCAAATTGCTCCATACTCAACCAGTAGGGGGTCCCTTTGAACTAGCTCATGTCCTTCACATATGTCCTCATCATTCTCTAGACGTTTCCTTTCTGTGAAAGATGTTCCAGGCTTATCATTTACTTTCCTTGCCCCAACTCTGGAATCAACTGTTTCCTCAAACACTCCTATTTCATTTTAGTGGAAGATAATATTTAGACACTAAGTTCTGGGCACTTGGTGTGCCTGTTGCTTCTAGCCCCTTTCAGTGTGTGTGTATACACACACACACACACACACACACAGAGCTATATTTATTTATATATCAGTGTGTGTGTGTGTGTGTGTGTGTATTATGTTTGTGTAAACAGAAATTCACATTGAAATGTCCAATTCCAATCCAGTACCTTAAGATTCTTTCTAGCTTCCCCCTTTTCTATATTTGTATATAAATGTCTTTTTGACAGTGAGAAACTTCGCTCCAGTAATCCTCATGTATTTACTTATGCTCAGTGTCTTTGTGTATTACTCATCTCCTAACCACTCACTCTGGTCACCGACGCAGCCTTTGATTTCCCCCTCCCAAACTTGCTACTCTCAAAGCTACCCAATCTCAGTAGCATCAACTATATCATTGCAGTTGCTCATGCCAGAAGCATCAGTGCCATTCTTATTGCCCCTCCAAACCTCACATCCATCCCAACGGTAAATTCCTTCAGCTCTGCCTTTAAAATAGAACCAATTTACCCCACCTCCACTGCTACTATTCTAAATCAAGCCACCATTATTATTATCTCTTGCATGTATTTTAGCAAGACTCTTCTAATTGACTCTGCTTCCTTCCGCTTTTCCCTTTAATGTCTGTTCTCCACTCACTAGCCAAAGTGAGCTTTCTATAACCAAAATCATGGGGTGTCTGTGTGGCTCAGTCCGTTAAGTGTCCAACTTTAGCTCAGGTCATGATCTCACTGTTTGTGAGTCTGAGCCCCACACCAGGCTCTCTGCTGTCAGTGCAGAGCCCGCTTCAGATCTTCTGTTCCCCTCTCTTTGTCCCTCCCCCATTTGCACTCTGTCTCTCTCTCTCTTTCTGTCTCTTTCAAAAATAAATACATTTTAAATAAATAAGCAAACTGAAATCAGATTATGTCATCAGATTATGTCATTCCTTTGCTCAAAACCTACTAGTAATTTCTCTTCTCATTCAGTTTAAAAGTCAAAATTCTTACCAAGGTCCTATGTAATCTACCACTCTTTCCCTCACTGTACTTCAGCTGTGTTGGCCTTCTTTTATTCCACAGCAATCATACTCTTACCTCAGGGCCTTTGCCCTTGCCTATTTCCTCAGCAAGCTATTTTCTCAGATATCCACATAACTTATTACTCCTTTACTTCATTCAGTTCTTTGTTCAAATGTGGCTACCCAATTAGCATCCTTTTCCTCATTCTCTGTTTCTTTATTTATATATGTATTGTATTTATTATGACCAGACATAATATTTAAGAACGGAGATTTTGGTCTGATTTTTCTTCCATGCAGTGTCCCTGCTACCTAGAATAATGCCTGGCAGATAGTAGGCTCTTGATAAATGTTTGTTGAACAACTTTTTGTACATTCATGTTTAATACATTCATTTGGGTAAAATTTTGGTGATATATTAGTAATATCTGGTTTTTTACAGCTATAAATTAGATGTTTAACTTATTTTATAAGGAGAATTAGTGTCAACTTAGCTATCACGTGGCCTTTAAGAGAGAGAGTTCACTTTCAGAATGTACATAAATGTTTCAGAAAGCAGAATTAGAGATTAGAGATATTTTGAAAAAGAACTCATTAATGAATTGATAAGAGTGCATCACCACCTATACATTTCTGAGATCCAGAGTTTACCTTGCTGCCTTAGTTTCTGATGCTTAGGAGACCCTCTCAAGACTATTTCTCAAAGAATGTCCTTCTTCCCTAACTGTAACCTTCCTTTCTGCTCCAAGACTGTTAGGTATCTCATGTTTTCTGGCATATCTTATTTTTCTTAATATCCAGTATTACATTTTATTTTCTATTGTAGTACAGTAACTTCATAAGTTCCTTTTATTCTTTCCACTTCTAGTAACAAAATTTTTGAAAGTTGTAGTATATTAGAAGTAGTGGAGTAGTTCTGTTTGCTTCAGTGTGGCCAGGGGCTCTAGAAAATGTGAACTGTTCACCTTAAGAAAAAGCAGATAATTCTATCAAGAAAGCCCTCCTCCAGGACTAGGTTTTCATTGCCTTATATTTCTTAGCCTATAAGATCCTGTTTCTTCATCTACGGAAATATCTCTAACAATATCCTTTCAAGAGTTGTAAAATCATGTAAATGGTTCATACATAGTAAGTGTTCTTTAAGTATTCATTTCTCTTTCCATCTTCCCTGATTTTCCACTAATCAATATAACTTAATGTTTTATCTGTATTAATAAGTTCTTATATATCTTAACTAAATTTTCTTACCATAATAAAGTTGATATATATAAGTAAACACAAAAGCATAGGGAATTGTTCTCACTCTAAAAATACTGAAGACTAATATTAGATTAGTATTTTCCCTAACAGACCTTATATATCTTTCTGGTATAAAAATAGAGAAGAGAGAGTTAACTTCACCTGAGTGACCAAGCATGACCAATCTAAATGAAAGTACAAAGGGAGTTTCCAAGCATTAAACTCATGGGTGCTCTTCCTTTGTAACTTTATCTTCAATGCAGGCAATGTGCAGACAAACCATGAAGATGTAGGGATTTTTTTGGTTCTTACCAAAAATAAAAATGCTCTAAATAAAAATGTCTGTTGAGAGTGCCAACAGCATGTGAATTCAGAAAGTTATCTTTTAAGTGAAAGAAAGTATGTTTTTTATGGTATTCTTGTCAACAAGAATGTACCCTAAGCTTTATGGGTTAAAAACTTTATCTAGTATACTGAACTTCAGACTCATTTCCTAGCAAGCACAATTGATTTTAGTTAGATATTAAGAATGTGTAAATAAACTCTGAAAAGGTACACTTCAAACAGTGGGAAAATAACAGATCATAAAGGTAATGAAGTTGAAGTTCTCTAGAAAAAGAAAACTTTTGATCCCTACATCATACTGGGCCAAATTATAGGTTCATTAAAGATAAATGTAACAGACAAAAACATGGGTCAATATTTATCTGATCTGAGTGTGAGGAGGAGATTTTTAAGTATTCCAGCAAAGGTAGACACTACATGGTGTGATTTGACCCTTCCAGATGTTTTCAACATGTAATACAATAATAATAACAACAGTAACTAACATTTATTGAGCCAAGTACCAAACCTTGTAGTAAGCGCTTTACTACAGTCAAAGTGCTAAGATTGAGAAACACTGCCCTAGAACTATATGATCTATAACCCTAGTCTGCTTTCCAGGTTATGCAGACGACAATGTCACCTGATGTTTTGCCGTGGTGTAATGAGTATTGCAAGCTTCCCAGTCTGCAGCATCTGTTTCCTCACTGCTTGCTGCTCTGCTGCTTAGCAGATGCCATCTGTATTATTAATGTTCTGTTACAGCAACATCCTAATGCAAGATACTAATTCTATAGTAATTAGGACAAAGGTTAAACCACTAAAATAGACCCAAAATGTAATAGCTCAGATAAGATAGATGTTAATTATTTCTCATGCAATAGTTCAGGATAGATTGGTAGGTTCTACCTCATGAAATTATTTAAGGACCCGTGTAACAAGGTAACTCAACTAATTTCTGTCATCACCAGCTTGGCCAAGCCTGGGGCATTGACTCATTTGAGTTATATCCAGTGGATAGAGGAAAGAGAACATGAGGAAGACATACCATTTTCTTAAAATCTAGTTGTGAAAGTGGCATATATTACTTCTGTTCACATTGTGTTAGAAAGAACTTATCCACATGAGGGGCACGTGGGTGGCTCAGTCGTTTGAGCACCCAACTCTTGGTTTCAGCTTGGGTCATGATCTCAGGGTTTGTGAGTTTGAGCCCCACATCAGGCTCTGCTGACAGCATGGAGCCTGCTTGGGATTCTCTCTCTCCCTCTCTCTGCCTCTCCTCTACTGTTGCTCTCTTTCTCTCTCAAAATAAATAAATAAAACTTGAAGGAAGGAAGGAAGGAAGGAAGGAAGGAAGGAAGGAAGGAAGGAAGGACGGACTTAGCCACATGACCAGACCATACAGCAGAGGAAGCTAGGACGTGCAGTCCCACCATGTGCCTAGGAAGACAACAGTTTCCACCATAACCCCTATCTGTGCTGCCTCTAAATATCTGATAAGGCAGATGACTGTGAGAGTTAAAATGTTTTTATAAATCAATAAGAAAAATAGAAATGTCCTAAATGAAACCAGGAAAAGCTAAAATTTAGCTTAAAGAAGAGAAATATGCCCTTGCATATATGGTCAATATTTTCAATATTTGACAAGAGAGCCAAAAACTCCTATAAGAAGACACAGGAGAAGAACTCCTTCACATTGGTCTTGGCACTGATTTTTTTACATATGACACCAAAAGCACAAGCAACAAAAGCAATGACAAATAAGTAGTACTACATCAAACTGAACTTCTGCACAGCAAAAGAAACACACAAAATGAGACAGCAATCTATAGAATGAATGACAGAAAATATTTTCAAATCATGTATCTGATAAGGGATTAATATCCAAAATATGTATAGAACTCCTACAATTCAATAACAAGAAAATAACCCAATTTAAAAATGTACAGATGAACTAAATAGACTTTTTTTTTCCAAAGAAGACATACAAATAGCCAACAGATACATGACAAGGTGCTGACATCACTAATCATGGAAATGCAAATCAAAATCACAGTAAGATATCACCTCATACCAATTAGAATGGCTATCATGAAAAAGACAAGAGATAAGTGTTGGTGAGGATATGGAGAAAGGGAGCGCTTGTGAACTATTGGTAGGAATGTAACTTGGTACAGCCACTATGGAAAAACCGTATGGAGGCTCCCCCCAAAATTAAAAATAGAGACATGTTTGATCCAGAAATACCATTTCTGAGTATATTATCCAAAGGAAATGAAAACAGAGTCTCAAAGAGCTATCTGCACTCCCATGTTCACTGCAGCATTATTCCCAGTAGCCAAGATATGGAAACAACCTAAGTGTATGTATATATATATGTGTGTGTGTGTGTGTGTGTGTGTGTGTGTGTGTGTGTGTGTGTGTGTGTGTATACACATATATACACACACACATATATATATATACCACATCTTCTTTATATACGTACAATAAAATGTTCAGCCATGAAAAAGAAGGAAATCCTACCATTTGCAACAACCTGGATGAACCTTGAGAGCATTATGCTAAGGGAAATAAGCCACACAAAGACAAATACTGTATGATATCACTTATATGTGGAGTCTAAAAAAGCCAAACTCATAGAAACAGTATAGTGGTGGTTACCATGGGCTGGGGAAATGGGAGAAAAGGGAGGTACTAGTCAAAAGGTAAAAACTTCCAGTTATAAGATAAGTTCTGGGGATCTAACATACAGCGTGGTGATGATAGCTCATAGTACTATATTATAGACTTGAAAGTTGCTAAGAGAATAGATCTTAAATGTTCTCACCACAAAAAAAGGAGATGGTTGGGCACCTAGATGGCTCAGTTGGTTAAGTTGGATGTGATCTCGTCACATATTTTGCAATATATAAATATATCAAACCAACAAATTGTACCTTAAACTTACACAGTGTTATATGTCAGTTATTTTTCGATAAGGCTGGAAAAAAGAGAAATATAAAAGACTAGTGACGATTCATCTATAGTCATTTGAGTTTTGACAAAGATATCAAGACCATTCTGTGAAAAAGAATAGTCTTTCAACAAATGGTGCTGAGACAACAATATCCACATACAAAAGAGTATAAAAATTAATTCAAAGTGAATTAAAGGCTTAAATGTAAGAGCTAAAAGTACAAAACTCTTAGAATTTTCCTTCTTTAGCTTTAGCATTTATATCCTAGGAATTTATTGTAAGTAGACATCTATGAAAATATTTGAGTACAGAGATGAGTACAGAGATAAAAAAAATTAAAAGCAACTAAAATATTTAAAAATAAAACATTCAGGGGCACCTGGGTGGCTCAGTTGGTTAAGTGTCTGACTCTTGATCTCATCTCAGGTCATGATTTCATGGGTTTGTGAGTTCAAGCCCCACATTGGCTATACATTGTCAATGCAGAGCCTGCTTGGGATTCTCTCTGTCCCTTCCCCGTTTGCTCTCTTTCTCAGAATAAATAAATAAAATTAAAAAATAAAAACAGGGGCACCTGGGTGGTTCAGTCGGTTAAGCATCTGACTTCAGCTCAGGTCATGATCTTGTGGTCAGTGGGTTCGAGACCCATGTCGGGATCTGTGCTGATAGCTCAGAGCCTGGAGCCTGCTTCGGATTCTGTGTCTCCCTCTCTCTCTCCCTCTCTCTCTCTCTCTCTCTCAAAAATAAACATTTAAAAAAATTAAATATAAAATAAAACATTCAATAATTTGAAATAATTTAAATATTTGATAATAAATAGTAATTTGTGATATATCTAAATGATGTCATGTACTATAATTCATTTAAAACAAAATTTTTTTAACCTTTACTTATTTTTGGAGAGAGACAGAGCGTGAGCAGGGGAGGGACAGAGAGAGAGAGGGAGACACAGAATCTGAAGCAGGCTCCAGGCTCTGAGCTGTCAGCACAGAGCCCGATGTGGGGCTTGAACTCACAAACCTTGAGATCATGACCTGAGCTGAAGTTGGGCACTTAATCAACTGAGCCATCCAGGCACTACTATAATTCATCTTAACTTACATTGTAGAAGATGATTTAATGACATGAAAAATGTTAACACTGTATTAACTGGTTAAATGGATCATAAATAAAATGTATTTGTTCTTGTGTAACCTACTAATAGCTTTACCTTGGTATTCCTATTATGCACTTAAAAATTAAAGCCCAACCTAAATTCTTATAGCTCATCTGTTTTAACTTAATGGCTTAAGATTAAACATCATTTTGTAAGTGAAATTTTTCTATTAACTTTATAAATATATACTCTTTTAAAAATAAATTCAGTGAAATCCGAGTAATAGAGATGTTGTGACAGATATTTTAATGATTGATTTATTTTAAAAACATAATGAATAATGTAGCAGGAACTTTATAAACTTTTAACTACAAGTTTATCTATCTATATCTATATCTGTATCTATATCTATATATCTATGTCTATTTAATGTTTATTTATTTTTGAGAGAGAGGGAGACACAGAATCCAAAGCAGGCTCCAGGCTCTGAGCTGTCAGCACAGAGCCCAATGCGGGGCTTGAACTCACAAGCTGTGAGATCATGACCTGAGCCAAAGTTGGACGCTTAACCAACTGAGCCACCCAGGTGCCCCTACAACTTTATATTTTTTAGCCATGAGTTTTTTTTTTAATAATGTTTGTTTATTTTCAAGAGAGAGAAAGGAGAGAGTGCGTGAGCATGGGTGGGGGAAGGGCAGAGAGAGAGGGAAAAAGAGAATCCTAAGAGTCAGATGCTCAACTGACTGAGCCATCCAGGCGCCCCTTGCCGTGAGTTTTTAATAGGTTTGTAGTATTATCTGGATTTCTAACAGGAGTGTTCAAAGTTATACCAAAAGCTGGCAGTAATTTCAAATCATTTTTCAGATCATAAGCATAGTTGCTTTGTAATTGTTTATGAATGTAAATGTGAGTATAGTGTTCTATGGCATAGTTGTAGTAGAGCCCTTTTTCTTTAACTTTAAGAAAGATAAATGTTCTGTTTGATTACCAGATTACCAAAAGAAGATTTTCACAGTACCAAGAAACCCAAATACAAAATTAAAATTAAAATTAAAATCTATTATGCAGCAGTAAATTACTCTTAATGTATTTTAGCATAATTTTCTAATCTTTTCTATGCATGTATTATATATACATGCATCAGACTTAGTATTATTTTGTTCACGTTAGTGCTTTTTTTTCTCACGTAAAATACATTGTGAACTATTCCTGTCTTTATTACTTGAAGATGTGATTTTCATGACCACATAATATTTAATTAAAATGCCATAAATTTTCTTGTCCCCTTTGGTCTGCTTTTATAAATCTGTAGTAAAGATTCTTTTATACAAATATTTGTACACCTCTTTTTTTTCCCTAAAGTTTATTTATTTTGAGAGAGATAGCACACTCAAGCAGGGGAGGGGTAGAGAGAAAGGGAGAGAGTGTCAGCACAGAGCCTGATGTAGGGCTCAAACTCACTAACCTTGAGATCATGACCTGAACCGAAACCAAGAGAAAACCTCTTTGATAACTTCCTTAAGATACCTTCTTACAGCTTCATTCCCTGGTCAAAACCAAAGATGTATTAATACTTCCCGTATACACTGATTACCTTCCAGAAAGATATCATTTTATGCTTCTGAAAGTAGTGTATGAAAGTACCTATTTTCTTGTACCCTTATCAAAACTATATTTTTTAATGTTTTTTAGTTTTATTTATTTTGAGAGAGACCATGTGTGAGTGGGGGACGGGCAGAGGGAGAGAGAGAATCCCATGTAGGCTCCATGCTCAGCAGCTCACATCTGAAAAAACAGATAATAGAGCAGGTAAGACATTCAGTAGGGCTTGATCCCATGAACCGTGAGATCATGACCTGAGCCAAAATCAAGAGTTGGATGCTGAGTGCCCAGGTGGCTAAGTTGGTTAAGCATCCGAGTTTGGCTCAGGTCGTGATCTCATGGTTTGTGGGTTTGGGCCCCACATCAGGCTCTTTGCTGACAGGTCAGAGCCTGGGGCCTGCTTCAGATTCTGTGTGTGTGTGTGTGTGTGTGTGTGTGTCTCTCTCTGCTCCTCCCGCCGCTCACACTCTGTCTGTCTCTGTCTCAAAGATAAACATTAAAAAAAAATTTTTTTTTAAAGTTGGATACTCAACCAGCTGAGCCACCAGGGCACCCCAAAATTGTATTTTATAACTAACTAAATATACCTGTATGAGCAACAATTTGGATAATTATATAATATTCGTAATTAAATATTTTAATTTTTTGCTTGCTAATAAATTGAACATTTTCATTTGTGTTATTTAAACCACTTTTCTTGCCAGTTACAAATTGACGAAAAGGGACGCCTGGTTGGCTCAGTTGATTAAGCATCTGACTCTTGATTTCAGCTCAGATCATGATCTCACAGTTGGTGAGATTGACCCTGGTGTGGAGCCTACATAGGATTCTCTCTCTCCTCTCTTTCTGCCCCCCCTCACTCTTGCTGTCTCTTTCTCTCAAAATAAATAAGCATTTAAAAAAATAAAAAACAATTTGGGGTGGCTGGGTGGCTCAGTTGGTTAAGTATCCAGCTCTTGATTTCAGCTTGGGTCGAGATCTCACAGTCATGGGATCAAGCCCCACATAGGGCTCTGCACTGAGCATGAGCCTGCTTTGGATTCCTTCTTCTTGTCTCTCTGCCTCTCTCCCCCAATAGCATGCTTGCACTCTCTCTCTCTCTCTCCCTCAAAATAAATATACAAACATTAAAAAAAAAGAAAAAAACAAATTGAAGCAAAGGGTGGATGATTAAAAGACCAAGACAATCACTGCTGAAGATAGTAATGACACATTAACAGAGTTGCAGCCTATATTTTGTACCAAGCAAACTGATATCCAATGTAATTTATTATGTTCTATATCCTATGAGATGCTATTTTAGACATTGGAGATACAGTACTGTTAGCAGACATTTTTATTTCAGACCATTCATTTATAATTTAACAGATATTTTCTAGGTGCTTTCTGTGTACCATTTACTGGAGGCACAATAGAGAACAAGATCCACATGGCCTCTGTTCTCTTGAAGGAGAATAAAAATATAAAAGTAACTTCATTCATTATTTATTACTTGCCACACATCGTGCTAATATTATTCCATATATTATTTCCTTTAATATTAAAATGATATTTGGAAACTGCATTTTGGAGACATACATGTGTGTGGTCAGTTTTGTTCGTATCACCTGAAATACTAACATGCTTTATAAAAGGCCTTTTAGTATCAAAAATGTGGTGCATTTGTGAGCAGCGTAGAATGAACACACACATGCGACAAAGTCTCATTTCACTTAAATATTGTTGTGAGACCTTCAGTCCCTAAAATGTTTGTAGTGACAAGTTTAAAAGGGTAAGGATGATAAATAATCTGATTCCCACTTAGGGCTAAAATGTATTTGTCCTCCCTCTTTAAATTAGAGCCAGGAATCATCTGTGTTAGGCTATAAATGCCTTTTCAGCGTGTCTTTGTGCTTTCTACATAGAGAGTATAGCACTGGTGCACAAAACACAGGGGGCTCTTGCCATTGGAGACTGTCTAATCCACAGATACGAAGAAGCTCCCTGGAACTTTACTGCTTGTTTACAGAAAGTCACCCACCATTGTTATAGATGCCTAGAAGGCGAGGAGTTTTCTCTAAGAGATCAAAATCTAACAGAAGCTGGAATGTTTGCACCAAATAGGCAGCTTTTAAAATCTGAGTAAACCTCCACAACTCTTTAAAGAAAACTAAGTTATAATTGTAGGTAACATTAAACTTTGGAATAAGAAAGTAGAAAGTTAATATTTTCTTTTATAATTTTGAATCCATTACTCAGGTATTTGAGGCACAATGTGTTACAACTACAGTCTTACTAAAATGCGGGGGGGATATGTTTAGTTGTAACTTTTTTAGAAGACGAATTATTGTCACTGCTGCTGAGAAATGGATCCTGTCTTTCTTGATCTTCCTTGCTTTCTTCCTGAATGTCCTCAGTTAATGTTTTTTTTCTGTGATTCAAATAGTGCTGAGCACAGCAGAGGTTGTTGCTGGAATTGAATTAAGAATGGACATGTGAGTGTTTATAATAAGAAAGCCAAATTCTTTTTTCATAGACTCTGTACTTGAAAGCTTTGATGTCCTGAATAACTACATACCCCCAAAAGTACAATTTGGCTACTATATTAAAATTTGAAAATATCCTGCTTTACATGTTTAGTTCAAAGGCCACTTTCATTACATACATATAAAGACCAAACTTCTGTGACTCTTATCCTTATTATATTTTTAGAAAGTATTTATAATCTTGGGGCACCTGGGTGGCTCAGTTGGGTAAATGTCCAACTTCAGCTCAGGTTGTGATCTCATGGTTCATGAATTCAAGCCCCGCATCGGGCTCTGTGCTGACAGCTTGGAGCCTGGAGCTTCTCTCTGTGTCTTCCTCTCTCTCTGGCACTCCCCTGCTTCACCCTGTCTCTCTCTCTCTCCTTCAAAAATAAGTAAACATTTAAAAAAAATTTTTTTTAAAGAAAGTATTTGTGGGGCGCCTGGATGGCTCAGTCAGTTAAGCGACCGACTTCGGCTCAGGTCATGATCTCACGGTATGTGAGTTCGAGCCCCATATCGGGCTCTGTGCTGACAGCTCAGAGCCTGGAGCCTGCTTCGGATTCTGTGTGTGTGTCTCTCTCTGCCCCTCCCCTGCTCTCTCTCTCTCTCTTTTTCTCTCTCTCTCAAGTAAATAAACATTAAAAGAAAAAAAGAAAAGAAATGTAGCTGTCACGTTTGAGTATACCATACACCTAAGATTGTTTCAGTCAGAGGCTGTCATGGGGCTGTAATGATCAGACCATGTTCACTACAACCATCAGTTGTAGTTAGGAGGAGACCAAAGGAAACATCTAAACCATCATACTATTTCCTTTCCATTAATGGTCCCATATATCCAAAAAAAATGTATATCAACTCTTCCCCAAAATTTCAATGTAAGGAACTTTCATATTGCTTGCATTAGGGATATTGCCTCCTGAACTAAAATTAAAGCTTTATATTCTCCATGCTAACTATTTTCTGGCATTTCAGTACTTTCATGTCAAAAGTACACATAAAAGATGCCACTGAAATAACAGCCAAAAGATCAATATGGGAAAATTCTAGATTTAATTTGGAATGCCAAAAATTCTTAGGTTTGCAGCAGTCATATTTGCTATCTGATACCTACAATTTCCTAGTTTATATACCTAGAGAGCTGAACGTCTATTATAGTTTCTTCCAGAAGTCTTTCGGTTTCCTCCATCAGGCCTTTTGGCCCTCTAGCTCTCCTTGCCTCCAGCTTAAAAACTTTTGTTTATAGTTTTTATATAAGTATAAAACAACAACAAAAAATACCATTTAAATGCAAACAAGTCTATAAATCAGTCAAATTCAAATTGATGAAATAATTAAATATGATAGCTGATAAAGATTAGTGGAACATAAATTGCTACTTGAGATATGAATTATGATGCTGTCTCTAAGCTGTTTTGAAAATCCGTGCCTGTTCTTCCGTATGCCTATAATGACTCTTCCTCATCACCCCTTTTGTTTTGTTAGTAAAGTGTTCACAGATGTCATTTTATCTCCACATCTTGCAAATATGTCATTTACATTTTAAGTTCAAGGTCATTTCAAGTACAAGAGCTCTTTTCATTAACCTAGGACCATTGGATTAAAACAACTTGACACATTGATCATAAACATAAGCGTGGGCACAGAGATCCCACGGCAATTCCCCAGTAAAAGGTTGATCTTCCATATTGTCCTGGATTAAATTATATCATTTAAAAATTATTTAGATGAAAACAAAAAAATTTAAATTGCTACAATGAATTTATGAACTGCAAAGATTATGTGATTATACCTTAGCTTCCACTTTAAGAAAAACTACTCTGATTAGTTTTATCTATGCTCTGTATATGTGAGGAACAAAAGAGATTTGGGGCTACTGAAATTGGAACACAGGCAAGAGATTTCTGAAAGCACTATACTCAAGCCAGTAGATTTTGGCTTGAATGTTTTGACATATACCTGCCTTAAGATCATCTGGGCATGTCACTCACCTTTATCACATTTTACTTGAGTGCTGATTCTGATGGATTTGTTAGAAATGAAGATTATGGTTAGCAGTAGAGTGAGATGGAAAATAATGGATGGCTGACAGACTAAAATCAGTTTGTATATATTAAAAAATGGTCAAAACCATGCTTATTAAAACTTCTCAATCAAGTATTTGTGGAGTCTCTGAAGCTTCTTGGAAAATTCTGGATTCCCTGGAGCACTGAGGTAAAAACATAGTCACTAAATAAATAGCAGCAGCAACAATAAATCTTGGGGAGAGAAAGAGGAATCTGATTTCCTGAAGTACTACATTACATTATTTAAAAACATTTTTTTAATGTTTATTTTTGAGAAAGAGAGAGGGAGACAGAACACAAGCAGGGGAGAGGCAGAGAGAGAGAGAGAGAGAGAGAGAGAATCTGAAGTGGGCTCCAGGCTGTGAGCTGTCAGCACAGAGCCCAACGCGGAGTTCGAACTCACAAGCCATGAGCCAAAGTCAGACGCTCAACCAGCTGAGCTACTCAGGCGCCCCCAATTACATTATTTTAAATGGAAAGTTCTTAAAAGATTATGACATATGCAAAGAAACAGGAGTGTATAGCCCTTCGAGAGGACTAAAAGGAGTCAATAGAAATTGACCCTAAAGAAGTACATACATTGGACTTACTAGACAAAGATTTTAAATCACCTATTTTTAACAAAGAGCTAAAGGAAACCATAAAGCCAAAGAACTAAAGTATGAGAATAATGTCCCACCAAAGAGAGAATATCAACAAAGAGAAATTATAAAAAAGAGCCAAATAGAAATCCTGGTGTAGGAAAGGACAATAACTAAAATAGGAATGCACTAGAAGGGTTCAGCAGCAAATCTGAGCTGGCAAAAGAAAGAATCCATGAATTTAAGGTGAGACAATTGAGATTATCCAGTCTGAGAAAGGAATATTTAAAGTCTGATTTAAAAGACATGAACATGGGGCACCTGGGTGGCTCCGTCGGTGGAGTGTCTGACTCTTGATTTTGACTCAGGTCGTGATTTCAGGGTAGTGAGATTGAGCCCTGCGTGGGGCTCCGCCCTGAGCATGGAGTCTGCTTGAGATCCTCTCCATCTCTCCTGCTGCCCCCTCCCCCGCTTATATGCTTTCTCTCTTTCTAAAATGTAAATAAATAAATAAACAAACAAAATTATAAAATGTTGATGGACTTATAATGTGTTAAAGATACATTTGTATGGCAGTAATAGCACAGAGGAGGGTAGCAATAGAGCTATGTAGGACCAAAGTTGATACACCGTTGAAATTAAGTTTGCATTAATCCAAACCAGTTTGCTTTAAATTAAGATGTTAGTTGTAATCTCCGGGCAACCACTGTGAAAATAATTCCCAAAAAAACATAATAAAAGAAACATCGAATTAGAGTGGTACACTTGAAAATGCCTATTTTACAGATCTCATGAGAAGATACATTATTCTTTGTTTTATAAATGGGGAAACTGAGGCCTTAAGTACATAATAGAATTAAGATTCAAAACCAAGTCTGTCACAAAAAAAAAACCCTCACTATGGGTCCTATAAGGGAAATAGATGAAAATCCTGGATAGAACATAGAAATGGTGAAGCTTTATTATTCTAATAATCATCTTTTACAAATACTATACTTTTTTGACTCCATCAGATCAGGAGTTTAAAGAAGGAAGATTCAGTACTTGCTTAGAGTAATATTTTTCATAAGCAGTGGACCTGGATTTGAATGCAAGCATATATGGTTCAAAGCTTTCTATCGGACCATACTGCTTTAGGGTTGCAACCTAAATATTGAGATGGTTTCACCACACTCACCAGCAATTATGCATGCTAGTAAATAACTCAAGAGGACAACACAGAGGGGCATATTCTTGATCTCAGCTCACGTTATGATCTCACAGTTCATCATTTCGAGCCCCATATCCGTCCCTGCACTGATGGTGCAGAGCCTGCTTGGGATTCCTTCTGTTTTTCTCTCTGCCCCTTCCTGACTTGTATGCGCTCTCACGCTCATGCACACTCTCTTTCTCTCTCAAAATAAATAAACTTAAAAAAAGAGAGAGGGAGAGGACAACACAGACTTCATAGAGAAGCAGTGTTGAATTTTCCTTTCCTGGAGTTTTATAGTTCACAGAGGGGAGCTTTCTTATTTGTTTCCTCTTTCACAGAACCTGAAGTAACCCAATGCTTTTAAACAAAACAACCACAAGTATAAAATTGGGTGATGTGTTTCTAATTTTACTTTATATCAATTGACATATTCAGTCATGTCTTAAGATATTTACAGTGATACAGATGCAACTCAGTACGTGCTTTGATATCTTTAAAAAAATTTTTTATTAAAGCATAGTTGACACAATGTTACATTATTTTCAGGTGTATGACATAGTAATTGGACAACTCTATAATGCCATGCTCACTGCAAGTGTAGCTACTATATGTCACCATTATAACACTATTACAGTACCATTGACTATATTCCCTGTGCTGTACCTTTCATTCCCATGACTTCTTTAATCTCTCTTAATTTGTGAAAATCTACTTTCTCTGCATCCTGGTTAAGTATAGGTAAGGTCTTCTCAGAAAGAAACAAATGCAGGCAGGCAATCATTGTTCTCTTCCATCAGCATAGGAGGACTGTAGAATTTTATGATTTAAGAGAGCTCAAATTTATCATCATCTTGATATTTATATCCTTGACTTTTACCCAAAGACTATTTTAGAATGCCCATTGCTCTTAGAAGAGTTTGCCTTCCTAGGCTGTATTAAGGAAACTAAAGAGATTTCAACATAACCATATGACTACGGAATCTGTGCCCTTCCTGGATCCAAATAAGGAGGCCACTGTTTAAAGTTCTCACTGTAGGGGACATTGCACCAAATGCTTAGAAAAATGTCACATTTTCTTTCTCCTAACTCCTTATTCAGCATAATTTTCCTCTTCCAACGTGTTCCAGAGAATTTCTACTTTCCTGAAAATAAATGTTCAGTGGAACACCCTAGTATTTTAAATTTCTGAATTTGTTAAGACAGCCCAATTTTCTTTTTTCTCTTCTCTTTTCTTTCTTTCTTTCTTTCTTTCTTTCTTTCTTTCTTTCTTTCTTTCTTTTTCTCTTTCTTTCTTTCTTTCTTTCTTTCTTTCTTTCTTTCTTTCTTTCTATCCTTCCTTCCTTCCTTCCTTCCTTCCTTCCTTCCTTCCTTCCTTCCTTCCTTCTTACTATTTTGAGTATTTACTATTACGAGGTTTGATTTCAAACTCAACTGATTTTAGAGATCAGGTTGATCCAATGAGTAAAGAGGGCAGGGGTAATAATACATAAGGGAGTGTGTGGTCTATGGGTAAGAGAAAAGAACATGGCTGCTTAAACACATTCAAATTCAATTTTTCAAATTGAAAAACTGCTAGACTATTAAAACATATGGCTGATCAAAGGCCTGTGGTTTCTCATTTCAGGTATTACAGACTTCTTCCCCTAGCAGTTTGTATCAAATAATTTTTTAAGTTTGACTACGTTTCAAATACATACTTGGATGAGTTAACCTACCAAATTTTTGCATAGTGGAGACCACCAAGGAGCTCATACTGCCAGATTAACTCATATTTGTATAAACCTTGAAAGAATGCTTCTGCCATTTCTGAGCACATATGTGAATTCTAGTTTACCATTGATTACAAAATTTGTGGTTCTTCACACAAGTCTATATTAATTGAAGTTTGTGCACAATTGCTCACTTGAAAATGAACAAACAAGTATACTTAGAACATTCTTGTGCCTTGCTCATTGAACGCTACACAAGGAAGGCACCTGGGTCATTCAGTCATTTAAGCATCCAGCTTCAGCTCAGGTCATGATCTCATGGTTCATGAGTTCAAGCCCCACATCAGGCTCTCTGCTATCAGCACAGAGCCTACTTCGGATCCTCTGTCTCCCCCCCTCCCCCTCCCGTCTCTCTCTGCCCCCCCCCCCAATAAATAAGTAAACTTAAAAAAAATAAATTTTACACAGGACTCAGATGCATCTTCACTGTGCATGCCCTTGTCAAATATTATAATTGTGGCACATTTACCTTTTATTGAAAGATTTGAGTAGTTCTTACCTTACTTTAAATTTTCTGAGAAATACATGTAGCTTTTGGAATGTATTTGTGATTCAGCTTTGCAATAAAAAATTGTCTACCTCAGACTTTTAGATCTGGTTAATTGAAGAGAACCAGGAATATAAAGCAAGTTATTGAATTATTATTACTTACAATTAATTACCTAGATGAATCAAAGTTTTTCTTATAATACAATCAAAAGAAATAATTTAGATAGTACAGCCAGTACAAGCTAGTTATCATTCATAACCCTTTATTTTTTTTAATGTTTATTTATTTTTGAGAGGGTGCAAGCAGGGAAGGGGCAGAGAGAGAGAGAGAGAGGGAGATACAGAATCCGAAGCAGGCTCCAGGCTCTGAGCTGTCAGCACAGAGCCTGATGCGGAGTTCAAACCCACGAACCGCAAGGTCATGACCTGAGCTGAAGTCAGACACTTAACCAACTGAGCCACCCAGGTGCCCCTCATTCAGAACCCTTTAGTGAGGAGTCTCTTAATTGCAAATAACAAACTCAACTCAACAAGACCTAATTCAAAGTAGCGTGAGCAAAGTGGGAATTTGTTGGCTCAGGTAACCAATCACAGAAAGGACAAGGGGGTGCTTATTCAGAAACCACCCAATCTGAAGACATTCCTTGTCCCTCCCTTTTGCCTCCCCATTCCCATCTTCACTCTGCCAAATTTCTCATCATTGCTTTTCCTTGTGAATTGGTATAAATCTCTTCTACTGAAGACAGACTTTCTCTATTTGGTAGGAAGACTAGCCATTTAGTTATAGCCATTTGGCTATTTTTGACTCACCTTCCATCCCAGCAATCACCTACTCTCGAGAGAGAGGGGGAGAGAGAGAGGAGAGAGAAAGAGGGAGAGCGAGAGCTCTAGGTCAAATATCATTAGTATATGTTAGCTGCCTGTGTCAGTTATAGTTATTACTATTTGAATGAAGAGAAGGGGGGAAGAACATTCCAAACCAACAGAATAACTTAACTGGAAACATGAAGGTGAGTGGCATTCTCTAAAAAGGCTCAGTCTGGTTGGGATGTAGAGTACAATGCAGATAACAATGATTAGAGATGGTGCTAATGAGAGGTAGTTTGGGACTAGATGGTAAAGGAACGTAGATACCAGCTAAAGAATTTTGACTTTTCAAAATATACAGTGGGAACCATTGAAAAAAAAATTGTGGCATCACTTTTTTTCCTAATCTGATATCCAGGCTTTCTTTTTATTTTTTTATGGAAAATTCTCAACATACACTGTAATAAAAAAGAGTAGTATAAATACCCCCATGTATTCATTACCCAGCTTTAACAGTTATCAATATGTGGCCAATCCATTGAAGATTTTTGAAGAAGGCAAGAAAGGAGATTAACATTGTGTCACTTCCTTTGCTTTAGTTAATTTTCACAATGTGCCTGTGGAGTATGTTGTATTCCCACTTTACCTAATTACAAATGAGAAAGCCATCAAAATGATGAACTAAGTAACAGTGCTGGGATTCTAACCCACATCCAACTTCAGAACTCAAGTTCTTTCCCGTGTTGCATAATGCTGCCTCTAATTATGATGTAGGACATTATTCTGTTAGAAATAGCTGCTGTACTGCTGTACTGGGGCTGTTGACCCTATTCAGGATGGTAGACGTCTCTGCCTCCAGCCACTCTGCCTCTACAGGCTCACCAGGATCTAAGTCTGTGGAAATGTTGAACCTCATCAGTTAAAATGACCATTTAGTCCAGTGATTCTCCAAGTATGGTCCCCAGACAAGCAGCAAGTTGTTAGAAAATGTAAATTCTCAGCTCCCCACCACCACCCCAGCCTACTGAATCAAAAATTCAGAGGCTGGGAGCTCATGATGCCTATATTGCTACTTGCTGTGTTTAAATAAAAATGCTCCAGTTTCCTGCAAACATGAGGTTAAGACCATCTACCAAGAGCATTTCTAAGGCAAAGCCATATCAGAAGAATTTATATGTTTCTTTTTTAACAAGTTCATGAAAAGCATGTCTTAAGTTAGGAATTCGTATTCAGACAGTACCAGCAGTCTCCCTGGGGATGTTACATGACTACGTGGAAAGGAATTTTAAGGCATTTGCACTGCCTATATTTAAAGTGCTTGATGGTGCCATCTGGTGGAGTAAGCACTATAGAATGTGCAGCTTTATTACTCAGTGCTTCAGGGATAGGTGTGCATTTTTTAAAAATCAGTGATATAGTAAAAGTTTAATGGAATAGCCAGACATAAGATGTACAAAGAGTTTATTTACTGTAAAACCTCCATTGAGGATATGATACCAGAACACAAGCAACAAAAGAAAAATAGCTAAATTAGACTTCATCAAAATAAGAACTTTTTGTGCATCAAAGGACGCTATTGAGAAAGTGAAAAGACAGCCCACAAAATAAGAGAATATATTTGGAAGTCATACATCTAATAAAAGACATGTATCTGATTATATGAATAACTCTTACAACCCCACAACAAAAAGACAAAACAACCCAATTTAAAAACGAGCGAAGGACTTGAGTAGACATTTTTCCAAGGACAACATACAAATGGCCAGTAAGCCCATGAAAAGATCCCCAACATTATTAGTCATTAGAGAAATGCAAGTCAAAACCACAAGGAGATACTGCTTGCATGGCTTGAATAATTTAAAAAAAAACAAACAGAAAACAACAAGCATTGATGAGGATGTAGAGAAATTGGAACCTTTATACATTGTTAATGGGGATGTAAAATGGTGCAGCCACTGTGGAAAAGTTTGGCAGTTCCTCAAATAGTTAGACATAGAATTATCATAGGACTCAGCAGTTCCACTAGTAGGCATATACCCAGAGAATTGGAAACAGGTGTTCAAATAAAAACTTATACATAAATGTTCATAGCAGCATTATCTATAATAGCCAAAAAGTGGAAACAACCCAAATGCCCATCAACCAATGAATGGGTACTAAATGTGGTATATCCATATAAAAGAATATTATTCAGTCATAAAAAGAAATGAAATATTAATACATTGATGAACCTTGAAAACATTATGCCTGGTGATAAAGGCAGGCACAAAATGACACGTGTTATATGGTTCCATTTATATGAAATGTCTAGGCAAACCCCTTAGAGGTAGAAAGATTAATGGTTGTCAGAGGTGGGGGCGGCGAGGGAGAAATGGGAGTCACCACCTAATGGATGTGGGATTTCTTTTGGGGGCAGTGCAAATATGCTGCACGTAGATGGTACTGGTGGTTACACAACATTGCGAATGTGCTAAAAGCCACTGAATTGTATACTTTAAAATAGCTAAAGTGGTGAATTTTATGTTGTGAAAATTTTACCTCAATTTTTAAGAAAATTTCCATTGATTGGCAGGACTCCAGAACCTTTTTTTGATTATTGCTATTATTATAGATGTATTTTCCCCATAGTTGTTGCTAATATGTATACTATTTGTTTTACTTTTTTTTTAACCTAAAATTATTTTGTACCTACTTTTGCAACAGTATAGTTACCATAGTTTTTGTTGGTGCATATATTTCAGTTATTATATATATCATAGCCTAATTATTTTTCAAATGTTTGGCGGTTTTCTTTTTTTTTTCTTTCAATTTCAGTGAATCCTACTCTAAATGCTTAAACAAAGAAGAATGTTTAAAATTCTTTATAGACATTTCATTGGTGTTTCTTCAAAAGTGTATTTCTAAATCACTTTTTTCTAACCATTGCTATTGTGTTTTTTTCTCTGACTGCTCTGTAGTAAGAGTATGCTAATTTATAATCCTACCAACAGTGGATGAGGAAAAATGGAGGAGATTAATGATTGCATGTCTACTCTGTTTCAGGCACTGTGCCTGGATCCTTTCACATCCACAGTTCCATTTAACTCCTACACCTACTCTGTTATAAAATGACTACAGTGGCTGATGGCAGTTAATAAACAGATGAACAAAGATCAGAACCCAATAACTTTGTCTCCAAGTGTATCCTGTTTCTACAGGATATCCAAGCTGTTCTACAGCTTTACCAATATTGGATTTTATCTTTTTTAGTTCCTATTTATTAGAAAGATTCAGCATTTTCCCAAGTGATTGTTTACTGGTTATAAGTACATTTATGTAACAATCTTTATCTTTTGTCCATTTATTATTAATAGATTTTAAACTGAATTTACCTTGTGAACAGTAGGGGTTCTGTATCAAAGCTTTGTCATAATTTTTTTTTGCTTTTGTTTATTACTCTTTTACAGGCTCTTGATGGAAATGTGTATGATCACCTGAAGGATTATTTAATAGCCTTCAGCCGGACTGAGCTAGAGACATGCCAAGCTGTGCAGAACACATTCCAGTTTTTATTAGAAACCTCCAGCAAGGTAAGTTACCTTTAGTGAAATATGTGATGTTATCCATTTTAGAATCTAAAATGTTTTTGCATACAAACAAAATGAAGTCACCGGTACTTTAGAAGAATGCTTTAAAGGACAAATCTCCTGGAAACACTTTTCCTTCTAACAAAGTTGCATGGTGTTCTTGATGAGTTGGCACAAAGGGGAAAAGGGGAGGTAATGGTACAAGCTAGTGCAGGATTATCACTCTGCTGCCATATTGCTTTTGAGATGAAATGATTTAAAGAGTTTTACCTTCGGGGTGCCTGACTGACTCAGTCAGAAGAGCATGTGACTCTTGATCTCAGAGTTGCAAGTTCAAGTCCCACATTAGGTGTAGAGATTACTTAAAAATAAAATCTTTAGGGGCGCCTGAGTGGCTCATTCAGTTGAACATCTGACTTTGGCTCAGGTCATAATCTCATGGCTTGTGAGTTTGAACCCCACATCAGGCTCTGTGCTGACAGCTCCGAGCCTGGAGCCTGCTTCAGATTCTGTCTTTGTCTCTCTCTCTCTCTGCCTCTCCCCTGCTCATGCGCTCTCTCTTTCGCTCTCTCTCAAATATAAACATTAAAAAATTTTTTAAATAAATAAAATCTTTAAAAGAAAAAAGGGAATTTTACCTTCCACTTAAATAAATTTTGAATGCACTCAACTCATTCATATGGAAGGACAGCAAGGTCATGTGTCAGTGTAAAAAATAATAAAAAGACACAAAAGGGAAAGTAGCATTTTATCACTGATCAAGAAATGAAGGCTTTATCTTGTTTTTTAAAAATTAACCTTACCTCCTACATGCTGTCATTCATTGATGGTAAATCTTTGTTCAAAAGTGTTAGGATCCAGCAACTTTGCTGGCATGTTCACACTGTGTGCAGAGAAAATAAACAAAATTGCTTTTCTTCAGGATCCTGACAGATTAAAATTTTTTTGCAGCATACAAACTGTCCTTTTGAAGATAAATTGTTCTTATGATTAGTAATTTTTTTATTCTGATACATTAAATGCATAGTAAATGTTTCCCAGCTGAATGCATGCATTTGTAAAACTATATTCATTTTGTAACAGCTATTTTTAAAGATTTCATTCAATCCTCTTTTTTGGCAGGGGAAGCAGGAACTGGCTTAATACCTTAAGAAATTGTTTGGAAAGGAATCAGGATTTCTTAAGAAAAGAAGCATAGACTCTTCTTCCTGAGCACCTCCTTATATATTTATTCTTGTTTTCAGTGTACTATGACTCTATTTCTATTTTTAGAAAAACATTTAAAATATTAATTTGGGGGGCACACAGCTGGGTCAGTCAGTGGAGCATGATCTTGGGATCATGAGTTCTAGCCCCATGTAGGGCCTAGAGTTTACTTCAAAAAGTAGATAGGTAGATAGGTAGGTAGGTAGGTAGGTAGGTAGATAGATAGATAGATAGATAGATAGATAGATAGATGGATAGAATATTAAGTTGATACAGAAATATAAAAATCGCTAGTCTGGTGCTTTGAAATCCTATCATGTTTCTATTTTCCTGGATTTTCTGGATTTTCCAGAATCCAATACAAGATATAGAAGGATTGATGTATAGAAAGTAGGATGGGTAGAAAGATGGGTAGTTATATGAAAGCAAATGTAGAAAAATGTTAATTGAAGAATCTAGGTAGTGGGTATATGGGTGTTTGCATATAGTTCTTTTTATTTTAAGGTATGTGTCTTTGAAATTTTCCATAAGAGACTGTTGGGGGAATGAGTCTATAAAAACATCTTGGCTTTGTTCTGTTTGTGGAGCGGTTGATTTTTGAATAGTGATCAAATTGTGTATATTTATTGGCCCATTCAGGCTTCCTGTTCCTTTTTTTTTTTTTTTTTCAATATATGAAATTTATTGTCAAATTGGTTTCCATACAACACCCAGTGCTCATCCCAAAAGGTGCCCTCCTCAATACCCATCACCCAGCCTCCCCTCACTCCCACCCCCCATCAACCCTCAGTTTGTTCTCAGTTTTTAACATTCTCTTATGCTTTGGCTCTCTGCCACTCTAACCTCTTTTTCTTTTTTTCCTTCCCCTCCCCCATGGGTTTCTGTTAAGTTTCTCAGGATCCACATAAGAGTGAAACCATATGGTATCTGTCTTTCTCTGTATGGCTTGTTTCACTTAGCATCACACTCTCCAGTTCCATCCACGTTGCTACAAAAGGCCATATTTCATTCTTTCTCATTGCCACATAGTATTCCATTGTGTATATAAACCACAATTTCTTTATCCATTCATCAGTTGATGGACATTTTGGTAACTTATACTTTCCTAGACAATAGTCCATTTTATTTATCAAATTTGATGGTATATGTGTATAAACTTGGGTACTCTATTGTCGTCTTCCTTTCCATTTCTAATATTGTGTGTGCTGTGCTTTCTTTCATTTTGATCAAATTTACTAATCTGTCTTCTTAATCTCCAAGATCCAGCTTTTACTCTACTTCTTCATGTTGTTGCTATTTCCTTAATACCTGCCTTTATATTTATTATTTCTTTCTACTTTATTACAGTTTATGTGCTTATTCTTTTTCAGGCTTCTTTTTCTAGTAGGTCCTTTGTTTTAGTCTTTCTTGCAAGTAAATCCACTTAAGGCTAAAAATTTCTTTTTCTACTTTAACTGCATTTTATATGTAGGGGCTTTTTGTTGTTTCTACATTGTCCCCCTTGTTAACCCATGAACTGTTTAGAGATGAGTTTTTCCAATTTTCATTCAGTGGGAGTATTGTAGTGGGGTTACATTTTTCATTTCTAATTTTATTAGAAATTATATTTTATTACATTTATTTTTATCAGAGAGATTGTCCTCTGACAGAATTGTTTAAAATATCTTTTTCTGACTGAGAACAAACTGAGGGTTGATGGGGGGTGGGAGGGAGGAGAGGGTGGGTGATGGGTATTGAGGAGGGCACCTTTTGGGATGAGCACTGGGTGTTGTATGGAAACCAATTTGACAATAAATTTCATATATTGGAAAAAAATTTCTTTTTCTGAAAATAAGTTATGTTGGATACACTACTTTTAGTTTATAAAACAGGTAAATTTAGTCTTAAAGAATAACTAATATTTTACACAACACTTAATTTTCTAGGAGTTTTAAGCACATCCTCTGAGGTTGATATTATCATGCCCGTTATATAGAAGAAAACAGACTCAGGAAGTTTATATGGCTGCCCGAGGTTACATACTCACACATCACATTTTCCATGCTCTACTACTATACTATATTATCTCTTTAGCTTGTATTATTTCCATAGAAAATGAATTAAAAATATATAAACTGGTTTGGACATAACGAGATAAGCTTTCATTTTTCTCTGCATTCACTCATATGAATATCTTGCTCCCCAGGGATGAGGATAAATGATATCCTCTTCTGTTTATATTGAAAGTAAGAATGATATAACTAGGAGTTGAGCCCTTTGTTCCAAAAACTAGAAGAGCTCATACCTTTAAGTTTTATGCCATGTGCTTTTCTGTTACAAAGAGCTTGTTATGCTATTCTTGTTACACTGCTGAACCCAGCACAGTGATCTGATAACCCAGAGAGAAGTTTGAAAATCTTCAGGTTTTTATTCTACACCATTATTACTTTGTCTTTTTAGGGAGGAGTTTATTCTCCCGCCCCCATCTAAATTGTAACTGTACATATTCTCAAAGATACTTGGGGGGGTAATCCATACTGACACACTGTAGCTATTATCGTGTTCTCTGTATCTTTCATCCTCTGAAGAGAAACACCTGGCCCTAGGAGCTTTTGTTTAAGTTTAATTATTTATGAAGCTTGCTCCTTAATATTTTATGAAATGCTTTGTATATGTAACTGAAGCAGATGTTGTCATAAATATTTTGTCTAGGATAGTAACTCCAAAGGTAGTTCTGGCTTTTATAGTTTGTTCATGTGTGCTTGCTTTCTGTCTGCATAAGGAGACTCCTACCAATTAGTAACATAGCTTTTTAACAGTTCAGAAAAGAAGTGTTATTCTGTATTTTTTTTGGAAATTGACTTGTCCGTTATTGCCACTCTTAATACCTTGAAGACTAACCAAAAAGTAAACTTAATAAAATAAAGGAAAAAAAAAAAACTATTATCATCTCAAAAGAAACAGGGAAAAGAAAAGACACAGAAAAAGCATTTGACAAAATTAAACACTCTTTTATGATAAAAACACAAATTAGAAATAGAAGGGAACTTCCTTAACAGATAAAAGGCATTTATGAAAAACCTACAGTTAACATCGTGCTTAATGGTGAAAATCTGAAAGCTTTCCTTCTAGAGATCAGGAACAAGACAAAGATGCCCATTTTCCCTACTGTACTGGAAGTCCTAGTCAGATCAATTAGTCAAGGAAAAAAGAAGTAGAAGGCATCCATATTGAAAGGGAAGAATGAAATTATCAGTTTTTGCAGATGACGTAATTATATATAGAAAATACTATAGAGACCATGAAAAAAGTACTAGAGCTAATAAATCAATTCAGTGAAATTACAGGTACGAGATCAAAACACAAAAATCAGCTATGTTTCTGTGCTCCATCAATGAATACACCAAAAGAAAATTAAGACAATTCCAGCTATAATAACATCTAAAGAATAAAATACCAAGAATAAATTTAAATAAAGGATTCAAAGACTTGTACATTGAGAAACTATAAAACATTGCTGAAAATAATTGAAGAGGACCTAAATAAATGGAAATCATATTTATGGATTGAAAGAGTTCATATTCCCCAAAGCAATCTATAGATTCAATCAATCCCTATCAAAATTCCAATGACCTTTTTTTGCAGAAATGGGAAAGCCTGTCCTCAAATTCATATGGAACTTCCAAGGGGCCCTGAATACCCAAAAACAGCATTGAAAAGAAAAAACAAAGCTGAAGGACTCACACTTCCCAATTTCAAAAGTTAATTCAAGATTAATCAAAATAGTGTGGTACTAGCATAAAGACAGACATATATAGACCAATGAAATAGAATTGAGAATCCAGAAATAAGCCCAAACATCTATGGCCAATTGATTTTCAACAAGGTTGCCAAGGCCATTTAGTAAAGAAAGACTACTTTTTTCAACAAAAGACTTGTGCTGAGACAAGATAACCACATGCAAGAGAATGAAGTTGAACCCCTGCCTCACTCCATATACAAAAATTAACTCAAAATGGATCAGTGACCTAAAACTATAGAAGAAAACGTAGAGGTAAATCTTTATGACCTTGGGTTTGGCACCGTGTTCTTAGCTTTGCCATTAAAGCAGAAGCAACCAAAGAAAAAACAGATAATTTGACTTAAATTAAAAGCTTTTGTGCATTGAAGAACATTCTCAAGAATATAGAAAAGACAGGGGTGCCTGGGTACCTCAGTCGGTTAAGTGTCCAACTTCAGCAGAGGTCATGATCTCATGGTTCGTGGGTTCAAGCCCCACATCAGGCTCTGGGTTGACAGCTCAGAGCCTGGATCCTGCTTCAGATTCTGTGTCTCCCTCCCTCTTTCTCTGACCTTCCCTTGCTTGTGTTCTTCCTCTCTCTCAAAAATAAATAAACATTAAAAAAAAAAAAGATTTCAAAAAGAAGAATATAGAAAAGATAACCCATAGGATGGGAGAAATTATTTTTTATGATAATTTATTGTCAAATTGGCTTAGATACAACACCCAGTTCTCATCCCAGCAAGTGCCCTCCTCAATGCCCATCACCCATTTTCTTCTCTCCCCCATCCCCCATCAAATCTCAGTTCTCTGTATTTAAGGGTCTCCTATGTTTTGTCCCCCTCCCTGTTTTTATATTAGTTTTGCTTCCCTTCCCTTATGTTCATCTGTTTTGTATCTTAAAGTCCTCATATGAGTGAAGTCATATGATGTTTGTTTTTCTCTAACTGACTAATTTCACTTAGCATAATACCCTCTAGCTCCATCCACGTAGTTGCAAACGGCAAGCTTTCATTTTTTTTGATTGCCGGCTAATACTCCATTGTATATGTATACCACATCTTCTTTATCTGTTCGTCCATCGATGAACATTTGTGTTCTTTCCATACTTTGACTATTGTTGATAGTGCTGTTATCAACATTGGGGTGCATGTTCCCCTTCGAAACAACACACCTGTATCCCTTGGATAAATACCTACTAGTGCAATTGCTGGGTCATAGGGTAGTTCTATTTTTAATTTTTTGAGGAACCTCCATACTGTTTTCCAGAGTGGCTGCACCAGTTTGCATTCCCACTGGTCATCTGGACGTCTTTTTTGGAGAAGTGTCTATTCATGTCTTTTGCCCATTTCTTCACTGGATTATTTGTTTTTTGAGTGTTGAGTTTGAGAAGTTCTTTATAGATTTTGGATACTAACCTTTTATCTGATATGTCATTTGCAAATATCTTTTCCCATTCTATCAGTTGCTTTTTAGTTTTGCTGATTGTTTCCTTCACTGTGCAGAAGCTTTTTATTTTGATGAGGTCCCAATAATTCATTTTTGCTTCTGTTTCCCTTGCCTCTGGAGATGTGTTGAGTAAGAAGTTGCTGTGGCCAAGGTCAAAGAGGTTTTTGCCTGCTTTTCTCCCCAAGGATTTTGATGGCTTCCTGTCTTACATTTAGGTCCTTCATCCATTTTGAGTTTCTTTTTGTGTATGGTATAAGAAAATGGTCCAGGTTCATTTTTATGCATGTTGCTGTCCAGTTTTTCCAGCACCACTTGCTGAAGAGACTGTCTTTATTCCATTGCATATTCTTTCCTGCTTTGTCAAAGATTAGTTGGCCAAATGTTTGTGGGTCCATTTTTGGGTTCTCTACTTTGTTCCATTGATCTGAGTGTCTGTTTTTGTGCCAGTACCACAGTGTCTTGATGATTACAGCTTTGTAAAACAGCTTGAAGTCCAGGATTGCGATGCCTCCATCTTTGGTTTTCTTTCTCAAGATTTCTGTGGCTATTCGGGGTCTTTTCTCATTCCATACAAATGTTCGGATTGTTTGTTCTAGCTCTGTGAAGAATGCTGGTATTATTTTATTGGGGATTGTATTGAGCGTGTAGATTGCTTTGAGTAGTATGGACATTTTAACAATATTTGTTCTTCCTATCCAGGAACATGGAATATTTTTTCCATTTTTTGGCGTATTCTTCAATTTCTTTCATAAGCTTCCTATAGTTATCAATGTGTAGATTTTTCACCTCTTAGATTTATTCCTATGTATTTTATGGGTTTTGGTGCAGTTGTAAATGGGATCAATTCCTTGATTTCTCTTTCTGTTGCTTGATTATTGGTGTATAGGAATGCACCCGATTTCTGTGCATTGATTTTATATCCTGCGACTTTGCTGAATTCATGGATCAGTTCTAGCAGTTTTTTGGTGGAATCTTTTGGGTTTTCCATATAGAGTATCATGTCATCTGCAAAGAGTGCAAGTTTGACCTCCTCCTGGCTGATTTGGATGCCTTTTATTTCTTTGTGTTGTCTGATTGCTGAGGCTATGATTTCCAATACTATGTTGAGTAACAGTGACAAGAGGGACATCCCTGGCTTGTTCCTGACCTTAGGGGGAAAGCTCTCAGTTTTTCCCCATTGAAGATGATATTAGCATTGGGTCTTTCATATATGGCTTTTATGATCTCAAGGTATGCTCCTTCTATCTCTACTTTCTTGAGGGTTTTTATCAAGAAAGGATGCTGTCTTTTGTCAGATGCTTTCTCTGCATCTATTGAGAGGATCATGTGGTTTTTGTCCTTTCTTTTATGGATGTGATGAATCATGTTGATTGTTTTGCAGATATTGAACCAGCCCTGCATCCCAGGTGTAAATCCCACTTGGTCATGGTGAATAATTTTTTTAATGTATTGTTGGATCCAGTTGGCTAGTATCTTGAGGATTTTTGCATCCATGTTCATCAGAAAAATTGGTCTATAGTTCTCCTTTTTAGTGGAGTCTTTGTCTGGTTTTGGAATCAAAGTAACGCTGGCTTCATAGAAAGAGTTTGGAAGTTTTCCTTCCATTTCTATTTTTTGGAACAGCTTCAAGAGAATAGGTGTTAACTCCTCTTTAAATGTTTGGTAGAACTCTATTGGAAAGCCATCTATCTGGTCCTGGACTCTTGTTTTTTGGGAGATTTTTAATTAATAATTCGATTTCTTTACTGGTTAAGGGTCTGTTCAAATTTTCTATTTCTTCCTGTTTCAGTTTTGGTAGTGTATATGTTTCTAGGAATTTGTCCATTTCTTCCAGATTGCCCATATTATTGGCACATAATTGCTCATAATATTCCCTTATTATTGTTTATATTTCTGCTATGTTGGTTGTGATCTCCCCTCTTTCATTATTGATTTTATTTATTTGGGTCCTTTCCTTTTTCTATTTGATCAAACTGGCTAGGGGCTTATTAATTTTGTTAATTCTTTCAAAGAACCAGCTTCTGGCTTCATTGATCTGTTCTACTGTTTTTTTAGTTTCAATAGCACTGATTTCTGCTCTAGTCTTTATTATTTCCTGTCTTCTGCTGGTTTTGGGTTTTATTTGCTGTTCTTTTTCCATATCTGTAAGGTGTAAGATTAGGTTGTATATATGAGATCTTTCTTCCTTCTTTAGGAAGGCCTGGATTGCTATATACTTTCCTCTTATAACCGCCTTTGCTGTCTCCTGGAGGTTTTGAGCTGTGGTGTTATTATTTTCATTGGCTTCCATGTCCTTTTTAATCTCCTCTTTAACTTCTTGGTTAGCCCATTCATTCTATAGTATGATGGTCTTTAGTCTCCAAGTATTTGTTATCTTTCCACATTTTTTCTTGTGGTTGATTGCAAGTTTCATAGCATTGTGGTCTGAAAATATGCACAGTATGATATTGATCTTTTTGTACCCCAGTATGTGATCTATTCTGGAAAATGTTCCATGTGGACTGGAGAAGAATGTGTATTCTACTTTAGGATGAAATGTTCTGAATATATCTGTTAAGTCTATCTGGTCCAGTGTGTCATTCAGAACCTTGTTCATTGTCTATTTAGATGATCTATCTATTGCTGTAAGTGGGGTGTTGAAGTCCCCTATTATTATGGTATTCTTGTCAATGAATTTCTTTATATTGTGATTAATTGATTTATATATTTGGGTACCTCCAAATTTGGAGCCTAAATGCTTACAGTTCTTAGATGATCTTCTTGGTGGATAGACCCCTTCCTTAATTATGATATAATGCCCTTCTTCATCTCTTGTTACAGTCTTTATTTTAAAGTCTGGATTGTCTGATATAAGTATGGCTACTCTGGCTTTCTTTTGTTGACCATTAGCATGATAGATGGTTCTCCATTCCCTTACTTTCAATCTGAAGGTGTCCTTAGGTCTAAAGTGGGTCTCTTGTAACAGCATATAGATAGATCTTGTTTTCCTATCCATTCTGTTATCCTGTGTCTTTTGATTGGAGCATTTAGTCCATTGACATTTAGAGTGAGTACTGAAAGATAAGAATTTATGAGCATGGTTTTTTTTTTAAGTTTATTTATTTAGAGAGAGACAGAGACAGCACAAGAGGGGGAGAGGCAGAGAAAGAGAGAGAAAGAGAGCGAATCCTAAGCAGGCTCCACACTATCAGCTCAGAGCCTGATGCAGGGCTCAAACTCACAAACTGAGAGATCATGAGCTGAGCCAAAACCAGGAGTCAGATGCATAACCAACTGAGCCACCCAGGCGCCCCTGGATGGGTATGTTTTTTAAAAGAGTCCTTGGGGGCGCCTGGGTGGCTCAGTCGGTTGAGCGTCCGACTTCGGCTCAGGTCACGATCTCACGGTTCGTGAGTTCGGCCCTGCGTCGGGCTCTGGGCTGATGGCTCAGAGCCTGGAGCCTGCTTCCGATTCTGTGTCTCCCTCTCTCTCTGCCCCTCCCCCGTTCATGCTCTGTCTCTCTCTGTCCCAAAAATAAATAAACGTTAAAAAAAATAATAAAAAAAAAATAAAAGAGTCCTTGTGTTTTAGATATCATATTGAAATATTATGGATTAAGGGATATGTTTGAGACTTGCTTCAGTATAGTTGGGGGTGGAAGAGATAGTTGGATCTATTAATGAAACAAGATTGGGCAGGAGGGGCCATTTTTGGAAGTTGGATGATGGTTACGTGGGGATACATTATACCGTTGTCTCTAGTTTTACATACGTTATAATAAAGTTAAAAATATAAAAAAGGTTGTAACTAGAAGGATGATCCTCTTAACTTTTTTTGCATGATGATTAGTGAGGCTCTTAGGGCTGTGTCAAGAGCTTTCACAGCTTAAAACTGGAATCCAGGAAAAGAAAAAAAAACACATTTCCCTTTGAGAAGATGTTTATTCAGCCAGCCTTGCCTGACAAAATTTTCCCAAACTCTGCTCACCCCATTTCACCCCGTCAGTCTGGATTAAATATCATCCTCTTTTGTGTTCTCTAAGTACCCTCTACATACTTCCACAGTGTACTTAACTGTGTATTGTCTGGGTCTCCCACTTTCCAGATTATAAATTCCTTGAAGATATTAACCTTGTGTATTCATCTTTATTCATCTATATTCTCCCCTCATCACTGCATTAAACATTGGGTTTGGTAAGCTCTCTCAATAAATTGCTGAATGAGCGATAGGGAACTGGATTTGTGCTGGTAAATAAAATGTAAAATATAACCCCCTACTTTCTCCATATTCTCAGTAAACCCTTTTCTGAGGACTACTAAGATATAGCTACAGAGCTTTTTAAATTTTTCATTTTCTGCCCATCCTCTGACAGAAGTGCTAATGAAAGATAAGTAAAGGGTAAGTAAGCACTGTAGCAAAATGGAAAATAGGTTTCTGCACAATCAAATGTTGCTGATTTCCATTCATTCCCAGGGTATATAATGCAATGAAGTCTTTTCAGATGGCTTTCTGTACTGTTTTGCTGCATTCTGTGTATCAGAATTCCCCTTCTATATGAATTCCTTTTTGTCTTCTTGGTATGCAATAAGACGGTAGTTAGAATGTAACCTCCTAGGGGCACCTGGCTGACTCAATCAGTGGAGCATATAACTTTTGATTTGGGGATTGTAAGTTCAAGCCCCGTCTTGGGTGTACAGAGATTACTTAAAGATTTTTTAAAATCTTAAAAAAAATAATAACCACCTAGAAAAGGTGGCAAGAAATACTATAAATATAATATTTGGTAGGGTTTCTGGCTGGCTCAGTCAGTAGAGCATGCAACTCTTGATCTCAGGGTCGTGAATTCAAGCCCCACTTTGGGCATGGAGCCTGCTCAAAAAAAATTTTTTTTGAATGCGATTTTGTGCCATGTAGAGTGTTTGTTATCTAGCAGTTTCCTAGTGGGCGACAATCTCTATATAGCAGACTTTAAGAAGTCTACAAAATTTTATAACTGGGAGAGACCTAAGAGACTAATGTGGTTTCCTATTTTCATTCCGCTGCCCCCATTAAAAAGAACAGCCTTTTGTATAATTACTATCTTTTTGCTGTCTTAAAATATTGCATATTATTTAGTCCCAAAATCTGGGCTAGTTTCTAAACTAGTACTTTCCGTATTTAGACTATTGAGAAAATAGGACATACAAGTAACAACTCTTATCTAAAAATGAAAAAAAAATGGATAATTATCATTTTCTTTTGGTCACATAGTGTTGGATGATTTCTCATTTTTGGAAAGCAGCAGAATAAGTCTTAAACTTTAAAATGCAATTACTGGATATCTTAACCTTATTAAAGAGTTAAAGATACTTTATTTTCTCTTTAGGTCGTACGGGACTATAATCTTCAGCTGTTTTTACAAGAGAATGCTGTATTTCACAAACCCCAGCCCTTCCAGTTCCAACCCTGCGACAGTGATACTGTAAGGGAATTCCAGATTTTCATTCCATTTGTTTAAGCAATGTTTGTGCTCAAATGACTGTTATCCTCGGACTAGACAGAAAAAGCTGAGTGTGTGTCTCCTTAATTTTATAACAAAACTGTGAGTATGCAGAGAAACTGACATTTCTTCTTTCTAAAATGTGACTAAAACCCAGTATCTTTATGCCAGCAACTTAAACAAGGTTAAATTATAAGACACGGTACTGGAAACCTGCAAACTGAACTGAGGGAAGAAGAAAAAGTCCTCAATAAAAAATCTTTTTTTCAATTTAAATATAAATCATACTTTCTATCCATGAAATTCTTCACATGTGCATACTTCCAAAGAAACCAGTGGTTAAATTTTAACCAGAATAGAATCAATAAACAGAGGAGTGAATATGTGCCTGCAAATATTTTGTTTGGCTTTTAAAAAAATTACAGGCCCTTTATAATTCCTTTCAGATTTCTTAGAATGTCAGAGCATTAACATAAATGCCAAATTGGCAATTTTGAAAAAGCAGACATTGAACATACATTTTATCCTTGAGCTAATGAAAAATGTTTGCCATTATTTAAATTAAAAAAAAATAGAACCAAAATGCTAATTTGATAACATAAAGAAAGGCAATCAACTTCTACAAGTTGAAAAAGCACATGTTGGCATATCTAGCACATTCATTCCATGTAGGCAGGCCAAGAGGGAAGTCAAATTTTATTCATAAGGTCTCTTAGTAAACCTAGAATCAGAACCAGGGGAATTTATGATCTCAGAATTTCATGCTATCAGTTTAATAGAAATCTTTGCTGGAGATATCTTCATTACTTTTCTTACATTTTAAGGAGCCCTGTTAGTGGCTATGTAAAGAAATATAGGAAATCAGCATTTTTCTCTAGATTGTAACTCTTGCCCTTTATATTAGTGCCCTTTTTATCAATTTGCTTTTGCTTAATCACCCAGTGATGTTGTCCTATAATTTGACTTCTTTAGCTGAAAGGAATAAAGCTGGGCAATAGAAGATATTGGGTATGGACAGGTTCACCAAGCTTGACTTAAAATTGTGACTAATACTAAATTATTTTACCTTTGCCCATTTTCCTCAAAAACTCAGAATTAACTGTAGACTCTCGTCTTACTTGTCCAAGGCTCAACTACAACTTAAATCCTCCTTTGTTTCTAGACACTGTGCTAAATGTTCTTAGCTGTGTGTCCCTGTTAACCTGAAGATTCTAACTATGCTGTTTTCTGTCCTTGTGCAATCTTTACTGGGCAGAGTTTAAAAGCTGCCCAGCTGGTGGATATTGAGCTCTCCCCTGTCAGTGCTCTGAGAATGACCATAGCTGAGGTATATGGGGGGTGTGGGTCAAGGGTGGGGGAGATGGGATGTGTGGGTTTGCATGTTAATGAAGGGTGGGACTGGTATTGGGATTAAAGAACGTGTGTGTGTGTGTGTGTGTGTGTGTGTGTGTGTGTGTGTGTGTGTGTGTAAGAGGCCACTGAATGCATAAACTGGGGCTTTCCATTTTCCTTAATATAAATTAAGGTTTTCCTTTCCTATTTATAGTGAAAAGATTGAACTTCTCATTTTTCATCTTGTCTGAAGCACCTTAGTTTTCCTCAACAGATGTGCTGGAAAGGATTATAGAGCTAATCTTGCCTTTATCAAGGAGAAAACTGAAGTCTTTTTTAATATGACCCAGTTCAAATTGCAGTATTTTTCCTGCAAAAGTCCAAACTGTCCAAATGAAAACAGAGTCACATATTACTGTCAAAGTTAATTAAGACGTGAAATGATTGTACCCCCCCCCCCCCGCCTTTTTTTTGGTTTATCTTTTACTTGCTGTTGAATTGAAATTTCTTGTTATATTTTAATATATGATTTTTTTTAATTTTTTTTTTAATTTATTTATTTTTGAGACAGAGAGAGACAGAGCATGAAGCGGGGAGGGTCAGAGAGAGAGGGAGACACAGAATCTGAGACAGGCTCCAGGCTCCGAGCTGTCAGCACAGAGCCCAACGCGGGGCTCGAACTCACAGACTGAGCCAAAGTCGGACGCTTAACTGACTGAGCCACCCAGGCGCCCCAATATATGATTATTTTGACTTACGCCTTAAAATGGTATACCAAAAAAAAAAAAAAAAAACTGAGCAAAATGGTTTTATAAAGACACAATGGTTATGAGTGGCAAGTTTTATTTCATGTAACATAATTGCTATCTCATGTTTAACACTGAAAGAATTCCTTGTCTTTATTTCCATATAGAGTTACTGATTTCCAAAGTGTCCTGTCTTTATATCCTCAAATATCATTTTTCAGATGATACCAGTAAGTCAAAAATCCTTTCTGGAAAGAGTAATTTTCACCTTTTTTTGCTGAAAGTTTTTAATGCAAGATTATTCCAAGAAGGATATGAGATGTACCCTAAAATTTCCCTTCCTCCTTCCCCAAAATAGGATGTTCTATGAGGGAGAATTGACAAGTACATATATTAAGATCTCAATTTTGGAGAGTCATTCAGCTGTCAAATGGGTCATGCTTGTGTTAGAGATTCATACAGGTGTCGTACAATGAGAAATCATGGGCTTTGGAGTCAAATCCTGGCTATGCCATTTGCTAGCTGTGCTTACTTTATTTATGTGTTTATATATATTTCACCTCTCTGATTCAGCTTTGTCAGATATAAAATGTTAAAACCTTTACTTGGTTTGAAAATTAAATGAGCTTCTTTAAGCATTTGACTCTATATGCCTAGCATATAGGTGGTACAGAATAAATGTTGACTGTCTTTTCCCCTATCTTTCTACAAGACAATCATATTTCACTTTTTTAGGTTTTGCCCCTAATTGCTATAGGAAATATCAAAATATCAAATATGGAAGACATTATAAAGATAATGAAATCTTATAACACTTTTGTAATCCTGGCCCCTCTGCTCTTAAGTCCCATATTGATTGTCCCTTGGGACTTCTGCTCTCCCTTTTTATTCCACAATGTAGATCTCATCAACCTCTCTGTTAACAGTTTATGAACTTAAAAGGCAATCTGTGTGGAATAAACAACAGCCAGTAGCAAACAATTAGTGTCCATTCTTACTCTTATCATAAAAACATAACTGGTACTTTTCAGTACGTCTGCCCTACATACATCTCAATGTCCCTTCCATTACCAGAACTAGTGATGTGTGCCTTTAAGGACATTTCCTCACATCCTATGAAAAGGACCTCCTATCCTATTTCAGCCTGGGATGGGATGGTATAATACAGGAAACACACATGTCTACATATAAAGACAGAAAAAACCTAAGGAAACTTTTCTCCCAAATTTTCTGGTGAGGATGAGAATACCCTTTCCTGAACTGCAAATAATAAGATCTTCACAGATATCACAAACTGACATTTTTATCACAGTGTCACAAATAAAAAAAAAAAAAAGCTGACAAATTCCTGATATATGATCTTTTCCTGTTACTTTAGCCACTACTTGTGATATTTAATTCTACTGTCTAAAAATTAAAAGTTATAGTTAAGGGGCACCTGGGTGGCTCAGTCAGCTGAGTATCCGACTTTGACTCAAGTCGGGATCTCATTGTTTGTGAGTTCAAGCCCTGTATTGGGCTTGCTGCTTTCAACTTATCAGCTCAGAGCCTGCTTCAGATGCTCTGTCCCCCTCCCACTCATCCCCACTTGTACCCTCTCAAAAATAAATAAAAAATAAGTAAATAAAAGTTATAGTAAGTAAAATAGCTACTTGCTGTAATTTAGGACTTTTGCACATTAAATTTTCACTTAAGTGTGGCATTTTATGCATCTATTAAAAATACGTGCAATATATATAAATCAAACCAACATGCTGTATACCTTAAACTTATACAGTGATGTATGTCAATTATTTCTCAATAAACCAAGAAAAAATAAATATTTACCAAAAATTATCCTTGTCTATACAAGATTATATGGGATCAGTATACCCTACAGGGAAATTACCTGAAAATTCTCATTGTTAATGAGTGGCTTTATCTGCTATTGGAAATCTTACATTGCATATGCAGTGCTATAGCATTGACACCTGAACATGATAGCACTGTGATAGAGAATTTGTGGAAAATCCTACTCGTGGTTAAATAGGTACCATCCTCCTACCCGTATACTGACCACAGTATCCAAAAATGAAAGGCTCCGATTATAGACCTGAGTGTTGCTCTCCAGAAACAGCAGTGCTGGCAGTCAGCTGTTCAGAGGAGGCTGTCCTGTGTTCTTCAAAAAGGACTTACTTGCTCTTTGTCGAAAACCTACCACCTATATAATGAGTCTTGGTGCTTTCTCTGGCTTGGTGCTTTCTCTAACCATCCACATGTAACCAGAGCTTTCCATAGATGCCTTGGTACCGACACTAAGGAGACTGGAACGTTCATTTTTTTATCTAGCCTGAGATTATAGCTCTTAAAGCAAAGTCTCTGTGAGAGCCACAAAAATAAAGACATATTCTTATGTGGCTTTTCCAACCAGTCATGCCTCTAGATCTGTTTAGAATGTCAGATACAAGCATTTTTATTGTTTTTCATTTTGCTTTCATGTCATTACTGAAGGGCATGATTGTCTCTTAGAATTACTTTTGGTATTCTAATACCTCTAGTGTGCTTCCCTAAGAGACTGTACACGCTCAACCCAGCTATCCAGATGAGTTCCTGCATCTCTTCTAAGCACAAGAGCTGCCATCCAAGTGTAGTCTGCTCCACTTCTTTCCAAGTTGTGCTATATATTTAGAATATGTGGCTTAGAGGGCCACAGTCTCTCATCAAAAGTCTTCAGGTCAGGTGTGTTTCAAAAATCAGAATTTTTCGGTGCTTTCAGCAGTACGTATACAAAAATTGGGACAATACAGAGAAGTTTAGCATGGCCCCTGCTCAAGGATGACACACAAATTCATGAAGCATTCCGTATTTTTTAAAAACAAAATATTTTCAATCAATCAATCAATAACATAGGTACCATTTTTAGGATTTTTAGGGGTGCCTGGCAGGCTCAGTTGGTAGAGCATATGACTATTGATATGGGGGCTGTGAGTTTGAGCCTATGTTGAGTGTAGAGATTACTTAAAAATTAAATCTTTTTTTTTAATGTTTGTTTATTTTTGAGAGAGAGAGGGAGAGAGAGAGAGAGCATGTGTAAGCAGGGGAGGGACAGAGAGAGAAGGAGACACAGAATCCGAAGCAGGCTCCAGGTTCTGAGCTGTCAGCACAGAGCCTGACGCGGGGCCCGAACCCACAAACCGTGAAATCATGATCTGAGCTGAAGTTGGATGCTTAACCGACTGAGCCACCCAGGTGCCCCAAAAATAAAATCTTTTAAAAAATAAAATAAAAGTAAAATAAAATAAAAATTTCAGGTTTTAGAAGAATTTTCTGTATATCGTATATTGTGTAACACCCTAGCAAGGTATGGGGAAGAACTCCCTGATCAAGCACAGTATTTTTGCAGTAAAACATTTGAATAGTCATACTAAGTAAAATAAATAAGAATTATAAATAACCTCTCTTCAGTTCAAGTCAGATTTTGCCGTAAATGAGCTGTGACTCCAAACTTAACTAAAAAGTAAAACCTGATTTTCCAAGTATTTTGAAATTCTAAATTAGGGGATTGTGAACCTATATAAACAAGAGTACTAGAAATACAATAACCTATAAAAATCCAGATGCTTTTTACTTGCAAAAGCCCTTTTCAGAAGAAGTGAAAATTAACTTTCTTGAAATAACAGTATATTATTAAATTTCATAAAAAATAAAATGGATTAAATATTTAGCACAATAAATATAAACTAAAAAATACAAGTAGTACAAATCCCTTGAATGAGGGTTAATAACTAGACTGTTCCTGGCACATGACATTGGCTTATCAACCCTAACGTTATCTTTTTTTTTTTAATTTTTTTTTTAACGTTTATTTATTTTTGAAACAGAGACAGAGCATGAGCAGGGGAGGGGCAGAGAGAGAGGGAGACACAGAATCCGAAGCAGGTTCCAGGCTCTGAGCTGTCAGCACAGAGCCCGATGCGGGGCTCAAACTCACAGACCACGAGATCATGACCTGAGCCAAAGTGGGACGCTTAACCGACTGAGCCACCCAGGCACCCCACGTTATCTTTTTTTGAAAATGGTCTGAAATGCTTGTATTTTACTGTGTTCTTGGTTTTCATTCATCACATATGACCATCTCTTTATCTCTCTTTTGAATGGTTATATTTTGGTAACAGAGTTGAAAAATAATGACAGTGTTTCTTGTGTGAAAATCAGCTTATCTGTCCCTAATCACTTGCCCTTCTGAGCATATGCTCTGATAACTTTCTGAACATTGCCGTGTCCCTACGTTAATCTTAAAGTGAACTGAAATATCTTTAAAGTTATTTAATAACTTTATAAATTTGAAAAGACTATTTTAATACTATATCATATAAAAATTGGGAACTTAACATACAAAACTCAGTTGCATTTCTGTACAATAATGAAGCAGCAGAAAGAGAAACCAAGGAATCAAACCCATTTACACTTCCACCAAAAACCATAAAATACCTAGGAATAAACCTAACTGAAGAGGTAAAAGATCTGTTTGCTAAAACCTCTAGGAAGCTAATGAAAGAAATTGAAGAAGACACAAAGAAATGGAAAAACATTCCATGCTCATGGATTAGAAGAACAAATATTGTTAAAATGTCAATACTACCCAAAGCGATCTACACATTCAGTGCAATCCCTATCAAAATAACACTAGCATTCTTCACAGAGCTAGAACAAACAATTCAAAATTTGTATGAAACCAGAATAGACCCCAAGTAGCCACAGTAATGTTGAAAAAGAAAGCCAGGGGCACCTGGGTGGCTCAGTTAGTTAAGCATCCAACTTTGGCTCAGGTCACGATCACACGATTTGTGGTTCAAGCCCTGTGTTGGGCTCTGTGCTGACAGCTCAGAGCCTGGAACCTGCTTTGTATTCTGTGTCCCTCTCTCTCTGCCCCTCCCCAGCTTGCACTCTGTCTCTCTCAAAGATAAATAAACATTAAAAAAAAAACTTTTAATGATAAATAAGAAGTTGTGGTTTATATACACAATGGAATACTACGTGGCAATGAGAAAGAATGAAATATGGCCTTTTGTAGCAATGTGGATGGAACTGGAGAGTGTTATGCTAAGTGAAATAAGTCATACAGAGAAAGACAGATACCATATGTTTTCATTCATATGTGGATCCTGAGAAACTTAACAGAAGACCATAGGGGAGGGGAGGGAAAAAAAAGTTAGAGAGGGAGGGAGCCAAACCATAAGAGACTCTTAACAACTGAGAATAAACTGAGGGTTGATGGGGGGTGGGAGGGAGGGGAAAGTGGGTGATGGGCATTGAGGAGGGCACCTGTTGGGATGAGCACTGGGTGTTGTATGGAAACCAAATTGACAATAAATTTCATATTAAAAAAATAATAATAATTTAAAATTTTTAATATTGCTAGTCTCTGAAGGCCTTCTTAAACTCATTTGAAACAGTTTGGGTTTTGTTTTTCTAAAAACAAAATGAGGGGCACCTGGGTGGCGCAGTCAGTTAAGCGTCCGACTTCAGCCAGGTCACGATCTCGCTGTCTGTGAGTTCGAGCCCCGCGTCAGGCTCTGGGCTGATGGCTCGGAGCCTGGAGCCTGTTTCCGATTCTGTGTCTCCCTCTCTTTCTGCCCCTCCCCCGTTCATGCTCTGTCTCTCTCTGTCCCAAAAATAAATAAAAAACGTTGAAAAAAAAATTTTTTTTTAATAAAAAATAAATTAAAAAAAAATTAAAAAAAATGAAATCAGGGGCATCTGGGTGGCTCAGTCAGTTAAGCCTCAGACTCTTGGTTTTGACTCAGGTCATGATCTCACAGTTCGTAAGTCCAAGCCCCACATCAGGCTCTGTGCTGACAGTACAGAGCCTGCTTGGGATTCTCTCTCTCTCCCTTTCTCTCTGCCCCTCCCCTTCTAGTGCTCTCTATCTCAAAATAAATAAATAAACTTAAAAAAAAAAAGGATGTCTTACCTCTAAGTAAATACCTACCCAAAGTTTCATTCAAAGGAAAATTGTATTTTAGGAATGCCTTTTTCAATATTACTGCCTTTGTCTATTTTATCAATATTAGCATTAACTAAATAGAACAATTATTGGGACATAAGACATATTAGGTCATAAGATACCAAAGAATCTGAACTCAAAAAGATCTCAATATAAGCTCTAAATTTGCCACTTAATGACTTTAGGAAAGACACATACCATTTCTAAACCTAGAATTCAATACCTATAAATTGAGAATCTCTATTAGGATTATTTTGAGAATTAATGAAATAATATATGTAAAGCAGTTAGCAGAGAGCTTAAATATTCAATAAATGGTACCCTTTTAAAAAATTAACCAAGGGGCGCCTGGGTGGCTCAGTCGGTTAAGCGTCCGACTTCGGCTCAGGTCATGATCTCACGGTCTGTGAGTTCGAGCCCCGCGTCAGGCTCTGTGCTGACAGCTCAGAGCCTGGAGACTGTTTCAGATTCTGTGTCTCCCTCTCTCTCTGCCCCTCCCCTGTTCACACTCTGTCTCCCTCTGTCTCAAAAATAAATAAACGTTAAAAACAAAAAATTAAAAAAAAAAACATAACTTTGTGGTTTTCTAATTATAAAAAAGCATAAAATACGAAGTTTTCACCTGAACTGTCACTATTCAAAGGTAACCACTGATAGGATTTTGTTAGTAGCCTTCTAAACATTTCTCTGCAGGAACATACTTATGTCGATGTGGACACAGAGCTCTATGTAAATAGACTTATACAGACATGAATTAAACTTTTTTTCTCATTATGTCATGGATATCTAATATTTGCAGTATCTACAGTTCCTGACCATCTCAGAAATTTGACATCCTGCACCTCCCATCAAAGTTTAAAAAAAAATTTTTTTATGTTTATTTTTGAGAGAGAGAGAGAGAGACAAAGTGTAGGCAGGGAAGGGGCAGAGAGAGAGAGGGACACACAGAATCTGAAACAGGCTCCAGGCTCTGAACTGTCAGCACAGAGCCCAGTGCAGGGCCCGAACCCACAAAATGTGAAATCATGACCTGAGCCAAAGTTGGATGTTTAATGGACTGAGCCACCAAGGTGCCCCAAATAGTTTTTATATTGCTCATCCCCAATGCCTCCTAAGAATTATGTCCTGTCATGAATTTAAAATTACAATTATGTTTTAAGAATGTTTTTTAAATCTTTAAAATTTTTTTTATTTTGAGAGAGAGAGAGCATGAGCACCAAGCAGGGAGGGGCAAAGAGGGAGAGAGAGAAAGAATCCCAAGCAGGCTCTGCACTGCCAGCACAGTCCAGCACCAGGCTGGATTTCACGAACCATGAGATTATGTATGACCTGAGCCAAAATCAAGAGTTGGATGCTTAACTGACTGAGCCACCCAGGTGCCCCAAATATTTTTTAAAATTTTATAGAGGCCCTTCTACTCTTGGGTTAGGCTAGGCTTTCAGATGATGCTAAGACATTTGGTGCTCAGAGCAGTAGCAGAATAACAAATCCCTGAGTCTCTCTCTCTTTTTTTTTTTTTTTTTTAACATTTATTTATCATTGAGAGGCAGAGCATGAGAGGGGGAGACACAGAATCTGAATCAGCCTCCAGGATCCAGCTGTCAGCACAGAGCCTGACGTGGGGCTTGAACTAACCAACTGAGAGATCATGACCTGAGCCGAAGTCAGACGCTTAACTTACTGAGCCACCCAGGTGCCCCTCTCTGAGTCTCTTGCCCAGAGAAACACAGTGTTACCACTGCTTACAGATAAGGCACGAGTCAGTCTGTTATATTAAACTTAATTGCAGCAGTAGTAAGAATCTGAGATTTCATCTCATCTTTAGATGTCTTGATTTTCAGGTGAGAAAGCTAAGGCCTAGAGAGGAGGTGAAATATGCTAGTCAGGATGACACAGCCAGGTCCCTTTGGGGAGTAAACATACAATGTAAATGTATTTGAAGAACAAATGTACTTCAGATTTCAATGGCTACTTTTTAAGGAACAAATAAATTTCATAAAATAAAAGTTATAAAAATCCCTTAATTTGGAGATCCAAAAAAATTTCCTTCCTCAGTTTTCTATTTTGAATGAATTTTATAGTGGGCATTTAAAGAAGAAAAAGGAAGCCTTTTATTGTACAAGGGAGAGAAGGATCTCAATCTTAAGTCCACTTTGAGAACCTACATTAAAATACATGACACTTAATAAATTAGTTCTCTTTCTTCTTCTGTTCTTCCGTATACAAAATAATCTTTCTTTTATCAGTTAGGAACTGATTCTAATGTATGTTTATGTCTGGTAATCTCTTTAAGCACCATTCCAATAATCTGGTGGCCTCACTTTAGAATAAAGGCATTAGGTTTTATTTGTTTAGCCAAATTTAACTGAGGGTTCAAGTCCTCAAATTGCCTAAAGACAAATGGGAAGCATACATGCCAGCAGTCACAGTATAATGTGATATTTGCCTGACAGTAGCCACTCAATAAATGTCTGACAAGTGAATAGGGGCACCTGGATCACTGAGTCGGTTAATCATCCAACTCTTGATTTCATCTCAGGTCATGATCTCTCAGTTGTGAGATTAAGCCCCGTGTTGACCTCGGTGCTTTCTGAGCATGGAGAGATTTTCTCTCTCCTTCTCCCTCTGTCCTTCTGTATGCACACGCATGCATGTTCTCTCTCAAAAAAGTAAATAGGTAAATAAATGTCTAACAAATGAATAAATTAATATAATGGAAATATGTTAAAAAATGAAGGACCCCCTGAGTCTTTCTGCAAAGTCAGGGAAGGTTTCACAGAGAACATAGCACTTGAACTGAGATTTGAAGACTGATACAAAAAACAATAAGGAAGCTATATTATCTGGAGGGAACAGCATAGGCTTGTTTTTAGATTTACATTTATTTCCCAGGAAAAGACCTATTTGCTTTTGTAATTTTTTTTTTTTACTAAAACTTATATGATTTCTAAAATCTAATGTTTCTGAAGATCTCAAGGATCACATTTACTGGACCTAACTTATCAAAAACCCAATCTGACAAATGACAAATGAAAAACTACCTACCCTATACTTAAAAATTGATAGGAAAGTCCTTTTACAGCATTTCTCTTCAGTTTATAATTTATTTGAATTATTTTTGTGCCACTTTTTCTGAGAATTGTGATATTGTTATTTATGTCTCTAAAAATAAGTTCAACAAGTGAATTTTTTCAGAGCTAGACTACAGTATTGTTTGGCACATAATTTTTAAGTTCTCATATTCTGCTTCAGGAAGATAACAATGTTCTTGAAATATTTGTGTTTAATAGCTTATATATGTTATTCTTGTATGTTTCAACTACATTTTTAAGAGGTAAAGGAAAAATGTTAAAAGAATGAACTAAAGATTAAATTAGCTAACATTTCAAAAAGAAGCAGTCACTAGCAGTTTCTTTGGTAGAATCAACCACTGCTAACACCACCATCTGATCGACACCGGCTCCTGATATATATCAATCTCAGATGATAGCGGTGGCAATAGAACATTTCTCTGTGTATTGTTTAACACCCTGGGACGTGTTTGCCGTGTATGAAATTCCCATTTGCCTAGACCTGAGTTGTAGGTTGCTTCCATTTGTCTTTCCATGGCTTGATTGTAAAATTCATGAAAAAAAATTAATCTGAATTTGAACTATAAACTCATATCTCCCAATCAGTGGCATTTGTTGTCTGTCCTGACCATTGGGCACTCCTGTCTGAGTAATAGTAAACCCAAAGAGAAAGGGGGGAAAAACCCATCTTTGCTTCCCCAGCTCTTAAGCACAGGAAATACTCCATTAAAAGGCACAAATTATATGTGGACAGGTAGGGTTATGGCCTTACCTGCAACCAGCACATTTAAACCTATTCCTAAAATGTTGCTCAGTAATGAAAATCCAATTTCTCCATCAACTGTCTCCTTTCTCATCTGATCTACTCCCTGTAAGTTCATTCACTTTGAGATCTGCCTTGATCTTTCAACATATCTTCAGTCTTATTTCTGATTCACTTATTGGGCTAGCAAGAACCTAGAAATTATTTGGAGTTTTTTGTTAACAGTAATGAGATTTTGTTTTAAGTAATTTTCACATGGGTCTTTAGCATTAACAATTACCATTTATAGGATACTTAATATGTATATGTACTATAAGAGAATATTCATAATATGAACTCATTTATCTTAATAACCCTTATGAAATAGGCATTTTTACCAATATTCAGATGTAAGTAAGACTCAGATTAATAACATGCCCAAGATCATAAAGCTAACAAATAGCATAGAGAGGATTAAAACTAAGTCTGTCTGACTTAAAAACCTAAACCTGGGCTCTTGAAAATACACGTTTCTGGCATTCCACTTATACATTAGATTCCTCTGACCAATGTAGGCTGCCCTTGAAGTCTGCATCCAGGGATTAACATTTTAACCCTGATTTCTGAGGATGGATTAAAATTTAAATGCCTAGATCCTTTTACAAAGCAAAATATAATAATAAAGGTGATTCCCAGATTCCTAATGGCCCAAAGAATGAATCAGAATATAAAATGTATGGGAATGCAAGCTGGTGCAACCACTCTGGAAAATAGTATGGAGGTTCCTCAGAAAATTAAAAGTAGAACTGCCCTATGACCCAGAAATTGCACTACTAGGTATTTATCCAAGGCATACAGGTGTGCTGTTTTGAAGGGACATATGCATCCCCATGTTTATAGCAGCACTATCAACAATAGCCAAAGTATGGAAAGAGCCCAAATGTCCATTGATGGATGAATGGACAAAGAAGATGCGGTGTATATATATATATATATATATATATATATATATATATATATACACATACACACACACACACACACACAATGAGTATTACTTGGCAAACAAAAAGAATGAAATCTTGCCATTTACAACTACATGGTTGGAACTGGAGGGTATTATGCTAAGCAAAATTAGAGAAAGACAAATATATGACTTCACTCATATGAGGACTTTAAGAGACAAAACAGATAAACATAAGGGAAGGGAAACAAAAATAATATAAAAAGAGGGAGGGGGACAAAACATAAGAGACTCTGAAATATTTAGGACAAACAGAGGGTTACTGGAGGGGTTGTGGGAGGGGGGATGGACTAAATGGGTAAGGGGCATTAAGGAATCTACTCCTGAAATCATTGTTGCACTATATGCTAATTTGGATATAAATTTTAAAAAATTAAAAAAGTAAAAGAAAGAATATAAAATATAATTGTGAAGTTGCTTAGATTTTGATTTTGATTCTTTTCCTCTGTTTCAGTGCATTTATCATTGTATAATCTAGCTTTAACTGAAATGTCTGCATAGAGTAAAAGTTTTTCACCCTTGCCTACAATCCTCCCAACAGAAATACTGTTTTAATCCAGTTTAACAAATTCTGCTTTACCAATTTTGAGCTTTGTAGCCTTACAAAAGTCAGTTTTCTAAAATCTATCCACTGTAAATTTTGCTTCTATTAAAATCCTCTTTGGATAACTCATATTTAAGAAATTGTTTGCTTTCCCAATTTTACATTTTTTCATGGGTTCTTAAGAATTTAGGGGAAATTGAAATAGTTTATTGGTTAATAGTTCTGATTCTGGCATCAGACTTGTATAATCAAAGTCGCAACTTAACCTCTCTGAGCCTCAGTTTTCTTTTCTATCAGGTGGCTGTATGACCCATCTCATAAGGTTGTAAATATCACATGAAACACTTTTCAAAATACTTTGTACAGTAGAAGTTAAACTATTACTATTGTTAATTTAGCTTTTGAAGTGTGTTCTTTGTGAAACAGAGTAATAGTATTTTAGGGCTAGAAGAAACCCTTACTGATCATTTAATCTAGCACCCCTATATTTCCTATGACACTGAAGTCCAGAGGAAGGGCAAAAACTGGTTTGAGGGGTTTGGTGAATTGGTTATGGACCTAAAACTAAAGTAAACCTAGTATTTTCATGGACAGAAAGCTTCTGTTGCTGTTACTGTATTATTTTGTTCTTTGTGCTTCTACCCATTGATTCTTTTTTTTAATGCCATTGAAACTATTGGGTTGTTTCCATTTTAACTATGCAACTATTTTAATGTCATAGTAGATTGGCATGAATACTTTTTTTTTTCTTCTTTGGTTAGCTAGCTTTTCTTCACACCCAGTATGAGAGATGCAGCTTTGATATTAAGCAGTAAAAGACAAACAAAACAAAACAGAAAAACCTGTGGTCATTTATGGTTTCATTCCGTCCTCTTAGTTTTCTGCTAATGTTCTGAGGTGAGACATTGCTTCCCACAGTAGTGGAGCATGACTTGGTTAGAGTGCTGATTAAGTGAAGGCCCTCTGGTCCACTTACAAACAGTAGTGACTTCAGTATGGATAACAGTATTTGGTCTCTGTTCTCTCTTAACGTTGTAGAGCCGACAATTAGAATCAGAAACTGGAACCACAGAGGAGCACAGTCTAAACAAGGAGGCTCGAAAATGGGCTACACGTGTGGCACGTGAGCACAAAAACATTGTTCACCAACAACGGGTAAGTGCAGTAGAGAGTCTTAGGCTACATTTAGCTTAAGCCAAATGTCAAACCAATTTAATGAGTTGAGTTCTATTAATGTGAAAAATATCCTGTTTTTTTCTGTAATTTCTCACCATTCAGCTGTATGCTCTCAGTTATCTACTTAGCTTGGAAATTCCTTAAGCCTGGGGCACCTGGGTGCCTCAGTCAGTTAAGCATCAGATTCTTGTTTTCGGTACAGGTCGTGATTTCACAGTTCCTGAGATCAAGCCCCACATCAGGCTTGCACTGACAGTGCAGAGCCTGCTTGGGATTCTCACTCTCTCCCTCTCTCCCCCTTCCCTCTCTCACTTTGTCTCTCCCAAAATAAATAAATAGACATACATACATACATACATACATACATACATACATAAATAAGTTATAATAAAAAAAATTCCTTAAGCCCTTCAAGCAGCAGCATAGTAATTTATTTTTTTGCCATAGAATTGCCTAAGAAAGCCTAGTGATAATGTTACCGTCTTTCAGGTAGTGCAAGAGATATGCCTGTGTTGAATTAAGCTTTTAATTCCCTAGACAAGTTTTTTGAAGTCTTAATTGTAGATTCCATGAAAATGTGTCTTCAAGGGGTGCCTAGCTGGCTCAGTCAATAAAGCATGTGACTCTTGATCTCAGGGTCGTGAGTTCGAGCCCCATGTTGGACATAGAGTTTACTTAATAAAAAATTTAAATTAAATTAAAAAATTAAAATTAAACACCAAAAAAATGTATCTTCAAGACTAAACTCTAAGCACAAAGAAATTACTTTAGGTGTAGTAAATTTTTTTCTAATTTCCCTTTATTTATAATTTTTGTGTTTATCTTCATATCCAACATATTAAAAGAATTTTCCATATTTAATATCTGTATTTCCTAATCTCTCACCCATAACATTTGGACTTTTCCTTCTTTCCTCTCCCTGCACTCCATACAGACTGCACTTGCCCAAATCACCAATGATGTCTATGTTGCAAAATCTAAAATGGACACTTTTATTTCTTAAAACCTGTTGGCAGTTTCATCACAATTGACAGCTCTCTTTGTGTTGAAACACTCTCTTCTCTAGTTATCCCTGTCTTAACATTGTCCTGGTTTTCCTTCTGCCTCTGTGGCAATTCCTAAGTTCTTCTTTCTCCACCCCACATTTAAATATTTAAATTCCTTGGGTTTCTGTAGTAGGCTATCTTTTCTTATTCTTTAGTCCCTTAACTGGCAGTCTCAACCAGTGCCATGGTTTCACTTACCAACAAATCATAAATTAGTATCTTCAACATTGGGCCTTTCTTCTGTGTATTCATATATCCTCTCACATGCTTGGACATCCCCACAGGCATCCCACATTCAGTGTTCCACTCATCTAATGCTGTAAAACAAATGACCTAAAACTTAATGCCACAAAAAGAGCATATTTCACTTGTCTCTTAGCACTCTGGGGATTGGATGGACTTAGCTTGCCACTTCTCACTTGGGAGTCTCCCACGTGGTTGCAGTCAGATAGTGACCACTGCCAGAGTCACCTCACAGACTTGCCCACTGACATATCTGGTCTTGGAACAGGAAGACTTGAACAGCTGGGAGCTGGAACTGGTAGAGCTCCTCATGCATCTCAGTCTCTCCAGCACAGTGGCTTTAGATTAGCTGTATTTCTTACATGGTATCACAGGGCCTCAAAGGTGGGAGTCCCAAGAGTGAGCCAGGTAGAAGCTATGTTATCTTTTCTGGCCGAGCCTCAGAAATAACATGATACTACTTGTGTCATATTTTTGTTAACTGAGGCAGTCACAAAGGCCTGTTGTCCAAGTTCAAGGAGAGAGAACATAAACTCCACTTCTTGGTAGAGAAACAGCAAGGTTCTGTAAGAACATGTGGAATGGGAAATATTGTAACTTTTTTTGAAAATAGCCACAGTCTACTTTCTGGGTATAACAGTTCACATCCCACTTACATGCAGAATAAAATTCCCCTTTTTACCCAAATCCCCCAAAGCCTGGCATCAGACTCCAGTTTGAATTTTAGAATCTGGTCATCTAAATGAGATCCATAGACGGATAAGGCTTTTTGGGTACAATTCCTGTAACACAGTATATCTCTGTCAAAGAATTTGTGAACTAGAGAGACAAGTTATCTGTCTACCATACATCCAATAAATAGTGATTGATTACTGCAGCTTTGTACGTCAAAATGTAAAACACGTAAAGAGACTGTTGCATTAAAATGCCTTACTATATTTGAAAGTAAATGTTTAGATATTAAAAATAAATCTGCTTCCTCTCTCTGATGTCAAGGCATGTTGTGTCTTTCTGCTAGGAGATAGAGACAGGCAGATTTCAACAACTTTTCCGTTTCTTTGTAGTATGACCTATGATAGGCTTTAATCTTGTAAGGTATAACTTAAGCAATAAAGTTAAGGGGTTCTGTTTTGGGCCATGATAAATTACCTGGGATCACACACTTACCCTCCTTCATAAACAACTATAAAACTAGTGTAAATATATGAAACAAATGTTTTCAGACACTGTACAACAGGTAATAACAGGAGTGTGAAACCTGAGAGAAAAAATAACATTGAACTTGGCCGTATGACTTCTCAAGCTTTCTGCCTAAAGGCCCTTTCTATATTGCAGTGTAGGGAGGGAGAACTTAAGCAGGCACCACAGACTCACTGAGTTGAGATGACAGAAATCAGAGTTCAAAGAGCTGATGTGGCATGAATTTCAGGGCAAAGTACCAGATAACATGGAGATGCAAAGAAAGAATTCCAAACATGTACGTAGGTCTCCCCTTCAATCTGTTGAATACTAAACCACATAAGCATATGGTGAAATTCTACAATACTGGTTAGAGAATGACAGTGGAGATAAACTGAACAATTCCCAGAGATCACATAGGGCTAGGGCACATTCAAGTTGTTCCTAGCCAAGGTTGAGGCTGCTCTTCGTTGACTATTCATGGATCATTTGAGGCATTCAAGAGACTACAGAAGGATCATACATTGGTTCCAGGGTAAATTAGTCCTAGAATAAGGCTATTTTAGAATTAACTTAACAGAGCTTTAAAACAAGCTTCAGAAAGATCAAGCTAATCCACAAGTAATCTATTTGCCTGCCAGAAAAAAAAAAAAAAAGTCTCTTCAAAGGAAGGAAACAAAATCCAACATTTAACAACACAGTATTTACTATGTCAAGAGTAAAATTTGCAGGATACCTATGTGGCTCATTGATTACAGCTCAGGTCATGACCCCAGGGCCATGGTATCAAACCCTGCATCGGGCTTTGCACTGAACGTGGAGCCTGCTGGAGATTCTCTCTCTGTCTCTCTCTCTCTCTCTCTCTCTCTCTCTCTCTCTCTCTCTCTCCCTCTCCCTCCCCCCCCCCACCTGCTCTCCCTCTCTAAAATAAAATGTAAAAAATTTAATTTAAACAAAAAATTTGAATTTGGGGCACCTGGGTGGCTCAGTCGGTTAAGTATCAGACTCTTGGTTTCAGCTCAGGTCATGATCTCACAGTTTGTGGGTTGAAGCGCTGCATTGGGCTCCTCACTGACAGTGTGGAGCCTGCCTGGGATTCTCTGTCTCTCTCCCTCCCTCTCTGCCCTTCCCCTGCTCGCTCTCTCTGTCTCTCACTCTCAAAATAAATAAACTTTAAAAAAAAAATTTTTAAAGAATCAAATTTACTAGATATTAAAAGACGCAAGAGAGTATGATCCATGACCAAAAGAAAAATCAATTAAAGCAGATCGATAAATGCTAGAGATGATGGAATTAGCAAATAAGGACTTTAGAACAGTAAGTAAGTTCAAGAATTTAAAAGAAAACAAACATGAACATATTGAAGAAAGAAAAGGAAGATATACAAAAGAACCAAATGGGGGGGTGGGGGGCACCTGTGGCTCAGTTGGTTAAGTGTCTGACTCTTGATTTCAGCTCAGGTCATGATCTCACAGTTTGTGAGTTTGAGCCCCGCATCAGGCTCTGCACTGACAGTGTGGAGCCTGCTTGGGATTCTCTGTCTCCCTGTCTCTCTGTTTCCTTCTCTCAAAAATAAATAAACATTAAAAAAAAGAACCAAATGGAACTTCTAAAGCTGAAAATACAATATTTGAAATGAAAAATTCAGTAGATCGGATGGCACCAAAAAAACGAGTTTAAAAGTATATATAGCAACAGAAACTATCTAATCTGAAGCACAGAGAGTGAAATAAAGACTTTATAAAAATTAAAAGCATCATTAATCTCTCTAGGATAATATGTGATCTATTATATTTTGGGAGTTAAAGATATATTTGGAGACACAGAAGAAAGAGTCAGAAAAAATATTTGAAAAATTATAGCTAAAACTGTCCAAGTTTAATAAAAAAACTGTAAACCCATGAATGCAAGGAGCCCAACAAACCCCAGGAAGGTAAAACACAAAGATCACACCAAAGCATTTCATAATCAATTTGTTAAAAAGCAGTGATATTAAATGGTATAAAACTGGAAATATCCCCTTTAGGATCAGAAACAACACAAGGATGCCCCTTTTGCCACTTCTATTCGTTATAGAACTAGAAGTCCTAGCCACAGCCTTCACAGCCTTTTAGGGATCCAAATTGAGAAGAAAGAAGTAAAATGTTCTCTGTTCACAAATGAAATGATCTTATACTCACACATACCTATTAGAGCTAGTAAACAAATTCAGCAAAGTGCAAAATTACACAAAAATGAATTACGTTTTATACACTAACAAAATACAATCCAAAAAGGAAATTAAGAAAATAATTCCATTTACAATACCATCAAAAAGAATAAAATACTTAGGAATAAACCACAGAGGCAAATGACTTGTACACTTAAAACTGTAAGTCATTGATGAAAGTAGTTAAATAAGATATAAGTAAATGGAAAGACATCCTGTGTTTATGGAATGGAAGATAATGTTAAGATGACAGTACCACCCAAAATGATCTACAGATTCAGTGCAATCCCTATTAAAATTCCAACAGTATTTTTTTGCAGGAATAGAAAAACCCATCCTAAAATTCATATGGAATCTCAAGGAACCCCAGGTAGCCAAAACAGTCTTGAAAAAGAACAAGGTTGAAGGACTCCTACTCCCTGACCTTAAAACTTATTACAAAAGGGTGCCTGGGCGGCTCAGTCAGTTAAGCGTCTGACTCCTGGTTTTGGCTCAGGTCACGATCTCCTGGTTCATGAGTTCGAGCCCCACATCAAGCTCTGTGCTGCCAGTGTAGAACCTGCTTGGGATTCTCTCACTCCCTCTCTCTGCCCCTTCCCTGCTCGCTCTCTTGTTCTCTCAAAATAAATAAACATTAAAAAATTTACTACAAAGCTATTCAAAGTATTAAATATAAAGTAGTCAAAACATTGTAGTATTGGCATGACAGACATACAGACTAATGGAAAAGAAGTATCAATATTTTCATTTTATTTTTATTTTCTTAACATGGGGAACTCAAGTTTTTTGTTTGTTTTTTTTTTTAATTCCAGTATAGGTAACATACAATGTTATGTTAGTTTCAGGTGTACAATATAGTGATTCAACAGTTCCATACATTACTCAGTGCTCAGTATGGCAAGTGTACTCTTAATCCCCTAACCTATTTCACCCATCTTCCCAGCTACCTCCTTTCTGGTAACCACCAGTTCTCTATATTTAAGAGTCTGTTTTTTGGTTTATCTCTTTTTTTCTTTGTTCATTTGTAGAGGTCTCAATATTTTTAAAATAGCAGCTATCTCCAAATTAATCCATATATTCAGTGCAATCCAAGTCAAACATCCAGCAGGGATTTTTATAGAAATTGACAAAATGCTTCTAAAGCATACATGGAAAAGCGAATGATCTAGAATAGCCAAAGCAATTTTGAAAAATAAGAATAAGCCTTTCCAGAGCGGAAGATGGCGACGTAGGAGGACACTAGGCTCACTGCGTCCTACTGATCACTTAGATTCCACCTACACCTGCCTAAATAACCCAGAAAACCGCCAGAAGACTAGCAGAACGGAGTCTCCGGAGCCAAGCGCAGACGAGAGGCCCACGGAAGGGCGGAGAGGCGGTGCGCGCTGCACGGACTGGCGGGAGGAGGCCGGGGCAGAGGGGCGGCCCGCCGGCCAAGCAGAGCCCCCGAGTCTGGCTTGCAAAAGCAGAGGGGCCGGACAGAGTGTGTTCCGACAGCGAGTGGGACTTGACATCTGGAAGGTTATAAGCTAACAGCTCTGCTCGGAGAACAGGAGGGATGGAGGACAATGGGAGGGAGAGTTGTTGAGCCCCGGACCACAGAGCTCAGCTTGGAGGGGAACAAAGGCGCTCGCCAGCGCCATCTCCCTCGCCATCCCCCAGCCAAAATCCCAAAGGGAACCAGTTCCTGCCAGGGAACTTGCTTGCACCACGCGAACACCCAGCGCTGTGCTTCTGCGGATCCATCCCTCCGGCGGCAGGTCTGACTCCCTCCCGGTGCCACAGGGCCCCTCCCGAAGTGGATCACCAAAAGAAAAGCAAGCTGAGCCTGCCCCTCCTGCCTCTGTGCACCTTACTGATCCACCCCAGCTAATACACCAGATCCCCAGCACCACAAGCCTGGCAGTGTGCAAGTAGCCCAGACGGGCCACGCCACCCCACAGTGAATCCTGCCCCTAGGAGAGGGGAAGAGAAGGTACACACCAGTCTGACTGTGGCCCCAGCGGTGGGCTGGGGCAGACATCAGGTCTGACTACGGCTCTGCCCACCAGTGCAAGTTATTCAAGATAGCACAGGGGAAGTGCCCTGCAGTTCTGCACCACTCCGGGGACTATCCAAAATGACTAAACAGAAGAATTCCCCTCAAAAAAACCTCCAGGAAATAACGACAGCTAACAAACTGATCAAAAACGATTTAAACAATATAACAGAAAGTGAATTTAGAATAATAGTCATAAAATTAATAGCTGGGCTTGAAAACAGTATAAAGGACAGCAGAGAATCTATTGCTACAGAGATCAAGGGACTAAGGAACAGCCAGGAGGAGCTAAAAAATGCTATTAATGAGCTGCAAGATAAAATGGAGATGACCACAGCTCAGATTGAAGAGGCAGAGGAGAGAATAGGTGAACTAGAAGATAAAATTATGGAAAAAGAAGAAGCTGAGAAAAAGAGATAAAAAAAAATCCAGGAGTTTGAGGGGAAAATTAGAGAACTAGGTGATGCACTAAAGAGAAATAATCATGCATAATTGGTATTCCAGAGGAGGAAGAGAGAGGGGAAGGTGCTGAAGGTGTACTTGAAGAAATAATAGCTGAGAACTTCCCTGATCTGGGGAAGGAAAAAGGCATTGAAATCCAAGAGGCACAGAGAACTCCCTTCAGACATAACTTGAATCAATCTTCTGCACGACCTATCATAGTGAAACTGGCAAAATACAAGGATAAAGAGAAAATTCTGAAAGCAGCTAGGGATAAACGTGCTTTAACATATAAAGGGAGACCGATAAGACTCGTGACGGATCTCTCTACTGAAACTTGGCAGGCCAGAAAGGAATGGGAGGAAATCTTCAATGTGATGAACAAAAAAATATGCAACCGAGAATCCTCTATCCAGCAAATCTGTCATTTAGAATAGAAGGAGAGATAAAGGTCTTCCCAAACAAACAAAAACTGAAGGAATTCATCACCACTAAACCAGCCCTACAAGAGATCCTAAGGGGGATCCTGTGAGACAAAGTACCAGAGACATCGCTACAAGCATGAAACCTACAGACATCACAATGACTCTAAACCCACATCTTTCTATAATAACACTGGATGTAAATGGACTAAATGCGCCAACCAAAAGACATATGGTATCAGAATGGATAAAAAAACAAGACCCATCTATTTGCTGTCTACAAGAGACTCATGTTAGACCTCAGGACACTTTCAGATTGAAAGTGAGGGGATGGAGAACGATTTATCATGCTACTGGAAGTCAAAAGAAAGCTGGAGTAGCCATACTTATATCAGACAAACTAGACTTTAAATTAAAGGCTGTAACCAGAGATGAAGAAGGGCATTATATAATAATTACAGGGTCTATCCATCAAGAAGAACTAACAATTATAAATGTCTATGCCGAATACGGGAGCCCCCAAATATATAAAACAATTACTCACAAACATAAGCAACCTTATTGACAAGAATGTGGTAATTGCAGGGGACTTTAATACCCCATTTACAACAATGGATACATCATCTAGACACATGGTAAATAAAGAAACGAGAGCCCTGAATGATACATTGGATCAGGTGGACTTGACAGATATACTTAGAACTCTGCATCCCAAAGCAACAGAATATACTTTCTTCTCGAGTGCACATGGAACATTCTCCAAGATAGATCACATACTGGGTCACAAAACAGCCCTTCATAAGTATAAAAGAATTGAGATCATGTCATGCATACTTTCAGACCACAATGCTGTGAAGCTTGAAATCAACCACAGGAAAAAGTCTGGAAAACCTCCAAAAGCATGGAGGTTAAAGAACACCCTACTAAAGAGTGAATGGGTCAACCAGGCAATTAGAGAAGAAATTAAAAAATATATGGAAACAAACGAAAATGAAAATACAACAATCCAAATGCTTTGGGAGGCAGCGAAGGCAGTCCTGAGAGGAAAATACATTGCAATCCAGGCCTATCTCAAGAAACCAGAAAAATCCAAATACAAAATCTAATAGCACACCTAAAGGAAATAGAAGCAGAGCAGCAAAGACACCCCAAACCCAGCAGAAGAAGAGAAATAATAAAGATCAGAGCAGAAATAAACAATATAGAATCTAAAAAAACTGTAGAGCAGATCAATGAAACCAAGAGTTGGTTTTTTGAAAAAATAAACAAAATTGATAAACCTCTAGCCAGGCTTCTCAAAAAGAAAAGGGAGATGACCCAAATAGATAAAATCATGAATGAAAATGGAATTATTACAACCAATCCCTCAGAAATACAAGCAATTATCAGGGAATACTATGAAAAATTATATGCCAACAAACTGGACAACCTGGAAGAAATGGACAAATTCCTAAACACCCACACACTTCCAAAATTCAAACTGGAGGAAATAGAAAGCTTGAACAGACCCATAACCAACGAAGAAATTGAATCGGTTATCAAAAATCTCCCAACAAATAAGAGTCCAGGACCAGATGGCTTCCCAGGGGAGTTCTACCAGACATTTAAAGCAGAGATAATACGTATCCTTCTCAAGCTATTCCAAAAAATGGAAAGGGAAGGAAAACTTCCAGACTCATTCTATGAAGCCAGTATTACTTTGATTCCTAAACCAGACAGAGACCCAGTAAAAAAAGAGAACTACAGGCCAATATCCCTGATGAATATGGATGCAAAAATTCTCAATAAGATACTAGCAAATCGAATTCAACAGCTTATAAAAAGAATTATTCACCATGATCAAGTGGGATTGATTCCTGGGATGCAGGGCTGGTTCAACATTTGCAGATCAATCAACGTGATACAACACATTAATAAAAGAAAAGAACCGTATGATCCTGTCAATCGATGCAGAAAAAGCATTTGACAAAATTCAGCATCATTTCTTAATAAAAACCCTCGAGAAAGTTGGGATAGAAGGAACATACTTAAACATCATAAAAGCCATTTATTAAAAGCCCACAGCTAATATCATCCTCAGTGGGGAAAAACTGAGAGCTTCCCCCTGAGATCAGGAACACGACAGGGATGTCCACTCTCACCGCTTTTGTTTAACATAGTGTTGGAAGTGCTAGCATCAGCAATCAGACAACAAAAGGAAATCAAAGGCATCAAAATTGGCAAAGATGAAGTCAAGCTTTCGCTTTTTGCAGATGACATGATATTATACATGGAAAATCCGATATACTCCACCAAAAGTCTGCTAGAACTGATACATGAATTCAGCAAAGTTGCAGGATACAAAATCAATGTACAGAAATCAGTTGCATTCTTATACACTAATAATGAAACAGCAGAAAGACAAATAAAGAAACTGATCCCGTTCACAATTGCACCAAGAAGCATAAAATACCTAGGAATAAATCTAACCAAAGGTGTACAAGATCTGTATGCTGAAAACTATAGAAAGCTTATATGAAGGAAATTGAAGAAGATATAAAGAAATGGAAAAACGTTTCGTGCTCATGGGTTAGAAGAATAAATATTGTTAAAATGTCAATACTACCCAAAGCTATCTACACATTCAATGCAATCCCAATCAAAATTGCACCAACATTCTTCTCGAAGCTAGAACAAGCAATCCTAAAGTTCATATGGAACCACAAAAGGCCCCGAATAGCCAAAGTAATTTTGAAGAAGAAGACCAAAGCAGGAGGCATCACAATCCCAGACTTTAGCCTCTACTACAAAGCTGTCATCATCAAGACAGCATGGTATTGGCACAAAAACAGACACATAGACCAAGGGAATAGAACAGAAACCCCAGAACTAGACCCACAAACGTATGGCCAACTAATCTTTGACAAAGCAGAAAAGAATATCCAATGGAAAAAAGACAGTCTCTTTAACAAATGTTGCTGGGAGAACTGGACAGCAACATGCAAAAGGTTGAAACTAGACCACTTTCTCACACCATTCACAAAAATAAACTCAAAATGGATAAAGGACCTGAATGTGAGACAGGAAACCATCAAAACCCTAGAGGAGAAAGCAGGAAAAGACCTCTCTGACCTCAGCCGCAGCAATTTCTTACTTGACACATCCCCAAAGGCAAGGGAATTAAAAGCAAAAATGAACTATTGGGACCTCCTCAAGATGAAAAGCTTCTGCACAGCAAAGGAAACAATCAACAAAACTAAAAGGCAACCAATGGAGTGGGAAAAGATATTTGCAAATGACATATCGGACAAACGGCTAGCATCCAAAATCTATAAAGAGCTCACCAGACTCCACACCCAAAAAACAAATAATCCAGTGAAGAAATGGGCAGAAAACATGAATAGACACTTCTCTAAAGAAGACATCCAGATGGCCAACAGGCACATGAAAAGATGCTCAACATCGCTCCTCATCAGGGAAATCCAAATCAAAACCACACTCAGATATCACCTCACGCACCTCACCACCTCAGTCAGAGTGGCCAAAATGAACAAATCAGGAGACTATAGATGCTGGCGAGGATGTGGAGAAACGGGAACTCTCTTGCACTGTTGGTGGGAATGCAAACTGGTGCAGCCACTCTGGAAAACAGTGTGGAGGTTCCTCAAAAAATTAAAAATAGACCTACCCTATGACCCAGCAATAGCACTGCTAGGAATCTGCCCAAGGGATACGGGAGTACTGATGCATAGGGGCACTTGTACCCCAATGTTTATAGCAGCACTCTCAACAATAGCCAAATTGTGGAAAGAGCCTAAATGTCCATCAACTGATGAATGGATATAGAAATTGTGGTTTATATACACAATGGAGTACTACGTGACAATGAGAAAGAATGAAATATGGCCCTTTGTAGCAACGTGGATGGAACTGGAGTGTGTGATGCTAAGTGAAATAAGCCATACAGAGAAAGACGGATACCATATGTTTTCACTCTTATGTGGATCCTGAGAAACTTAACAGAAACCCATGGGGGAGGGGAAGGGAAAAAAAAAAAAAAAGAGGTTAGAGTGGGAGAGAGCCATAGCATAAGAGACTCTTAAAAACTGAGAACAAACTGAGGGTTGATGGGGGGTGGGAGGGAGGAGAGGGTGGGTGATGGGTATTGAGGAGGGCATCTTTTGGGATGAGCACTGGGTGTTGTATGGAAACCAATTTCATATATTAAAAGAAAAAAAGAATAAAATTGGAGGGCTTACTCTACCTCATTTCAAGATATAAAACTACAAAAATCAAGATACTGTAGTATTGGTGTAAGAATAGACTTACAGGAGGCGCCTGGGTGACTCAGTGAGTTAAGCCCCTGACTTCGGCTTAGGTCATGATGTCACAATTTGTGAGCTCAATCCCCGCTTCGGGCTCCGCACTGTCAGCATGAGATTGTCTCTCTCTCCCCCTGTCTCTCTCTTTCAGCCCCTCATGGGTTTCTCTCAGCCCCTCGTTCACTTGTGCCCTCTCTCTTTTAAAAGTAAATAATATAAATAAATGTTTTTTTTGAAAAAAAGGACTTACAGATGAATAGAACAAAATAGAGAGTCTAGAAATAGGCACACACATATATAGTCCAGTGATTTTTAACAAAGATGTATCAAACTTGTAAAAATGTTAAATAAATTTTAATAAAAACGAATCTAGCCATGTTTTAAGCACATGACTAGGGTGCAAGGATGATTCAGCAGTAGAAAATTTATCAGTATAATAAACTGCATTTATCAAGTAAAGATGAAAATTTCTATGATTATTTTATACTTACCAAAAAAGCATATTATAAAACTTGTTATCTCTTAATGATTCAAAAATAAAACAGGGGTATCTGGGTGGCTCAGTCAGTTAAGCGTCCAACTTCAGCTCAGGTCATGATCTCATGGTCTGTGGCTTCCAGCTGACAGCTGAGAGCTCAGAGCCTGGAAGCTGCTTTGGATTCTGTGTCTCAAGGGGTGCCTGGGTGGCACAGTTGGTTAAGTTGATTCTGTGTCTCCCTCTCTCTCTCTCCCTACCCCACTTGCTCTGTGTCTCTTTCTCTCAAAAATAAATAAACATTAAAAAAAATTAAAAATAGATAAGTAAAACAAAATTCACAGCTAGCAAGATAAAGAACTTTTCATCCTAACAAGGATATCTTCCTGAGACTTACTGCAAACATTATACTTGTTGGTTGTATTAGTTTTCTATATCTGCCATAACAAATTACCACAAACTTAGTAGTTTAAAATAACAGTACAAATTTCTCATCTCACAGTTCTGTAGATCAGAAGTCTGGGTGGGCTTGGCTGATTTTACTGCTCAGGCTCTAGCAAGGCCGAAATCCTCTGGAGTAGGACCCACTTCCATGCTCATTCAGATTGTTGTCACAATCTAGTTCCTAATAACTGTAGGACTGAGGTCCCTGCTTCTTTGCTGTCAGTTAGGGGCTACCCTTAGCTCCTAGAGGCTACTCTCTCTGGTCCTTCTACATGGGCTCATACATCTCAGAGTCAGCAATGATGCATTGAACCCTTCCCATGCTTGGAATCTTCCTGACTTGTTTTTGGCCCCTCTCTTTTCTCATACCAGCTGGAGAAAGTTCTGTGCTTATAAGGTGTCATAATGATTAGATTGAGCCACTTTGATAATCCAGAATAATCTCCCTATCTTAAGGTCTATAACGCTAATATAAGTGTAAATTATATTTTACATATAAACAGTTTCAGGAAATTAGGGTGTGGACATGTTTGGAAGCCATTCTGCCTACTAAAATGGTAAAATAATAAAACAGTACCCATCATCACCACTAGTTTTTAGTGTCATAAGATTTAGTCAGTACATTAATGAAAGAAAAATAAAGTGTTTAAATATTAGGAAAAGGTATACCTGTCATTATTTATAGATGATGTGATTGTGGACTCCCCAAAATATGTGACCCAACTGTCAAACAGACATAATAACAGCTCAATAAGGTGAAGAGATTTAACACTATCACAGAAATCATTAGATTTCTTAGTAACTAGAAATAATAAATTGCAAAATGCAATTAGAAAAAAAAATTCACCATAGCAGTAAAATACTGATGAATTAACCAGGGAAATATCATGACCTGTAAGAAGACTTTTTTTTTTTTTAATTTTTTTTTTTTTTTAATATATGAAATTTACTGTCAAATTGGTTTCCATACAACACCCAGTGCTCATCCCAAAAGGTGCCCTCCTCAATACCCATCACCCACCCTGCCCTCCCTCCCACCCCCCATCAACCCTCAGTTTGTTCTCAGTTTTTAACAGTCTCTTATGCTTTGGCTCTCTCCCACTCTAACCTCTTTTTTTTTTTTTTCCTTCCCCTCCCCCATGGATTTCTGTTACGTTTCTCAGGATCCACATAAGAGTGAAACCATATGGTATCTGTCTTTCTCTGTATGGCTTATTTCACTTAGCGTAACACTCTCCAGTTCCATCCATGTTGCTACAAAAGGCCATATTTCATTTTTTCTCATTGCCACGTAGTATTCCATTGTGTATATAAACCACAATTTCTTTATCCATTCATCAGTTGATGGACATTTAGGCTCTTTCCATAATTTGGCTATTGTTGAGAGTGCTGCTATAAACATTGGGGTACAAGTGCCCCTATGCATCAGTACTCCTGTATCCCTTGGATAAATTCCTAGCAGTGCTATTGCTGGGTCATAGGGTAGGTCTATTTTTAATTTTCTGAGGAACCTCCACACCGCTTTCCAGAGCGGCTGCACCAATTTGCATTCCCACCAACAGTGCAAGAGGGTTCCTGTTTCTCCACATCCTCTCCAGCATCTATAGTCCCCTGATTTCTTCATTTTGGCCACTCTGACTGGCGTGAGGTGGTATCTGAGTGTGGTTTTGATTTGTATTTCCCTGATAAGGAGCGACGTTGAACATCTTTTCATGTGCCTGTTGGCCATCCGGATGTCTTCTTTAGAGAAGTGTCTATTCATGTTTTCTGCCCATTTCTTCACTGGGTTATTTGTTTTTCGGGTGTGGAGTTTGATGAGCTCTTTATAGATTTTGGATACTAGCCCTTTGTCCGATGTGTCATTTGCAAATATCTTTTCCCATTCTGTTGGTTGCCTTTTAGTTTTGTTGGTTGTTTCCTTTGCTGTGCAGAAGCTTTTTATCTTCATAAGGTCCCAGTAATTCACTTTTGCTTTTAATTCCCTTGCCTTTGGGGATGTGCCGAGTAAGAGATTGCTACGGCTGAGGTCAGAGAGGTCTTTTCCTGCTTTCTCCTCTAAGGTTTTGATGGTTTCCTGTCTCACATTCAGGTCCTTTATCCATTTTGAGTTTATTTTTGTGAATGGTGTGAGAAAGTGGTCTAGTTTCAACCTTCTGCATGTTGCTGTCCAGTTCTCCCAGCACCATTTGTTAAAGAGACTGTCTTTTTTCCATTGGATGTTCTTTCCTGCTTTGTCGAAGATGAGTTGGCCATACGTTTGTGGGTCTAGTTCCGGGGTTTCTATTCTATTCCATTGGTCTATGTGTCTGTTTTTGTGCCAATACCATGCTGTCTTGATGATGACAGCTTTGTAGTAGAGGCTAAAGTCTGGGATTGTGATGCCTCCTGCTTTGGTCTTCTTCAAAATTACTTTGGCTATTCGGGGCCTTTTGTGGTTCCATATGAATTTTAGGATTGCTTGTTCTAGCTTCGAGAAGAATGTTGGTGCAATTTTGATTGGGATTGCATTGAATGTGTAGATAGCTTTGGGTAGTATTGACATTTTGACAATATTTATTCTTCCAATCCATGAGCACGGAATGTCTTTCCATTTCTTTATATTAAGAAGACTTTTTTTTAACCAATGAACGTATAAGATGACCTGAGTAATTGTGGAGAGATGCCAAAAAAATGTGGATTTTTGTATTTATTTGTAATTTCAATGCAATCCCAATGAAACCAAAAAGATATTTTTATTTCTTAAAAGATTTTATTTATTGGGGCACCTGGGTGGCTCAGTCGGGTAAGCCTCTGACTTTGGCTCAAGTCATGATCTCACAGTTTGTGAGTTCAAGCCCCGCGTCGGCTGCTGTGCTGACAGCTCAGAGTCTGGAGTCTGCTTCAGATTCTGTTTCTCCCTCTCTCTCTCTGCCCCTTCTCCACTAGTGCGCTCTCTCTGTCTCTCTCTCTCTCTCTCTCTCTCTCTCTCTTGCTCACTCACTCTCTCAAAAATAAACACTAAAAAAGATTTTTTAAGATTTTATTTTTTTAATTAGTAATTATTTTACATTCTTTTTTTAAATTTTTTTTAAGTTTTATCTGAGAGAGAGTGAGCACACACAAGTGGGGGAGGGGCAGAGAGAAAGAGAGACAGAATCCCAAGCAGGCTCCAAACCATTAGCACAGAGCCCGATGTGGGGCTCAAACCCATGAACCATGAGATTTTGACCTGAGCCAAGATCAAGACTCACTTAACTAACTGTGCCACCCAGGTGCCCCTAAAGATTTTATTTTTAAGTAATCTCTACACCCAACATGAGGCTTGAACTTAACAACCCAAGATCAAGAGTCACGCGCTCTACTGACTGAGCCAGCCAGGTACCCCTAAAAAGATATTTTCAAAGGAATTTAAAAATCTGGCTCTAAAAATGTTTCTGGGGTTTTTTTTAATGTGCAGGAATAGCCAAGAACAACAGTAATGAGACTTATGTGCCTTAGCACATACTGAAATACAATAATGACCATAGTAATTAAAACTGGTATTATACAAAAATTAACAAATATATTTAAAAAAATGATCTGTATGCGTATGGACCATTAGATACTGATTGAAACCAACGAACCATAAAAAAGTCATTTTGAAGAGCCAAAGAAATTTCATGATGAACAGCATAGTAAGGCTACCAAAGGACTCATTAGTAGGTCTGTTGATGGTATTATAGTTTTATTTTTTCTTAAAGTTCATATTTTCAGAGACTTCTAATAAGGCATGTAGGAGTGAAATGACATGTTTGAAATTTGCTTTAAAATAATCTAGCCAAGAAAAAAAAAGACTAGGCAATGTAGATGTAGAAAAATCTTGCTGACTGTTGAATCTTGATGATCAGTATATTGGAAGTTCAGCATACTAGGCTCTTTACTTTTGAGTATATTTGAAATTTTTCATAATAAAATTGTTCATGGCATTTCAAATCTTTGGGAGAAGGATTTATTCAGTAAATAGTATTAGAACAATTGTCTGTGCATCTGGGGAAAAAATATAAAGTTAGAGTCCTCCCTTCCACTGTAATACAAAATAAATTTAGAGTAATTAAAGAGACATGTGCTAAACACAAATGATTAAAACCTGGAAGATATAGAATATTTTTGGTATATTAAGATGACTTGTTTTTAGTGTTTATTTTGAGAGAGAGAACGAGTGGGGAAGGAGCAAAGAGAGAAGGAGAGAGAGAATCCCAAAGCAAGCTCCACGCTGCCAGTGTGGAGCCCCAATACAAGGGCTTGATCTCACAAATCACAAGATCATGACCTGAGCCAAAATCAAGAGTCAATTACTTAACTGACTGAGCCACCCAGGCGCCCCTACAGATGACTTCTTAAGCAAGACACAAAACCCAGAACCCATAAAGGAAGAAACCAATAAATGTGACCACATAAAAAATAAACATTTCTGTAAAACTAAAGAACTTTAAAAAGTTACAAGAAAAGGAATAGAATGAGACATTTGTGTTTGTTTTTTAATATTTATTCATTTTGAGAGAGAGAGCTCAAGCAGGAGAGGGGGGCGGTACAGAGAATCTCCGCACTGCAGCATGGAGCCTGATGCGGGACTTGAACCCATGAACCATGAGATCATGATGTGAACTGAAACCAAGAGTCAGATGCTTAACCAACTGAGCCACCCAGGCACCTCTGACGCCTCTGGCACGTCTGACATAACAGATAAAGGACTAATATCTAGAAAGATGTTTAATAAGTAACAAAAAGACAAAAAAAACAGAAGAATGGATAGAGGCTATGAACGGTCCATTTATAAAAATAGAAATAAATACAGATGACCAACATATGAAATGATGCTATTAGAGAAAGTAAAATTGAAATGAGATGATCTTGGCAAAAATTTTAAAGATTGACAGTATTTAATGTTGGTAAGATACAGAAAAATATGCTCTCACACAGTACTAGTAAAAGACGAGGTATAATTTTTGGGGGGCAACTCAGCAATGTCTATTTAAATTAAAATACAGTTTTCACTTCTGTATTTTTATCTTAAATAAATATTCCTATATGTGTTCAAAGAGTCATTAACAAGGTTGTTTGTACAGTACTATTTATAATATTGGGAAATTTGAAAACTCAAATAGTAGAAAAAGAGTAAAAAATGGTACAGCTAAACTGTTGAATCTATGGATTAGAGAATGAAGTCAGTCTATTTGTACAATCATAAACAGTTTGCTTAGACACATTGAAGGGATGATAGATCTCATTTTAGATCTATTTTTCAGATCATTTTAAATAAAACTTCAAGTATGTAGAAATACACAAGCAGTAGTTTGGAAAAATACATGTAAATTGATGGGATGTGCCATTTTATATTAGTTGTTGTTTTATAACAATATATTCATGTAATTTTTAAAAATTGAAAGTATGTATATCAAAACATGCAATCCAAATAAGGTTTGTAGATTGTACCAATGTCAATATCCTGGTTTTTATATTGTAGTATAGTTATATAAGCTGTTGCCATAGGGGAAAGGGGCGAAGGGACTTTCCACTACTTTTGCAATTTTGTAATTATATCAAGGGTTTGTTTTTTTATAAGTAACAAATAAGTGAAAAAATTAAAGGTTAAAAAAGGAATCATGGCCACTTGTCACTAAAACCTAATAAATTACCTAAATACACTAGTCACTTAAGAAAAAATAGAGAAAAAAAAATAGTCATCATTTCCCTATTTTCTTTAATAGGTACTAGATGATCTGGAATGTCATGGAGTTGCAGTATCAGAACAAAGCCGAGCAGAGTTGGAACAGAAAATAGATGAAGCTAGAGAAAATATTCGTAAAGCAGAGGTGAGGTGGCAGCTAATTGTGGCATTTTGCCCAGCTCCAACAACATCACGACTATGATATATATCTTTAGGATTCAGTTTCTATACACTGATTAATTTGAAGATGATTCAACATCTTTATGTGTGTCCAGAGTATTATTTTTGAGTACCTGCTTCATACAAGGTAATACATGTAACAAAAGGCACTGAACCTATCTGAAGAGTTTGCAATCATGAAACATTAAATAACAGAAGAATTATATCACAGTGAAGATACTAATTTTATAGTTTTTACAAGGTACAAAATAAATCAGTCAAATTAATGGCATAGAAATTGATACATATATGTTCAGAGCCTTGAAAAGTCCTCCCCCATATAGAAGGTTCACTGGTCCAGGAGCATAAGCTGATCTTCTAAAAAAGAGACTTGGTTGAGCAGACAAAACCAAAAACCTTACAACCGTGGATTTTAATCTTTTGGTAAGGGGTCTTGGGACCCTTTGAGGATTGTATATGAAAGTGTGAAACCCTCTCTCCCACAAAAAAAAAAAATACACATTTTTGTGCACAGTTTCCAGAAGTTCATGTACCCTAGAGTAATATTCTCTGACCTAGAGGCAGAGAGGTTGAGATAGAAAGAAGTTATTTGCAAAGGAGGAAGACCTAGGATATAATTTGGCAGTTGGATTAGATTAGAGTGGAGGTTTTTTTGTGAGGAAATGTGGTAGGAAGAAAGCAAAATAATTGTGGTTAGGACCAGTCCATGGAGAACCTGTGCACACTTGTATATAGTTATGTACCCAATGCAACATGTTGAAGGGATGTAGAAATAGACATTTTAAAAAGACTGAGACTATCCAGGCCTCAAGAAGAATATGTTCTTGTTAGGAAGGCCTCAAGAGAGCCAAAGATAACTAAGGCCTTAAAGCATAAATGCCAAGGAATGATCCACACAAGTATACATAATACTTAAGGAACCCAGAGGACACAGAGACCCCTGGGAGAAGTTGTTAGGGCAGGTAACACAGAAGAGGTAGGATTTGAGATGGGTGTTGACAGATGAATAATATTTAATTCGAGAGAAAGGGGTAGATAGCACAAGATTTGTGCTATGCAATGTTAAGAGGCATAACTGGAACCAAAAGAAGAAGGTAGGAAGGAGGCAGATTTGAAGCTGCCCTAACAGTCAGATCTGCCCAATGAAAGAATAAATTCCCCTGGGACGAGGTGCAGCACTGCAAGTGCTGTCAGGGACTCTATACAAGGAATTCTTTCATTGGTTGAGGGTTAATCTAAACTAGTGATTTTCACATGTCCCCTCAGGACTCTAGAGGTTTTGAGGAAATGTTTCAGTGGTTGGTTGGAGGGCAGGGGGAGGTGAGGGGAGAGGCAGCTTAGGCGAACATAGGGAGTATGAGCATGTTTTTGGCATAACCCCACAGAAGTGATCTGAACCAGAAAAGCTTGCCATCTGCCTGGTCTAGAAAAGTCCCAGTAAACCTAACTTGCCTTTGTTCCTGGCACATGATCCACAGCCTCCATAGTGAAGAGGGCAGGGTGTACAATAAATAGTCATTTTCTGCTCTGAATTCAGGGTCACGGCTAAACCACTACCCTAGTGTGCTGGCCAACTACTATTGGCAGCCCCTTGCCTAGTCTGAGAAACACTGGCTTGTGTAGAAGAGTTTCTCCTGGTATTTGTTTCTCTATACTCTGAGTGAAGTCAGTTTCGGAGCTTTGGTGGAACGGGATAGGTCTCGGAAGTTTTCCAAAGGGTGTGTTCTCTCTTGTATTTTCCGTTTCCAGACTCCCTCCATAGTGTCACTGTCTGGTACCATCGCTCCACCAAACCCCCCAGTAGTAGCAGTAGTAGGTATCAGTCACACAGTCTGTATTTAGGCTGAATGACCTGTTATTTCCATGAGTGTGCTAAACAGCCCTGTGTTTGTTAGCTCAAAGCTAAAAATATGAAGTGAGATTCCCACAACAGAATGACTCGTTTCTCCTAATACCAGTATTTAAGTCTGCATTCTCAAAGATAATTTTCTTACCAAAAGTACAGAATATGCTAAAAACCATGATGCTAGATCCAGTATCTCAGTTTTGAATATCAGTGAAATACGGTTAATCTTACTGCTGTCTTACAATGATCTTCCACTTGATTTTCATCTATCAGATATGAAGAACAGTCCAGCTAAAATTAGATGGCAAATACATGAGTATATTACTCACTGCAGAGGTAGTACTTACCAGGTTGTCCTAATGACATTTTTGGATAGATTTCACTACAAGAGCCTTCAGAGGAATTGACAATAGTGGTTTTGTAGATTACCTTTTTCTTTCTTCTGCCTGCATATCATTTGCATTGAATTTTCCATTCAGCAGTTACTTACTTTATTATAAATAACTAATCAAAAGGGACAGAGCTGGTTAAAATTCCATTATATCCTTCATGTTTGATTTTTAACTCCCACCAACGTGTTACCCTCCCTTGTTGGGTAATCTACTTTATCTAGTCTTTTCTGTATTATGTTTCCATTCAGTGTTGCTGATTACAATAAAAACATCTGTGGTGCTCAGTAATAGATTAAAGAAACTTTCCAGACATAGATATTGAAAAATATAAATGGCCTGTGCTTTTCTAAAGAATATAACAATTACTTAATAATTATTGACTGGTTAATGTGTCACAAATTCACTCAGTTATTAGTGTAACAATTACTTAATAAACATCTGCTGTGCACCAGGCACTGATGGATATACTAGACATACAATGATGAACACACTGTGTGTACTAGATGTGGTACTGTTGGCAGCCCCTGACAAATCCAGGAGTTGAAACAAAGCAATAGCTGCTTAAATTAAACTTTAATAACAGTCCTCTTAACCTGGTATTTAGGTATTTGAATTTTTTGAAATGCCTTTTATCACAAAGACACACACATTCTGCATCTGACTTATACCTGTTTTAAAAGTAGCTTGCCAAGAAACTGAGAATTTTAAATACCATCTTTTTGGAAGCTGTACATGACGTATGTTGTTCCAGAGCACAATTACTTTTTGCATGTTTAAATTTTTCCCTTTTGGGGGGCTTGAGGGTAGTTCTCTTTTTTTTGATAGTGAAGAGACACACTGAGGAGACACAAATAGGAGAAAGTTAACGTAAGAAGTTAAAGATACTGGAAATTTTTAGTAATTCACGTTTGGTGTAAGGTCTGCAAGAAGGAACTATAGACTATATGATTCCTTCTCTAAGATACTAATTACATATTTTTTTATCTGAATGTACACTTGAAAGCCAGAGTACCTGGTATCAAGAGTGAATTAACAAAACCAAAAAAATCAATTATTATTTATATAAACACGTTTTCATAGGTACCATTTTCTCTTAAATTGTCATCCTATAAGGTTCTGTTGTACATCAGGAATTCAAGATTATTATGTCATCCTTGTACCTCAGTGACTCAAAAATGGTAATTAATACCCTTGCCAGCATGCTATAGGAGAAGCCCCAAAATTTCAGTTGCATAAAATGTAAAGCCTCCTTGCCACAAGATTAATGAAATGCTAAGGATAAGCCTGCTATAAAAACAGAATTTTCAATCATATTATATCGAAATTTACATTACCTCAGGGCCTGTTATTGTGAGTTTTCACTATACTCTTATAATAGTGTGTCAGCACACCTTTTGACTAATCACTTTCTTTCACTTTATGTGTGAATATGTTCTTTTTTTTTTTCCTTTGTGATTATTTATTTTTGAGAGAGAGGAAGAGAGCATGAGCGGGGGAAGGGGCAGAGAGCGAGGGGAACAGTTTCCGAATTGGGCTCAGCTGCTCACAGCAGAAAGCCCAGTACAAGGCTCGAACTCATGAACCGTGAGATCATGACCTGCGCCAAGGTCAAGCTCTTACCCAACTGAGTCACCCAGGTGTCCCGTGAATATTTTCAACTGTACGGAAAAGATGAAGAGTAAATAAATATTTCTCAACATGCTAAATTCAACAGTTAATATTTTGCAATATTGGCCCTATGTGTTTATTTCTATTCTGTAAAATAGAGGTTAAATCTCGAGGCCTTATTAGAGTCAGTATTTTAGGCAAGAATACTTGATAGATGATGCTGTTTTTCATCACAGAATGTTTTTATCAAGTTGCCTCTCTATGAATGATGCTAACAGTAGTCACTTAATTAGGTGGTGCTCCCAGGTCTTTCCACTGTTCAGGTTCCTTTTTTTCTTTTTTTTTTTTTTTTTTTTTTTTTCTTGTATTTGCAGCTACCAGGTACTAGGCACCTCCAGTAATGGCAAATACGTATTTTTCTCTCTTTCTTAAGTATCATTTTGATGTCATGATATTTTAAAAGTCAGCTCTGGGGCACCTGGGTGGCTCAGTCAGTAGGTGTCTGACTTTGGCTCAGGTCATGATCTCACAGCTCTGTGAGTTCAAGCCCCGCATCAGGCTCTGTGCTGATGGCTCAGAGCCTGGAGCCTGCTTCAGATTCTGTGTCTCCCTCTCTCTCTGCCTTAACCCACTCGCATTCTATTTCTGTCTCTCTCAAAAATAAATAAACATTAAAAAAAAAATCCGCTCTATCAAGGTATAATATACATGCAGTAAAATGTAACAATTTCAAGGGAACAGTTTGGTAAGTTTGGACAAATGCATCTCCCTGAATATTCACCACCACAATCTAGATACAAAATATTTCATTCATCCCCCCCCAATTCTCTTGTGACCAGACAACAATTGACATGCTTTCTGTCTTAAGTTAGTTCAACTCCGACAATATGAGTATTAGATTACTTGGTATTGCCCTACACATCACATGCAAAGATCACCTTTCATGCTTTTATACAGTCTTATTTTTTGTCTTAATCTCAGTTTGATGAGCTAGTATGTATTCAAGTTCACTGATTGTTTCTTCTGTGGTGCATAATCTACTGTTAAGGCCATCCTGTCAATTTTGATTTCAGGTGTTACAGCTTCAGCTCTAGGAGTTCTGTTTGGTTCTTTATATTTCCAGTTCATGCCTGCTTATCTTCATGTTTTCCTTGAAATCCTTAGGTGTATTTATAATAATGACTTTAAGTCTTGTCTGCTCATTCCATCATATCTGTGATGTCTGTCTTTCTTTCTTATTGACTGATTTTTTCCTTTAGTTATGGCTCATCTTTTTCTACTTTTCAAATACCTAGTAATTTTTACTGAGTACTAGAAATGGTGAGTGTTTGGTTATTGGGGTGTCTGAATTCTCCTTTCTTCTTTTAAAGACTACTGAGTTTTGTTCTGACAGCCAATTCAGTTGCAGATCAATTTGATCCTTTTGAGGCTTATTTTCAAGCTTTGTTTGGGCTGGTTTAGAATAGCCTTTCCAACAGTGTGGAGGTTCCTCAAAAACTTAAAAATAGAACTACCCTACGACCCAGCAATTACATTACTAGGTATATATCCAAGGGATACAGGTTTGCTGTTTCGAAGGGGCATATGCACCCCAATGTTTATAGCAGTGCTATTGACAATAGCCAAAGTATGGAAAGAGCCCAGATGTCCATCAACAGATGAATGGATAAAGAAGATATGGTGTGTGTATATGTATATGTATATGTATATGTATATGTATATGTATATACATGTGTATATATATGTATGCGTATATATATGTATGTGTATATATGTATGTGTATATATGTATATATATACACATGTATACATACATACATACATACAATGGAGTATTACTCAGCAATCAAAAAGAATGAAATCTTGTTATTCACAACTATGTGGATGGAACTAGAGGGTATTATACTAAGCGAAATTAGAGAAAGACTGATATCAAATGACTTCACTCATATGAGGAATTGAAGATACAAAACAGATGAACCTAAGGGAAGGGAAGCAAAAAGAATATAAAAACAGGGAAGGGGACAAAACAGAAGAGACTCTTAAATACAGAGAACAAACTGAGGGTTGCTGGAGGGGTTGTGGGAGGGGGCATGGGCTAAATGGGTAAGGAGCATTAAGGAAGACGCTTGTTGGGATGCGCACTGGGTGTTATACATAGGTGATGAATCACTGGAATCTACTCCTGAAAACATCATTGCACTATATGCTAGCTAACTTGGATGTAAATTATAAATAAATAAATGAATTAAAAAACTAAAAAAAAAAAAAAAAGAATAGCCTTTCCAGTAGGGCAAATTTAGCCCTATTACCAGTGCATTTCCTTTCTATAGTTTCTTGTTTTACCATGAGTATCCAGCAAGGTTTCTCAACTCTGGCTGGATAGATGGAACATCTTTCAGCCCTGTATAAGCTCTTGAGAAGTTTTTAGTTCACAGCTCCGTAGTAGGTGTCCTTTCCCTGAGTCATTATCCTTTGCTTCTCCTCATGGAGTCCCACATATTCTCAATTTATTATGGGTTTTTATTAATTTAGTGTATTTTAAATTATAGTTGGCCTTTTTTTAAGTGCCACATTGTCTAAATTTGGCCAGTGAGAGTCCATTTAATGGCTGACTTCCATGTCCTTTTGACATTATTCCCATTAGATTTTTGAACAGTTTCTTGCTTTCTCACACAACAAGCCATCATACACTCACCATGTATTTTTCCCCTACCAGACTTAGAATTAGCCATTTCTTCATGGAGCTCTGATTTCTTTTAATAAAGAATAGTATTTATTTTTTTATTTAAAAATTTTTTTTTAATATTTTTATTTATTTTTGAGACAGAGAGAGACAGAGCATGAGCAGGGGAGGGGCACAGAGAGAAGGAGACACAGAATCTGAAGCAGGCTCCAGGCTCCAAACTGTCAGCACAGAGCCCGATGCAGGGCTTGAATTCACAGGCTGCAAGATCATGACCTGAGCCGAAGTCGGACACTCAACCGACTGAGCCACCCAGGCGCCCTAAGAATAGTATTTAGATACCAGAGTCTAGAATGTGAAGGTGCTTATTGTTAGGAGTATCATTTATTTCTTGGCCCTTTCTTTGTTATTAGAGCTAGGAATTTATTATTTTTTTCACATCATGAGTTCATGTTGATCTTTCCAATTAAAATTTAAAATTAAAAGGATTTTGTTGAACTTCTTTGATTTTATATTATCTTTTTTCTCTTATATTGAAAATCTTGGTTCCTAATATTATCATAATATTTTATTTGCTTTCTCCTGCAGTATATTAAAAAGTCTCAGAATTATAATGTAAATACTAATGGTAATCTATTGAGCAAAATTTAAGATTTCTTTGCAGTTCATTTTGGGTATAGAATATATCTCTACAAGGGTTTCTGCTTCTGATAATAAAGGACTAACTCATATTAGGCTAATCCTCCTTTAGATAACAGTTATTAACCTGGGGTAAAAATATTTAAAGTGATTATTTAGTAGATGTGGAAAACTGCCATATAAAAACTGGAAAGGAATAGACCCTGAAAAGAATGGGACTGTACTTGGTGATATTAACATTAAATAGCTCTTTGCAAAGGGTTGTTTTCAAGCATAGAGCCTTGGTCTTAACTGGCTTTAGAATGGCTGTCAGGAAGCCTTCAAGTTTGCATATATGTAAATAACCGTCCAAATCCTGGGCCAAACCTAAATACATGCATGGAACAGAAACTCCCAGGAGCTTGACAGGAAACAGTAGCTGGAAGGCAAAAATAATTAACAGAAAGTTCAGCTGTTGCTCACCACAGGGGAACAACATCAACCATTAAAATATTGGAGTGGTTGTAATATCAAAGTAAACTACAGGACAAGAAATATTAAAAGGGATCATTTATAATGATTAAAAATGAGGTGTTCATCATCTTCTCCATCAAGAAGACATAACAATTCTCAGGGTGCCTGGGTGGCTCAGTCAGTTGGGCATCCGACTTCGGCTCAGGTCAGGATCTCAGTTTGTGAGTTCAAGCCCCACTTCAGGCTCTGTGCTGAGCTCAGAGTCTGGAGCCTGCTTCAGATTCTGTGTCTCCCTCTGTCTCTGCCCCTCTCCAGCTCCCGCTCTGTCTCTCTCTCTCTCTCAAAGTTAAATAAAAACATTAAAAAAAAGAAGAAGAAGACAGTGTAACAATTCTGGATGTGTATATAACTAATAATAGAGCTACTAAGTACATGAAGCAAAACTGGCCTAACTGAAAGGAGAAATAAACAAATCTACCATGGTAGTTGGAGATTTCAACATTCCTTTCAGTAATTAGAAGAAGGAGCTAGAAAATCAGCAAGGATACAGGAGACTTGAACAACACTATCAACTAATTTTACCTTAATTGGCATTTAAAGAAGACTCTACCCTACAAGAGTATAGAGTATTTGTTCTTTTAAAGTACACACAGAATGTTCAGCATAAACCAGTGTCAAGTTAGTTTAAAAGTATTGATATCAGAGTATGTTCTCTGACCATCAGAATTAAATTAAAAATCAATTAACAGATACCTGAAAAATCCCCAGATATTTGGAAATTAAATTATTTAAACACAACAATCTGTGGCTGCCTTAAAACACACACACACACAACTTTATGGCAAAAGCTATTTATTATCTCTCACCATTCTGGGTGTTGACTATGCATTTCTTTTGCAGGTTTTTCCTGAGATTACTCAAGGAGCTGCATACATCTTAGAGGGTCTGCTAGAGGGCTAGGCCTTTTTTCCAAATGGTCTTTCATCCTCAATTATGCTAAACTGGGCTTCCTTACATAATGGAGATACATTCCAAGAAATCAACTTTACTTGCACTTATCAAATCTCTGCATCAAATTTGCATATGTTCCATCAAAGCAGATCACATGGATAAGCCTGGAATCAAGGCGAGAGGGGACTACTTGGATAGCAAGAGGCATGATTCATTGGGAATAACAGTTTACCAAAATCGATGGGACTTTGGTTAAATCATTTTTCTCATCTATAATGGAGTTTATGATATCCATCCTCAGAATTGTGTGGATTGAATGAAATGGTATAATCCTATGTGATAAAATTTGTTTAGAGTGTTTTTAAGAAACCAAAGGTAATTTAGAATGGCAAATACTACCATCTACCATTATTTATTTCCTACACATGCCAGGCATTGTCCTAAATAGTAGAGTTGCAACAGACACAGTCCTTACCTTAGAGAAATGATATTTTGAAGGTAAAGTAACTAAGCCCATATTAGATTTACAGACATTATAACTTTATCCACATGTCAAGCCAAAAAGTTTTGTAAACTCAACTGTGGCTTGACATTTGGATGTGCTTATGTTAAATTTTATATTAAAATCAGTTAATTGACATTGTTAATACACCAAGATTATGTATCTATAAGATACATCTGTAAGATGTGGCTTTTCAAAGCATCATTTAAAAAAAACTATCTCTTGGGGCATTTGGGTGGCTCGTCAGTTAAGCTTTCGGCTCTTGATTTCAGCTCAGGTCATGATCTCACCGTTCTTGAGATCAAGCCTCACGTCTTGAGATTAAGATTCTCTCCCTCTCTTTCTACCCTTTCTGCACTCAACATATGCATGCTTTTTCTCAAAAAATTAATAATTAAAAAAAATTTTGAAGTAAAGTGAAAGACAACACACAGGATGGGAAAAAATAATCTGCAAATCATGTATCTGATGAGGGACTTTTATCTAGAATACATGAAAACTTACAATAAAGACAAAGACAAGGGGTACCTGGGTGGCTCAGTCAGTTGAGTGACCGACTCTTGATTTTGGTTCAGGTCATGATCTCACTGTTGTGAGATTGAGCCCCATGTTGGGTTCCATGATGAGTGTGGAGCCTACTTGGGATTCTCTCTCTCTCTCTGTCTCTCTCTGTCTCTCTCCCTCTCTCTGCCCCTCTCCCCCACTTGTACTCTCTCTCTAAATAAATAAATATTTTTTAAAGGACAAAGACAAAATAAAACAGCAACAGTCCATTTTAAAAATGGGCAAAAGGTCTGAATAGACAGACATTTCTCCAGAGAAGATACACAGATGACTAATAAGCACATGAAAATATACTTGACATCATTAGTCATCAAGGAAATACAGATCAAAACTACAATGAGATACTACTTCATACTCACTAGAATGGCTAGAATCAAAAAGAAAGACATTAACAAGTGTTTTCCAGATGTGGAGAAATGTTAACCCTCACACCCTGCTGGGGGGATTATCAAATGAGGCAGAAAACAGCCTGGCATTTCCCCAGTGGTTCAATATAGCATTATTTTATGGCCAAGTAATTCCAGTCCTAGGTATATACCCAAGAGAAAAGAAAGCAGGTTTACACAAAAACTTGTACACTAATGTGTAAAGAAACATTATTCATATTAGACAAAAAACTGAAATCACCCAAGTGTCGGTTAACTGACAAATGGATAAATAAAATGTGGTGTATCCAATAGAATGTTATATAACCATAAAAAGGAATGAAATACTGATACATATTACAACATGGATGAACCTTGAAACATTATACTAATTCAAAGAAGCCAATCACAAAAGACCACATATGGTTCTATTTATATTAAATGTTCAGAATATGGGCTCCTGGGTGGGTCAGTCAGGTAAGCATCCAACTTCAGCTTAGGTCATGATCTCACCGTTCAGAGTTCGAGCCCCACATCAGGCTCTGTGCTGACAGCTCACTGCTAAAAAATGTTCAGAATAGGCAAATCTGTATATAGAGAAAGAACAATAATTGAAATGAGGGGTGAGGGAGCAATAGTTAAAGGATACGAGGTTTCTTTTGGAGGTGATTAAAATGTTCTAAAAATTGATTGTGGTGATAGTTGCATATCTGTGAATATACTGTAAATCATTGAACTGTACACTTTAAATGGATGAATCTTACAGTATATGCAAGCTTTATCTCAGTAAACAGTTGTTAGAAGAATAAACAGGTTTTTGCAAGGCTGTTTACCAAACACTGTCTCCAAACCAAAAATTCTAATTGCTTTATAAAGATGTATATGATATCCAAAACCACTGAATTGTACACTTAAAAATGATTAAGATGGCAAATTTTATGTAATGTGAATTTTATCTCCATTTTTAAAAAGATGTATGCTTAATCTTAGGAATACAAGATAAATACAGCAATGAGAGCTCAGTGAAACAAGTCAGAAGTCAGAGAATTTTTTTTTTTTTTCTGAGTAGGCTCCATGCCCAGTGTGGGGCTTGAACTCATAACCCTGAGATCAAGAGTCACTTACTCTGCCAACAGAGCCACCCAGGTGCCCCCAGAGTTCAGATCAGTTTTAATACCAGCTCTCCCGATGGAGAATCTAGAGAGTGATCAGAATCGCATGCCAGAAGGGTTCAGTGAGTACACTTGTTTGTCCAGAAGTCCCACAGAAGGCTATAAAGTGAGGGTTGGAATTATCAAATAATCAACATTTTCTCAGTGGAACCTTCCAATGTCGAAGGAAGAGACCACCTCTCTAATATGTGAAACACTGAAACTGACTTTACTACTTGCTAAGCAAGAGAGTAATACTTACAAACACAATCTCTAAACAAAATAGAACCGATATACAAGGTTTTAAGAATTGTGGATTTCAGGGATTGGCAGATTTTCAAAACTGAAAATGTTTTACAGATTGGCTCACCTCTGGCTGTGGTGTATAGGGATTGGTGGACTGTCAGAAGCAGGAGTAGAAGCTTGAACACTGGTGATTTCTGGAGTGAGGCTGTGGTTTACTGGCTGCCTTGCAGATGTGTGGGGCTGTCACTGGCTGACTTTCAGCGGCCTGGCTATTAGAGCAAAGCAGTTACTGTTTGATTGGGACAGGTTTAGACTGGTTCTGTGGTTACGTGCTTATGGCTTAGAACAAGAGTCAAAGCACAAGCAGTCTTTCTGTTTCTTGAATTTGGAGAATTCAGTTTGGAGAATTTTACTGCTGTATTTTATTATTTCTGATAGCTACATTGTAATTTAACTTAAATCTTTACCCAGTAGTTCAGTCAGGAGTCATGGAAGTTTTTAACCAGGGAGTGACATGGTGACCTTTGCAAACTTGTAAGAGGAAGATTATAGAGAAGAAAAAGTCCAAGAGATAGGTTAAAAGGCTGTCAAAAAGGCTGGATTTTAGGATATCCTGAGGCCTAGCCTTCCTAAGAGGGGAAGAATACAGACTTGATGGTGTATTCATATCTTCCTGTTCAGAAGTTAGGTTTGATGTGTCTTGTCAAGATGCGAGTGTGCCATTTGCCCTCATTTCTGTTCTTGTGTTTCCTCTCCTCTCCCTACTTCTATTCCCCGCTCCCTCTCCCCCTCTCCAAGTGAAAAATTAACCTCTATGCCAAGGAAGCATTGCTAGTGAATACCAAGATTATTCTAATTAGTAAATCAAGAATAACTTAAAAAACACATTGAGGAAAAAGTGCCTTGATGTCTCACCATTTTCTTGGTTTTCTTAGATAATTAAGTTGAAAGCTGAAGCCCGGCTGGACCTGCTAAAGCAGATCGGTGTTTCTGTGGACACGTGGCTAAAGAGTGCAATGAATCAAGTAATGGAAGAACTGGAAAATGAACGATGGGCTCGCCTTCCTGCAGTGACCAATAATGGCACTTTACACTCGGTAGGATTTCTCTTCTTGGCTGTAATGGGCAGACTTTCACTGAGGGATGCTCTTCTTTGACTGTGTCACCAAACCTGATAATAGCCAAAATTTAAAAGAAAAAATAACGGTTTTGCTAGCAGTTTGGTTTCTTTTCTTTGGCCTGTCACTGAGTTAAACTTGGTGCAGGAAGAGGGAAAAAGTCATGCTTTTTATTTTTAATATGCAGTGAAGAACATATTATCACTAGTTGGTTTATTAGTGCCACTTTACCAAATTCCTTATCCCATCATGAAGTAGATATGTTTCTTGTCTGGAAGTCATGGAATAAAAATTTTAATCTAGTGTTTCTGAAGTTCTCAGAGGTCTTCTCTGAAAACTGACATCCAGAGAGTCAGAAACAATCTTATAAAGAGAAAAGGGGGTGCCTGGATGGCTCAGTTGGTTGAACGTCCAACTCTTGGTTTCACCTCAGGTCATGCATGATCTCACCGGTCATGCATGATCTCACACTTCATGAGATCAAGCCCCATGTGCCTGGGATTCTCCCTCTCCCTCTCTCTCTGCCTCTGTCTCTCTTTCTCTGTAAATAAGTAAATAAACTTAAAAGAAAAAAGAAAGGAACACTTTTAGTCTCTGGCTTAATTATTTGATTCACAAGGGCTTTCACACTCTGTTCACTGTATTTTTCATCAGGGAGACAGTGCAAGTATGGTCAGAGCTCAAGCTAGCATTTTCTTGCTTCAAGTCCAGGGCATTTTCCACTTTGATGTCATCCAGTTCAACCTTAGCTAATAGCTTAATTAATATAGCTACTCAGCTGATGGTAAACTAGACCTCATGTTGGAGATCTGAGTGCCAGAAAAGTTCATTGACTTGCCTGTTATTACATAAGTGGATATATGATGTCTATAGCTGGTCAGACTAAAGTAATTCCTACTGCTGCTTCCTACCCATTACTCTGTCTCATCCTGTTTATTTCCTTATGGCATTTATTACGATCTTTGCTTTGTGTTCTTTGTCTATCTTCCTCTCTGGAATGTAATTACCATGTCTGTCTCATTCAGTGCACAGCAAAGTGCCTGGCACATAGTAAGTACTCAATAAATAATCTGTTGAAGGAAGAAATGAAAGAATGGATGGCTGAATAGATGGAATAGTGGCAAACTAAAAGCTAAAACTCTAATCTCACAACTTCCTACTGTATCCAAAGTGCCTCTTCAGCGCTTGTGCCCTTCAGATAAAAGGCATCCTTGCGAGAGAAATTGGCTAAAGTTTAAGAACATTCCTGAAAGTTTTGTCAATTTTTTCACATAGCATTCTGATTTTCTAATGGGAATACGCTTGCGCATTTTAAAAAGATTGCGTGTGGGTGTGCATTTTAAGGAAAAGCAATCTATTGAAAGTTTATTTTTATTTGACTATTAATGGTAATCCAGCTAGAGAAAATAGGCACACATCACCTACTTGACGTCAGGGATAGAAGAGCCTGGCCTGTTTTTAATACAATAGAGTTGTTCCATGTCATGGAATATCTCTTTCTAATGCATCTTTTGAATGTCACAGTTACCATCTACTTCAAGTAATTTTGTTGTACAGAATTTAGGATGACAGCAAATCCCAGGCACACACTTTCTTTTGGCCTCTTCAGTAGCACTGTTGGCAACCAATAAACCCATGATTTCTCTTGGACTAGTATCTTTTCTAACTAAATCAACTGGGCAGGCATTTATCCCCTCCCTGTGTGCCTACTTCCTGAGCACATTGGAGATGAACAAGAATTGGTCTCTCTCCTTGAAGAGCTTGCAAGCTGGTAGAGCAGACAGACCTCAGACCTTTATAGATCTTAGTGATCCATGGCAGTGTATGACTGGGTTCCTCTGTGGCAAACTTGAAACGCCTACTTCTAACTCATCAACACACCTTGGAAAAAACCCTTCTCTCTGTGTTTCAGAGAGAAAGTTAAGTTAAATGATCTAAGATCCCCTCCAACTCCAAAATCTTACGATTTTGTGAAATGCTATTAAAAAAGTTTAATACCAGGTGGAAAAATAGGAAAGACGTTTGCCCCATGAAGGAACTGTCAGTTGAGATAGTCCTTGAAGAATTTTAACATGAGATAAAGAAGGGCTTCTGAGTGTGAAGGAAGGAAATGAAGAAGATATGCCTAGTACAGTCTGTCAATGAGTAGTACATTCTGGTAGTAAGTGTTGAATAAATTCGGTGTTTTTGAGAACTGTCCAAAGACATGAGCTCATCTAGAAACATCACATTTTCTGCGAAGAGAACATTTTGCAATCCTAACGCATTCTTCCTTACCTCTAGTCAGTATTATGGAGCTTGTGTCATCCTGCTTTCAGCTGAGGGATATATTTTGTGGAAGCTCTACTAACAGTCCAGTAGTGCCCCCTTTATCCATGGTGTCACTTTTCTTGGTTTCAGTTACCATGGTCAGCCATGGAAGCAACTATCTAGATGCAGATGATCCTCCTGACCTATTGTCAGAAGGTCAGTGGTAGCTTAACGCTGCATTACAATGCCTACGTCATTCACCTCACTTCATCTTGTCACGTAGGCATTTTATCTCACATCACCACAGGAAGAAGGGTAAGTACAGTACAATAAGATATTTTGAGAGAGAGAGACCACGTTCACAAACTTTTATTACAGTATATTATTGTAACTTATGTGTTACTACTATTGTTATTTATCTCTTACTGGGCCTGATTTATAAATTAAACTGTAGCACAGGTATGTATGTGTAGGAAAAAACATAGTCTGTAGGGTGTGGTCCTACTGGTACTTCTGTGGGTTCAAACATCCACTTGCAGTCTTGGAACATATCTCCTGCTGATAAGGAAAGGAGGCTACTGTATAAATAAAGGAGAGATGTGGGCACAAAACAGCTTAATGAAGTCCCAGTATTTATTTAACCTGCTTTTAAATGACTGCACTGAAGTAATTTAGAAGAAGTTGTATCTCTTCTCTTCACACTGGCAGCTGCTGGCTAGGATCATGAAGCAGAAATACACATCTGGGGACCAAATTATTTCTTCCATTATAGATGCCAACAAAAGCATTAGTCATCAAGTTTAGAGTTCCCTTCCATCGGGAAAACATGGTTAATTTTAATGTTACACATTAACAGTGTAAAGGGCCTTATTAGAAGATAAATGTTTTTAAAATATATAGTCTTTTTACCTTACAGAATAAGGAAGGAACTATACTTTCTTGAGTATTAACTTTTTGCCTTCTATATTATGCTGTGGTACAGATAGAGGGTTGGGAAGAAACATAGAAAAAGAATCACAGAATACAGCAATATTTTTTAATGGAGAACAGTCTGTTAATATAGCTACTCAGCTGATGGTAAACTAGAGCTCATACATACCTCTTATGGTTAGATTGCTACCAGTAGCCCAGTCAGCCTTTCTGCCAGTCATTCCTCCCTTCTCTTATTTTCCTTTCTTCTCTTACTCAAAAACCCATACTCAGTTTAATTTTGAAGTTATATTAATTTTAGAATAGAAAAAGGTATAAAACTGGATTAGAAAAAAATTAGAAAGTTAGGTAGAGGAAAAAAATGACCCCAAACTCCATCCTTATGACACCACTGTTAGCAACTTGATGTAATTCTGTCCTCTTTCTATTCTTTTTTTAAACATATTTGTCATAGGGGCGCCTGGGTGGCTCAGTCGGTTAAGCGTCCGACTTCAGCTCAGGTCACGATCTCGCGGTCCGAGAGTTCGAGCCCCGCGTCGGGCTCTGGGCTGATGGCTCAGAGCCTGGAGCCTGCTTCTGATTCTGTGTCTCCCTCTCTCTCTGCCCCTCCCCTGTTCATGCTCTGTCTCCCTCTGTCTCAAAAATAAATAAACGTTAAAAAAAAAATTAAAAAACAAAACCATATTTGTCATAATAAAGTTAATTTTGTATATTTTTCCATCTAGCATTCCATTTTGCTGGATAGTCTTCATAATCTTTCTTTTCATGTCTGTGTAGTATTCCCTCAGGAAGGCATACCATAATTCACTTAACTGCTCTCTTATAGGTTCAATATTTAGATTGCTTCCAGATATTATAAATAAATAATACTCTGAAAGAGTGTCTCTGAAAGAGATATATGTGTACATACTTCTTTTTTCCATAGTAGGAATAGATTTCTATAATACAGATTCTTAGAAGTAGAATTCATAGGTTGGAGATTTATAGTTCTTCGTTTAAGGTTGGGTTTTGTTCTTTTTTTCCCCCTAGATTCTCAAACTATAGCTGACAGTGTTTACATGACTTCCTTATCTTCAGCCATTTCCCCTATCATTTCCCCTATATAACAGACATCCTGGCATCCACTTTGTTGTGCAACCTCCCTAAGAGCGTGAGCATTTTGCAGAGTTGCATAGAAATAAATTCTGACTTTCCTCATTATGAAGACCATGCTGAATAATGTGTTTGAAAGGCAAGGAAATTAAATATTTTTAAACATCAGGATGGTAGTTTAGTTCTCATCTGCCTCGTTAAATGCCTAATAGTCTTTGCAGTATAATGGGTTTTGTTTTTGAAATATGAAAATCTGTTTGTTGGCTTGTCCTGATCCCAAAGAAAAGAAACAATGGCTTTTTGTAATGAAATAAATGTAAACAGTAGAAAATAATAGCATATACCTGCAAAAATTTTTAGGCACTTCCGTATTTACAGTTTTTCCAAGTGGTTAGTGGTCTTGTTATTGGATTAAACTCCATACCCAAATAGACCACACTATTATTGAAACTGAAATTTCATATTTTCAGTAGGATCAATTTAATTCAATTCAGTAAGCATGTGTGGAGCCTGCATGCCTCATGAGACCCTTTGCTAAGTGCCGGGAGTTACAAACTGAGTATAATGTCTGCTGAGTTTGTATCCACAGATTGAGAGAACCAGTCTCACTAACAGCCAAGACCAAAAGATGGGCATTGAAAAGATGTGGAGAATTTCAGTTCTAAGAGAAGTATCTCCAGCTGTATTGTGTTCTTTAACTTTCTGCATACCCATAACAACAAGTAAAGTACCTGACACAAATCCATATACGTAGTACATGTTCAAAAATACTAATCCACACCTGAAGATAAGCAGTCTAATTCCACCAACTGACCTTAAAATACTATTAAAAAGAGGAAGTTCACAAAAAAGCATCTCTACTGTACCAGGTACTATGTTAGGCACATTCATACATTATTTCAATTAATGATCACAATGGTCCTGAATGTATTTACAGATGAGAAGACAGACTTGGAAGAATTAAATATCTCCCAGTGGCACACAGCTAGTAAGTGGAGAGAGCTAGATTTGAACCCGCATATGTCTGCTTCTAAAGCCCTGCTCTTTACCATACTTTTTTTTCCTTTGATGATTCTGTTGAATCATCATTGAACATCCTATTTTTGATGTAATTAATCATCTTATAACATCTTCAGGTACTACGTGGCCAATTGCCATTAAAATTCTCAAGCTTTACTGATATTTTTTGACAGCTTTGCTGAGGTATAATTGATAATGTAGGCTACACATATTTAAAGTGTACAATTAGATATATTTTGACATGTGTATACAGCAGTGAAACCCTTGTGACAATTAAGATAATGAACATATCCACCACCCTCAAAAATTTCCTCATGCTCCTTCCAGCCCTTCAGTCAACCACTGATCTGCTCCCATTGTGGGTTAGTTTATATTTCCTAGAATTTTGTATGAACAGAATCATACAATATGTACCTTTTTTTAAATTTTTGGTCTTTCACTCAACGTGATTATTTTGAGGATCATCCGTGTTATTGCTCATCAATAATTGATTGGTTTTTTTTTTATTGCTGAGTAGTATTCCATTGTATGAGTACACCACAGTTTGTTTATCAGTTCACCTGATGATGGGCATTTGGGTTTTGGAGAGACTATTACAAGTAAAACTGCTTATGTTTTGAGTGGGTCAGACAGTGGGTATGTGTTTAACATTTTAGGAAACTTCCAAAGTGGTCGTACCATTTTACGTGCCCATCCAAAGGGTGCTAGTGTTTTAGTTGTTTCACAGCCTCACCAACACTTGGTATGGTTGGTCTTTCATTTTAGATATTCTAATGGGTGTGCAGTAGTGTATCGCTATATTTTTGATTTGTATCTCACCGATAATGTTGAGCATCTTTTCATATGCTTATTTGCCATCTGCATATATTTTTTGGTGAAGTGTCTGTTCAGATCTTTTGCCTATATTTTATTGCTTGTTTTCTTTTTATTGAGTTTTGAGAATTCTTTTTGTATTCTGTATACAAACCCTTTATCAGATAGATGATTAATTTTCTCCCAAATCAAGTCTATGGCTTGTCTTTTCATTTTAACAGTGTCTTTTAAAGACCAGACATTTTTAAGTTTGATGAAGTCCCCACTTACTTTTTTTTTTTTCTTTTATGGACCATGCTGTGGTGTGGTATGGTAGCTTTCACAAGCTATGATTTCTTTGACAAATAAATCTTTGCCAAACCCAAGGTCATATAGATTTTCTCCTATATTTTCTTCTAGAAATTTTATAGTTTTGGGTTATACAGTTAAATCTGTGACCCAGTTTGAGTTAATCTTTGTATATATGTATATGTATATCCTTTGTGTTGTTGTTGAAAAGACTGCCCTTTCTCCACTGAATTACCTTCACATCTTTGTCAAAAATCAATTAACCATATATGTGTGGGTTTATTTTTGGACTTTTTGTTTCATTCTGTTGATCTATTTATCTGTCCTGATGCCAATGCTACATTGTTTTGATTAATGTAACTTCATAATTAGCCTTGAAGTTAGGTAGTGTAAATTCTCCAACTTTCTTCTCCCTCTCTCTCTCTTTTTTTAAATTTTAAATCCAGGATATTTAACGTCCGGCTTTCTTCTTTCTCAAGGCTGTTTTGGGTATTCTGGGTCCTTTGCATTTCCATATAAGTGTAAACTCCCATTTTCTACAAAAAACAAACAAACAAACAAACAAACAAAAAAAAAAAAAAAACCCTACTAGGATTTTTAAAAATAGGATTGTGATGAATCTATCTGTAAGTCAGTTTGAAGATAGTTGATGTTTTAACAATATTGAGTCTTCCAACCCATTAACATAATACCTCCCCATTTATTTAACTTTAATTTCCCTCAGCAGTGTTTTATAGCTTTCAGTGTATAGGTCTTGCATCTTTTTTCAGATTTATCTCTATTTTAAAGTTTTTGGTGCTGTAGTGTTTTTTAAATTTCAACTTCCAATTGCTCATTGCTAACATACAGAAATATAATTGATTTTTGCATATTGATCTTATATCCTGCAACTTTGCTAAACTCATTTATTAGTTGTAGTAGCTTTTGTGTAGGTTTTCTGTGTAGATAATCATGTCACCTGCATATTATTACTACTGTAACTGTTAGCATCTCCAGTAGTTTAGGGCCAATGGATGTTCTTGCCTTGTTTCTGCACTTAGGGAGAAAGCATTCAGTCTTTTACCATTAAGTATGATGTTAACAGACGGGTTTTTGTAGATGCCCTTTACCATATTGAGGAGTTTCCTCTATTTAATTTACTAATATGAATGGATGCTGAATCTTGTGAAATGATTTTTCTTTTTTAGTTTGTTTATATGGTAAATTGCATTGATGATTTTTCAAATATTAAACAAACTTTGTATTACTGATAAACTCTACTTGTATCATGATACATTACCCTTTTTATATGTTGATTGAAATTGTTAAATTGGATTTGTTAAAATTTTGATGAGCATTTTTGTCTCTGTTCATGGCAGAGATTAGTCTATAGTTTTCTTCTCTTGTAATGTTTTTGTCTGGTTTTGGTATAATGGTTGTCTCAGAATAATTTGAAAAGTATCCCTTCCTCTTCAATTTTCTGGAAGCTTATATAGAATTGTGTAGAATTTTTCTTTCTTAAATGTTTGATATACTTCATCAGAGCATGTTATCTGAGCCTGAAGTTTTCTTTATGGAAGTTTTCTTGTAACAACAAATCCGGTGTCTTTAGTAGATATAGAGTCATTCAGGTTATTCTTCTTGAGTGGATTTTGATCATTTGTGTCTTTCAAGGAATTTGTCCATTCTATCTAAGTTGCCAACTTTATTGGAACAAGTTGTTTATAATATTCCTTTATTCTTCTTTCATTATCTAGAGAATCTGTAGGGGCATCACTTCTCTCATTCTTGATATTGGTTATTTGTGTCTACACTTTATTTCTGATCATTCTGCTAGAGGTTTATTCATGTGATAAAGAACTAGATTCGGGGTGCCTGGGTGGCTCTTGGAAGCACCATCTTTGCTGAGAATTCTCAAACAGGGACTGGGCACAGGCACTCAGCAGGGTACCTTTGTCGGTTAACTGTCAGTCTTCAGCTCTGGTCCTGATCTCATAGTTCCTGAGTTCAAGCCCCCCATTGGGCTTGTTCTGGCGATGTGAAACCCGCTTGGGATTCTCTCTCCCTCTCTGCCTCTCCCACTTGCTCTCTCTTTCTCTGTCTCTCAAAATAATAAATAAATAAGTTTAAAAAAAAGAATGAATCAGCTTTTGACTTCACTGATTTTCCCCCCTGTTGTTTTTCTGTTGTCTTTTGTATTGATTTCTGCTCTGGTTTTTATTTCCTTTACTCTGATTAGTTTGGATTTAAATAGCTCTTTCCTAAGTTGAGGAAATTGTTTCCCATTCCACAGGGATCACTGTCCTTAAGTGCATCATGTCCAGGGTTCATATATTTTGAACAGTTTTTTAGTTGTTTCTGGAAGGAGTTTAAATCTGGTCCCTGATGCTCCCATCTTATCTGGAAACAGAAATCCACTTTGCTGATATTTTCAATGTTATCTTTTATAATCTACTTGTGTTGTATTTGGAATGATGTTCAATATGGTCACTTCTTTGTCCAGATGAAGCTCCGAGGTTCTGCTAGTGAGTTGTAAGGAGCAAAATAGGATAATGATTTAAGTACTTTCTAGGTATTGAGCGTGTGTTAGGGGTTTAAATATGTCACCTAATTTAATCTTTATGATATGAAGTAATTGTCTTCATTATAAGATAAGGTCATTGAAGTTGAGAAGTTCAGTAATTTGCCCAAGGTCACACAGCCGTAAATGGCACACTCAGCATTCAAACTCAAGTCTGTCAGACCCAGGGACCTAGTATTGCTTTCTAATTCATTACAGTCCCATAAAGTTGATGAAACCCTTCAGAGGTTGTTTTGCTGAGTACAAGGAGATAGCTAATAATACCAACCCAGAAATCTGCTTCTTATCTGCCCTTGCAAAGAGAGTAAGCATTTTACAACATCTAAGAAAGGAAAAACATTAGCACAGCTGGGAAGAATAGTTTTAATTGACGTTCTGTCAGGTGACAGGAAGGAAAAGGGCTAAGAGAGCAGTTGTTAAGAAACAGAGGAAGAATGTGATTTTAGAAATGCTGGGTCAAGAAAATATTGTAACAGTGAGGTTACAGAGGGTGGAAGAGGGAAAAGGCAGAAGTTGTTCCACAGTGACATACTTTGGAAAGCTTCTGGAGCCATGCAAAAGCACATGGCCCTGACCCCTTTTGCTGTCACTGCAACCTTTCATTCCCTTCTATGAGACTCAAACAATGGACTCAAAATAAAGAGGAAAGAATGGAATGTTTAGTACCAAACAGTGTTGCCAAGATAAAATGTTTTGGATTGATTCCCAGTGCCAAAGCACAGTGCATATTAACATTCCTTCTATATTTTTGGAAATGTGTTCTACCCACACTGGCTTTAATTTTAGTTTTTATAGATATACGGGTGTTTTGTGTTGTTTTGTTTCAATGCCCACAGTTGTGGGTTTTTTTTAACGTCTATAACCTTTACTAGAGTATGAAAGCAGTATCTTCTGTGTAGATATGTTTACATTTTATGGCAGTTTTTAGCATGTGATCCTCACCTTTTATATGACACAGTGCCTTTTTGGAGAACAACGGAATCATAGCCTGAGATGATTTGAAAGGTCATGATTTGAGCCTATTTTGTCATTGACCTGACTGACCATAGATGAAATTATTTGTAAGATGAGGCACATGATTATCTGACTCAGCTGGGAAGAATTTCCAATAATAGTTATAAAATAATGAGAATATTACGAGGGCTCGTGAAGTGTAGGCAATACATTTGACAGGAAATATGTGCTACTTATTCTTTTAGAACGCTCCCCTCCACACACACACACACATTTCTATAGAATTTTATTAGGGAAATAGCAGTTAAGAATAGAGTCAGTTTTAAACATTAGTGCTCAATAGAAATCACTTTAATTCACTAAAAAGTAAAAGTGGACTGTATAGGAGGCCTCTGCTTTGCAACTCACTGAATGCCAGGAAGTCTTCTCTGACCTTCCTATTCACAGGACCCCCTGTGCACTCAGCATTTAGTTGTGATGGCTTCTCCACTCTAGAGTATGAGCTTTTGCAAAGCAAACCATGTCCTCCATTTCATATCTAAGAGCCTAGCACAGTGTTCAGCATATTGTAGGTATTTGATATTTCAGTTAATCGGTCTATTGTGAGACCTGATTCTGACCATCCATTTCTTATATCTTTAATGTGTAAACATTTGTGCCTTCGGATGTTTGAACATGGGAAAAAGTAGCTAAATAGATGTTTATATGTAGCTAGAAACAAAGAAACTTTGCCTGTTTTGTTTCCTCTTTTTTGGATTTTTACTTTAAAAAGTAAGACATATTTGGGGCATCTGGGTGGCTCAGTTGGTTGAACATCCACTCTTGATCTCAGCTCAGGTCTTGATATCAGGGTCGTAGGTTCAAGCCCTACACTGGGCTCCACACCAGGCATGAAGCCTACTTGAAAAAAAAGAGTAAGACATGCTTACTCTAATAGTTCAGATTGTAAAGAGAGAGAGATATTAAAAACAGCCATCTCTATTTCCAGTCTTTGTTGTGTTATTCTTCTTCCCCCTGTCAGATATTTGTGTTCATATAAATACTGTTTGTACTTCAGTATCATGGACAGTACTCTAGGTAAATACATTCGTTATACCTAATTATTGAATACTGTACTGAGAGTGAACCCCAGAATGATCGTATGGGTACAGACTGGTTGTGAGTATACCTTGTTTACCCTTGTGACATTGTGCTGACTGGGAGCCGTAGCTTGCTGCTGCTGCTGCACCATGAGAGAATATTGTACCATGTCGCTAGCCCGGAAAAAGATCAAAATTTAAATTTTAAAGTATGTTTTCTACTGAAAGTGTATTACTTTTGCATTATCACAAAACAAAAAATTGTAAGTCAAACCATAGTAAGTTGGGGACCATCTATAAATTACGTGAGATTTCAGCACTTTATTATTATAAAATAGTCTCTGTGTTAGGTGGTTTTGCCCAACTGGAGGCTAGTGTAAGTGTAAGGTCTAATGTACGCCCTAGGTGGGCTAGGCTAAGCTAAGCTATAATGTTCAGTAGGGTAATTGAATGCATTTTCAACTCAGGATATTTTTCAACATATGATGAGGTTTTTCGGACATAATGCCATTGTAAGTCGAGTAAGATCTATAGTGTTACATCCTGATCCTTTATTTCTCCATAGTATATTCACAAAAGTGAAATTGCTAGATCAAGTGGTATGTTTTGTTTTTAATTTCAGTAGGGTTTATTTTTGTTATATTTTTAAGGATTATAAGCTTACTTTTTTTTTTCGAAAACTCTTTTCAGTGTTTTTATTATTTTTATTTTTGAGGGAGACTGTGAGCAGAGCAGGGTCAGAGAGAGGAAGACACAGAATCCAGATCAGGCTCCATGCTCTGAGCTGTCAGCACAGAGCCCAATGCAGGGCTTAAACTCAACGAACCACAAGATCATGACCTGAGCTGAAGTTAGATGCTTAACCGACTGAGCCACCCAGGCACCCCATATCAGTTTACATTTCTACCAATGGTAGAGGAAAGCCTGTTTCTCCACATCCTTGGATAGCATTTAGAAATCTTTCTAACGTTTCCCAGTATGATCAGTTTAAAATGGTAAAAGGCCTTTGGGCGCCGGGGTGGCTCAGTCAGTTAAACATCCAACTTTGGCTCAGGGTGTGATATCCCAGTTCGTGCGTTCAAGCCCCGCATCAGGCTCTGTGCTGACAGTGCAGAGCCTCCTTCAGATCCTCTCTCTGATCCTCCCCTGCTTGCTCACTCTCTCTCAAAAGTAAGTAAACATTTTTTTTAAATGGTAAAAGGTCTTTATTAGTATTTAACAGTGAAAAGAGAAAGGATACTGATAAGGATAAACATTTATGTATTTGAATGACATTTTACTCTTGGTTTTTAAAAACAAAACAAAAACACCTGATCCTTTCAGAGGGCCTGATAGAGCATTATAACTCTTGATCTTGGGGTTGTGAGTTCAAGCCCCGTGTTGGCTATAGAGATTACTTAAAAATAAAATCTTAAAAAAAAAGAACTTGGCCCTTTCATAACATGAAAAATGCAAGAGAGAATAGATACGTTTTTCTCTGTGCAGTTGAATAAGTAATTAATAGTTTGAACCAGTCAGGTTTTAAGTGTTTTTTCCTGCTTCACTCATTTTCTTGAAGTAAGCAAGCTAGGTAATTAATGGCTTCTAATTTTCCCCAGCTTAATGCAGACCCCGAAAGAGAAGAAGGAGAAGAGTTTGAAGACAACATGGATGTTTTTGACGATAGCAGTTCCAGCCCTTCTGGCACCTTAAGAAATTATCCACTCACCTGCAAAGTTGTTTATTCCTACAAGGTGTGTATTTCTGTAACCTAGTGCTCATTTGAAATAGTGGCAATGCTGGAGACACACATGACTGTATCTACCTAGCCCTAAAATTGGTGTTCAGTTAATATTAGAGACAATATAACATAGTGAACAGTCTAGACTCTGACCTCAGACTGCCTGGATTAAAATGCCACTTACAAGCTATATGACCATACTGATTAGTCCCTTCATCTCTGTGAGCCTCAGTTTTCTTATCTCTATTATGGAGGTAATATATAGCGCTAGTTTGAAGATTAGAAATAACACTTTATAGCAAAGTATTTAGCATAGTGCCTGGCATCTAGTAAATTTTCAGTAAATAGAAATCTTACCCTTATTATCAGTTGCCTGCTTTGGCACAGACCCTCCATTCGGATGACGCTCAAACTTGATATTAAAAGAAAATTGTTTTACAAAGCAGTTTTGTTAAACTTTACCTTTCCTAGTCTTAATATGACCACCTCTTATTTCCATAGTAAGTAGGGACCTGGATAAAAAGATGCCAGAATTTCCAAACTTGATTTGGTATAATAGTTCTTAGTCTGTCTCACCCCTGCTCTGCTTTCACATAAACTTTTTACTCACACAAAATAAATTGAGTTTCACTCCCCTCATCAGTCCATTGACCAACCCTCTTGATGCTACCTCCAAAACATACCCTGAGCCCATTCGCCTTTCACCATCTTGGTCTAGGCCACTGCTTCAGTTACTGTAAAAGAAAAAAAAAACATAATTGGTAGCCTTCTGCATACTTGCCTCCCTCCCAAAAGTCCATTGTCCACTTTTCAGTCAGAATTATCTTTAACACATAAAGGAGGTTATTTTATTCCCCTGTCTAAAAACCTCTTACAAGCTTTCCATCACACATAGAAAAACAGACTTTTCACTAGAGTCTATAGTGTTCAGATTGATCTGGCCCCTGACAGTCTCCCTAACTTGATGTCAGACCATTTCCCTACCCAGCCCAGTCACCACACATTAGCCACTGTGGCACCACGCTCCTTCCTGACTTGACAACTTTGCACTCACTGCTCTCTCCACCTAGAACATCTTTCCCCAAATCTTGGTTGGCTGCGTACTGCCCTTCACTGAGGCTCAGCTCAAATAGAGCCTCTCCTCAGGTCTCCCCTGACCACCTAAATATATAACTGACTTCTCATTTACCCAACTTGTGTACACATACTCAGTCTCTCTCTCTCTCTCAAAATAAATAAACTTTAAAAAAAAAAAAAAAAAGAATACTTCCTCTTTCCTAAAAGGGCTGGAGTTCTTTTTCAAAATAAACTATTTTGATAATCTTTTGAAAATTTCAAATCTTCTGCTGAGATACTTAGAAAGGTGTTCTAGAGTATTATACAAGTAGGGTTGGGAATGTTTTCCCATCTCACCTGTCAGTATGATATTTACTTTGAAGTTCCAGAATTAAAATTTAAGGTCCTTTAATGGAGAGGGTCCCGAGTGTCTGAGTGATTATAAATAGCTCACATCCATCCAACATCCCCTCTATTGACATATGCCAGGCATGTCTCTATAGTAAACTGGACTATAAAAATCTGTTTAATCATTTAATCACTGAACGGTCACTCAGTGCCCAGTATGTGATATGTTTCAGGGATGCAAGAATTAGTGGACACAATTCCTGCTGCCTCCCCAGATGGATAGTCTGGGGGGAATAAATATTAAGCTGAAAAGTAGAGTACGTATGAAAACATTTATAGTAGGGGTTAAAATGGCTAATTTTTCCTGTGATAGTTGGAAGCAATTCCGTAGATGAGGTGGCATTTCAGTTAGGTCATGAGTAAGATCTTACTAGATACGGTGAGAAGGGAAAGAACCTTCTAAGCAAAAAGAATAAAAGATAAGAGACACAGTTTGATGAGAGTATGGGATGTTCAGGAAATGTTACATTCGGTGGTGGGTGAGCATCAAGTGTGGGGATTAGAGCAGCTGGAAATAAAGATGTTTGCCGTCAGAGAGTAAAGGGCCTTGGAGACCAGACTAAAGTATGACTTTTATCCTGGCTGGTAGGGACCTCTGGATGTCCTAAAATCAGATTGGGCTTTTAAGAAGGTAAACCCTGGTCATGGTATAGATGCTATATGGGATAGATTAGAATAGAGAGAAATGAACTGTAAGCCTAATGGTGATTCCCATAGTCCAGACCAGCAAAGCAGGCCTGGATTAATCTGGTGAGGACAAAGAAACATTATATTTAAGGATTAGACTAAAAATGCTCATAACTTTTGGGGCACCTGGGTGGCTCAGTCAGTTAAGCATCTAACTTCAGCTCAGGTCATGATCTCATGGTTCGTGAATTCGAGCCCCGTGTCAGGCTCTGTGCTGACAGCTCAGTCTGGACCCTGGTTCGGATTCTCTCTCTCTCTCTCTCTCTCTCTCTCTCTCTCTCTCTCCCTCTCCCTCCCTCCCTCTCCCTCCCTCTCCCTCTCCCTCTCCCTCTCCCTCTCCCTCTCCCTCTCCCTCTCCCTCTCCCTCTCTCCCCCTCTCCCCGCCTCCCCTGCTTATTCACTCTCTCTCCCTCTCTCTCTCTCAAAAATAAATAAATGCTCATAACTTTTGACCCTAATAGCATAGATCCTAAGGAAATGATCACAGTATAGAAAATGATTTTGGACACAAAATGTTCTTTCATCATAGTACTATTTTTATAATAGCTGAAAGTTGGCAATCCAACAAGGGATTGTTAAATAAATTAACCATTCATATAACGTAACAGTAAACATAAAATATTATGAAGATAATTAAAAATTATATTAATGGAAGTTTTTTTATGTAAGAAGAAATGATATGTTATGCCAGAAGAATAAAATGCTCGTGTACCTTAAGATTTCAGTTATGCATATTTCCAGCTTTTCTACAGTGAACATGTATTATTTTTATAATCAGGAAAAAGTATACTGTTTTCAAAGAAAATAGGAAATTTAGAGAGGTAGTGGTGGGAATGGAGGACTTGGCCGCTTCTACAGTTCTGGTCGTCCCTGGATATTAGGATTTCAGGGGGCAGTGTGAGACCACGTGTTTATTTAAAAAACATTTCCTGACCACTTGCTGACTTCAGTTGGGATAAATGAGAAGAATTACATTCCCTGCATAAGTCATTCTAGTGGGAACCCTACAAGGGCAAACAACTAAGTAGAGTGCCATGGTAGTTCTCATTAGAGAGATGTGCAAAGCCTTACAACAAAAGAAGGAAGAAGCAACCAGCTCCTTGGGAGTGGTCTGGAAAAACATATGAGCTGGGCCTCAAATCATGAGTAATTCTAATAGCTACCATTTGTGAAATACTGTATGCCTGGTACCATATTTATGTTTTTCTAATCTCTTTAATAACTCAATATGGAAGATATTATCAACAAACCCATTAAATCAACAAATATTAATTGAGTACCTTCCGTGTACCGTCCTGTTCTTTTCTAAGCTTGAGGACATGGCATTGGTCAATTACAGACAAAAATCTCTGCCTTCATGGAGCTTACATTCTAATAGGAATAGAAAAGAAAACTGACGCTCAGAGAGATCTTATGGACACTTGCCCTTAGAAACAGACTGAACCTGGACTTGAATCCACAGTAATCTAAATCTGTTTGCCAGATGGGAAAGAGAGAGCAGGGCCTGCTGGAAAAAAGAAACAGTCTGGTAAAAGCATAGAGGCAAGGAATAACATGGTGTGTTCCGAGAAGAGGCAATAGTGTATGGGGCCAAAGCTGTGAGAGACCATGGTGACCAAACTCTGTAGAGTCTTGAGTTGCCATGCAGAGGACATGACCTTGTCAAGTGGAAGCATTGATTACTGTTTGGGGTTGGTCTGATCAAGCTGGTGTCTGCTGATATTCTATAACAGCACTGAACAACTTGCATGGACCTCCATGACTTTTTTACAAGGGCAGCGGTATATTTAAAGGTGTTCTTATCCTTCCTGCTTTGGTTCTCACACACTGAAGTCAGGTTGTGTTGTTACTTTTTAAGTCTTACCATGGAATTAGGGAAAATGTTTTTGTTATATTGGTGCCTTTTCATGGCATAGTCAAAGCATAGTGTGTTTTTGGATTAGTGAAGAAATCCCACTGGAAAAGCTATCATGAATCAATGAGCCTTTTATCCTCATGTTTTGAGATCAGAGGTAATTTACTTAAAATTCTGGTCCTGGAGTATTTCTGTGACTGGTCAGCCATTTTCAATACTATTTTAACATCTTAAGCAGCTATGGCAACATCCAGAATCTGGGTTTAATAAAGTATTATAATGTACACAAAAAGGGAAATGAGGCTTAGTAATGTGACCCATTTTTTGCTTGTGTAACCTGGAGATACTTTACACATTGAGATTGTGAGATTTGAAAAACTGTAGGGTCTTACAGTTTGGTTATATAGTTGTTACTAATCTTGGGACTTGGGGAATGCTTTTAAGACTGCTCACCAGAGAACCAGAAGATGCTAGCAGGCCCCACCCTGTTACATGTGACAGGCAAGTCTCTTTAGGAAACAAAGCCACACGGTTTCTCTCCAGCCTCTCTGCTGAGCCCCTTAGAGGTTGCACTCAGATTCTGCAGTCTCGGGAGCAGTATCTGGGTGGCCAGCGCTAGTGAACTCCTGTGTCAGAGACCATAAAACCATCACAGTTAGCAGCCTGTACAAAAGCATCTAAGTGGATCAGCCCATTCTCCACAGTTAAGTTAGAGCATAATAAATCCAAATTGTGGACGGGACGATCTCAGCCATTTTCTTTCCTGCAACTCTAATTCTCCTGGCCATTGTTTATCGCACAGTGATTCCAGATCAGTTCTAGGCGCTGCTCAAGCTGTCATCCAATCCATGTACATAGTTCTCTGCATTTTCACGGCCTGCGCCTCCATGGTAGCCCTCGGGTGCCGTTCTAATTCAGTGCTTGCTCCTGTGCCTGTGCTTCACAGATCATCATGGTTCTCAGCTTATTCATCCCACATTGACTCCCTCATCCTCCCCAGAATGGCAGGATTGTCATTTTGAAGAAATGGAGGCATCAAGAAGTTGAATAACCAATAGAAACAAGCTGGGGCTGGAACCCTGGTCCCCTGCTTCCAGCAGAGTGCTATGTTCACTGCACCTGATGGTCTCTTGAGGATTCCGTTTCTCCAGTTTTTGCTGTGGCTTTATTTTGTTTAATTTTTTAAAGTAAAACTTCACCTCATTACGATAGTTTTACAACACTTAAATTTTTATGTTTGGTATGTTTTTCAAAATCATTTCAATATTTTGATCCCCAGTTTTTGTTATGATCAGCGCACATCTGCTCTTTATCTAACCTTTTAATTTTGTCCATGACCATCCTACATTGCAGGCTTCTCAACCAGATGAGTTGACCATTGAGGAACATGAGGTGTTAGAAGTGATTGAAGATGGAGATATGGAAGACTGGGTAAAGGTATATTCCTTTGCTCATATCGCCCCTTCTTGTGACATTTTAGGAGTTTGTTTTGGTTCCTGTTTTGCCCTATCCAGATTGTGTGTGCAAACCTATTTTGTCACATGTCTTTTACTCAGGCTCGAAATAAAGTTGGCCAAGTGGGTTATGTGCCAGAAAAGTACCTACAGTTTCCCACCTCGAACAGTCTACTGAGCATGCTGCAGTCCTTGGCTGCTTTGGACAGTCGGTCACACACATCCAGCAATTCCACGGAGGCCGAGCTCGTTTCAGGCAGCCTCAACGGAGATGCCAGTGGTAAAGACTGAAACAAGGCACTCTTTATTTGGTCACATTTTGGCCTAAACGGTATTACCCTGGAGTCAGCCTTCCGTAGGTTAAAAAGCATATCTTTATTCCTATTCTATGATATATTTTCCATAATTTGGTCACATTTATCCTGTAGGGTAGAACCCTGAAGTTGATCTTCAGTGAGTAAAAAAATTACTCTTAATCTGTATGGTGCTCTTTTAGTTGCCACATGAGCATAGGGGTGGTTGCAAAAGGAACCTGGCTGTCCGTGTTCTTACTGCATTTTCTCCCTCTTCCTACCTAGTCTGTTTCGTGAAAGCACTTTATGACTACGAGGGCCAAACAGATGATGAGTTATCCTTTCCTGAGGGGGCAATCATCCGAATCCTGAACAAAGAAAACCAGGATGACGATGGCTTCTGGGAAGGGGAATTCAGTGGGCGGATTGGAGTCTTCCCATCGGTGCTAGTGGAAGAACTTTCAGCCTCAGAAAATGGTGACACTCCGTGGATGAGAGAGATTCAGGTACATGAGAGGGGAGAAAGCTGAATTAAAAGCTGGTTAAAGAAAATGACTCCCAAGAGGTGGCTGACCCATGCAAACACAGGCTGCAATCTCAGCCCCTCCTCCCCACTCCAGTCCTCGGTTGCCACGTTTATGCAAAAAATTGAGTTTGGAAAAGCAGAGACTCATCAACCTGGCTCTTGGGTAATGGCCATATAACACCTCCATTTGCCCACTTTCTTTTCTCTGAATCAGTTAACCAAAATGATAAGTTGTATGTGACATACATAAAAGTGGTTTGGTAGAGAGAAAGAAAGAAACCAGAGAGGGAATTTATTGTCTCTGCAGTTAGTTTATATAGTAAAAATACTGCTTTCTATCCACCACTGTCAGAGCCTGCCTGCCAGTCCATTTCAGAGGACTAATGGCAGAGCCCCATTATACTCATACGGCTCTAGGCTCAGCTGATCATAGCAAAACTTGCCTTTACGGGAAACCCTAATTCAGATCTGTCATAGCAGGTCTGGCAGGCCCAGGACCATAAGGAACATGTCTCCCCATCTTGTGTGTGTGGTATTGTGAACACTTAGTCTGACATTTACAAAATTTGGGGAAGTCGAAAACAGCCAATTATTTTCTTAACACAAAAAAATAGAATTTGTCCCCTTTTTTTTCTTCACTAGATTTATTGAATTGACTGATTTAGTGTGTTTTCAGTAGAACTCTAGAGAATGGTTTGACTAAAATCAGTAGTATAATGAGCTCTCTGAGGAGAAAAAGTTAAATGCATCACAAAATTGGGATTTGTGGTGGTTATTCTAAGTTCATGTGCTTCTGATGAGGCTGACCAAAATTGTTGATAGTCATAACTTAGCTGCAGAGAAAAGTAACATGTCTGAATTAGGGAAGCCAACTTGCCTCTCAAGCTTCCTGAGGTGAGCACTTTGTAACCTCTTTCCTTTGTGGCAGATCTCTCCTTCTCCCAAGCCACCAGGCTCCCTGCCTCCACTGCCGCTGTATGACCAGCCTCCCAGCAGCCCTTACCCCAGCCCCGATAAGAGGAGCTCCCAGTACTTCCCACGCTCTCCCTCAGCAAATGGTAAGGGTTTTCCTGGGCATGGATCTAAATACATTTTTATTCAGAAATCCACATGTTTACCTGAAGAGCAAACAGATTTGTTATTAGCATTTTTATTGCCCGACAACACAAATAAAACGAGCTGCTTGATTCCCTCCCTTAGAAAACAGCTTCCATACCGAATCGCCGGGTTGCTCACAGGCACCAAGGCATACTCCTGAGACCTCATATGGCAAACTGCGACCCGTAAGTCTCTTATCTTACCTGTTATAGAATGCGGTTCTTCCAAAATGGAAAGTTAGCAGTTAATGTTTCCCTGTGGCCTCTGTGTTATGCTGATTCCCCCACGCAAGGATCATATGAGTTTGGGAAGATAAAAAGAGCTCTTGAAAACAAAGTCTGTAAAAATACACGCAGGGGCACCTGGGCGGCTCAGTCAGTTAAGCATCACGTGGAGCCTACTTGGCATTCTCTCTCCCTCTCTTTCTGCCTCTTCCCCTGCTCGAGTGCTCTCTCTTTCTCTCTCTCAAGATAAATATTTTTTAAAAACTCAACACATCTTGGAAGGTCTAGTCTAGACTGGTAGTTTTTTTTACTGAGCTATGGTGAGATAGCTATGAAAGGTGTATTTAAATTATAGCAAGCATTAAAGTGGTCTAAGTGTGAAACAAGCAGTTTTTTTCCAGCAAACATTTATTGATAAATTATTTTCCAAGCTTATATTTCTCTCTATGAGGAACACAGAGATGAAATGAGATATATTTCATGTCCTTTTGAGGTTTAAGAGCTTCTATTCTCAAGGAGAATCTCTTACAAATAATCACCTCTACTCATCCCTCACTCTACCCCACCACCTCACTGTGAAACAGCCCTTCCAAGGTCATAACTTTCCCACACTCATCCAGTACATTTATTTTCCTTGACTTGCTTATCAGCATTTGACACCATTCCTTGAACCACTCACTTCCTTTGGCTAATTCAGCAGATGTGTACTGAGTGCCTTGTTAAGGACTTGGTTCTTAGCCATTGCAAAGTTGTAAGTAGGACAGTGATGTGACTGGTTTTCCATTTTGAAACATTGCTGTGGCTTCTAAGTGAGAGTGAATGGAAGGTGGCAGAAGGGACATGGGAGCCATTAGGAGACTGGAGCAGTGGTTCAAGCAAGACTGGAGCAGTGGTTCAAGCAAGATGGTGACATAGACTGGTGGATAAGAGTGAGAATGAGGAGAAGTGAGCCAGTTTGTTCCACTGCCCTTTCCTGGTTTGCTCTCTACTTTCTGGCCCTTCCTTTTCATTGACCTGTATGGGCTTCTCTGCTTCAGCCCATCTCTGCTGATGCTTCTCAGGGTTCTGTCCATGGGTTGCTTCTCCTGAAGTCATTAAATTCACTCTCATTCTCCTCATACAATCTCATCTACTCCCATGGTTTTGATAACCACTTATTTACTGACAACCCCTAGTCTCATAACTGCCAATCCAGTCTCTTCCCTGAGCTTCAGCCTTGTGGACATTTCACTGTATATGTACCAAAGCCCCAAAACTCAGCAACGAGTTAATTATCCACCTTGCCAGACACACTCCTTCCATATTGCCTTGCTTGGTGAGTGGAACCCCCATTCTACCACTGCTCTGACCTCACTCTTGATAGCTTTCTAGCCCTGCCTCCCACAAAGTCATCACCAATTCCTGCCACATGTACCTTGGAGACCTCTATCAAATACTCCCACTTCTCTCCTCCCTGCCCCACTCCTCCCACGCCCCCCCCCCCACCAATTCCTAGGTCAGGCTGACATAAACTCTCATTCACATGACTACAAGAGCCTCCTAAATTGTCTTCTTACCTACACTATTGCTCACTCTTGCCCTCCACTCTTTTCTCCAAACTATTATCCTAGTCATCCTTTCACATATCTGCTCCTGCTGTTTAAAATTCCACCAAAGACTCCTCTTTGCCTACAGAGTAAAGCTCAGATTTCCTTAGCGTGGCTTAATGAGGCTCTTCATGACTTCACCCCAAGCTACATCTCCAGTCTTATCTCTTGCAGCTTTCCTTCCAAGACAGGCCAAAAGGTTTTCAGTTCCCCAAGCATTGCTCTCTCTGGGTTCCACCTCCAGCCCTTTGCTTTGGATGAGCCTTTTGGAGCTACAGTGACTCTTGTGCCCGTGAAGCTTTCAGCCTAGGCAAGACCCTGATTTGTAGGTTCCACATTTCATCAGAACAGTTAACTCCTTGGTGTGGGAAATAGTGAGAATTACGTTGGAAGCACACGCTTTCATGTTAAGAGCATTTGTGAGACCCCTGGGGTACCCATGTCTATGGATAAATGACTGGTTGGGGTTTGGATGCTTCAAGCACTGAATCAGGGAGCTAACAATCCATGTATTTGTTCCTTGCTCAGGTCCGGGCAGCTCCCCCTCCACCTACACAGAACCACCGAAGGCCAGCAGAGAAGATTGAGGATGTGGAAATCACACTGGTGTGATGATGGGTTTGCCCATCCATTACTGCTACAATCAAGGCCAGGCTTGGTGTTTGGCCACTCTTGTGTTTTAGGCACCTTTGCATGATGATGACTCTTGAACGGAGCGAAAACAAGGAGGATTATGTGAACGGGTGGCCTGGTGGACTCCTCCCACGTTTTGAATATTTTGTGCCTTTTTTTGTTGTCATTTTCTATGTCATCTCTCCTACCATAGCACAAATCCTAGCGGGCCCCAGAAGCAGAGGAGGACAGCCCTCATGCCTAACAGTGGTCCATTTTTATATGAGACTCAAGACCAGGACTCACTCAGGGCACGGTCACAGAGAAACTGATCATGTGAACTCGTACAGTATATTACTGTGGCCACAAGGATGTGGCAAAGATCCTCATCTTTCTTCAAGTGGCTTTTGCTCGTCTGATTGAGTTTAATCAGATCATGTTGGCTACGTAAGGAATTAGAAGGAGGGATTTCAGGAGAGGCTGGCTCCTCCCCACAGTTAGTCCCCAGACCGAGAAAAGTGAAACCTTATTGGAAAAAAGTGGACTGCCCTGAGTTTATCGCCAATTTCATTAATGCACATCTCTTCCACAACTAACAGATTTAAAACAGTAACAGTGTCCTTTGTATTAATATTTATGGCATTCATTTAGTATTAGTGGAGCTAATATGGAGGGGCTGAACTAATAGCCAAATCTTGTCCATCACATAGACTTAATAGAAAGGAGGCTGCGGCTGAAGCAGAAATGGAACTTCCAGATCTGAAATGAGCCGATTTAATGTTCTTTTTGTATTTGGATATTTTTCATCTTAATTTTTGCAGCATATATTCTTCTGACCAGTACCTTTAGAATCTGAGTGTCTAGGTAAATTGGGGACACATACTTGCCTTGTTGAGCTTCTCTGCTAGGGAGGCCCCTCGCGTCATTTTATTCCCAAACCAGTGCACGAGTCCTGACAGCCAGCCTGTGGCTGCTCTAGACCGGTGGCCACCCCCCACGAAAGTGCAGCTTCCCAGGTCCCACTGACCTGACATATTTCCTTAGGAGGAACAACCTGTGGCTCATGGAAACCAGCTTCTCATGGAAAAGGACTAAAGGGTTGCACACCCTGCACAAGTGCAAACTGATAAGGAAAAGACAAGTTCTCCGTGTCGCAAGGAGAGCCAAGAGTAGCTTTCTCCGCAGGCTAGCAAGCTCACGGTGGCAGGTGGCCCAGGGTAGGGCTCTGTCGGCTCTCCACCTCCTGTGGAAGATAGGGAGTGCCGAACCTAGGGACGAAGGGATTTTGCCAGTTGGTTTGTTTTTGTTTTTGTTTAAGAAATCAGATTTGCAGAATTTAATCTAAAAGTTGTATTATGCTTTGAAAACTCCATCCTCCTAAGAATCTTTAAAACGTGAAATGCTCGCCAAATGTCCCCATGGGATTTTTGACCAAAAGTCAGGTTATAGCTGAAGAAATCTTCAGTTAGTCATTTGATCACTTCAGTGACAGTACCCAGCGACGAGTCTTCTCCGTAATTTGGGGGTTTTGTTTCCTTTTTTTGCATTTCTTAACCTGTTGATCTATTTGAGGTCTTTTTGTGTTTATCAAACTTATTCTTAAGTTTAAAAAAGAAATTAAAAGGGTGGTTTTTTAAGATTTTAAAGTTCTCTGACATGTTAAAAATCTTCAAAGCACTTTATAAAATCTTCCAAGTGCTTAAATCAGGCAGTTCTTGCTACCCAGTCTTGTATTCTCTCTTTAGCTAGCCAAATTGTCCTTGAATCTGGATTTTCCACATTCTCAGAGAGTTATTTGAAATCTTTTGTTATATTTTAAAATATTTTTTGGAAGAGCTGCTAATTTTATTTTAAAAAAACAAAGTTGTAAAAATATGCCTCCTTTTTAAAAAGAACCCCTCCCTTCAGGACATGTAATCAAGCATCACAGTGCACAGGGCCAGGCTTGGAGGGAGTGCCTCTGTGCAGATGTGCTTTCTTTACAGTGGCTGTAAAAAGTTTGTATTTATTATGTATAAAATGTTGAATAATAAAAAAAAATGGAATTAAGTTTTCTAAGTTTCCTTATAAAAAGATTTAGGTAAATAGACCTTCCAAATAGACAATGCTTTTTTATAAAGATATTCCTAGGCCCTCCTTTTTTAAACCATAAAACAGAGAGGGACGTGAATTCCCAGTTAAAGGCTAAGTCCCTCTGGCTGCCAGCCAGCCACACCGAGGACCAAGGCTCAGTGTGTTTGGGGAGGGGCCCACAGCTCTCCTCTTCCCAGGGCTGGGCACATGCAATATGTATTCTTCCAGACATTTTCTGTACATAAAACTCATGCATGTACACATTACCTTTTTACATATGTGGGGTTATATATTTAGTAGGTTTACCTCATTCTTTTTGAAGGCTATATTCTCCATGGTTTGGATATATCACAATTTTAAGCCTCCTATAGTGATGGACGTTTAGGTTGTATCCATCCATTTGCTGTTAGAAAGTTGAAATTACCATATTTGTACATGATTCTTTATAAATTTGTTCCAGTAAAAATATTGGGTAAATTCCCAAATATGGAATTTGAAAGTAAAAAAGCTATATGGACATTTAGTTTTGTTAGGTTTTGCCAAATTGGCCTCCAAAATGATTGTGTCTGTTAACACTCCCACCAGCAGCATAAGAGACAACAGCATCGACTGTGGAGTCAGAAGGTCTGAGTTCAGTCCTGGCTCTCACTTGACAACTGTGGGAACTGAGCCTCAACATCCTCATGGAAACTTGAGGATAACACTGTGGATCCAAGAAGGATACCTCAAGTCTGTAGCACAGGTGGTCACCACCAAACACCAATATTCCTCGCCATCACCTCCCCCACCTTTAGTGATCTACAGCTGAGCTCCTTTCTTCCAGCCTCATAGTCACAAGGTTGTCAAGGGAAGGTAGGTGCACGTAGTTAGGTATTAAATACCACATTCAGTACCCTTTCCATCTTCTGCCTTCCCCTGCTAATGAAAGGTGTTCACATTTGAGATCGCTATTGGCAGCAGGGGCTTAGTCTGTGATAAGGGGGCAGAGTTAAGCTAATGGTCCCACCCCAGCATCATCAGAGGAACTAACTGTAAAGCAATGAAGCCATAGATTCACCGCATATCGCATATCGCCTGGAACCCTTTCCTCTCTGACCTTCGACCCTAGCCCACACCCATAAGCCAGACAGATATGCAAGTGGGAGGATGTCAGCTGGCTTTAGCCCTGCTACCACTTGATGGGTGACCTTTCCCTCTGGGCCGCTGCATCCCCAGCCTTGAAAGGAGCGGGATGATTTCTAAGGGCTTATCCAACACTTCGTGCTAGATGAGTTCAGTTTCTAGACACAATGAAAACACCAAACAAAAAGGTCACAGTATTTGAGAACCGAGCACACAGACTTCTCCGGATGGCCAGAAACTAAAAAGAAAATTCAAGCCATTGGACTGTCCACTGAGAGAAAGCAAACCCTCCTCTGGGCTATAATCACATCCTGGGCTGCACTATTCCCTTGCTGCCTGGGGTCCAGCCACAGCCCTCAGTTATGGAGCCAATTACTGCCTGATTAACTAAACTGAGTAGCTTTACAACAAAATCTAGCTGCTTGGAATCTTTGCGTTTATTTTGCTCATTACAAAGAGGTTTTTATGACAAAAACACAACCAAGTTCTAGAAATTTTAGTTTAGAAGGGAGAGAATTATAATTTGTCCTGAAATCCTGCAACCTGACACAACCAGAATTAAGTTTCCTCCTAGACTCTCCCTGTTTGCTCTGTCACTGTTGATCCAAGAACCCTGTGAATGCCAAAGAGCATCCTGTTCCTGGACCATTTTCCCCTGGTCCCGTTGGCCAAAACAACAAATGAAGTACTTCTCTCATGTCTGTTTCTGAGAGCTCTCTAGTCTGGGAATATTTTCCCAGAGTGTAATCCTGAAAAAACAGATGGACCCACAAATAGGGTTCACACCCTTTCCACACTGTGTGCTAAACACCTAAGCAGCCTCCTTGTTCTCGTCACGCCCTTGGTCCTGTGAGGGGCACAGGGAGATCCTGGTCAGAATGCCCATATTCAGGTCCCTGGCCACCTCGATTAGCTGTGGCCTTAGGCTCATCTCTTCACCTTTCTAGTCCTTGCTTTCCTCATCTGTAAAGTAGGAATGAGAAGGCAATACGAACTGCTTAAGATCCAGGAGGATCAACAAAAATACTGAGCAGATAAAATGAAAATATTTTTGACCAGATGTGTCGAGAGAAAGGGAACAAGCCTGTACCCAGACATGGTATGCCAACTCTCACAGGTGGGTCCATACCTGGTGCCACCAAGATGCTTCCAGAAAACTTTCTAAGGGCCAAGACCACCTCTGTTCAATTCCTATTTGTCCAGTCAGCAAACTGACCACCCCAGGTCTTGTTCTGTCTACTGGAGACATAAGTGACTCTGATCTCATCTCTGTCACCAAGGGGCTCACATCTGGTAGGGGAGAGTCAGGAACAGCAGACTCCAGCTGAGGTGTGTCTTCTAGGGAGATGACCGAGAGGCAGCAGGAGCTGCTGTCTAGTCTCAGGCTCACTGAGGCCTGAGATTGGACAGGGCAGGCTTACAGAACCCCCCCTGCCGCCCCCCCGGGGATGAGCTGTGTTATCTTTTGTGAGGCCCAGAGCTGCGGGGCAGGAAGTCTCACAGATGGGGAAAATCCTTCCCCTGGAAGACACTGCGATTTGCCCAAGGTCTTTCAGAAAGACCACTCAGAGCAGAACCTAGAACTGGGTATCCAAAGACCAGGCCAGCTCCTCTCTGCAGAACCTGAGGGTAATTTTCAGAAAAGAGGAATCAGCTGAGTCCTTACCCCAGCTCTGCTATGACCCTGCACAAGACCCTGGCCCCTCTCTGGGCCTCAACCCATGTGCACAGCAAGAGAAAGAGTATTCCAGTTTTGATATTAGAGACCCCAACTCAGGCATGCAGCCCAAGTACTGAAAACCTGCAAGGTATGCAGACTGGAGAGCTGGAGGATACTAAAGGCCTAGAGAGGCTTTTAGCTCCTGGATTCTATCCCCACCAGAGACTTCAAAGACTGGATGGAAGTACAACCTTCCCAACCACTCTCCTCTGAGCTCTTCCCGTGCTCGGTCTTTGCCAGCTACGCCCACCTCCTTGGCCTGTGGCTGGCCTTCCAGACTGGCTCCTCCAGAAGCATTCCAAGTAAGCTGAGGTACACATGTGCTCCCTGGGGTGAGCACTCCAAGGGTGCTATCAGAGTGGCCCCACAAAGAAGGAAAGGTTTACAGGGAGCAGAGGGGTTGCTGGCCCTAGAGTGGAGTTGTCATCTCTGAGCACCTTTTCTGGATTATCTAAGTAGCCTTCACTGCAGTCCTGTGAGGTACCAGCCCCCAAATGGTGTAGCCAGTAATGGCCTCCCAGGATTCAAGTTCACTTCACTTTTGGGGGCTGCATGTCCCTCACTTCAAGGGACACTGACCCTCCAGACTCAGGCGTAGGTGGCCAGGGCCCAGATGGAAAACAGAAGAGAGGATGCAGGGAGGGATTTAGGATACACAAAGCTAGAATCCCCCACCAATGGTGGGGGCAGAGCACATACCCCTCGGGCACTGGGGAGCAGGGGGAAGATGCCCTGATCTTGCGTAAATGGAAGCCCAGATTCTCAAAATGTTATTTTGTTAAAACATACATGTACATATGTCACATACAGCTGTGCCAGCTGTATGACCTCACATAATACCGGAGTGTCAATTTTATCACCTATGAGAGATACCCCACCAGGAGGTTGGGAGGAATAAACTACTGCATGAAAAGTGCAGAGCACTGTGCCTGACATATGAGCACGTAAGTAATGGTGGTTACTGGAGGCACTGGTCTTTCCAGCCACGAATCCCAGGAGACTGGAGAATGGCCCGGCAGACAGTAAGCAGCTGGTGACTCCTGGTGGCCACTAGAAGCCAGGACAAGAGGGCTGGGACAGGATGAGGCCTTCAGGAGTCAGGCTGGAATAATACTACACTCCCAGCATCAACTGTTAAATTTACTGAGTCCTTGAGTAAGAGAGTTTAGCCATTTAATAGACACTTCTCAGACCCTCTCTGTGCCAGGTCTAATCCCAAGGAATACTCTGTTCCCATCCTGGCGTCTTCCAAGAGCTCCCAAGGGAAGGAGACACCAATGAACACAAGATGGAGGCGTCCCCTGGCCAGCCTGGTAAATGAGCAAAGGCTCTCAGAAGATCCGAAAGACAAATTGAACTGGGGTGGGAGGGAAGAACATTCTGGGCAGAGGGAAAGTCCATGTGTAAAACAGAGTAGCAAGGAAATGAAGATGCAGCTGAGGTCGACGGGCTGGCTCCTAAGGTCTTTGAATTTAATGTCAAGCTTCTCTGAAGGCAGCCTGGGAACTTTAGAGGGTTGTACCTGTGACCATGCCATCTTAGAAAGTAACTCCGGCCTTGGCAAAGAGGGTTCTGGGAGGAGAGACAAGCCTAGGAGAAGGTGGCCTGCATTGCAGCCAGGTTAGAGGCTCCAGGCCTTGGTGCCAGAGGATGTGGGATGTGAGGGGAAGAGACGCTTATGTCAGGGGGAGAGATGTCCAGGAGGCAGGTGGGTATGTCACCCAGAGCTCAGGGGACAGCTGGGCCAAGAGCAGTGAGTGAGCGGAGAGTCAGCAGAGTGTAGACTGGGTATCCAATCAACACTCAGCCTTTGGCACGTGCCAGGAGCTTCACAGATAACCAACACATTGAGTCTTTCTAACAACCTCTGAGGTGCGTACCATTTCACAAAGGAGGAAACTAAGGCACAAAGTTATTAAGGAACCTGCTCAAAACCACTCTACTAAATAGTGGGCTGAGATTCAAACACAGACAGCCTGGCTGTGGAGTTCAGGCTCTCAACAATCTGCTGTTCATCCTGGGAATGGTTTCCAAATTCTGGAAATGGCAAAGTGCCCCCAAGGGAGACTTTCTACGGTGATAAAGGAGAAAACCGATAATTCTGGATTGAAGCCTTTGAATCTCAGATGGGCAGAATCCCAAAAGTAAGGCTCCAATCACTCAGGGACGGAGGTCTCTTCCTGTGACTGCCTTGTGACTGGCAATGGCTGTCCTGCTGATGACTCCTCCATACCTGAAGTTGACAAAGGAACTGGGGTGCGCAGGTTCTGCCCTGTCAGGTCTGCCAAGTACCACAGAGGCTTGTCATGCCGACAAGCCCCAACCCAGGCCCAGCCCATGGGGGCCCTCCCCAAGACACAGACATACCCACGCTATTCCCCGTTCACTCAGGGTTCTGCCTCTGGAGCAAGAACACGCCCCCATCTAAAGGCAGGCCTGGTGTACTAAGTACCTGACCTCACTCTCTGGTTTATTAGAACCCTTTCCACCAGAGCCCCTCTGGGCTGCTTCCCCTGCTCCCTTCCCCAAACTCCCATGGCCCCTCCACAGCTCAGTCTACCCTCCTGAAGCAGGAGGACCCAAGGTATTGGCTTGGCCTCTGGACCAGCCTGGACCAAGGGTGAAATTTCCATGGCTCCAAGAGCCACTGCCCTTTGTCGCCTCTGAGCCTTTCTTCATGCCTTCTCCTCAGACATGAACAGCACTGAGGCTAGACTGGCTCTGCCCCAGCTCTGTGCAGGAGGAGGAAAGGGAGCCAAGCACAGGTGTCCTGGAGCCACCAGCCCAAAGATCTCTCTGCTACCTGAATGCTGCAAAAAGGCAAGCAGACACCAGTTTAGATGCAATTTTTTTTCACTTTTGTCAGCGAAAGAAGTCAGAGATTTCAAACAAACAAACAAACAAAACTAACCCGCCTCCCCCCCCACACCCCCCCCCCCCACACACACACACTTTGTTTTTCAACAGACAGGCCAGGTCCTGCCAGGCCTTATTCACCACTAAATGCCCTAAGGCCACCGCCACCTCCACCCTATCCCCACCCCCACTGGTTCTGGAGCCCTGTGAGCAGCGGGAAGCTGTCCTCTGGCTTCGGGCTTTAGACTAGAGCTCCAGCCCAGGCAGGAGTCATGGCACTAGTGCCAGAGCACAACCTTCCTGGCCTGGTCCACGCTCACCACGTGGCTCCCAGAGTAGCACCAGGCCACGGCGTTGACAGCAGTGCTGAGGAGAGGAGAGGAGAGGAGAGGAGAGGAGAGAAGAGGGGAGGGGAGAGGAGAGGGGAGGGGAGGGGAGAGGAGAGGGGAGGGGAGGGGAGAGGAGAGGGGAGGGGAGGGGAGAGGAGAGGGGAGGGGAGGGGAGGGGAGGGGAGGGGAGGAGAGGGGAGGCAGGCTTCAGGGAGGCATCAGGAGCCAGGCCTGCAGGCTGGGCTCCGCTCCTCATTATGGGATGCCGGCAGCTTGAGGCTCCCTCTGAGTCTGCTGCCTCACCTATAAAGTGGGCTCACGGGGCTGTGGTGAAGATGGACCCACGTGCACATGGGAAAGCACCTTGTGAACAAGAAGGGCTCTGGGGGGTGGAAAGTGTGGGACAAGGACTAGGGCCTCCAGGGTTCCAAACATGTCAGAACCTGTCACTGGCTTAGCAGCAGTGGGGCCAGGATGGCACTGGCCCTGGGCAGGTGGTAGCTATGCTCACCAGTGGGGTCCCCGTAGACTGCCCTCCAGCTTCCCAGTGTCCACATCCCAGACATAAAGGGCTCCATCCCAGGAACCTGCCAGTGCGTAGCTTCTATCTGGACTGCAGCAGAACAAGCAAGAGATGATCAGAGGTGATGACACAGACACTGACAGACGTGATCAGATGGGGCACACTCTGGCACAGGCATGTGCTCTCACAGACATACCTGAACACGGCTTTGGTCCAGTCAGAACCGCACTTGAAGCCATCAGCCCTGAAGACAGACAAGATCAGGGTTAGAACGAATGTGGCTGCCAATCCCTGCCCTTGGCCAGGAGCTTCAAGAGCTTCCTCTGTCCATCAAGGGCTTGGGCACCTCAGCGGGCCCTGGTCCAGAAGGCCCTCCAGGAAGGGTCCCCCGCTGACAGGTCCAGAAGGACCCTTAACAAGGGCTGAGAGACCCAGCTGCCCCAGCCCAAGCCACAGTGTCCATGGGCACGAGGCAGGTACCTGAATACTTGGCGGATATTGCTGACACGAAGGTCAATGACCTTAAGTGTGTTATCTCGGGAACAGCTAAGCAGATGCAACTGGTCATGGCTGAGGTTCAGGGAGGTGACCCGACCCTGCACAGGAATGACCTGGGTGCAGCAGGGGCCCCTAAGGAGCAAAGACAAAAGCATGGATGAGAAGCAGCCCACCCAGGCCACTCCTTGCAGGTTAACAGAGTCCAGAAGTGCCCCATTGTCATATCACTGGGGGCCAGGGCTGACACTGACTAATCTCCCTTCTCCCACTGCAGCCAGCCCCTCCAACAAAATCTTAGGCAGCCTTTGACTCAAAGCTGGGGGCCTCGAAACCCCTGGGTCACTAAAATAAGTGCTGGAGGGAAAACCATGAGAGTTGCCTTTAATTGTGTGAAAGAGAGCAAGGGGGTTCACGCGGCAGTCACCATACACCAGGAAGGAGGAGCTTCAGGCATGCCTGGCACTGGCTCCAGCACTGGCTTTTATAAACCATCCAAGCCCAGTGTTGAGCTCTCAGATTTAAAAAACAACGAAAACTTTTGTTCCCTTTGATTAAAAAGCGGTAACTAAGTGGAAAGGGGGCTTGGTTGGCAAGGCCCAGGCAGAGTCCAGCAGTCGGACCAAGAGCCACTAAAACGGTGGCACAGGTCCCCAGGGGCAGTGGAGCTTTCAAGGGGCCAAACCCAGCACAGACAGGCCACCACAGCCTCCATGGCTCCATGTCCAAAGAAAGGAAAGAGAACACAAGATGCCTGTCCCATGCCTCGACCACCCACAGCCCATGCCCATCACCTGCTGTCCCAGAACCGGATCTTCTGGTCATTGTGGCCACTAATGATTACATGGTCCCCACACACCACATCATTACAGTACGAAAGGACATTGATGGTCCTGGAGCCTGGGGACCAAGGATTAGAGCCCTAGCCTCAGAAAAGGGTTGTTGGAAGCCCAGAAGCCCCAGAGAGGTAGTATCCTCCCCAAATTAGAACCCAGATCCTCTGCTTCCCAGCCCAAAGCCTGAAGTCACCAAGAAACCAGGCAGAAAAAAAAGCACTGATGGGGGATAGAGAAGGACAGGCCTTGGGAGGTTTCACCCCAAATGCCCGTGAATCTTGGAGCCACTCCCAGAGAACAGGCTGAAGTATTCTTGACCCGGCCTGGGGGTGCCAGCAGGTAGGGAGGGAGAGGAAAGGGCTGGACCTCACAGTAGGCGCGGCCGAGGTCCCACTCCTTCACTGTCCGGTCTCGGCTCCCAGTCACCGCCTGGTGCCTTGTTAGCTTGAATTTGGCAGCCGTCACCTTGTCTGTGTGTCCAGACAGTGTCTCCTGCCCCCACATCCCAGGTATGGATCAAGGGGATGGCCAAGACTCCATAACACCTCCCCTGGGGTCCAAGGTATGACCCCCGAACCCCAGGTTGCTTCCTCAGTCACGCCTTACCTTGGACTGTGCCTCCCCGACCTTCCAGAGCTGGGCAGCCTGATTGTAAGTAGCTGCCAATATCTGGGAGCCCTGGAGAGATGGAAGGGGAAGGGAAAGGCCCTGAACTTGGGCCCTGACAGAAGCAAAATCCCTCAAGCCAGATAGCCTCAGAGCTTCCCACAGCCCAGGTCACCCAGGCAGGCAGAGTAGCTTCCAGGCCCAGGGAAGATTTGTGTAGCAGCCAGGACTGGTTCTGGGACATCCATGATGTTCCCTTATGTCCCAGAGCCCCCACCTGCTCAGTGTGGAGATGGGCAGGGGGGCACACACAACAGGCATTCCATGCCACTGAGGCAAAGGTCCCTCACCGAAGGGTCAAAGTCCACGCTGGTGATGCTGCCACCAGCTCCTTCAAGGGTCTGGTTGGCCTCCAGACGACCTAGGGGGACCGGGAAAAGGACAGGTGAAGTGGGGTCACTAACCTCATGAAAAGGGAGGAGCTGGGAAGATCAGTCTCTCCCAAGTTAGAGAACAAAACTCTGGGGACCTGGGCTGGAGACTGCATCTCCCCCAAATTACCAGCAGGGGGCTCCAGGGAACAGCAGGGCTACAGAGGACCACAGACAAGGGACTGTCCCTAGGTCACGCGGCAAGCCAGGGCCAAGACTTTCTCTAGGAAGTCTCCAGGAGCTAACTGTGACTCCTCAACACACCCGCCTCTACAAGCACAGGGTAAACAGCCAACACTCATCTCCTGAGTTCTAAGAGCTCAAGTGATACCAGAAGAGGAGGCCACTGGTGGGCCCCAGGGACCGGCTCCTCAAGGGCCCCTACAGGACCTAAGGATAAGGGACCCCCCACCTCCCCAAATAGGGACCATCTGAGCTCAGCCCTCCCCATCCTGCAGGCCTGGACCCCAAGAGCTGGGAGGCTTGGCCCAGAACTCTTGCCAAGGGGCCATTTGGCCACTGCTCTTAAGAATGTTACATGTGAGGAAACACAAACAGATCCAAGACCTTTGCCCACCAAGGAGCAAGTTGAGGGTGGGGTCTGGAGAGAAAGCACTAGGTTGGCCCACAGGGGAGGAACCCTCACCTCCCACAACGTTCCAGAGATGGATGAAGCGGTCAGCCCCTCCAGTGGCCAGGAGGCTGCTATTGGGGCCAAAACAAACAGCATTGACCTCGGAGAGGTGGGCATTCTATGGGAAAAAGAGACAGTGGTGGCCCTGGTCCTCACCCTACGTACCTCTTGGCACAGGCTCACAGGGTCCCTCTCACACGCACACACGCACACATCGGGTCTCATCAGCCCTGCAGCAGCCTCCCGCTACACATCCTCATACTCCCCTGCCTGGCCTCCTGCTCTCCCTCTCCAGTCCATGCCCCATTATAAAATGCTGAGAGACTTCTACTACAGGCTGGGGGAAGAAAGCTTGTGCTCCTGGTGAGGTGCCCAGCCTTGCTTCCCTGGCCTCCCTGGATGACCCCTGGAACCTACACTCTCTATGTCAGCACCCCGTGCATGTGGCCCAGCTCCTCCCTTACCAGCACATCCTGAACCTGGGTAGGAGGCTGGACGGCCACGCATACAGGGATGCTCTGGTATCGCTGTTCAGGAGCTCCTCCAACAGAGTGGCCTCTCCTCTTCTTGAAACTGGGTGGGGGGCAGGTGTCAGGAAGGCATTTGGCAAGGCCTTCTGACACGGGAGCCTCATACTCCTGAGGCAACAGCAATAGGAAGCAAACACGAATGGTGGCAAAACATGGCCCAGAGGTGCAGCGAGCTTGTTCCCAACGCAGTCTCTGACCCCAGGGGTCAGTGTGGAAATGAGAAGGGCAGAGAGTAGAGTTGATGGATGCAGAGGAACCTCAGGGCTGGGGTTTCAGTCTTAGCCTTGCTACCACTTGGCTCTGGAACTCAGAACAAGTCCTGACACATCTGAGCCTTTTCCTGAGTGATAGTTCCCATCCAGGCTCAGACTACAGATCTTGGTCCATGGACCACGGATGAGGGACAAAGCGTGGAGGACAGCCAGGCAGGGCCTGGAATGAGCTCAGGGAGAGGCAGCAGAGACTCACACAGACAGCTGGACAACACATGGACAGACAGACTGAGGCACATACACAGACCAAGCCTGGACGCCAGAAGCCTGACACAGGCCTCTAAGGGGCCCAACCCCTTCACTCACTCACACACACACACACACACACACACACACACACACTTACTCCAGAAGCCCCTTCACCACATCCACACAGCGGGAGAGCGTCAAGGAGGTGGCGGAGGCAGACCTGGGGTAGAATCGAAAGAGATATGCTAAGGGACTGGCCAGTGAGTGTGCAGACAGCAGCCATTCATCCCTGCACTCTGCTGGGGACCCTGAGGCTCACAGCCACTCGAGCCTGGGACAAGAACTTGGTTCCTCCGAGACCAGGAGAACACGATGACCCGGAGCAGTCCCAGGAAGGTGGAGGCAGGGAGGGATGTGGCAATGAAGTCTCCCAAAGTTTCCACCATGATGGTAAGAACTGCCTCACCACCCAAATGCCCCCCCCACAAAAAGTTCTGGGAAGGCTGAGCTGGGGCCTACGGGGGAAAGGGTGAAGGTACCCTGAGGCTGGGATACCACAAGGCTGGAGTTACCGGGGGTGGTAAAACCTAAGCTTGCTGAGTGACCTCAAAAATGCCCACAAGAGGGGCACCTGGGTGGCTCACTCCGTTGAGCATCTGACTTCGCCTCAGGTCATGATCTCACAGTTTGTGAGTTCGAGCCCCACAGGGGCTCACTGCTGTCAACACAGAGCCTGCTCTTGATCCTCTGGCTCCTTCTCTCTTTTTGCCCCTCCCCTGCTAGTGCCCTCTCTCTCTCAAAAATTAAAAACAAACAAACATTAAAAATAATGCCCAGAAGAGGGTGTGTCCTGGGATGACTTGGCCCACAAAGGCTGCCAAGAACTTTCAGGACCAGCATTTCAAGCTCCTCCCCAAAGTTCTTTCACTGCCCCCAGGCATGGACACCAGTGATCTGCAAGGAAGGGCTGAAAGAGAAGCCTTCAGGCTGGGGAATGGAGCAAGGATGGGTGCGGGGGGGGGGGGGGGGGGGGGGGGGCAGTTTCAATGACAGATAAATGGAGACAAATGGGGGAGACTGAGGGGAGGGGCTCTCACGGACTGAAGCCCCAATCTGTGGGCTTCAGCAGTCCACGTGAGCTCACACCTATACATGCTCACATGTTCACACGTACTCCGATATGCTCCCCCAGGTGTGTACACACATGTGCTCTCACGTCCATGTGAGTACATGTGCTTGTACACCTATGCCTACACACACGCCTGTGACAGCTGAGTCCTGGGCCTTCCCCACAGGCTCCCTCCTGGTGACACCCTTTCAGCAACCTGACACCCCACCCCCAGAGCTCTAGTCCTGAGAAGGAGAGAAAGAGGCGCTGGAGTCCCTAAGGCCGCAATGATCCTAAGAGACTCCAAGCACTGGAGGTCAGACCCGTCCTGGGAGGTGTGACCTGTACTGCGGCGTCTCCCCAAGCCCCTCTCAGCCCAAGAGGTGGCCCCAAGGCCCTAGAGGAGACTCCAGAGTGGGGCCCGGCTCAGAGCTCTGGGACAGTCCTCACCTGAAGGGCCTCTTCCACTTCTCACCAGCCTCAGTCTCCAGGGATAGGGGCTCAGCAGCCAGGGTCACAGTCTCAGCCATCTCTCTGATCCCATCACCTACAGTGTTTGGACTCCTGGGAGAGGGGGTGAAACTCAGTAAGGCCAAGGGACCAGCCCCTCCCTGACCCGCCCCCCGCCCCGCCCCGGCGCCCAACACTGAAAGCAGTCTGTGCGGGCAGGCATTTGGGCTTCTCAGACCACACGAGTCTGCCCGTGTCCTGTGCGCTCAGTCTAGGTGGGAGCCTCTTGCGGACACGTGGGGGACAGGGTAGAATTGCAGGCAGAAGTCAGAGAAAAGAGCGCTTTAGAGCACGCGGGGAAGAGCGGGCTGCAAACCCTCGGCGGGCAGGACCTGGCGCACCCCGACTCTTACTCGCTGATGCTCACTGTCCGCTTGGCAGCCTTCTTTAGCTCCAGGGACATCCGCGCCTGCTTGGCCCTGCGGGGAGAAAAGCGTCCCGAGAGCCGGATCCCGCCCTGACGCGCCACGAGGCGGGGCAGTGAAGCTCGGACCGTGCCCGCCCCCAAAGGAGCACGACGCTCGAGTCTCCGAGGGGCGGGGCCCGGCGCGCTCACCTCTCGTGGCGCTCATTGCGCAGGTTGCGCTCGGCGGCAGCGCGCGCCTTGCGCTGCACGAGCCACTCCAGCAGGTCACGTGCCTCCTCCTCGTGCCTACGCAGGGCCGCCTCCTGGAGCCCGGCTTGCGCGCGGAGCCCCTCGTACGCCGCCCGCTGCGCTACGTTCAGCGCCCGCTGCACGTCCAGGTGCCGGGTCTGCTGCGCCCGCGCCTCCTGCAGCTGCGCCACGCGGGCCTCCAGAGCCGCCAGCCTGGAGGAGGGGGTAAGGGAGAGACTCTCCGTCATCGCCCAGTGGGAGCGGGTCTCAGAGGCGGACGGACTTGCCCATGTCACGCGGTCAGGCTGGGAGCAAAGCCAAGACTCCAATCACGTCTCCCACTCAGGCCTGCCGTTTGGGGCCGCAGAGCCCAATACGTGGGGAAAGCCCTCGGGCCGTGCTGGAGACACGCAGGGTCACCCCGTCCCCGGGCAGAGATGGCCCCGAGCCACCCAGAGATGGGCGCGGTCCCCCTCGCCCTGGCGGCGCCTCACCTGCTCTGCCGCTCCTCCAGCGTCGACTCCAGGGCGCCCAGGGCTGCCCTCTTCTCCACCACCTGGTAGGCCATCTGGGGGTGGTCGGGGCCCGCAGTTGGGTGGGCGTGGGCGCCTCTGCAGGGCTCCCAACGTGCCCCCAGCACCTCCCCCAGTGGAGGCTGATGGGACAGACTCTGCTACTCTACCCACCCGCCCCCTAACTGAAAAGAAAGCAGAGGCTCAGATACGTTTAGGATCCTGCACAGGAACGCCCTACTGCTTTTGTGGAACAATGGAAGGGCCTTTAGGCTCTGGAGTTTCACCTGAGTTTCAGTCCTGGCAGTGCCACTTATTTTCTGTGTGACCCCGGGGTAGTCATTTAACCTCTCTGAACCTACTGTTTCCTCACCTGTAAAATGGGAATGATAGTGCTTACCTCACAGGGTAATATTAGGAGTAATATTTCAGGTAATAGTAAACGTTTATATGGCACGTGTGTCATGCCTTGTTCTGAGTACTGTATATGTATTAACTCTCTTGATCACCATAACCACCCCAGGTCCTGCCACTTTCCCCATATTACAGAAGAGGACATTGGCGCAGAGAGGTTTAGGATCTTGACAAAATTACACAGCTAAGCGGCAGAGCTGATGGGTGAACCCAGGCCACCTAACATTATGCTCCAAGTACAGGACAGATCTACAGAAAAGGCTCCAGGGATGTGGGCTCTGTTTCACACTTCTCTAACCCCTGACCTACCCAACATAGATCCCTGAGAGCAACAAGGAGCCCTAAGCAGAGGCACAAAGGCAAGAACAAGAATAGACTCTGGGAGCACGGAGCCCAGACTGAATGCTGGAGCTGCCCCCAGCCCAAGAGTGGGGGTGAGGGTTACCTCATCCATACCCCTGCCTCATTCAAAACAGTCCTTCAAGCAAGAGCTGGAAAGCCACAGACAAAGCTCAAGTCCCACTTTTTTTTTAATATTTATTTTTTTAATATTTATTTATTTTTGAGAGAGAGAGAGAGACAGAAGCAGAGAGAGAGGGAGACACAGAATCTGAAGCAGGCTCCACGCTCTGAGCTGTCAACACAGAGCCCAACGCAGGGCTCAAACCCACAAATTGCGAGATCATGACCTGAGCCAAAGTTGGACGCTTAACCGACTGAGCCACCCAGGTGCCCCTTAAATATGTATTTGAGAGAGAGAAAGAGAGAGAGAGAGAGAGAGAGAGAGAGAATGAGTGGGGGAGGGGCGGGGGGGGCAGACAGAGGATCCAAAGTAGGCTCTGTGCTGACAGCAGTGAGCCTGATGTGGGGCTCAAACTCACAAATCATGAGATCATGACCTGAGCAGAAGTCAGATGCTCAACCAACTGAGCCACCCAGGCGCCCAGCTCAAGTTCCACTTTTTAGAGCTGAGGGGTCAGTGGGAAAGATGGACCTCAGGTGGAGCAGTTCCTACTAGGTGACACGAGGAACATAGGAAATAACTGAGGCTGGGGCCCTGGTTGCTAACCTGTTCCTGTGTTCTTTCTCACATGGGCCTGGTGAGGGATGAATTGAAGAACAAGGTTAGTGCTACTCACCTGCACTGACACATCTTCCTAAATGAGTGGTCCTGCATGTGCCTACTTTCCTAGCTGGCCCAATTTCTAACGTTTGTAATTCCTTTCAGCACTGAGCAGTCTGACCTCCACTTCTGCTTCCTCAGCTGTCATTTTACTTTCATTAATGCTTTGTTATTCAATATTTTGGGGATGCTTTTCAAAATCCAAATAATACAGATGGAAAACAGATTAGTGGTTGACAGGCTAGGGATGGTTGGGGGAGAGGGTTGAGTTGTGAAAAACTCAAAAAGGATAGCAAGACAGAGATCTTTGTGGTCATTAAATTAGGCTGTATCTTGCACAAATTCACATAGGGAACAACATGACAAAGAAATATATGTACATTTCATACCAATATCAGTTTCCTCATTGTGTGTACTATAGTTACACAAGATGTAGCCAGTCTTTGCTACTTCCCATGAATCTATAATTACTTCCCCAAAAAAGTTAAAATAATGATTAATGCTTGTTGTGATATGTGAAACAGTACTAAGAATTACAGAAAAAGCCGCTCCCCATCCCCTGGCATATCCAGTGGGAACACACACTGGTGTGAGTCTGAGGAAGTGCCAGGGAGAGAGTGCTAAGGGCAAGACATTTGTGAAAGTGTCCCAGACAAAGGGGACCATAAGGTCAGAGATTGGAGAGTGGCAGGAAATGCAACAGGGGGCTAGAGAACTCCACTGGGAAGGCAGGCTAAAGGGTTCTAGAGGATATATACCAAACTGACAATGGGAGAGATAGTGAAGGGGGTTTCACTTCTTTATTCTATGGGCTTCTGTTTTCTTGAAATGTTTACAACGAGCATGTTTGTGTGTATTGTCTTTTTTTAAGGGAGATCTTTTTATTATTAAATATATCACTCTGTGCGCTGTGCAGAGAATGGATGGGCGTGCCAAGGGAGAGATCATCCAGGAAAGGATGAGGGTACTTGGGCCAAGCCAACAGAGACTTGGTGGATTTGAAGGTAGGATCAATGAGCTGGTGACTAGCTGACGATGGAGCGCTGGGAGAGACCAGAGGTCCCCCCTGAGTTTGCAGCCCAGTGACTGCCAGTTGGGGAGGGAGGGCTACCTCATCCATCATTTAGTTCACAAATATTCATTAGCATGGACTGTGGAGACAGACCCCAGGGATCAGTGGAAGCAAACCACAGGCGTCCCAAGGCCTTGGGGATCTCACAGCCCAGAAAGTGCCACAAATGTCAAGTTGCAACTACAACAGGGCTCTGAGGGAGAGGCTCTCACTGGGTTCCTAGCTCCATTCCCACACTAGTTGGGCAAGTAATGTGGCATGCTGTAACTGGGCATGTGTTTATGGCCTATCAGTTTCCTCCAATGTACTGGAAGCTCCATGGGGCCGGGTCTTGTTCTTATCCTGTGCCTGTGACAATATAACTATTGTCAATAAATCTTTGTTGAAAGAATGGATGGGGATCAGAGAAGGTGGATTCATGTGGAAGGGTGTTCAAATCCTGACTCCACTTCTCTAAGCCTGTTTCCTGCTCTAAAGTTGTAAACGAATAGCTGAAATAATGTTTTAGCCCAATGCCTGCAGGAGTCACCTCTCAATGTGCTGCTGGCCATATATTATGGGGGATATGGTGAGTCTAATTTTAGATGTGATGTCCAAAGACCAGCTGAACAAAGACTGTGGAGCTCATGAGAGAAGGCCAGGCTAGAGACAAGTCTGGGAATAAGCAAACAGAGAAAGTCTTTGAGGCCACAGGAGTCAGTGAACCCACCCTACCTCCAAGGAACACCCACATCTGTAGGGAGGAGGGAAGGAGACAAAGAAGGAAGCTTAGAAGTAACTGCTACAGAAATGAGAGGAAACCAGGATGGTGTGGTGAAACAGAAGACAAGAGACACCATAGGGTGGGGGCAGCAGTGTCAGGTGGAGGTAGCACACCCTGCCATGTGGAGGTGGACCACCTTACTCATTTGGTCTGCAAACTCGTGCTGTGCATCAGCAGGTGCTAGACCCTGGGGTTGGTGAGGCAAGCTGTGAACAGAGCAGGCAGGACGGTCTGGAAGGGGGAACAGAGGTCGTCTGGCCTTGCCTCATACTCCTCATACTCCTCTCTGAGCTCTACCTCACATCCTCTAGCTGCTGTTGAAGACCCGAACTGGGCTGCCAGAACCAAACTAGAGAGCACTCTGGCACCAGAGTTGGAGAATGTCCCTCGTTTGCTGGACCCCTTGGACCACCCAAAGTCCTGGATTGTGACTCCACCCCATTCTCTCTCAGACCCCTGCCCAGCCTACCTCACCACAGACCAGCCGGAGCCCCTCCTCCTCCTCTTGCCACTTCATCCTCAGAGTGGTTGGTGAAGGGACTTGGTCTGAATCGGGCTCCGATTCCTCCTCCCTGTCAACCAATAAGAGTGGCATTCATTGTCCCTCCATTCACCCACAGGATGCACACAAAAAGCCTGAAACCAAAGCCATGAACTTTCACCTGCAGAGGGTGGAAGCCAGAAAGCCAGCAGAAGAAAGAGCAAGTCTCCAAAAACTGGAACTACCCATGACTCCTCTGCTCTGGGATTTCCCCAGGCCTTGGGTTACCTAGCCAGGACCCTCCTCAAGAAGCACCTCCCATGGGGCACCTGGGTGGCTCTGTCAGGTAAGCATACAACTTCAGCTCAGCTCATGATCTTGTGATTCGTGAGTTCGAGCCCTGCATCAGGCTCTGTGCTGACAGCTCGAAGCCTGGAGCCTGCTTCGGATTCTGTGTCTCCCTCTTTCTCTGTCCCTCCCCTGTTCACACTCTGTCTCTCTCCCTCAAGAGTAAATAAATATTTTTTTTTTAAGTTTTTTTAAAACACCTCCAAACTTTGAGGCCCAGCCCATTCCTGGTTCTCATCTTCATTCCCCCTTTGGAATATGTAGCAAGACCCTACTCTCCCTTTGGAATATGTAGCAAAGACCCTTTCTGTCTGCATCAGGTAAGGGTAAGAAGACAAAAAGAGAAGAGGAGAAAAGGCAGGAGTGTGGGCGTGGAAAGGGAAGAGATGAGACAAATGCGGAGCTGGATTGAGCAGGGTGGTGGAGAAAGGCCATTCTAAGCAGCTGGCTTGGAAGAAGCCTCAAGAGTCCACTTCCTCCCTCCTCTGGGTAGCAGTTAAGGACCAATGAGGTGCCAGAGAGAATGAACCCAGGACAGGCAGTGGGGGCAGGAGCCAGGCACAGGCAGCTCATCATAATCAGGTATACACATACACTCACCAGGGGCCCTGGTGGGTAGCAGGAGTGGCATCATTTGGCTCTGGCTGCAGCTTCTCTGAGATCCGGGCCAACAATTCAGCCTTCTCTAGGAGACGGTTATCTAGGGGTGCAAGAGGGTGAACCTGGGACAGAGACAGACACTTGCAACAGACTCCAGGCATACCTGGAGTCTGCATACCCAGAGATGCAGAATGAGGGAGGTGCTGACAGTCTGGGCGCTGCCCTTTGCCTGAGGGGTGTCTGTGTAGCTCTACCAGACCTTCAGCCCTGGCAGACCCTCCTTACAGCATCTGCCCACAGGCCCTCCCAGGAAACCTACTCTCCTGAGGACAGAGAAAGACAACCACCACTGGGGAAGTATATGGCTGGCCTCACTGCCCACTCAGGGTCCTGAGGGAAGGAAGGGGCCAGAGATTGATTCAGTCTTGCCCCAGAGCAAGGCTTTGCCCCAAAGAATGATGAAACACACCAAGCTCCACCTGCTAGTGGCCTTTGGTAAATTACTTCCCCTCCAGGGCCTCTTACTTTGTACACTAAAAAACAGTCCTGTCTTTCCCACAGTTGGGGTAAGTAAGTTTCCTCCAGGCCAGAAGAGAAAGTCCTTGAACAATTATGTAGCAGACCTCCTTGAGTTTGGTAGTTTTTGCTACAGACCCTGGAATGTCTCCCTCTACCCCCACCACACTCACTTCCTCTTTCTCACCAGTTTCAGGGTAGGGTGGGGGTGGTAATCCCAGGTTTGGCTCCTCAGCAAATTTCCTTCACCCAGTCCCCTGCCTGTCACCTTTAACTTAGGTCACTGGCCAATTCTTACACAAAACCCCAACCCAGCCCCCAGGGCACTGCACTGACTTCCCAGCAACTCTAAAGATGCTGTTTGCCTAATTTATGGGTGAGAAATTGGTGGTTTAAGGATATAACCCACCCAAGACCACAGAGAAGACTAGAGCTTCACTGTCTGATCTCAGCCCTCCAGAGTCACACAAATTGCAGCTGGAGGATGGGGAGGGAGGGGAGGCTCTTCCCTCAAGTTGGATGGTTCCATTGTCCATCAGAGCAGTGGAGAAGTGAGGCTGGCCTCACGTCCCTCAGGGAGAGGACCAGCAGCCTAGAAGGCTGCAGGGAAATCACCCAGGACAAAAGCAGCAAATTCAGTTTGGGGGAGGGGGGGGAGATGGTTAAGCAGCAGCTAAAATTAGGACCAGTGATGGAGCTGGAGGAATAGTGGTTGGACTTTCCACCCCAGACGTACAATCTTGAATGACCAGAGGCACTCACACAAATGTACACCTGTTCATCCTGGCTTGAACTGCCATACCCACTCCTGACCAGCGCCCCAGAAACACCTGTGAGAGTATGACTTCTTGGGTTCACCAGCAGCCAGTTCTCTCTAGAGGCTTCAGTTGCCTAAGCACAGAAGTACTCCAAAAACCTGAGCCAGGATCACTTGTCAGTGGCAAAGCCTGGGACTCTGAGCTTCCTCCCTAAGAGATTCAGAGTTTAGAATCTCCAGCTACTCTGGAATTCTTTCACTGGGCCACAGGGACCAAATGAATTGACTTGGGTTGTACCCTGGGGACCGCACGGGAAAGGGAAGAAGCATAGAGACCCTAAAACACCCACACTCGCTAACGAAGCCATGCCCAGGAAGCCCAGCCTGGGGAGAGGCCGCCCCCTGAGGAGAGAGGAGGGCAGGAGCACCAGGAGGGAGCTCCGTCCAGGAAGGGGCTCTAAGCAGAACCTGGACTGGGAAGCGCGGGAATGCTGGCCAGGCAGAGGTGTAACGGACCGAAGGTCCGGCAGGGCCGAAGCTTTGGAGGCGAGAAGGCATTGCTGCACACGGGTGACAGCCCGAGGAGCCAGACAACACTCCGTCCGCGCCCGGAGCCCCATCCCCTCCACTGCCATCTTCCAAGCCCCCCGTGGCGCACTCACAGGCAGGCACCAGTTCCAGGAAGAGTGCCTTTTGCGTGCGGTCCCGCTGCCGAAGCTGCCGCACTATGTGGCGTTTCCAGGGGACACCGGGGGCGCCGGGCCCCTCCATGGCAGCTCCCGCGCCTGCACCGCGCGCACCTCTCGCGGAAGGAGGCGAAACCCGGGCGGGGCCTCGGGGGACTCCGTGACGTCAGGGGGCGGCAGCGGCGGGGAATCCCCGGATTGTACTAAGAGCGTCTGCTGGGGGGAGAAAGCAACGCTAATATGGGGGGAAGCCGCCCCCGCCAGGGTCTACACCACCCGGATCGCACCAAAAATCCTCACCTACGTCGGGGCTCCCATTGCTGTCCGCGGCAATATGCGGTGATGGAAGTCGCGGGCTCTGGGCGGCTTCCCCCAGGCCTGTGGGCACACTCCCGGGCCGGGTCATTAACCCCTCCGCGCCTGGATCGAGTTCAGAAGTAACGGAAGATCGCCCACGGCCCGCCTGGACAAGCTGCCCTCTGAGCTAGAGACCCCCTCATACTCGGATCCTGCCCTCGAGGTGCTCAAGATCTGTGAGGAGAGGCGACACGGACGTGAGGCGCACACAGCGTGACGGCGAGTTGCAGCACAGAGGAGGAAGGGACTGAAGGGAAGAGGCAATGCTCTCTGGGAAATGACCGCATTTGAGTTAGGACTGAGGGCTGAAATAGGTGTTGGCCAGAAGAGCGAAAAGGATTCCAAGCAGAGGGAAGAACAAGTACAGAGGTTCCATGATACAAAAAGTCCCAGGGGACAGAAACTCGTGGAAGGACAGGAGGCAGAAAAGCCCTTGTGGAGAGCAGGGCTTAGGGGCTCAGTTCTTCGCCCCGAAAAAATTGAGGTCCCTGAGAGTGAAAGGATGCAGCTGATTTCATCTGGCAAAGCCCTCGCCCAGAAGGGAAAAGCATCTGACTTGAGGTTGCACAGGAGTGGGTGGCTAACCTGGCCAGCAGCCCAATGTCCTGCCTCAGGGCTCAACAGTTCGCTCCAGGGGCGACCTCTGGAAGAGTAGCAACGTCTCTTGCAGGTACACTTGACAGTGAATCATGGGTTGTAGGGAACTGTGATAAAACTGTCAGTCGCCCCGGTGGCTCAGTCGGTTGAGCATCCTACTCTTGATCTGGCTCAGGTCATGTCTCATGGTTCTTGAGCTCAAACCCCACGTAGGACTGACAGCCTGACAGTGCAGAACCTGCTTGGTATTCTCTTTCTCTCTCTCTCTCTCTCTCTCTCTCTGCCCCTCCCCTGCTTGCACAGGCATGCTCTCTCTCAAAATAAATACATAAACTTAAAAACAACAACAACAACAACAACAACAACAACAACAACAAACCTGTCTCCAGCAAGATCCCTGTCCAGAGCTCTGCAGACATATCTGGTGTGAAGAATGAAAGGAGGGATTCACTGGACCCAGCCTCACCCTGGGTACACTGTAAGGCCCCAGCAGGCCCTGCTCTCAATGAGTAAATGCAGACCTGTCCATTCCCCAGGAGATGGAGAGAAACTGGGCAATGTTGGGGAGCCACACAGGCCCTGGAGGTGATAGGTCTTTTGAGATGCCCATGGGGATGGGTCACAGGACTTGGAAAGCAGTAGATGCCAATGACACCCCAGGACAATGTACCCTGCTGTGCTTTGAAATTACTGTGAACTGAGTTCAGTCACCCACATGTCATTGCCTCTGACCCTCATTTCCTTTGTACAAGTTCCTTTGGAACACCTTCCCCTTTAGGCTCCTACTCATGGGTCACCTCCTCTAGGAAAACTTTCCTGCCCCTTCATTGAGTTAAGGCCTTTCTGACCTCAGCCCCAGTCCAAGCCTAGCCTGTCTGTTGAAGGGCTGGGTGCGGGTAGTAGCATTCACCAGAAGGCATACACAGGAAAAGGGCATGGTACCATGGAAAGCTAGAGCCAGTTGGTGACAGTGATGAATTCCTTTTAGGAATCCACCTGTCTGACTCTCAGGTGCCCGGGGACACCATCAGAGGAACTGGGGCTATGTGCATTGAAGGATGTGTTAACAGGGCTCTGCTTGGCTGTAAGGCGCAGAGATGCTATTTCTCTCAGGTGAAGAGTCATTTTGGGGTGAGGGGGTCCTAACCCTTTTTGATTCACAAAACAGTCCTAGGAAATTTAAAATAATTTGTCATTTTTGAATAGTCTGATAAAGAAGTGATTGATTTTGGCTAAAAATATCTATCTTCTATCTTTAGAATATGAAAGATTGTGTTATAAAGTTCACGTAAAATCTTAAAGAACATTCATAGTATATGACAAAACATTTTTCACATTTAATATGCTGTTTCATTTATCTTTATGTAATAAAAATATGATTTGGTGACCAATATATATAAAAAGTGACTATATCATAATTCAGAGTCTTAATGCACTTGAGAATATGTAGTTGGCCCTTGAGCAATATGGGTTTGAACTCCACAGGTCCACTGATACACAGATTTTTTTTTTCAATAAATACAGTACTGTATGATGGGAGAAAAAGAAACAAAGGCCAGGCCTTGTTGTGGCTCTGTTGCTCATAGTCTCCAGGCAGAACTCCTGAGGCATACAGATTGTAACACTCCTACAGCTCCCTCAAGGACTTCCTTTTACCTATATTTTACCAATATAGCTTTTCTCTTGTTAGTGTTAGAGTTACTTTTCCTCTTATAGCCATAAATACCTCCCAAGATGTACGTTAGCAATTACCTAACAAGCATATGGCCCGCAAGTATACATCTGAAGGGTCTCAAGACTAATGTTTTAGTAGACAGTGGCACATAACCTTATCTTAGCCACTGCTGGCTCCTCAAAGTCCTGGAAGCCTTGTTTCCAAATTCCTTACAGACTTACACTATCCCTAACCCCCACTAACTAAAAAGTATTTAATCAGTCACTCCTCACAAACACAAGTGCAGCTCTTTCTGCTCATAGGTCCTGTCCCCGTGCTATAATAAACGCGCCTTTTTGCACTGAAAACATTTCAAGAATCCTTCCTTAACTATCTGCTTGTGGCTGCACATCACTGTAAATGTATTTTCTCTTCCTTATGATTTTCTTAATAACATTTTTTCTCTAGCTTACTGTATTGTTAAAATACAGTATACAGGGGTGCCTGGATGGCTCAGTCGGTTAGGCGTCCAACTTTTGGTTTTGGCTCAGGTCATGATCTCACAGTGTCATGTGTTCGAGCCCTGCATCTGACTCTGCACTGGCAGCGGGGACCCTGTTTGGGATTCTCTCTCTCCCTCTCTCTCTCTGCCTCCTCCCTGCTTGCACTGTCTCTCTCTCAAAATAAATAAATAAATTTTACAAAATAAAATACAGTATATAATACAAATATAAACTATGTGTTAATCAACTGTTTATGTTATTAGTAAGGCTTCTGGTCAACAGTAGGCTATTAGTAGTTAGGTTTTAGGGGAGTCAAAAGTTACATGTGGATTTTTTACTGTTCAGGGATTGGGTTGGTGCACCTAACCCCCGTGTTGTTCATGGGTCAACTGTAGTTTGAAACTTAGACCTGGGTTAGGTGTCTCCTAGCAGCCAAAGTGATTACTTAAAAACCTAAATCAGCTCATGTTATTCTTACTTAAAACCCTCCAAAAAAACCAAAAAAACAAAAACAAAAAAAAACCTTCAAAGGGTGTTCCAGTATATTCCAGCATATTGAAAGCAAATCTCAAAACCTTTATCATGGCCTTCAATGCTCTGCTTGCTCTGGCTCCTGCTCACATCTCTGACCTTACCTCTTTTTACCCTGTGAACAAAGCCTTATTCACAACACTGAAATAACTGTCTAACTCATTCCTATGTTGGTACCTTTGCCCTGGATATTCTCTATTCCTGGTGCTCTTCCTTCAGAAACTTTATTTAATTTTTTTTTTTTTAGAGAGAGTGGGGGAGGGGCAGAGAGAAAGGGAGAGAGAGAATCCCAAGCAGGTCCCATGCTGCCAGCACAGGGCCTGACATAGGGCTTAAACCCACAAACTGTGAGATCATGACCTAAGCTAAAATCGAGAGTTGGACACTCAACTGACTGAGCCACCCAGGAGCCTCTTCCTTCAGAACTTTTAAGAGCTGGCACAACCCTTTTTTTCGGAAGATCTTCCCTGTTCATCCAATCTGAAATAGCCTCTATTCCCATCAGCATCTACAACATCAACTAATTGTTCTTCCTTTCAGAGCCCTTATCGCTCCAGAGAGGTTCTTGTTCCTGTGTTTGTGTTGGTTTTGATCTGTATTTCCAACCAGGCTATAAACTTGAGGAGAGCCAGGACCAAGTCAGCTTTGATCCCAGCTCTGTCTTCAGACCTAGAACAGCACCTGGCAACAGTTCAGGAGATGATCAATAAGTATTTATGGCCGTTGCATCAAAATATTAAAAAAAAAAAGTTTTAATGGCCCAAGGCTTACAAGTTTTGAATTCAAAATTATAGTTTTATCTAATTGAAAAATAAATCACATGCATATAGCCAAAAATTTAAATATTATACGAATGAACCTTTTTGCCTCACACCATCATATTGGTTAGGATAAGACAGGCTGTTCTGTGATCTTTTCTCTATTACTTAATACAACTATTTCTTTAAAACTTTTTTAACATTTATTTATTTTTGAAAGATAGAGAGAGAGCACGAGCCAGGGGAGGAACAGAGAGAGGGAGACACAGAATCTGAAGCGGGCTCCAGGCTCTGAATTGTCAGCACAGAGCCCTACGTGGAGCTTGAACCCAAGAACTGGGAGATCATGACCGAAGCCAAAGTCAGACACTTAACCAACTGAGCCACCCAGGCGCCCCACTACTTAATACAACTATTTCTTAATAGCTCTCATGATTCTGTGTGTTGGCTGAGCTTGGCTGGGTGATTCTTGCTTTGAGTCCCATGTGGTTGTAGTCACAACCAGGACTGGAGTCATCTGAAGACTCAGCAGGACTAGTTGCTAACTATGGCTCACTTGTTTGGCTAGCAGGAGTTGCTGGCTGTTGGCTGGAAGGCTGAATAGAGGTGAAAACCAGAGTACCTACATATGGCCCCTCCATTAGGTCCCTCAGAGCATGGGGGCTAGATTCGGAGAGGAAGCATGCCCAAACAAGCATTTCAGCAGTCAGCCAGCTGCTAGTCTTCTATGGCTTGAGCCCAGGAAGTAGCACAGCATCACTTGCTCTGAGTTCTAAAGCAGTCACAGTCCAGCCTGGATTCAAGGACAGGAGACATAGATCCCAGCTTTCAATGAAAGGAGTGTCGAAAAATCTCTGGCCATCTTTAATTCATTACATGTGGTACCAAATAAACCTTCAAATCTTAGTGGCTTAGCACAAAAAGGTTTATTTCTCACTCACATCCTAGTGTGGAGTAGACCATATTGATATGTTATTCTCCTCTAGTAGTGACGCAGTGACTCAGATTCAAGCTGCTTCTATGCAACATCTCCATCATCTCAAAATGCTTTTATCCCAACTGCTTAGATGGGGGCCACGGGTGAAGGGGTGGGGATGGGGTGGAAAGTTATCACACTGACACTTAATTGCCTTGGACCTGAAGTGCCACATTCTTCTGCCTACACTCTCATTGGTAAGATCACATCTACCAGTAAGGTTGGGAAATGTAGTCTCCCATATTCCCTGGAAGAGAAACATGGGTGTGAATACATCATTGTTGTTGACACACACCAATTTCCCAGTCTTCTTCTCTAGAAGAATCACCATTCTTCTTGGTGTGTATTTTTCAGAAATTTTTATGCATATATGAACATATAGAAACACAAAAATATCAAAACATATAGATCTACTACATTCCTTTTAAGACTACGAAGCATCTCATTATGTGAATGTGCTATAATTTATTTAATCAGTCCCATATGGATAAACATTTAGGCTACTTCCCATTATTTGCTTTTACGGTGTTACACTGTACAGCCTTGTACATAGATCTCTTTTTAACTATGTTAGTGAACCTGTAGGAAAGTTTCTATAAGTAATATTTAGAATATATCTATTCAGTAATTATATAGTCCGGTAACATCAAATTAGAAAATGTACTAAAAATGAAGTCATTCACAACCACTACAAAAACTAATATACATAGGAATACACTCAAGAAAAAATTTACAAGCTGCAAATGAACACCAAATTTAATTTGAATGTTTGTATCAGTTATATATTTAATGTATCTTAAGTGATCAATGAAATTAACTGAAGGATCTAAAAGAATACTTGAATGAAAGAAAATACATTAAATATTTGGTGTTGAGAAGACTAAAACTAAAAATATAATTTGTAGGGGTGCCTGGGTGGTTAAGCCGGTTAAGCGCTTGACTTCGGCTCAGGTCATGATCTCATAGTTCGTGAGTTCAAGCCCCACATTGGGCTGTGTGCTAACAGCTCAGAGCCTATAGCCCACTTTGGATTCTGTGACTCCCTCTCTTTCTGAACCTCCCCCACTAATACTCGCTCTCTTTCTCTCTCTCTCAAAAATGAATAAACATTAAAATATACATATATAATTTACACAAATTATGAATTACTTATTCCAATTAAAATCCCAATAGTGTATCTTTTTTAATTTTGTTAATATTTATTCATTTTTGAGAGACAGAGAGAGCACAAGGGGGAAGGGGGAGAGAGGGAGACACAGAATCTGAAGCAGGCTCCAGGCTCTGAGCTGTCAGCACAGAGCCCGACACGGGGCTCGAACCCACGAACTATGGGATCATGACCTGAGCTGAAGATGGACACTTAACCGAGCCGACTGAGCCACGCAGGTGCCCCTCCTTTTTTATAGAACTTAACACGTTGTCTCTGAAACTCATCTCAAAAAAGAATACCTAAGAAAAAAATATTTTAAGAATAAAGTAAGAATATTATAATGGAAATGGTGTAGTGTTGGTTCAGAAATAGGCAAGATTAATAATAGAATAGAGACCAGAAATAGATCCTTCCATGTAGGAATTTAATATATGATGAAGGTGGCATTTCAAATAAGTGGAAAGAGGGATCTATTCAATAATTTATGTAAGGACAATTTGTTATCCAGTTAGAGAAAAATATGTAGTTAGATTCCTTACTTCACATCATATACAAAAAAAGTAAATTCCAAATTGATTATATTACATTATGATTTATGCACATAAAAATAAAGATATAGGGTACTTGGGTGGCTCAGTTGGTTAAGTGTCAGATTCTTGGTCTCTGCTCAGGTCATGATCTCATGGTTTGTGAGATCAACCCCCCTCCCTCCCACATTGGGCTCTGTGCTGACAGATCAGAGCCTGCTTGGGATTCTTTCTCTCTGCCCCTGACCCCTCTCAAAATCAATAAATTAACTTTAAAAATAAATAATTAAACCTTTTTTTATGATAAAGAGGGGCACCTGGGTGACTCAGTTGGTTAAGCATCCAACTTCAGCTCAGGTCACAATCTCATGGCTCCTGAGTTCGAGCCCCATATTGGGCTCTGTGCTGACAGCACAGAGTTAGCTTCAGATCCTGTCTCCGTCTCTCTCTGCCTCTCCCCCACTCAAGCTCTCTCTCTCTCTCAAAAATAAATAAAAACATTAAAAACAAAAAAGAAACAAACCATAAAGAAGCACTGAGAGTTTGAGTATTACATTCTTCAAGTATGCTGTTTGGATTTTTGTTGTTGTTTTTTAAGTTAGTGACTATACACATATTTTTAAAAACCTTAAAAGTACAGCCAAGGGATTTTGCTTAAAGTTAAGTATTTAGAAGGCTACTTCAAAATACTGTGGTAGAACTGTGCAATGATCCTTTGGGGCATGATGGTATCACTTCGGTATTCTACCCAAGGTTAAGGGACCAGGTTCAAAAGTGATCATACTTCCAGGGTTGTGATTGGGCGTTATTCAGTATGGGCTAATGTGAACAATGCTTTGAAATGGACAGCAAAGGGAAAAATGACCTCTTTTATTTTATAAGAAGTCAGGTCAAAGTTATGTGAATGAGAGGAATACAAATTTCTTTGGTAGATATGGCAGAAGCGGAGTGGGATGAAGTGGCAAGAGGGTCCTTCACAAGGAAGTTAAATCTTCAAGATATTGAAGAGTGTTTGGCTGCAGATGTGGTCACAAGCAAACCAGGCACCACCCTAGAGGATGCTTCCTCTCACAGTACTCCTGAGAAGCGCCAGCTTTCCCAGCAGCAGACAGCCTACATCTCTCTCGCCCCTCTGCAGAGCTGGCCCAAGGAGAATGCCATCAGGCTCAATGAAGGCAAGTGACTGTGAAATTCCCAAGGCACTAGAAGGGACTAGGGACTGGAAGGGGGTGGTGGGGAGGCACCAACTGGAAAGGCTTCAAGAGAGGGGACCATAAGGGAGGAGGAGGAGGAGGAGGAGACAATTGGGATCTCCTCTGCAGCCTCCTCATTGATGGCCCACTCTTTTGGGGGGGGGGGCATTTTTATTTTTTATTTTTATTTATTTGTTTAATTTTATTTTTAATTTTTTAAAATTTACATCCAAATTAGTTAGCATATAGTGCAACAATGATTTCAGGAGCAGATTCCTTAGTGCCCCTTACCCATTTATCCCATCCCCCCTCCCACAACCCCTCCAGTAACCCTCAGTTTGTTCTCAGTATTTATGAGTCTCTTCTGTTTTGTCCCCTACCCTGTTTTTATATTATTTTTGTTTCCCTTCCCTTATGTTCATCTGTTTTGTCTCTTAAAGTCCTCATATGAGTGAAGTCATATGATTTCTGTCTTTCTCTAATTTCACTTAGCATAATACCCTCCAGTTCCATCCATGTAGTTGCAAATGATGCCCCACTCTTATTGAAGGGCCAAGGACAAGGGGCAGAGTAATTTAGGCCTGGTTTCTACCTGCATCTCCCTCCATTCTTCCCAACTTTCTAAGGTTTTAGGATGCTGACCTATGTGAAATGCAGCTGATTCAGTGTGATGCAGTTTTGAGGACAGTGGGTAAAGAGGTACCTGACCCAGGTGAGGAGTGTCCCCACCTCATGGTCAGAGGTATTCAGTGCCTAGTTCTTACTTGAACACAGCAGTGAGGGGTGGTTTCAAAAAAAAAAAAAAAAAAAAAAAAAGTTCAGTTTTGAACACACTGAGTTTAAAGAACCTGTGAGTCTACCAGAAGCAGAGGTCCCAGAGGTAGGACAAAGGCGTGAGCTGGAGGCTGGTGGGTCATCAACATATGGATGGAAGTGAATGAGGTCATCCAAAGAGTATGTAAAGAGAGGACCTGTGACATAACCTGGAGGACACCAGTAAATCCGGGTGTCCTAGCCCAATCAGCCAAAGACCACGGGGGACAGACTCACAGTCCAACAAAGTCAGGTTATTGACCCATGCTATGAGAAACACAACATGTCAAGGAACCATGGGGTGTCCCACCAAACACAAAAGATAGAGTCATTATAGGACTTGAGAGAGAGGTAGAATTAGGTGAAATTTAAATGAAGCAGTATTTTGATGGTTCAAAGCAAAACAGAGCTATGTGTAAAGGAGCCAACATCAGGTTTTGACTGGTAAGTGGAGCCAGGGGCCTGTTTCCTTAGAAACAGTTAAGTTAAAAAAAATGTGGGGGCTCCTGGGGGGTTCAGTCAGTTAAGCATGCAACCTCGGCTCAAGTCATGATGTCACGGTTCGTGGGTTCATGCCCAGCACTGGGCTCTCTGCTGTCAGCATGGAGTCTGCTTTGGATCCTCTGTCCTCCTCTTTCTGCCCCTACCCGGCTTGCATTCTGTCTCTCAAAAATAAATAAACATTTAAAAAAAAAAAACAATGATGTGAAGGGGCACCTGGGTGGCTCAGTCAGTTGAGCATCTGACTCTTGACTCAGGTCATGATCTGCTGCACTGAGCGTGGAGCCTGCTTAAGAGCTTAACATTTTCTCTTTCCCTCTGCCTCTCTCCCCAGCTCGAATGCGCGCTCTCTCTCTCTCTCTTTCTAAAATAAAAAAAATTTTTTTAAGATGTGAAATATTATGTTCAGAAATTCCTTATCTGAATTTCTGCATCTGGTTTGTGAATCTTGTCTACATAGTGAGTTATATACTCCAGGCAAAAGTTTCACTCTTATATGATTTCAAACAGCAAAGTTTTTGATAGAGTGTGATTTAAAAAAAAAAAAAAAATGAAGTTGCTCAGTGAGTAAAAAAAGAACTAGTCACTCAAAGCAGGGGGTTGTTGTGGCATTTTATTATTTTTATTTATTTATTTATTTTTTAAATGTTGTGGCATTTTATACCTGCAGTATGTCCTTGGGGAAAATAGTGTCTCCTGTTAATTTTGCAGCTGGCTTTATCTGTGTGTTATTCCGGACTGATAAATAGGCCTAGGGCTGATTTTTACAGTCCAAACTAATGTTTAGGTTTTCAAGGGTCAAACAATGGAAGAGGAATATGCAAAGATATAGTGAGTAGACAAGAAGAAAACCAAAATGTAAGTCTCACATAGCAGGAAGGTGATTATTGGTGTTGAATGCCTCTAAGAGCTGTAGTTAGTATACAGTGCTACTTACTCTCCAATACAATAGCCACTAGCCACACGTAGCTTAAATTTTAATTTAAAGTATGGGTGCCTTGGGGCACCTGGGTGGCTCAGGTCATGATCTTGCAGAAGATGAGTGAGTTCTAGTACTTGGGCTGACAGCTCAGAGCCTGGAGACTGCTTCTGATTCTGTGTCTTCTCTCTCTGCCCCTTCCCTGCTTGTGTTCTCTCTCTCAAAAATAAATAAACATTAAAAAACAATTAAAATTTTTTTTTAAATTTAAAGTGTTTAATTACAGGGATGCCTAGCTGGCTCAGTCGGTAGACCATCCAATTCTTGATCTCAGAATCATGAGTTTGAGCCCCATGATGAGTGCAGAGATTAATTTTTTAAAAGTGATTAATTACGTTAAACTTATTTTAGACATTAACTTAATTAAATACAAATTTTTATTCCATGTGGCACTTAGCCACATGTCGAGTGTTTGGCAGCCATGACTAGTGGCTAGGTATTGGGCAGTCCAGATACAGAAGATTTTCATCATCACATAAAGCTAACTGAACAGCAGTAAAAGACCTGGGAGTCCCAGGTCAGGGTGACCCGTGTTGAGTGCAGTGTCCAAGGAGTGATGTGGGGGGTGGAAGCCCTGTGAGAGGTCCAGACAGTAGTGAGTAGTATTCTTTCTAAAACTCAACCCTAACTGCGCAATTTTCCTATAATAGCTGCTGTGTAACTGAGGCATATCCATCCCACAAGCCCAGGCGCAGAGCACTGGGCTCCCCTGCGCATTTCCCTGCTCAAACAAACTCACTACGGTCCCCAAACTCCATCTCCCAACCTGCCCCGGGTCGTCTTCGGCGACTCTGGCTCTTTGGCTTCCGGGAAGTGTAGTTTTTAAAGCGTTCCAACTCCAGAAAGGATCTAGGCATTGAACTAAGGCTCCCATAAGGCAGTGCATGGGCCACTGCAGTCCACTTCACCGCGGCCGCCATGTTTACCGTGAGGGGAGCCAGAAGGGGCACCCGCGGTTTAGTGGAGCGGGGGCCGAGATGCAGGAGTCTCCGGGAATGAAGGAGGATAGCAACTCCACCGGGTCTCTTCCTGCCACTCCTCAGATCTCTGTCGCTCGGGGGCTGTGGAGAATGCCTCAACCGAAGTGGAGCCGATGGGGATATCAGGGAGCCTTGGTGACTGAGCGGCCACAATCGCTAAGGGACTTGGAAGCAGCGTCTAACTGCGAGCAGCCTGCGACCCATTGGGCGGCCCCTGGCGTGAAGCGCACGCGCAAATGAGAGACCTCGCGGCCTCTGTAAACACCGGAGAGCGCTTGCGCTAACCGAGCGTCCCTGGATCAACACGTGGGGGCGCCTTAGCGAAGATAACTGTAAAATGTATAGTAGCGTAAAGGTCTTGTCTTTTTCTGTTGTACTTTTTCTTATGGTTTGTAACATACAGCCCTCTTCATAGCCTCTCCTATTTTGATCCTCACAACAGGTTTTTGTGTTGTTTTGTTTTTAGCGTAGTGACATTTATTTTAGTTTTCTATCATATATTCTATTTATCATTTCACAACAGTTTTTTGGGTTTGTTTGTTTGTTTTACAAACGGGACAATGGGTTAGAGAAAGTCACACAGCCAGAGTCCTAGCATAATAAAGTGTGAAGGACCAGAGATGGTTCAGGATTCACAGGCTCTACCCTAGGCTGTGCCTCTGACTTGCTTTGTGACCTTGGGTAATTCTGTTCCCTTGGGGAGCTAAGCCTTCTCGTATGTAAATGGAAATAAGTTGTTGCGAGGATCAAATGAGATCTAGGAGTGAAACTAAATTCCCAAGCAGTTTTGAAAGGCAAAATATTATAGTCAGGTGTTTGCAGATTGAGGGGCTGTTTCCTCATCTTACAAATTACAAAACTGAGGGCCCCAAAAGGAGCAGGAGTTTGCTGCAGGTATCAGCTGTGAACAAGGGCTGAAATCCAGCACTGCTGCCTTTGGGCCCGGAGTCCTTCTCTGCATCTCAAGGATCAGTGTCTTTGTTGGATACAGTTGGATCGACTGTTCGCTGAGGGTCTGGGGGAGTCCCTATTCCCAATCCTTCTCTCCAATCCCACTTGGCCCTAATGAAGGAGGGCCCTGCTCTGTTGAGATGACTACCAGAGGCAGAAAGCAAAGGAGGATCTGGAGAATGCTGGAGAAAGAACAGCGTTGCTGGAGCTGTACAGATGTTGCTTCTCAGGATGGTGGTCCAGGCAAGGGAAGGAGGCCAGGTATGACAGATGAAGGGGTAGTGCTAAGGGGGACCCTGAGTGGGAAGGAGTGGGAGGTCATGGGGCTCTGTTTTAGAGCCTCGTAGGAATTGGACACTTAGGTGACCAGTTGGGGCCACTGGCAGCTGGAGGTAGTATCTGGACTGGCCTGATGACGAGGACAGGAAGGAAGTGATGCTTGTTGAGCTGAGGCTGTAGGAGCCACTCCCTTAACCAGGTGGAGTAGTCAGGTGGTACAGCATACCACCCCCCAGGATCAGGCAGCTGCCTGCCAGGGAAGTGAACTTCTCTCTGTCCCTAGTGGGAGAGCAGGGCTGTACCCAGATGTTTCTGTCTGGAGTGCTCTTAGAGGTTTCGGGGGACAGGTGGGGGAGGGGCTGGGAGATCCTGAGTTCTAGTTGCACATGGAGCCTTCTCAGGCAAGTCATGAAAGGCAGATGTTCGTAGAAATAGAAAACCAAGATTCATCTCACTTCCAAGTATCTAGTTCTCTTAACACTTAACTGTTTTCAGCAGGGGAAACAGGCTGAAAGAGGAAAGGACTCTGTTAGGGACACACAAGGAGTTGGGGTAGAACTGAACTAGGATAGGGATCTTTCCATTACATGGCAGTGATCAAACATCTTCATCAAACATTTATTGAGTGTCTAATGTATACTCAGAAGAGCTACCTTAGGGGCAAACAGAAGGCAGGATTGCAGTCAGACCTGGCTTTTAATCAGCCCTCTCAGCCCTCCTCGTGACTTAATGTTGTTACCCTGGGTGAGTCACAACCCCTCTGACCCTCAAGTTACCTGTAAAGTGGCAGTAGTAAGACTTATCCAAGGTGTAACTATGAATTAAATGATTTATGACCTGCTAAGCACATAGAAAAGCAACAGGCACGTGATGCACACTCTAACCATTAGCCACTGTTACTTGTGAACACAGGTTGAAGCTGGCTGCAGACAGGGTTCTACTAGAGCCAGGCAGAGGCAGAGATGCTGCAGCCCCAGCAGATAACTTCCCCTCCATGCCCTGGGAGCCTGAGTTTCTGGAAGTCAGGAGGGGTGAGGGGTGACGGGGACACATACATCCCCATTTCCTTCGGCACTGGGAACCTGGCAGGGAACAAGTGCCTCACCTAGAGTGTTTACACCTCCACTTGCAACATAATTCCCTTCCCTACAACCTGAGGTCCAGAGTTAAAGTGATTCTTGCTCAAAGCCACACATTACAGCCCTGGACAGTCAGACCAGAACCAGACCCTGGGGTCTTTACAGCCCTGTCAGGATTTGGGGTCATACACAATTCTTCCTCCCTGCAAGGCAGAAGTCCAAAAGTGCTAACTAACAGCAGGGGCTTGACCTGTGTTTCCCCTGATTAAAGCAAGACCTGGAGGGAAGGGAGGGGCCTGGTGGGCCTAACATCAGATACACTGTCCTGTCCCCAGCCCACCCCGTTGCTGGTAATTTCAATTCTGGTCCAAGCCTCCCTAACGGAGGTTGGCTTCAAACCCCTTATTTATAGAGGAGGAAAGAAAGACCCAGAGAGGCCAAGAACTCACCAAGAGCCCCACAGTAAGGTAGGAATGAGTCTGGGTCAGAACTCAGGTCTCCTGACATTAGGTCAGGGCCCTGCCAGGCAACCAATCTGGGCGAGGCAGGGCTTGGCTCCATCTCTCCTTCCCAGTGCCTCCTTAGCCCTGCTTGGACCAGCCCCAGTGCGGCCACCTGCATGGGCTCTGGTTGCGGAGTGGCAGGGTGGAGGTGGGTGTGTGGAGAAGCAAGAGGAGGCAGAGTATAGGACCTGGTCAGAGAGAGGCCCAGAGCTGGTCTAGGGTGGGTGGACTGGGGAAGCTCTTCTTGGTGTGGTGGCTGCTGCAGGATTCTAGGACCTTATTAATCAGTCTGAAGCAGCAGAGGATAAAAATACCGTGGGAACACACTCCTGGAGGTGGGGAGCAAAGCAGATTCAGGAATGAGTCACAGAGCCCAAGCCCTAAATTTAGAAGGTGCTGAAGGAGGCAACCTCCCCCAGGAGGGGAGCACTGTGGAGATGCCCGCTGACCCAGGGCACCAGGGCCTCAGGACAGGGGGCTGTGATTGGCAGAAGCTGCCTGCAAGGCATTGCCCTGTAATGAGAAAACAGACAGTTTGAGTTGCTGCTTAGGCATTTTACAGTACAATAACCCTGCTCATACCCAGAGTCTGAACATTTAAGTGAGGACCTGAACTTAGGATTCCCACCACAGATTCCTGCTTTGCTTTTCCTGGTCACTTAAAATGACCACTTAGAGTTGAGCTCATGAAAAATTAGTGACCTCCGCCCCAACCACCTTATAAGTATTAGGTGCTTGCTACCTGCTCTCTATCTCCTGCTGGCTGAAGACCTGGACAGAAAGGACTGACCTTCCCTGGCTCATGGTTCTGGGATCCCAAAGTAATAAATCTTGCGACTTGACTTCCTTTGTATGAGTATATTGAAACTGCATCTTCAACCAAAAGGACCTCGGGGTTTTCTCTTTCCCAGAGTGGGAGAGCTCCGACCCGAGGGAGCTACCTGCCAACCCCGTGTGGGTGGCTCATGCCTCCTCATTCAGCAGATCATAATCTACATATTCTTGACACACCAGCTCCCAAGTTTTCCAACACATGCCCCATGGAAGCTGAGCCTGTCCTAGCTCTGCTCAACATATGGATTTTGACCCCAGAACGAACCCTGAACCAAGGCAGAACCTTCAGCCCCATTCTCAGTCAGAGTCCCCAGTGGGCCTTACTCACACCAGCCCTTCCTATGGTCCTGGGAACCAGTCCCTGGAGCATGCACATGTCTGTTCTGTCCTGCCCACTGGCCGGTCGTGGCCGGGGTCCCCATGTCCTGTTGCTGTCCTAGCACACAGTAGTTGGACACTGAGGAGGGGGATCTGTGGATGCAAGGAGTTAACGTCATTGAGTGAAGGCCTCTCAAAGGGGACCCATCTCGACCTTTAGCAGCATTCGGGGATGGGAATGAGGAAGGGGGACAAGATGTCAGTGCTCACCTCAGCTTCATTCTCAACCTCCAGGCTCCAATGAACCCAGGCTGCTGCTTTTCCTCCAGGTCACAAGAGAGAAGTACTGCCTCCAGGTCAGGGAACAAAGATGCAGGAAAGAGGCCATACCTTGGGGACAGATGTCCCCATCTGTGGGGGGAAGGGAGCTCTGGAGCTGTGGTGTTTGTTGAACACTCATTGCTTGCCAGGCACTGTGCTGAGCACTCCACGTGCATGAACTCACTTCATCCCCATTGCAACGACGTAGATCCTACTAATCCACCCGTTTTAGAAATGGGAGAACTGAGACACAGAGAAGTTCAGTAATTTGCACTCCTTCACACAGTAAAAGGTTCTAACCCAGACAGCCTGGCTCCCTGGCTCAAGCCCTTAGCCATTCTGCCAGACTGCTGAGCAGGTATTTCACTGCATCTGTCCTGCCTCCTCTCCCATCCTTCCCTCCCCACCCTGCAGTCTCTGTACCCTAGAGCTCTGGGAACTGCCCCCTAGGCCTGCAGGGTCTTGCTGCCCAGCATATCCCCAGGCCTGGGGGAGGGAGGAGTGTAACAATGCCCCAACATCTCGCAGGACTTCACAATTTACAGAGCCCCCAGCCTGCCACAGCCTGGCGGTGGGAATCTTGAGCATCACCACGTTGGCAGGACAACAGGCCTAGAAAGGTACCCAAGGTAGGGAGAGCCGAAGCAGAACCGTGGGGACTCCCTCTGTGGGAGGGCCCCAGACCCAAATGGCCCTGCCCTCCTGGGCATGCTGGGTCCCCCTGCTGCTGATGTCAAATGGGCAGTGCTGCCTGCAGGAACCCATTTCGATTGCTGGGTCGATGCAACCTTCCAAATGCCCTGGAGTTTCCTGTCAGAGGCTCCAGATCCATCTGCCTGACCCCAGGCCCTGCCTAAGGCTCTGTGCTCAGGCTGGTAGCAGTGGGGGTGGAGGCATCCTTGTGTGTCTTCAGGAAGGACAAAGTTGTCTGGCCCTTCTACCAGAGTAAGAAATCTGGCACTGGGACGAGTACCCCTTTTATGGCAGCCCACACACAACTTCGTTCTTTTGGCTTCTTATTTTTTAATCTCAAAGCTGGGCCCTCAGCACCCTGACTCAGGACAGTTTCCACCTCTGGGACTAGAGGGCCTATGGGGAGCACTTTGGATCACCCTTTAGATGGTGGGAGGGGCTATTACTTTTCCTGAGGCTCCTCTGAGAGGCTTGCTTGGGGAACAGGGACCTGTCCAAGGACACAGCCTGGCCCAGGTATAACATAACGTCCCCCTCACCCGTCTGCCCAGGGAACCACCACAGGGACACCAAGGATGGGTTCTTGCTGGGCCTTATTTTCCTCATCTGTCAAATGGGGCTAATGGTCCCTGCCTGATCTTCCACCTAAAGTTGAAAAAGTCAGACAAAATGAGGATGGAAGATTCTTACTCTTCACAGAAAGGATGTGAGGGGCCACGTGTGTGCGCAAGCACACGTGTGTGCACCTGTAACAACTGTGTCCCAGGCAGGCCAGGGACTGCGACCTACAGAGGACTGCTGTGTGTACTGAGTGTGCGGAGCTTCAAGGCTTTGTGATGTGGGTGTGGCAGTGCCTCAGGTGAAAGGTTGCCAGATTTAGCAAATATTTGGGGTACACTTATACTAAAAATGATTCTTTGCTAATCTGGAAATCAAATTTCACTAGGCATCCTGTGCTTTATCCGGCAACTCTACTGTGGCACTCTAGGTGACCTGGTGTGCCCAAGCATGTGTACCTGTGTCAGGCGGGCCGGGCATGACACTGAAGTGGTGTGTGGCTGTGTTGTGACTTTGACAGGACATCAGTGTGATGGTATGTGGCTATGACGGTGTCACCAAGAGAAGCCAGGTTGTGGGTGACTCTGCCAGTATGGCTCCCCGTGACTCCCTCAGACTCTAGCTGCTCTCTCAGAGCAGGGTTTGGGCTGTTTGCTCAGTGAGGCCCAGCAGGGGTAAAGAACCGCCCTGGGCAAACACTTAGATCCGGCTCCAGATGGGACTGGGATCCAGAGCTTATTGCCACCTGCCCTCAGACTGTAAAGGACACGTCCCTCTCAAGGCCAAGCCAGCCCTGGGGGCCTCAGAGTGCTCTATCCTGGAAGGGGGGGCCTCTGGAACCACCTCTCTACTCTGCTGCTTCCTGGTGACCTCACACAGGTCACTGCCCAATCTTCTAGAACAGTGCCTCCAGGACACTGCTTTGTTACCCCAGGCAACCTGAGAATTTCTCCACCCAAACTGGCAGGCCAAGTTACCCCTGAGGAGGGGGTAGGGGGAGAAGGGGCTGGGGGGGGGCTTCTCCTCATCTCCCAGAAGGGAGATCAGGGCAGCCATCCGTCTGTCTAGATGGTGAGTAGGAGGGAGAACCCAGGAGCAAGTCAAGACTTGGTGGCCCCTCACCATCCAGGACACTGGGCAGGGTGGGGACCCTGGGCAGAGGCTGAATCTTAAGACAGAGAGAGAGGATGGTGACTGTGCTAATATCACCCCCAGGCTAGTGAAAGGGATGGCATACAATGGAGAGCAGGGTTAGAGCCTTGGGTTAGGAGTTGGGAGACCTATGTTCTTATTTCTGTTTTGTCCCTGCTAGCTGGGCCTTTGTTTCCCCATCTGTACAGTGAGGGGCTGGGTACAGATGACATTAGTCTGAGGACCTTCAGTTCTGATGGGGACACAGTCGGGGGAGTAGGGGAGAGTGTTAGGGACCAGGCCATGGGTGGCTCTAGGCAGGTGCCCTGACCCCTGCTCCAGTGTCTGTCTGGGGGCTGTGAGCAAAGTCTGGTGTGAATCTCCAAAAGACCACCTGCCCCCATTCCGGGAATCACAGTCCTGAGGTACTAGAGATTCCCACATGGGCTCTGACTTGCTTTGTGATTCAGGGGTATCCCTGTGCCTCTCATGGCTTCAGCTACTCTCTCTGTGAGGGGCACGTGTAAGACCTAGCACTTGCTCAGTGCCCTAGGTAATGATTCCTCACATTCCCATGACACCTCTCAGTTTGCTAAGCACCTTCTTCTCATACAAGCTGCTCCCTTCCACACCCACTCTGATTCCTGCTCTGTGATGTCCCATTCTGGGGCTCGGGACCCAGACAGGAGCCAGACCTGGGCCCTGTCCTGGGGGCCCAAAGAGATACCTTGATCCACCTCTGGTGGAGGGGCCCTATGGCTGGGCAGGGGTCTGCAAGGGGCAGAGTGGGGTCATGCCTTGCCAACCTTTAACACTGTTTAATCTTTCATGAGAATCTTAACCACCATCATATCAAGATGTTACCTTAACACTTTTTGTTGGAAACATGCCATTTGTGGACAGTGTATTCTCTCTACCTCCCCTCCCAGTTATATTTTTGGTTATTTGGGGGTGAAACTGACACATGTACAACTCTTTTCATTGCAATAATTCTCAGTAGGTATTTTTATTTTAGATGAAGAAACAGGCTCAGAGAGGATGTGTCACCTGCCCTTGGTCACACAGCTAGGAGATAGGTGTAGCTGGGATTTGAACCCAGGTTCATTTGTGCTGCCAGGTTGTGCAGGGGTGGCCAAGTCCTAGAACTCCCCCCCCAGACTCCTCCCCTAGGTCCCCTTTCCCAGCCCTCCTGGGCTCACTGTTCCACCCTTGAGCAGACAGGGTCCTTCTCTCTTGCTCAGGGGTGTTTAAAGGTATGTTTGGGAGACTGTCATAACCCCCTGAGCCAGAGACACCTAAATTTGGGGGGGGGGGAGGGGAGGGAGGGGGACTTGCAAGGGCAAATTAATGATAAATAGGATGGGGAGTGATTCTGCCCATCCACTTGGCTAGCTAGCCTGGCCTGAACCCAGGACCCAAGGTTGAGCCCAGGGCATGGCTATCCAAGCAGGGGTACCAGGTCACTTACTTCTGACCCAAGACCTTCAAAAGATTCATTCTTGGTCAATTTCTGTTTAGATTTGAGTAATGGTTTGGTTTCTGCCATCTGTACCTCTCTGTCAGTCTGCCGTTACTACTGTCAACCTAGCCTTATCTCTTTTACCCTGGACTGGGTGATGGGCATGAAAGGTTTACTGCCCTTGTGCCTGCTGTCTGCTGAGATGTTATTGGAGCCCTAAGGAGGCAGGATCCACCAGGCCAGTGCTCCCATCTCTTTTCCTTATCGTAGATCCCAGAGGCTACAGTTCACAGAATAGGCCCTGTGGACTCCTTTTTGGGTCTCCAACTGAGCTGTGTTGTGGGAGATAAAACACAATCTGGTTGTGGCCGTCAGCCAAAACCACTGAGGCCAGGGGAGGGGCAGTGACCTGCCTAGAGTTAGGGTGGAGACAGAGGAGGTACATAGCAGAAAGCCATAGCCCTGGCTTCATCTTGAGCCCAGAGCCAGCTCCCCTGCCACCACTCATACACATTAAAAGAATGTGGGTTAGAAGGGGTGGGGGTGAGTATCTGACTATGCCACCCACATACTGGAGATCTAAGGTGATCACACTTCATGGGGACCTGCAGCTCATTTTACAGGATTTAGTTTGCAGAACGCCCTTTGAGGTCATCTGCCATCATGGCTCCCTGCTCACCCCCACTCACTTATAAAATTGGGCCTGATTCACAAACGTATTGGAGCCCTAAGCACTGTAGGAAAAAAACACCTCTATTTGTGAACACACTGTGACAACTCCTCGTTTTTTCTCTAGCACCTTTAAGAAAAGCTCTTCCATCCCAGAGATCTAGGATGGTGAGGCTAGGAGGTTATACATTCTTATTCCTTCATTCCATAGATGGGAAACTAAGGCCCAGAGAGCATGGAGCAGCCAGAGCAGAGAAAGGAACCTGGGGTGGGAGGAGGCTGTGACCTGGATACTATTCAGGATGGCTATGTACTCACTGTGTGACACTGGGCAAGTTAGCTGTTCATCCAGGTGAGCTCACCAAGGGCCCTCCCTGCCCCTCTGTGGTCAAAGGCCAGTCACTGGAATGAGTGAATGCTCAGCCTTGGGCCATCTGCCACACTCATGCTGGCCTGGCCTCAGAGAAGTTGAACTATTTATTGGCCTCAGTTCACTGGAAGTGACTGGAGGCAAAGCTGGCACTAGGACCCAGGGGGCAGGTGGCAGTGGCCGCCTCCCAGGCTGGAAAGGGTGGCTGCAGTGCTGGTGGACCTATCTGCCCCGTGGCTTTGGAGCCCTGGCCAGCTCTGCCTGGGGAGGGTCAGGGGAGCCCCAGAACTCTGGGGCCAGGTGCTGTTGAGAGCCTAGTCTAGTCCATGGGAGGTATGTGGACAGGTGCTGGGATGCTCAGGGCAGATGGTGGTGGACAACTGCCAGAGTCCAAAGCTGGAGGGGGGCCTGGTTAAATCCCCCAGCTGGGAGTAAGACTGGAGTGGAGATTTTACCCAAGTCTGGTCAGTCTATGAACCTTGAGGCTAGTGGGCTGGATCAACTTCCTCCTGGGTTTGTGAACCTCACTGTGAACTGGGTTAGAAGTGTGTAGGCTTGGCGTGCCTCGTGGTTGGTGGGGGATGCAAGCTTTGGCATCTCTAAGTTGCTCTTGATTGTGGCGGGGGTGTGTGCCCATGTTTGGGTCTCTGGAGTGTCGTGTGGGGGCGTCTCTGGGATGTCTGGGGACAGCATGCCTGTGTGTAAGTAGGTTGTTGCAGGGGTGTATAGCTGTGAGTATGGGAGGGGGATGGAGAGAAGGGGCTCACAATTAACTTCCAGAATCCCTCTTCAAGCACCTCAGAGCCCCTCCTCTCAGAGTCCACTCTAACTCGGCCCCTTCCAGCCCCGTCCCCAACCCTAGCTTGAGGACTAGCGCTCTCCCGGCCCCGTGCCCCTCCCGGGGCGGGCGGGGGCGGGCGCTAGGACCCTGCGGGGCGGGGCGGGGCGGGGCTCCGAGCTCCGTCAGCTGTACCTCCGCAGCCTGGAAAATACCGAGCCCCGGGGAGCGGAGCCCCCGAGCCTCTGAGCCTAGCCCGGAGGGAGGGAGGAAGGGAGGGGGCGCGCGGGGCGGGGGGGGGCACGGGGCGGGGCCGGGCGGCGGGACCCACTGCTCCTCCCCCCGGAGCCCCCGCGCGGCCCCGGTCGCCCGGGCAGCCGCGGCAGCGGCGGCGGCTGAGGCGCTCGCACCCCGGGCCCTGGCGGGCCCCCGCAGAGCAGCGAACACAGGTGAGCGTCCGGCTGGGCGGGCGCCCCACCCCGCCCCCACCACCCGCCAGGCGCGCAGCCCGCGCCGGCGCCGCTGCCGAGTTAGTTGAGCCGGTCCGGCGGGCACTGCGCGGAGCCCCGCCGGACCGTCCGTCACCTCGGGTCCTGGCCTCCCCTGGGTTCCCGAAGAGCTCTTACGGAGCCTCCGCACCCGATACGCGGCCCCCACTCCGGCCCTAGGGAGGTCTGGGGTCGCTCCTGGGGGTGGCCCCCGTGACTGCCCTGTGCGGTTCCGCGCTCTCTAGGGGGCCAGCCTCTGCCTGTCTCGAACTCTCCATCGGCCCAGGACCCCGGACAGCCCCACCCGCGCCCCCAGCGCACTGACTCCCGTCCTCAAACCGGTCCTGCAGGTCCCAGGAAGGTGGCGTCAGCATCTGCAGCCGCGTCGACGTTGTCGGAGCCTCCGCGGAGGACCCAGGAGAGCGGGACTAGGACCAGGGCGCTGGGCCTCCCCATGGAGAAGTCCGCTGCCTCAACAGAGCCCCAAGGGCCTCGGCCAGTCCTGGGCCGCGATAGTGTCCAGGTGCCCGACGACCAGGACTTCCGCAGTTTCCGGTCAGAGTGTGAGGCCGAGGAGGGCTGGAATCTGACCTACAGCAAGGCCGGCGTGTCTGTGTGGGTGCAGGCTGTGGAGATGGATCGGACCCTGCACAAGATCAAGGTAGGATTGCTCTGCCCCACGTGCAGCCTCCACTGCGCCCTTGCTGCCTCCGACAGGGAGTCCCCTGCTCCTCTGCAGGGCCACAGACACCTGGTCGCGCACCTGGACTCAGAAGGAGTTTCCTGCCAGGGAACCAGGAGGAGGCACAGTTTGTTGGGCAAGGGCTCCTCACACAGATGGGCCAACTGAGGCCTGGAGAGGGGGTGTGACTCACTCTGGCTCACTCAGCCTGAACCCAGGCTTCTGCATGCCCTTGCCTGCTCCTGGGAAGTGGGCTGCTGCCAGGCCTGAGAGAGTGGTCTCCTTCTGGGACTGCGCTGGCTGTGCAAGTCTTCACTGGGTCCCTGACTTGAGTCATCCCAGGTGGGGAGACTGAGCCCTTCTCTCCCTAATTCCTGGTCTGTCCTCACTCTCCGCAGTCCTGGGTGCCAGGGACCTGATTCCTTCTTGCCTGATGTGCTGCTCTTCCCTCTTCCTTCCCTGGCTGCTCCCAGAGTCTCCTGCAGGGACTTAGGGTTGTGGTTGGCAGATCCTGAAGGCAGGGACTTGGATGTCCCTGCTTTACACAGGGCCAGGCTATGGGAGGAGGGGGCCAAGGGAGGCCAGCAGATGCAGGGCAGACACAGGCACATCAGCTCCCTCAGAGCCTAAGCCCCACTCCTCAAAGTCCCATGACTTTCCTCTTTGCCTGAACCGGGCAGGCTTGAGGTTTGGGACCCAATGAGCCCACCTCCCCTTGGGGCCTAGATGGGGCAGAGGCTGGTGAAGACTCTGGTCTAGAGGCCTCGGTAGCTCCCCCAACACATCTGGTATTGCTGTGAGTGCCTCATTTTGAGGGGGGCAATTCTCCCTTAAATGGGTTCTTGGCAGTAGGTTGTGTCCTTCACTTCCCTTGCCTTTCCCTTGCCCTCCTCTTTCTGCTGCCCTCCTCCCGGATGTAGGGCAGTGTATTCCTATTGGGGGGGTAGAGGGGAAGGGCACTGGACTCTGAGGGCACTCCTGCCCAGAACCTGCTCTCAGACCTAGCTCTGGCATCTTGACTTCATACCACGGTCTAAGAAAGCTGACCTTCCCTCTCTGACCCTATGCCTTTCTGCTTTACTAAATCTTAGTCGTTTACAGCTTTGTCCATCTGTCCCATGTGGCCTTCTAGCTCATGCTTTCTGCTTTCTCTTCCCCATCGCCCCCGTGACTCTCTGTCTGCATCCCAGCTATCTGATTATCTCTTTCTCTCTGGGTTTCCATGTGTGTCTCCCCATCTGGAACTCTGCCCAGGCCTGAGGGCCCTGGGCCAGAGGCTTTCTGGGGGCCTGAACTGTGTCTGAGGCTGAGGAGCAGGGAAGCACAGGGCAGCTGGTGTGTCCCAGCTTGGTGCTCTCTGAGGGCAGGGACAGATCCTATCCCTCTTTGCATCCCTAGCATCCAACACAGATAGAGCAAGGATGTTGTTTGAATGAAGGATGGAAAGAAGGAAGGAACAGACTGAATGAAAGATGAGCAAGGTTGTTGTGAGAACAAGGTTGTTTTCCTGTGATCTGGGAAAGGCTTAAGGCTCTCCAGAAGGGGAAGGTCTGAACTAAGTCCAGTACTCCCACCCTCTGTGTCAATAGGGCGGAGCTGCCTCCTCCAACTGGCTTGGTTAATGAATAAACCCAGCCCAGTCCATGACTGGAGTTGACGGGTCTTGGGGCCAGACTGCCACAATAGACCCCTTGTGGCCAGATCAGTCTTGTCAAGTGGACTTCCTTGGGAGAGGAGGGGACTTGGAAAAACTGGGTGTTGTGGTCCCTAGCTGGGACCTGGATCCTCCTTTCCCTCTCAGACTGAGCAGAGGTGCCAGAAGACCTTTTGCAATCCCTGTTTCATACTCCCTCCTCACTGGGGTGTAAGTGAGGACACTGAGGCTCAGAGAAGGGCAGAGGCCAGTCTAGGGTCACATAGCCAAGTCCTAGAAGGGCCAGGCTTGGAACCCAGATTTCCAGTCTCCCAGCCTTTCTCTCTCTGTTCTCCCCACAATGGAGATAGAGTTGGGGACAGGAGGCGAACAGAGCTGGAGCCTAGGATGGAGGCTGGGACCTTGGCTATGGGCATCCTGAGCGGCCAGCCCCCTGACTCCCCATCCCCTCAGCCCAGCCAAGTGGAGCTCTGGGAGATGGGCAGGAGTCTCTGAGCATCCCATCCCCAAGGTTCCAGGATTCCCAGGTTCCATGCAGGAAATCTCATTTCTGATAGGAGTCAAGCATCTTTTCCATCTTCAAATTTACCCTCAGGCCAGTCCTGGGCAGTAGTAGGCTTGTCTTCATGCTACAAAGAAACTGAAGCCAAGAGTCACTTGCTTAAGATCACAGAGCAGCTGAGGCAGGCATAGGACCCAAGCCAGCCTGACTCCAGAGCACCTGCCCCCCCTGCTTGGGCTCACATTGTTAGTCAATGTTATGGCATTTGACCCCATCAGTAACTCTTTGAAGTACATGGTGTTCTCATAATCCCATTCCTGTTTGATAAATGAGACAGCTGAGGCCCAGAAAGGGGAAGTGACTTGCCAAGGTCACACAGCAGGTCTGAAGCCAGAGTCCCCAAGGATGATTGGGTCACTCCAGGGGGCTGGGACTCAACCACCGGTGTTTGTTTAGCTTTTGACCCCTTACCCCATCCTGCCCCAGCCTGTCTGTGGGCCTGCCCCTTGAGCTGGGAAAGCCAGCCTGCACTCTGGACATGCCCTGTTCTCGTGATCCTCAGGTGGGGGTGGGGGTAGGGTTCCATCTATTGGTCTACCTTATTGATTTTCTCCTCATCTCCCTTCCCCTAGACTTATCCTCTCCCTGTCCCTGTGTCCACAGGTCCCCGAAAGCCACTGTAGCTCTGGTCCCAGCATTTGGAGCAAAGACAAAGGGGAGAGGTTGTTGGAGGTCATCTCTACCCTTTTCCTCCCTCCTGGCCTCCAACATGGCCTGGCCTGACCTCAGGTCTACACTGTGCTTTGGGCACTGGAGAGGAGGAAGACACTGCCTTCTGAGAGGTCCGGCCTTGTTCCAGAGGCAGATGTTGAACACAGATCCTGGGTCCAAGGCAGAGGGCAGATTGGAACCAAACCTAGGTCTCTCAATGCCCAGGCCAATGTCTGAGTGTATGAGAAATGCAAAACTAAGGAGTCTGCCAGTCATTTAAGCAGGGCCAGCTTAAGTCCATTCCTGGCTGTGGTATCCTCTTCTGTGGATTACCATCGATCAGTATGTCCCTGCCCTTTTCTGGGCTATTCCTCCATTTCTGCCTTGGGACTTTCCTGGCTCTAAGGGCCTCTGAACTAATGGGACTCAAGGGCCCATGGGAGAGAAATGAGGAATGAGGGGAAGGAAGCAGGAGGTGACATGGCCTGCCAAGCCCTGCCCTTGATGCTCATGTGCTCAGACTCTCCAGTGTTGCAGCCTGCCTAACCTTGTGCTTGGCTAGCCATGTGAGAGGCAGAGGAGATCTGGTCCTGTCTTCAGAAGTTTCCAGACCCTGGTAAAGAGAGGAAGGACAGTTCCAGGTGACTTCTGCCTACTACACGGGGCAGATGTTCACAGGCAGACCACAGAGGCAGGAGTGGGCCTACTGAGCAGGGTCCTTGAGGGGCTTGGTGGGAGGTCTCTTGAGGGACTGTGGCTGAGAACCTGAGGTTCCTCTTGCTACAGGAAGCTGAGCAGTAGGGACCTGTCTTCTCTGACTTCCTTTCTTATGGCTCCTCCCCTTCTGCTTTGGAGAAAGCTCCTCGGCCCCTCCCTTCCCTATCTCACTGTCCACCTGCTCCCATAAGGCACCCTCACCCCACCCCCTCCATACTCTCAAGTCTGTTCCCTCTAAGTGCCTCAGGTCAGAGGTGGCTGGAAACTTTAGGGGAAGTCTTTCTGGGCTAGGCTGAGTCTCTGGAGGAGAGAGCACGTTGTCCAGAGTCACGGCCACATGGCCTTGGGCAGGTTGCTGCCACCACCTAGGCTTTAGCTTCTTCATCTGTTGAGTAGTGCTGCCCTGCCTGTCTTTGGGCACTTCATTCATTCATTTACTCATTGAGTGAACATTCACTGATAGCCTCTCTGCCTGGCCCTATGCTGAAGGTTAGGGACAGAGAAGAGGATCAAGCCCAAGCGCTGCTCTCAAGGAGCTCCTTTGTGCATGTGATGGACATGGACAGACACTTGTCACAGAAGCTATGGAGACCCAGAGGGGGCCTCTGAACCAGCTTGGGGGCCAGGAAAGGCTTCCTGGAATGCTCAGGTGATCCCTTTGGAATTGGGTGGTGAATGAGATGGACAAGTTTGATTGCATTGGGAGCCTTCCATATAGAGGAGCAAGCTGTGCAAAGCCCAGAGGTGGGAAATAGAGTAGTACATTAGGAGACTGGCAGGTGGTTTAGTATGGAGTTGGAGATGATTAGAGAGCTGGACCAAGGCCCTAGAACATGGGTCCTGGAGGTCCTGGGATCCCAGGCTGGGGCGGGGGGGAGGGGGCGTTCGATAAAGCAGGTAGGAAGTGGAGGAGGAGGAAGAGGAAGGGGAGGATACTGTATTTGTCTGGATAGAGGTGCTGAGTCCTGTGTGAAAGCAGGGGCTGTGGGGAATGGAGCAAGGGATTGCATCCAGAGAGATTTAGGAGGGATAATGGATGGGACATGGTGGTTATAGCATAACCCTTTGCAATGTGCAAACTGTATTTTGCAGGCTGGGGTGTAAGACTGTGGATATGCAGCCCCTTTGATGCCTGCCTTGGTGGGTGAGGAACCTTGTGAGTTTGAGCAGAGTGGGGGTAGGTGCCTCCAGTCAGTGTCCCCCTGGGGCCAGAAGAGCCCTTAGTCCCCAGGCTGGCTCTGTGCCTCCACACCCGGCTCCCCAGGCTCTGGCTTTTAAACTTTAACGAGCCCCAGCTCAGTTTCCAGCCCAGAGTCTTTAAAGTTTCAGGAGATGAGAGGAAGGAGGGAGTCCTGGAGACGGATGGGTTTTCTTTCTTCCTCTGCATTTCCACGCCTGGCTGGGCCACCTGGAACCAGGGCTGTGGGTGCTATGACTCCAGAATCTGGGACCTTGGCTGGGCCACTCCAGCTGGTTCCTGAGGGGCTAGGGGCCACAGGCCTGGCAACCAGGTTGCCACCATGATAGATAAGATAGAAACCTTATTCCAGCCCTGATCCTTTACCTTGGCCTCTGACCTAGGCAGATGAGGTGGGAGGAAAGCTGTTCAGAGCAGGTATTAGGCTTGAGGTGTCCCTGTTCTTCTTGGTGCCTCACTTTATCCCCTCTGGCATGCTTGCGCTGGGCTCTGCGCTTTGGGGCCCTTGGACCTTCAGAAACACAGACAGTGAATGAAAGAAAGTGGCAGGCCCAGGACTTAGTGGTGGATCCCATGCCAAATATAGGTTCCTCTCACCTGTCATTAGAGAGCCTGGGGCAGGTGACACAGGGCCACTGGAGCTATTCTCTAGGGCTTTAACCTAACATTTGCCTCCCTGCCTCTCATCCGAGGCTCCCTGAAGGCAGATACTAGCTACTTCTGATATCTCTAGAATCTTTATGTACTGGGGCAGGTGAGAAATGCCTGCACATGTACACTGTCCCCCGCAGCACACACACATGGGAAGTAGGGGGATGAGTACTGTGGTCCTGGGCCATTTAATCTCATCCTTGGGTTTCATGCCACAACTTGCATCTGCTCCTAGTTGCTGAGATCCCCTCTACTATCTCCTGGCACCTGCCCCCCGGGCCCCCCTCCCCATCTCTGGTTCCTTCCAGGTTGCCTGGGACCTGATTCTGGACCAAAAAAGTGATAAAAGTCTAAGGCAGAGGCTTGACAGAGAGGATGGAGTTCCCTTGTGTGTCTCTGACATTCATTCATTCAACACATTTTTATTGAGCACATACTATATGCCAAGTATTGTGTTATATCCAGGAATTTAGTGGCAACTCAGACAGATCAGACTCAGCTGTTATGAGGCTTACATCCTAAGGAGGAGACAAGAAGAATAGAAGCAAACAGATCATTAAATAAGATACCAGATGGTGGTTATGGTGGTGTTATGAAGACAGGATGGTATGATAGGGGTTGTCTGGCCTTCTATGTGTGGATCTTCTGTTTGTGGAGCTGGATTGTGGGTGACTGTGTGTGTGATAGGGTCCTCGGTTGGGTGGACTGTGAGCCTCTTCACATCTGCCCAGGTGACATCCCTGGGGCAGAAACCTGACTGGGCTCAGTAAATCATATTGAATGTATGTATGTGTGTGTATGTGTGTGTATGTGTGTGCATGTGTCTGAGGTGGTGTGTATGTGCCTCTGAGTGTGGGACTGTGTGTTTCTGTGTCTGGTGTTACTGTGTGTGTGAGTCACACCCCCTCACTGCAGCAGAGTTGTCTCTGATCCAATTATGTCTCCTCAGCTGTCTCCTGGCAGCTCTAGCCCCAGGCTCAGTGCTGGTTCTGCCACAGCTTTCCCCTCCCGACCTCCATCCAGCCTCCTGACCCAGCCTCTGGGCCTACCTCTGGGTCTCAGGGTCTCCTCTTAGGGTGTGTTCTCTGTCCCCATCTCTGATGGTTACTGCTTCTGCCCTTATGTCTCTACTCGTCCCCTTTCCTATCCCATTTTTTTTCTGTATCAGTTTTTTATTCATTCAACAAACCTCTTCTCATACCTCCCACCCACTCTGTCAGCCGCCATGCCAGTGCTGGAGACACTGGGCCCTGCTCCTGAAGCCTAGTGGGGAGACTGACAAAGATGGGGACAACCTTCCAAGAGAACTCAGGCAGAGGGAGGCCAGTGGCTGGCAGCGTGGGGGGTGTCTGGGTGGGGCCTTGGGAGCCCAGCAGGAGCCAGGTGGCAAGCTGAGCAATTCTCACTGAATCCCTCAGTGGGGTAGGCTCCCAGAGGCAGGAGTGCAGACTGAGAGTGAGAAGGAGTGGAGGCGGAACCAGAGTGAGGAGGACATCTTGGAGTTGGGATCCGGCCTAAAGGCAGAGAGAGAAAGATAGCAGGGACTTTCAAGCTGGGCAGTGCCATCATCAGCTCTGGGTTTTAGAAAGCTCCCTAGCTGCTGGAGAAGCACTGGCTTGGGAGCCAGGAGACCAGAGACAAGGATGCTGCTTCAGTGGTCCAAGCAAGAATGAGGAAGCCTGCCTCAGGTTGGTGAAGAGGAGCTGTTGGAAGGTCATGGCTGAGTGCAATCCCAGGAATGAGAGGGAGGGATGAGTCCAGAGCCATGCCTAGGTTCTAGGCACTGGAGGGGAGCACAGGGCAGTGGGCACTGGGGTGGATAACACGACAGTACTGGACATGGTGAGTGAGAGCCTGTGGGCCGTCCAGGGGGTGATGCCCAGGAGGCTGTTAAAGACGCTGTCTGGAGCTTACTAGAGAGAGTGCTTTGGGGGCATTGGGCTGTCTCTGGAGCCCTGGGAGGTGTTTAGCCAGTTTGTGTTTGTCTTGATGTCTGTGTGCCAGCCCTGGCCATTGTCTCGTGTCTTGTGTCACTAGTCTCCCCCATCCCTTCCTTTTCTTCCAGGCCCACCCACTCTCTGCCTCTCTCCTCTCCTCCCTCTTCTGTCTGGCTCTCCCACCTCCTCCAGGGCTGGAGTGGCAGGAGCTCCAGACCAGGAGGTCAGCTTCTGAGATGTCAGAGCAGGATGGTTCTCACTGCTGCGCAGCTGGGGCCTGCTGGTCTAGAGTCTGAGGGGTGCAGTATGGGTCCAGGGAAGCTGTTGGAGACTCGGGGGAAGGACAGAGGAAGGAGGCAGAGCAGGTATGAGTCACTCAGCGCTGGATGGAGAGCATAGCAAAGAGCCTGGGTTAGTCTGCCTGAGCAGACTTAGGAGCCCTGTCTAGGGGAGGGATGGCAGCACCTGCACTCTCCATAGTCTCAAGGGGACCCCAATTTTGGGGAGAAGATGGTTTGGAGGTATTTGGTGCCAGATCCCTTTCCTTTTAGAATAGAGGGCCATAGGGCTTGTGTGGTCATAGTACAGGTGGGGATACTGAGCTAGAAGATGGGGGAAAGAGCCCCTGCTCTGGGCTCACACCACACATGCTCTCTGTGTCCTTCTAGCTCCCCTCACTCCAGACAGAGCCAGCCCCAACAGACCCAGCCCCTAGCATGGATCCTCAGGGACAGGCCTCACCTGGCCAGGTGCTCGCTCACCTGGAATTCCTTGGGTCCTCCACAGAGCAGAACCTGGTTCTCAGGGAATAGCCTTGGTGAACTGTGGGTCACACTGGGTTCTGTGTTGGTTCCTCTCTTCACTTTTTTGAGCTACCATTTACAAATGGGCATAATCTTCCCTCCTCCCAGGTAATTGAGAGGATGGAATTAAATGAATTTGTGAAGCTCTTAGCACACCATTAACTTTTGCTGAATGGATGAATGAATGAACAGCCTGAGGTTCTCTAGGGACAGCTCCATTTCCTCCCGCCTCCTTCCATGTTCACTCAGGTTACCCAGTGGAACTACCTGAGCCCTCCTCTTCCTCCAGCCCCCAGGCTCATGCCAGCACCTCTGCCCAGAACTCTTTCACCTCCTTTTCATCTGAGTGCGTCTGCTCTTCCGTTTATCCTTTAGGACTCCACTTAGGTGCTCCTCCTTGTAGCTGCATCTTGGCCTCCTGCATCCTCTTCCCTGCCCTGCCCACCCACAGTTGTCATTGCCTGTGCAGCTTTGGGGGGGGGTCCCCCTCTGGTTCCACTCCTAGCATGGTCAGATGATGCGGAGCCTTTCTAAGGTAACTCAGCATTAACATGGGCAGCCTCAGGCCCCATCTCAGCTCAGCCCAGACTTCCAGATCCAGGGAACAAGGACCTCCAGGGTCTGGACAACACTCTCAACTCAGGGAAAAAAGTATGGTTTCTATGTCTTGTATAAACTGTGTTGTACCAAGAATCCAAAAAGGAAAAATAAATCACCAGAGCCTCAATTCCTGAGTAAAACTTTTTCCTTGATTCCTTTCAACTCTCACACAAGAGTGTACATAATTTATACATACTTTAGACCTTGGCACAGGTACAAGTTTGTATCTTCTTCTTTCATTTAACATTGCATCTGTAAAAGTTTCTTGTATTGCTACCGAATTATTAATTCTACATTTCCGGCAGCTGCTCCATGCAGGCCTGTTCTGGGTTCCAAAGGTTCAGAGCCTGCCCTTCCCTGGGTGGGTGGTGGGGAGCCATGCGCAGTTCTCAGTAGCTGAGCAGCAATCATCCAGGTGATGTGTCTTAACCCAACCAGACCCAGCTGTTGGTGATGTTCCAGGTTCTCAATATATTTTGCTAATTATAAATGCAATAATATAGTCATAAATATTGTAGCAAGTTTCTTTGGTGTTTTTTTCTGAGTATAAATTTCTGGTCCTGGAGTTCCAGGAATTGAGTTGAGAGACATTTTTATGACCTAAAAAATATTTGCCAATGGGGGAGCCTGGGTGGCCCAAGTCGGCTAAGTGTCTGACTCTTGATTTTGGCTCAGGTCATGATCTCATAGTTCACAACATTAACCCCCGCATTAGGCTCTGTGCTGACAGCGCAGAGCCTGCTTGGGGTTCTCTCTCTCTCTCTCTCTCTCTCTCTCTCTCTCTCTCTCTCTCCCCTGCTCATGCTCATGTGCTCTCTCTCTTTCCCTCTCAAAATAAATAAATAAACTTAAAAAAAATTTGCCAAATAGTTTTTCAGAATAGTGGAACCAATTTTTGGTGTCACTAACTGTGTAACAGTCTTAGCATGTCCTCACAAGCAGTAAATATTTTGTATATTTTAGCTAATTTACTAAAATATAAATTCACACCTCAGTACCATTTAAATTTACTTTTCTTTAACTATCAGAACTATTAAGGATCTTTCAGCAAGTCCCAGAATCTTCCCTGAACTTGTCTCTGACACCTCCTACCCCTACACTGCATTTTATGTAAGGATGATGGCAGAAGGAGTAAGCCTCAAGTGCCATGGAGATTTTTACAAGTCTAGGAGGTTTTCACCAAGATTCTTCCTTCTGAAGTCCACAGAAGCTCTAAGGACCACTGGCCATGGCCCCTGCCCTCTAAAAGTCAGAGAAGCCTACACAGGCACAACCTCTTTTCTGTCTCACTTGTCCATCCTTCCCTTCAGAAATATGTCTTTATTAAACCATGCCAGATACAGGGGATGCCAAGATGAATAAGGGGGCCACAGCACTGTGGGCCAATCAGTGCATTGCAATGCATGCTGATAGAGGGAGGCCCTGGGGGCGGAGGAGACAAGAAGTAGGCCCCAGGTCATCCTAAAAGATTTAAGGACAGGAAGGGCTTTCTGGACAGGGAACAGCCAGACTGAAGTTTGTTCAAAAACAAAATAGGGAAGGAGCCAGAGAAGGAAAGTTCTCAGAAAGCAGAACTGATGAGACCTCTCTCCTCCTGCATCCCATTCCCCACTTTCTCTCCAACCCCTTGTGTCAGTGCCCTTGAGCTATTCTTGAGATTTGGGGGGGACATGGAGGAAGGTCTTAGAGGTCTGCATTCTGGGAGCTCCAGAAACCCAGAGGCAAGGGCAGGTGCTTTATCAACTTGGCTTAATGCTGGCTTCTTGAGGCCTTTGGGAGAGACATTGGGGGCCCCTGGGAGGGGTCCCTTCAGAACAGGAGGCAGAGGCGCTGCTGAAGCTGAGCCTCTCACCTGCTATATGCCCCAGGCCAGGCTGCATCTCTCAGCACCAGGGCTGACATGGAGCTGGCAGTGCCTGGTTGTGTGGGCTGTGATGGGGGAGCAGATACATTTTTGTAGGGCCCTGGTGGAAGAGGGTTGCCCATTTGCTCCCTGTCCATCCACACTGTGGAGGGATCTGGGCATTTTGTTTTTTTAAACTTTGTTCCCTGGCCCTGTATATCCTGCCCTTTGGGGATTAGCAAGAAGGTGCTCCTGTAGGCAGGGCCTGAGAAGTCCTGGGGCGGGGGGGTGGGGGGGGTGGGGGGGTGGGGGGGGGTGGTGGCACTGGGGCTTGGGGCTGGAGGAAGAGCAGCTGCTGTTGGGGCTTTCTGTACAAGCCTCACTTAATCCTCACAGCTCCGTTCTGAGGGGAGGATTATCTTTGTTTGACAGATGAAGCTACTGAGACTCAGAGCTGAAGTCCTTTGCCCAGGCCAAGGCCAGGAAAGCAGGATGTAGCTGGGCAGAGGCCTGTCTGCCCTAGGCAGCCTGGAACTGCTATGTAAACATGAGCCTGTGTGTGGCCTGGCTGGGTCTGGTGGGGCAATGCAGTGGCTGAAAGATTCTCAGGGGTCTTCCAGGTGCAGAGCACCTGGGTGGAGTTTTGGGAAAGTACAGCTCTGTCTTTGAGCCCAGTGCAGTCTGAGGGTGGAGTCAGGAACTCTGCTCTGAGGAAGAATGTCTGAGCTTCGCTTTCCTGGTGAGCAAGCCCTCCGAATCCGATGAGCTCTGCATAATAACCGTCAATTAACTAAGACAGTCTCCAGTTGCCAGCATGTTGTTTGAGCTGGGCCAGTCCTGCCCCTTGATGAAGGTAGCAGAAAGCCTTAACAATCTGGGGTCAGACACACCCAGGCGATAGTTCTCTGCTTTACCACTCTTAGCCTTCAGGCCTTGGTCAATCCTTGTAATGCTCTGGGCCTCAGTTTTTGCATCTGTAAAATGGGGATAATGATACCCATTGGGGTGTTGGGAGGATAAGAGACAGTATTTGTACAGGATACAGCTTGGTGTTGCAGACAACTGGCAGAGGCGGTTTGACCTACATGTCAGCTCCTATGGGGTCCATGGGCCAAGTGTTGTTGTCTCCTCTGTGATGATGACTTAGGCAGTGATTTGGAGCCATTGGTACATGGTAATGGTTATTCAGGTTGTGCTTATCATTCAAGGCTGTGATTGATTTGATAGTGAGTACCCCACCCCTAGTCAGGAATGCTTCCTTTGATTTGAATATGGTTCTGTTGGGAAAAGATGATTTGCATAACAGTTATTCCTTTTACAACACTGTCTATTAAAATGCAGCATGGTGAGTAGTCAGCACAGCCTGTGGGATGTTTCAGAGCCCACACGAACCCCTTACCTTCTCTGGGCCTCACTCTCCCCAGTGGTAACTGAAGAGTGTGGAGGAAGAGATAATCTCCTGGGTCCCTAGGACTGTGGGATAATCCGTGTGTTGCACGTATCCCATGGGCAAGGATACTGGAGACCTGGGGTGAGGGCCAAACTTGGATCCACCTGTCTGTCAGTTTGCAGGTTACTGACCTGGCCTTTGGCCCTCAAGGCCATACCACAGCCCTGTGGAGGTGACCTTACTTCTTGTCCCCTGTCTCGGCTCAGCTATCTCCCTGGGTCCTGGGACATACTGGAGCCCTTCTCCCCACCATTTCCCTCCCTCTGTGGAGATCCCTCCTTCTCTAAAGCTGAGCACTGGGAAGGCCTCCAGAGAAGCACAGGGCAAGGGTGGGAGAGAAGAGAGGGGCACAATGAGACACAGCTTGGGCACTGGATCCTGCTTAGTGCTTAATTATTTATTTATTTAAAATGTTTATTTATTTATTTTTGAGAAATAGAGAGAGAGAGAGCGTCCACAAGTGGGGGAGGGGCAGAGAGAGAGGGAGACACAGAATCTGAAGCAGGCTCCAGGCTCTGAGCTGTCAGAGCAGAACCCAATGCAGGGCCCCAGCCTACGAACCACGAGATCATGACCTGAGCTGGTTGGAAGCCTAACCAGCTGAACCACCCAGGTGCCCCTGTACTTATTTTTTTTAAGTCTCCAGGTATTTGTACTCACCAGTCCCTCTGCTGAAATGTCCTCTCTCCCCTTGCAGCACTTCTGCCCCTTTTCCTTTTAGGCTCTGTTGCCTTCTGCTCCCACAGTTACTGTGCCCCTCTCCCCCACCCCTACTCATTCTCTGCTGGGATTCTGTGTCCTTGTCTCTCATGCTACCCACTTGCTGGGGCCTCTGGCTCATCTCCAAGTTCCTCCTGCCCAGTTGCAGTGTCCTGGTATATAGCAGACTCTAGAAAGAAAGTGGTGGATAGATAAATGGATGGACCAATAGGCAGGCCCCAGGATGAGGCCAGAGAAGCATAAAGGGCACAAAATGCAAATGTGACCTGGTCCTATCCTGTGGAAGGGTGAATGGCTGCTCATGGAAGCCGGCTGAAGTCCTAACAGCTACTATTTTTTGAGTATTTACTATGTACCAGGTATATTGCATACATGATCTCGTTTAATTGAATCACAACATCCCCATGAGATAAGTACTCTTATTATCCTTGTTTTTCATGTGAAGAAACTAAGACTCAGGAGCTTGTGCCCAAGGGGAAGGAACTGGAATGGGAACCTGGGATTGCCAGGCTCAAAACCTGCAAGAGTCTTCCCTGGTGGCCCTCTTCACTTGTCCAGTCCCTTTTGACCATGGCTCCGTAGGACTAAGTGTGTTGAGGGTTGAGGGTGTGCAGGTCCCAGGGCTTCTGAGCAATTCCAGTTTTCTACCTCCCGGGGCTGGAGAGAGTGGAATGTAGGAAATATGGTCTGTAGTTTCTCTGGTGTCACTTGCTCCCTCTGGGCCACAGTTTTCTCAGCTGCAAGTCAGCTTCCCTGCTGTAACCAGGCTTTAAGGGTTTTGCAGCTCAGCATGGCTCCTTGACTGAGCAACCCAGAGCAAACCCCCTTCAGTTCTGGCTTGCAGGGGCAGCTCCCAGATGTCCAGATGAAGTGACTGACTTGCCCAGGGCCCAATGGCTGTGGGATCCGGTCACAGGCCTGCCCCCCAGGTGCTCTCCAGTGACTCACCGCTACCCCCACCATCCCTCTGAAGCCTCTTAGAATTACACCTCGCAGATGTGGCAGCTGCCACAGTGGGCAGGAACAATGCCCTATGTAATCTACCCCTCTTGGCACAGGCCCCTAGCTCCTGGGGGCTGTGGAAAGAGCATGGCTGGGAGCCAGACGGGATGAGGACGCCCACGGTCACTCTCCACTCTGCTCTCTGGACCAGCCACCCAGCCTGCCTGTTTTGTCACCTGCAGTACCACCGCCCCAGCCAGGGTTTCTTGCCCTGCCAGCAGAGCGCCACTGCCGGCCTTCCTGCCCAAGAGCCTGCCACCAGCCTGGGAAACCTTTAAAGTTCCCCTGTTTTGAAGATGAAATGTTATCGCTTCTCAGCCTTTTGGCTAAGATCAAGTGTAAAGATGAAATGTTATGCAAAGTTTACACTCAACTGCCAGGTCTGTCTTGGGTCTGTCTCGTGGCCATGCAAGCCCCGCCTACTTCCCGCTGTCTCAGAGGGAGGCCTTTGGTCCTGAAGCCACAACAGCCCTGAGCGGTGTCTGGGCAGTGTGGGCCTCTCCTCAGGGTGCACCCAACCCCCAGCCGTGAGTGCACCTGGGTCCTTGTGCACGCTGAGCCTGACCAGAGGGAAGAGGCAGTCCCAGGTAGGGTTCTAGCCCAAGAGCATAATTCTGTCGTCACTGCCCCTCCACACACTCACTGCCCAGGATAACACCTCTGAGGACTTGTAAAGCCAAGTCAGCTTGGCTATAGAGAAATTCTCATTTCCTCAGAAGCCGCACGTGAGTGGTCCTTGATGGTTGAGAGTACAGGAAAATCTGGTTTTGAATCCCTGCTCTGCTGCTTTCTTGCTGTCTGATTCAGACAGGTTGCTTAATCTCCTGGGCCCTAGTCTTCTATGCACAGCACAGGAGTAATGCCAGCTCATAATTTGGGGTGAAGAGTGAGCTTGCATTGAATGTCTGCTGCAGCGTCCAGACCTCCACACAGCTGCTCAGTACAGGTCGTCCGGCTGCTGCTGCTGCTGCCAGTTTGACCTCTGCCACCTTCCCCCACGCCTTTCTCACCATCCCAGCCCTTCCCTCACTCCGTTCACTCACTCACTCACTAGTTCCTTCACACGTGTCATTAGTCTCCTTAGGTGTGATGGGAGTTCCTGGGTACTTCCTTGACTTTCACAACCCTGACACTCAGCAGGGGAGACTTTTGTAAAAGTCCCTTATTTGGGGTTTGTCTGATTTTTCTAATGACTGGATTTTGGTTATGCATCTTTGGCAGAAATGTCACCTAAGTGGTGCCTGTATTCTCTTCGTTGCATTCTATCAGGCAACACCCAGTTGTAACTTGTCTCATTACTAATAATGTTTACTGTGATCACTTGACTCAGGAGGGGTCTGCCATGCTTCTCTACAATGAAGTTACTCATTTTCCCTTTGTAATTAAGTATTTTATGGGAAGTAATACCCTATTCCTCATCAAACATTCCATTTATGTATTCATACCTATATGTACTTTGGCTTCCTATTTACTTCAGTGGAATATAATCTTTTAAAAAAATTTTCTTTTAATTTAAAGCTTTTTATTTTTGAGAGAGAGACAGAGGGTAATTGGGGGGAGGGGCAGAGAGAGAGGGAGACACAGAATCCAAAGCAGGCTCCAGGCTCTGAGCTGTCAGCACAGAGCCCATCGTGGGGCTTGAACTCACGAACAGCAAGATCGTGACCTGAGCTGAAGTCGGACGCTTAACCAACTGAGCCACTCAGGAGCCTCGATATAATCTGTTATTATACTATTTTATTTTTTCATTCTATTTTGTATGTTAGAGAGAGAGCGTGCATGTGCAAGCAGGGGAGAGGGGCAGAAGGAGACAGAGAGAATCTTAAACAGTCTCCATGTTTAGCACAGAGCCTGATGCAGGGCTTGATCCCACGACTCCAGGATCATGATGTGAGCCAAAATCTGAGTGGGACACTCAATTGACTAAGCCACTCAGGTGCCCTGATTATCACTATTTTGATACTCGGGTTGTCCTAGCTTTAGCCTGTGGTAGGTGGCCAGTTCTCCTAGTTTGTCTGGGATGGAGGGTTTTCCTAGGATGTGGGATTTTCGATGCTAAAACTGGCAAAGCCTTGGGCAGACCCTGACAAGTCACTCACCCAGTCAGTGGGAGCCCTTCATCTGGCTCCTGTATCTGCTTGGCAAGGTCCCTATCATTCTGTGAGTATGTCCTTACTTTCTGGCACAATAAGATGTTCCAGGCTCATCTTATCTCACCCAGCCCCAGAATCCTGCATTTCTCTAGGAAAACCTGGAACCAGGACCTTTTGAGTATTAGTGGAGAAGAGGTGCCTGCCTCCATTCTGCGGAGCTGACCTCCTCCTTTGTGCCCTCACTGGGCAGTTTAGGGCACCTCTCCATTTTCAGGTTGGTCTCCTCCCTCAACTAGAAGCCTCTCAAGGACAGGTCTCAGATTCACCTCTGATTGTTCTGTGCTCTGCACAGGACTAGAATTGGGGCTGTTAGTTAAATGACTGGATCTAGAGTCATAACCTTCCTCATGGATCAGAAAAGCAGAGAGGGAAGGTGATTTGTTCAGACTCACACAGTGAGTTTTTGCAGGCTAGAATCTGTCCTCGAACTTTGATTTTGTCTGTCTTGTCTTTTCTTTTTGCAGTTTTATATCTTTATTTGAAAATCAGCAATTAGTTCTCATCCACATTAATTGTCTGTAGATTTTTGAAAGTGATGTGGGTACGCAGGTAACTAAGGCATAGAGCTTGTTTGAATCTTCATCCTTGTTAGTTTCCTGGACAACTGCACACAGATATAGTATGGAACATTCCTTATTCCTTTGCCCCGAACAGCTTTGTTGAGCCTGGTGTCAGTGAGCTTCTGGAGTTCCCATCTCCATGGCAAATTTCTGTATCTCTCTGGGGGCCCAAAGGGCACACTTCTTGAGACCCACTCCTTAGATGCGCCTGTGAATGTTGATGGTGTGTGTTCCCTGGTGACTACCTCACTGATGGCAAACGGCCCTTCCTCTCATCATGCTTCTTTACAGGAGCCATTCTGCTGGGCCCTGGTTGAGACGACTGGAAAAATGTGAATATGCTGTGAGTGTTAGATGTGCTGAAAATTTACTGCAACAAAATGGTAGAGATTGTTGCCTGAAGGTTACAAAATGGAATGCACAGAATAATCTCATTTGGGGGAAATATGCACAGAAAAGGCTTGGGAAGAACAATCACTAAAGTGTTAACAGTGGCAATCTCTAAATGATGAGAATATGATGGTTTTCTTTTTGCTGTCTGTATGTCTAACTTTCTAAAACATATAGTACTGTTTCTACAATAAGGAAATGATTTAAGTAGAAAGATCTCCCAGAGATACTGAGAGGTACACTCACCACATGCCAGGTACTATCCTGTTTTTTTTTTTTTTTCCTTCTCTCCCTACACCCACCCCCCCATCCCCGCCCTTCTTTCTCCAGCCACCAGTGGAGGTGTTACCTTTATTTCTGCCAGGTACTATCCTAAGTGCTTTATATACATGATCACATTTTGCTCTCACAGAAATACTCGGAGGTATCAGCCCAATTTTAGAATTAAGAAAACCAAAGTTTGCTTTCTATGTGTTTCCTGTGGCACTGTCTGAATGCCCAGGTCTGGGAGACCTTTTTAAACTACATAAGAAAACTTGTCCAGTTGCTGAGGGGACCTTGAGCCTAGGCTTTGAGCTTTTGGGTGAAAACAATCACCGAATAAGGACGTGAACTAAGTTTCACCTTGCTGAGTGCAAACCTAGCAAAACCTAGTTCTGTTTTTACTTGCTTCCCAGACATATGATCTGGGTTAAATCCCAGCTCTGCTGCTTACTAGCTGGGTGACCCTAGTCAAGTTACTTAACCTCTCTCAGCCTCAAGTTCCTCTTTGCATTTCTTGTCTGGCAGAGTTGTTTTGAAGGTTAAATAAAAAAGGGGATCCTTGGCTCTTCTCTCCCCTAGACGGAAAGTTCTTTGAGGACAGAGCTAAAAACTGTAAGAAATCCAAAGATATTTGTTGGATGAAGGAAAAAAAAAGGTAAATTGTATGGTCAGGTGGTGAGTACCATGGATGAAAGAAAGCATCCATTTAGGTATTTGTTTGTTTAAGCCTTCATTTCATTTAGCATGTAACCATACCAGATTCTCCGCTGAGTCAGCCATGAGCCTCCACCCATGAAGATCAGTGGTCTGGGAGGGCATAGATATAGAGACTTAGTGTACGGGAGTCCAGAAGGTCTGGCCTGGCCATTCAAGAAGGCTTCCTGGAAAAGGAGACTGGGATGGAACGGGAGGTTTGGTGGGAGCTGAGATGGGGGAGATGGTCTCTGGATACAGGGGCTGTCTCTCTCCTCGCACGGGTGGCTTCTGGGAGGGCTGGACAGGTAAGCTCTTCTTCATGTTCTTTCTCCCCTTCTTGCCTCTCTGCCCTTTGGTCTCCTGGCTGGGGTTTTTAGCCCTGTGTGACCCTAACAACCCATGTGTCTGTCTGCAGTGCCGGATGGAGTGCCGCGATGTGCCAGCTGAGACACTCTATGACGTCCTACACGACATTGAATACCGAAAGAAGTGGGACAGCAACGTCATTGAGACTTTCGACATTGCCCGCTTAACAGTCAATGCTGACGTGGGCTATTACTCTTGTGAGCAGGCACAAGAACACTGATCCTAGCCTCCCTGCTTCCATCCAGGCCTCCAGCCCAGCTTCCTTCTCCCACCTTTCCTCCTTGTGATCACTCCCATGGCCAGGCTGCTCAGAGACCTGAGTGCTAAGCTGTAGGGCTGCCCTCCCTGACATTTCTGTCCACTCCTAGACTCTTGGGCACACACACGTACACTCACAAACACATATGCACTCCCATGTTCATGTATACACACTCCACACACATGCACACAGAGTCATGTACACACTCCATGGCCACATGCCACATATTCACAGTCACACATTTTCTGATACACACACTCACAATAATATATTCACATTCACATATACAAACAGGCCCGGCCAGCAAGGTAAGGGCCGTGTGAGGTTGTGAGCAGGAATGGCTGGTGACAAGAAGGGAGAGGGTTCTGTCTCTTTCCTAGTGTTAGCTCTGGGATTGTGGTCTGGTGGGTGGGTGGGGGGGTGTATCTGTTTGGATCAGGGGGGACTAGCGATTAACTAGGCATCCCTGTGTCCCTGGCTTCTGCTATGCCCTCCCTTGCAGGCAGGCAGACCAGAGGTCTTGCTGAACTGTCCCTTGCCCTCCACAGGGAGGTGTCCAAAGCCCCTGAAGAACCGTGATGTCATCACCCTCCGCTCCTGGCTCCCCATGGGCACTGATTACATCATTATGAATTACTCAGTCAAACATCCTGTGAGTCTACCTGCCTTCCCTGCTGGGTGGGCAGGGGAAGGTCCCAGGTACAGCTGGGCCAGCAAGCCTGGCCCAGGAAGAAGCTTCTGGCTACTACCATGACTTTCATGTGACTTTAGTCTGGGCACGAAGCTCTCTGGCCCTCAGTTTCCTTACTATATAGTGAGAATAATGGCTCTTGTCTCCCTGCTCAGCTCTCAGGCAGATGAGAAGAGGGTGATGTGAGCCATCACTGTGGGCAAGTGGGATGGGCTGGCTCAGAAAGGGGGTGCAAGTAGTAAGAGGCAGGGCCTCTTACTTCCCTGAGGCTGGGCCACCTTGATCTCCACAGCAGGCAAGACAGGCAGGTACAGCTGGCCTGGGCAAAGATGAGTGCATGTGTGAATGCCCATGTATGTGCTCATGACCCCTGACTCCAGACTGAGGGCTTTCCTGAGGGGAACAGGGAAACCTTGAGAGGCAACAGTGACCTAGACTGAGTCCTCTCTTTCTGCCTATACCAACATCAGGCCTGTTCTGGAGTGGATGCCAGGGGATGTGAACTAACTGACTCTGTGTGTGTGTGTGTGTGTGTGTGTGTGTGTGTGTGTGTGTGTGTATGTACTCATAAAGACACTTCTTTTGTCCCAACCCTCAGTCTCACCTCCCTTTGCCTTCCATCCCCAGAAATACCCACCTCGGAAAGACTTGGTCCGAGCTGTGTCCATCCAGACGGGCTACCTCATCCAGAGCACGGGGCCCAAGAGCTGCGTCATCACCTACCTGGCCCAGGTGGACCCCAAAGGTGAGGGCTTGGCCCTGGCAGCTTATCATGGGATCCTTTCCTATACCACAGGAGATGTGGCCTGATCTACTAGGGATCAAAAAGAGCCTGTGTTAGGAGCTGTTTTGTATTTTGAGGCATCTCCATCCAAAATATCATTTGAACCAAGATTTGAGACTTTATACTGGTTTGAAAAGCAAAGGCCAAAGTGGTAGCCATTGCTCCATGACAAAGCTTGGAGCTCTTTTCCTGGGCTCCCACACCTCCATGCTCTGACTGGCTTCCTGCTTACTGTCTGCTTTCACTCCATCTATCTTGCTAGCTCCCATCCTCTGCCCATCCCAGAGGCCCTGAGTTTTCCAGGCTTCAGTTCTCCTCCCTTGGGAAGGTTCAGCTATTCCCAAGGCTTCTGTGGCCAGCTGACATGTCTCTCTCTGCTGGGAACCAGATCCCTGTGGCCATTGGCCTCCTGGACTCATCCCTTAAGATGTCTTCTGGGACCTGAGACTCACTGGGTCCAAAGCTGAACTATGAACTATCTCCCCTCCTAGTTTTCCCCTTCTCCTAAACCTCCCCCTAGTCACCCATACCAAGAACCTGGTGGTTGACTGGGATGCCCTCTGCTCAGCTCCCAGGTATGGCCACCAATTCTTATTGATTGTACCTTCTAAATAGCTCCTGAATCTGTCATTTCTCTCCATAGTCAACGACCTTCTCTGTCCATACAGCTACAGAGGGATTTTTCCCAAACATGCATTTCCTCATGATTCTCTTCTGATTCAAATTCTTCTGTGACTTTCTGTTGCCCTCAGAGTGAAGTCTAAGCCCCCTCCCCACATTTCCCAGTCCTTCCTCACACCTTACACCGTCCCACCTCCCTGTCTAGGCAGCTTTTTCCCTCATCCTAGAAACATCTCTCCTCCCTTATGCATGCCCCCAGGACTGCCTCACATGTCACCTCCTCTGTCCCTGATGCCCAGAGTTACCACTGGCTCCATGCTCTCAGGCCCATTCCCCTCTAGCAGAGCATTTGGTACACTGTCACGTCTCAGACAGTGAGTTGCTCTTTGGGTCCCTGGGGCTGGCCCAGAGTAAGTGTCATGGAGTGGATGTGGAGTGTGAGTGAATGGGTGAATGTCTAGAGGACGGGTAATCCCTGAACATCTTTGCCCGGGTGTGCCCCAACCCCACCAAGCACCCAGTGATGTAGGCCCAGGGCTCCCTAGCACCTCACTGACTGAGTGTGCTGGGTGTCAGAGGCAAGAGCAGACATTTGGGAATGAGACAGGGTGGATGGTTGGGCTACCAACTATGGATTCCAGGCGAGCCCAGGATGGGGAGCTTAGCCAAGAGGTCTGTGTAGCAGCTAGGCTGCCTGGGGTAGGGGGCTTGGGAGGACAGGTAGAAGGCGGGGTAGAGCATCAGGGCCATTCACAGGTTGGGTATGAGAAGGAATGTCAGTGGAGGGGAGGTGACAGGCAAGAGTTTGGTGGGTCAGGATTTCAACCCACTTGTAGCCTGTGGTCACTTAGGACCCTGTGGTTTTCTTCCATGCTCTGGGGCTTAGCAGAGGGACAGGAGGGGTATAGCAGGTGGGTTTGGGGGAGGGGATACGACAGAATTGAGCCTGGGGACCTTGGTCTGAGACAGAAAGAGAGAGTGAGGATGATGAAGTCTTACGGACTTGCCTCACAGCCTCCTCCCCTCCCATGGAGAAGAGGGTAGCCTCCTTGGAAGCCCCAGGCTGGAAGGAGTAGGTTGATATGTATGTTTGGAGGGAGCTGGGTCCCTGAGGCTGCTTCTTCCCTTCTCTCCTCATTACTCTTCCCTGCTCTCATAGGCTCCTTACCCAAGTGGGTAGTGAATAAATCTTCTCAGTTCCTGGCTCCCAAGGTGAGTGGCCTTGGGACTTTGGGGTATGTAAGCAGCGGGAGAGGGTTCCAGCTGAGGGGGTGGGTCAGGGATGGAGACTGGGAGTCAGGGGTGGCGGAGTCAGGGCTGAGGGGCAGATTTATGAAATGGGCTAGAGTCAGGGTCCCGGGAGCTGGGGACTGAACCACTGGAGGGCGCAGGCCGGGAAGTGGCGAAGACTCAGTCCCACGCCGTGTCCACCCCTGACTCGGATGTGTGGCGGCCCCCCCAGGCCATGAAGAAGATGTACAAGGCGTGCGTCAAGTACCCAGAGTGGAAGCAGAAACATCAGCCGCACTTCAAGCCGTGGCTACACCCGGAGCAGAGCCCGTTGCCGAGCCTGGCGCTGTCGGAGCTCTCCGTGCAGCACGCGGACTCGCTGGAGAACATCGATGAGAGCGCGGTGACGGAGAGCCGGGAGGAGCGCACCGGCGGCGCGGGCGGCGAGGGCAGCGACGACGACACCTCGCTCACCTGATTGCGGCACCACCGCAGGGACCTAGACAAGATGGAGTGGGGTCAGCGGTGGCGGATCCTCCCGCCCTTTCTCCCCTCCCCCACCGCCTGCGCCTCCTAGGGACGCTGGGCTGGGGCCCAGATTGGCGCTGCGGCCCCACTGGACACAGCCCCAATAAACGATCCCACAGCCTCAGCTGGCTCGTCGCTGTGCCTGTTTCCCACCTGCCCGGGCATGACCACTGACCACTGTCACCTTTAATCCCCTTGTTCTAGGGTTCATTTTGTTAATTTTATTATTGATCCCCTGGCCTTTGCCCCTTTAGACATCCCCTCATTTCCCCTTGTGTAGCTGGAGTATGTGTCAGGTCGTCACCCCTTCCTCCTGTCCATGGTGTGTTCTGTTTTCCTGTGTCTGTTCCTTAGTTCACTCATCCATTCACGTGTCCTTGTTACATGTTCATTCTGCCATTTGCTCCAGGCTATTTGGCTACCATTCACTGCTCTAATAGAAGTGGATCTGGCCGGAAACCCTGGTTCAGGGTTCAGAGGGTGAGGTTCTACTGTGTGACCTTCAGCCTAAGGCCCCTTTGGTACCACCTGCATTGGTAGAGGATCTGATGCTCTCCAGTCGTCACATAAGGAAGGGGGAGAGGTTCCTGGGTCTCAGACCGCAGGGCTGTGGGCCTCAGAGTGGAGGATGGAAGGTTGGGGGTTGAGGGTGACGGTCATCAGACTCAAGTGCAGTGGAGGGACTAGGTCCTGTGATTTGAGCCTTCCCTAGGTCACTTTGAAGACCTCACACCTGTGTTAACAGAAAAGGTGGGGCTCCCGGTCCTTTGCCAGTGGTCAGATACCAGTCCCTGGTACTGTGTTCCATCTGGCTGCTTGGAGCTCTAGGCTTTGAGACCTAGAGGGATGCCTGGACCTCACCTGTTCTCTGTGGCCTCCAGGTACCTCTGCTGCCTGAGGGCCATCCCTGCTATCAGGTGGGGAGGAAGGCTCTGTGCTCTGCCCTTTTCTGGTGTTTCTACATCCTATATGAATTTGGGGCTGGGAAGTTCTCTCCAAGGTTTGGTCCCGTCCTCCCCTCCCGGGAAATGACTTGCCTTAGCCTTGTCAGGAAGACACAGCCTACGTGGCATCAACTCTTTGCTAGAGGGGCAGGGTGAATGTCCAGTGAAGGGTTGGCAAGAGATTCTATAACTCACCAAGACTTGGGTTCTAATCCCAGGCTTGTCCAATACTGGCTTTGTAACTTTGAACAAGTCCTGGAACTACTTGGAGCTTCATATCCTAATCCCTAACCTGGGTGATGATTTTTTTGCCTTCAAGGAGAGGTATGAGGATTTAGGTAAAAGGAATAAGATGCCCAGCACTGGGCTTGGCATGTAGTAGGTGCTCAAATTGATGACTTCTAATTTCAGAGTCAATCCCCACGTCCCATCTTGGTGAGAGCTGTTTTTCCAAGTATCTCCATCAGGCATTTGGAGAAATAGAAGCATAGAGAAGTTAAGAAGTTAAGGTCTTTGGCTTGGCTGGCTCCAGAGGTGACAGGGACCCAGGACCCAGGAATTCCTGCTAAACCCAGGGCCCTCATCTGTGTATGTGCTGGCAGGATAGGCAGAAATCTCCCAATCTTGGCCAATGAAGATGCCTTGGTTCCAGGACCTCAGGCTGTAGGTAGCCTTCTGCCAAGGGATCCTTGAGCTCTCTGACAGGGTAGGACTCTTCCCCACCAGCCTGCCCCATGGGGACGTGTGCCTAGGGAGGGAAGTGGGATATCCTCAGAGAATGAGGTGCAAAAGGACTTCCAGGAGGAGGAGGTCAGGGCCCTAGGTCGTCCTGCCTCCTAAAGTCTCTTTCCACCCTGGGGGTCTGGACCCCTGGGACGGGAGTGGGGTGGGAGTGAGGGGTGGGAGTGAGGGTGTAGAGTCTCCAGGAGAAGGGTGGCAAGAGGCAGGGAGCCTCAGGAAGAGATGGAGACACAGCGGTTGGGGTGGTGGAGGTAGACCTGAGCCTCAAGAGACAGACGGACATGCAAGCAGCGAGAGGGGCTGAGAGACGCACAGTCTGACCTGTCCGCTAGGCGGGCCAGGCCAGCTGACTCAAAGATCGCTACTAGGCGGGGCCGAAGAGGGGGCGGGTCCCTGTGCCTTCCCCGCCCTCCGCTCCCCGGGGCATCACGTGGGGGCCGGCGGAAGCGCCCGGCGGGGTGGGCGCGTCCCGCTTGCGGTCGCGAGTTTACGGCGGCTTGAGTCCGTGGCGGCGCCGGGACCCCGGTCCCCGGGTCCGCACGTGGAATCTTCGCCCAGAACAGGTAAGTGCGGCTGCTGGGGCCTCTTCCGTCCGCCGCCGTTTCGGCAGGTGTTGCCCGGAGTTTCCCCATTTCGCAGAAGGGAAAGCTGAGGCCGCACGCCGACCGTGCCCTCGGCGTCCACTTCCGCGGGTGTTTCTTCTGTCAGTTGTCGTCTCTGTCTAGTGATAGGGTTGAGGGTCGCCTCCTGAGGATGCGTGGTCGGGCCAGAGGTGGCAGGGGAGGAGCGCGAACCGGCGGGAGAGGGGACTTCCAGCTCTTAGTCCTTTGGTATGAAGGCTCCCAGGAGCCGGAGCCCGCCAGCCCTCCGGCGCCTTGCTTTTCTCATCTGTGTGAAATGAAGGCTCCAGTGGCTCTCGTCTCGTTGAGCGCGGAGACCCTTACAGCTCTGAGCATTCGTATGATCCTGTGCCCTGTACCTGGGGCTTCCAGTGACCTTGGGCAGACTACTTCCGGTCTCTGCGCCTCAATTCCCCACCAGTAAATGGAGGCGTGACGTCCCAAGAGCCCCTACCTGGCCCAATTGCTGGAAAAAGAGGTGTGTGTTCACTGAATGGGGTCAAGCCGGGAGAGGGTTATTGGCACTGGAGAGAGCTGGCTTGGAGTGCAGCCTGAGGGCATAGGGTGGGTGTTTGGTCCCAGATCTCCAAGGGTGGTTTTTTGGTGTTTGGGGAACTCTGGTCAGGAGCCATTACAGTGTGGCTTTTGGCATATGCATTTCCCTCCTCCAAAGTTCCGGTCCTGGGGAGGCTTCCCTGATCTCCAGGCTTGGTTGGGGGTGGGGAGGTGCTACAGGGTGGTACAGATTTGTGGAGGTGCTCAGAAAGGACTTGACTGTGTGCTGAGTGAGCACCCAAGTCCAGACAGAGGCATCCAGGATGTCTGTCCTTGGAGAGCAGAGAGTGTCCAGGTTAGGGGAGACCTCCCAGCAAGCTCATTACAGAGTCACAGAGACAAGTGCAGACAGGTACTGAGGTGGAATCAGGGACTGGGACTCTTGGAGGCCCAGGGAAGAAGAGATGACTGGAATGGGCCTTGGCAGTTAACTGGCAATTAACAAGGATAAGGACCTTCCAGAGGACAGCACAGCTTGTGCAAAACCAGGAACGTTCATGGTATATATGAGAAATGGCAAGGAGATGGGTGTGACTGGAAGGGGTAGCTGGAGCTGGGTGTAGAGAACTCATCCCTGTGTTCCATGGCTGGTTAGGGATTGTCCAGACCCTGCCTCCCCATTCACCACTTGCTCACAGGAGTAGGACAAAAGGTGAGGTGGAAGTGGGCAGAGGCCACCAGGGACCCAGATTGCCCCCACGCTTCATTGGGAGCATTCAGGCCCTCCCATTCAGCCCCAGCCGCACCCCCACCACCTCTCAGGCTCCAGCCATACTTTTGTGCACCTGAAACCTCAGCCCTTTGTGCAGGTTGCTTGTCTTCCCCACCCTCTTTCCCTAGAAATTTTCTCCCCATCCAAATCTCCTAGGTCCTTCGGAACTTCACAGGTGGGCTGCTTATTTCCTCCTCCTGCCTAGCCTTTCAGTCCTGCTTAGGGGCACAGCTTAGGAAAGATCTCCTTGGAGCTCTGTGGGGAAGGGGCCTGCAGAGCAATGGGGATGACTGGGATGTGGGGTAGTCCCTATACAGCCACCAAATACTACATGACCCTGCAAGTCCCCAAACTTCTCAGAGCCTCCATTTCTCCATCTGCAGGATGGGGTGATAAGTCTTCGTCTCATGCTCCAGAGAGAGACTGCTGGGGTAAGAATTGGGCCTGAGTCTAAATCCTGTCTGTGGCAGTGAGTGTTTGAATGAAGAAAAGAGAGAACCTAGAGGGAAGGGGTCAGTTCAGAGGGGTAAGGGGCCTCTGAGAGTCCTAGGGGCTAGTGGTAAACTAGCCTAGTGTCAGAGTAGGGCATCAGCTGAAGAGAGGGGAGTCCCTTCTGTTCTCTGGGGCCCTCCCCTCCCCACCCCTCTCTTCCTTTAGCCAAGCTCAAAGCCAGCCGGCCGATGCCCAAACAAGTAGCCTCTGTTCCCAGGGTGGGGGGAGGGGAGGCAGGCCCTGGGCTCCAGGCCCGCCTGTCCAGCACTGACCCTGCCGCTCACCCCCCATCCCCCGCCCTTCACTCTGGATCTTAACCCTTGGGCGTCTGGGATGGGCCCTGGGTTGCTTGAGGGCTCATACCCCTTGCCCACCAGCTGTCCCTCCACCCAAATTTAGGCTCTCAAGGGTTCTGTTGAAGCAAGAGGGGATGCTGTAGGACATGAGCTGGAAATGAAAAAGGAAGGAGGGAGCGGAGGTGGGAGCAGATAATATAGTCACGGACACTCAGAGACCACTTGGCCCAGAAGCTTTTTTCACAGATGGAGAGACTGAAGCCAAGGGTCAGAGATCAGACCAGGATCACACATTGAGCCTTGGTGGGGGTCAGGACTGATCCGACTCCTGGTCTGAGCCCTCATGGGGAAAGAAGAGGGAAAGGGAGGGAGCTCTTCTTGATGTGAGTACCTATCATGTGCCTGATGCTGCACGTTTGTGCTTTTTATTTAACCTCACATCGTTCCATGAGACAGGGATCACCTTCCTGTAACATAGGGGAAGAGACTGAGAAAGAGCTGAGTAATCACATCTGCGAGAAAGATGTCAGTAAATAGACACATAGCACTGGTGTAGGCACTTTCATGTATATTAACCACTTTTGTCCTCCCGAAACCCCAGAAGTTAGGTACCATTCTGCAGATAAAAAGACTGAGGCATAGAGAGGTTAAGTAATTTGCCTAAATCATAGCAAATAAGTGGTAGAGGCAGGATCAGGACCCAGGAGTTTGTTGGCCTCCCTCGGCCTGATTTCCTCTCCCCTAGCCTGACCTTACTCCTTGAGCTCAGTCCAGGGTCCCACTCAGTGAGGGGCTTTCCCCTGGATGGTGGCCAAGGCAGCCTTGAGCAGAGTGTGACCCCAGCCAAGCAGACGCAGCCCTCGCTTAGGAGTAGAGTCCAGTCCCTTGGGTGGCCCCTCTCACCCCCTGCTCCAGTCTCAGTCTGCCTGGACTCATCCCCTTTCACAGCCCCGCACAGAGGGGTGTTTCATATTTCAGGAAGGGGTTCTGTGCTAAGCACGAGGATATGAGGGCCCTCAGAGATCCCCTACGAGTACAATGCCCACAAAGCTCAGGGCCTTCTGCTGACTCGACACCAGAACACCCAGCCCTGATCAGAGAGGCTATCTTGGCCACTTACCCTTGCTGCCATCAGGCCCCCAGACCTGTACGTTCCAATGAGGGCTCTGGGGAGGACGGCCCAAAGAGGCAGATGACCCCGGGTGTCAGGGACAGCTGGGGGTGGGGGACGGGGGCAGTGCATGGTTGGTCTTCCACATGACCTTCCTGTGGAATTTTTCCCTGTCTCAGCCTTTGGAACATAGAAGGTCTGTCCTGTAATGAGGACATCTGTCCCAGACATCGGGAAAATCAGAGTGGGTGGGAGGGGATGTGGAATTAAGTGACCAGTTTGATAACAGAATTATTGTTTAATGGTAGTGATAATAGTGGCAGTAGCTGCTGTTTCTTGGAGGCTTAGTACGTGCCGAGTACTGTGGAAGCATTTTTTGGTATCGATTTAATCCTCAACAGTTCTCTTGGAGTATGTGCCAGTTCCCATTTTACAGATGAGGAAACAGGCCCAGAAAGGTAAAGTGATTTGCCTGAGACCATCCATTACATAGAAGAGCTGGGAGCCTGAATTCCTCCTCTCCACAATGAGAACTGTGAGCACCGGGGGACACTGCAGACAGAGGAGATCCCAACCCCGTTCTACCCTGGGAGCTCCTAGTCTGGGTCGCAGGCAGTAGAGGGCCACCTGGTCACGTGACGTTGCTGGCACCCAGCTGTGAGGATGGCATGCCTGCAAGGGCATCCTGCTTGTAGACGGGACTGACCGCTAGCAAGCCCTGAGCCCGCCCACGGGCCCGCCTCTAGGATGATGAGCATCTCTTGGAGACCTGCTCACTGCTCTCATCCTGTCCCGGCAGCCCTGGGCTTTGTTGAATACAGTGGTTCCCCCAGCCCCCATTTTGCTGATGAAGAAACTGAGGTCAGTAGAAGTTAAGTGACTTGCCCGTGTGGTCTCTCAGCCGAGGAAAGGGAGAGCTAGAGCCGGCACCCAGGCAGAGGCTCTGAGGCCTGCAGTCCACCTCCCTACCTGGGCCCCGGTCAGGGCCTCCTGGGCCTCTGAAGCCCTGAGCTTCCCTCAGACACTGCCCACCTGCCTTGTCACAGGGTCCAGATCTTTCTCCCTGACTGAACCGAGAACCTGAGTCCTCTTAAGGTGCCTGGGATATGGAACAACTGGATGTCAGTGACTGGATGAACAAACCTGGGAAACATGGTTCCAGAGCTGAGAGCCAAGAAGCAGGCACCAGCTGTGGTCAACAGTGTGGTGCTCAGTACCAGCGGGGTCCAGAGGACGATTCAGGGGTCAAGAGGCCACCCTACTCAGATGACAGGAGGGAGAAATGTGGCAAAATCTTCTTCCTTATTATCTTCATTGTGAGGGCAAAAAATGTGTGTGAAAGGGGGAGAAAGAGGAGGGTTGGGCCCTCTCACTGCTACTCCTCTGTCCCCATTCCCAGGGCAAGGAACTTGAGGTCACAACTTGGGATCTCAGCTGCTCGGGGCTCCTGGGAGAGTCTGGCCTGGCCAGGCCAGTCCTGGGGCGGGTCAGCCCCCAGGAAGGGGGAGCTATCACTGCATCTTGCTACTCCGTATGTCTGGGTCTCCTTTGCTTCCTTCCTTACTGCCCGAGAGGGCACTGCCCTGCTCCTGGACATCCTCTTCACCCTTTACCTCCTTTCCACAAAATGCCAGGGCCTGGGCTCTGGAGTCCTGTCCCTGACCTCTGGTTCAATGAGAGGCTTTGGACTGATCACTTCAATGAATTCAGCATCCCTCGATCTTCAGAGAGGGAGCAAGAAGCAGCAGTTTCCACAGCAGTCTCTAGGTGTGGACAGATCAGGACAGGAACCAATCAAACAGAGCAGGTGAGGTGGGGTAGAGGGCCTTCTTCGTTCCACTTCACTCCCACCCACCCTCTCCTCACATTGAGCAGCTGGGATTTTAGGATTCTGAGTCTGAGATTCTAGGCATTGGGGATTCAAGGATTCTAGAGCTTTGTGTGCTGGCGATTCCCAGCCTCTGAATTTCCAAAAATCTGGGTTCCAAGAGCCTGCAAAGCCTCGAATTGGGCTGGGTAGACCCTAAGTTGAGGCTGAGTCCTGTGCCACACCTTGGCCGGCTGGTACCAGACAGACAAGGCCCGGAGTTTCTCAGCATTGCTTCTGGAGGCCTGTGGCACAGCTGACCCCCAGGTTCTGTGTGCTGTCTATACCCACCACCCCCAGCATGTGCACCCAGCTGTCTCCTTTCAAGAGATCGGAGAACCGGACCCTGGAAGGGACGAGGTGGTAGCGGAAGAGATAGCCATCTTGGTGGAGAATGGGGAGGGAATGGACAGGGGCCACAACTCCTCTTCATTTGCTGGCAGTGGGGCTGTCGTGCTGGATACCAGGATGGGGTTAAGGGGAGGCCCAGGGAGGGCTGATGGCTGGTTGGGTCACAGAGCAAGGTCTGGGTCACACTGCTGGGGGAGCCAGGTCCTCCCGGGGCCAACGTGGAATGTGGCTCAGCAGGCCCAGGTCCAGTCTTGGAGGGCAGAGCCAGGCTCAAGGGCCCTGACAGAGTGGTGGACAGAGACCTGAGCCTAGGAGCCAGAAGGGAGGCACCCTGCCCCTCCTTGGGGCAGGGACGCCGGGCCTTGGCTCAGGGCCTTTGGATATTTCACAATGCTGCCACCCCCACCCACTCCTTCCGGTGCCCATCTGAGCCTATGGGCATAGCAGCTGCCCTCAAAGGGCCTTGGGCATGAGAGTGGGAGCTGCCTCGTGGGGAGGAGACCTGTTTCCTCCCCATGAGGGAAGTGCCTTCCTCCTGGAAGACTTCCTGACTGGGTAAGCTCCTTCCTCGGTTGTGCTTCCCATCTCCTTTCTGCTCCACGTCCTTCTGGGCAGGCACCGTGCGTGTGTCCGTGTGTGAACGTGTGTGCTCCTGGGCCCAGACGCGTCCTTGGAGGACCTGCGATTTTGCCTGCGTGCAGGTGTTAGCATTCCATGTCCCGGTGGATTGGAGTAGGAAGTGCCAGGCTTTGCACTCCTTGATATGCGAACTGGGTGAGGCTTTTTTTTTCCTTTAAGTTTACTTACTTATTTTGAGAGAGAGAGCCATCAGAGGAGGGACAGAGAGAGAGGGAGAGAGGGAATCCCAAGCAGGCTCTGTGCTATGAGTGCAAAGCTCAACACGGGGCTCGATCCCATGAACCATGAGATCACGACCTGAGCCGAAATGAAGAGCCAGATGCTCAACCAACTGAGCCACCCAGGTGCCCCCTGGGTAAGGCTTTTATCTGTTTGAGTGGGGACCTTCATCCAGGCAGGCCGCTGTGAGTCTGTAGCTGAAATACCATAGTTTGTTCCCCAAAGCCACCCCAGCAGCCTGGTGGGGAGAAAGGGGCCTCCCGGAGGGCAGGGGTGGGGACTGGGCTTTGCCAGATGACAACAGGACGGCTTTGGGGTGGGGTCCGTCTTGCTCGCTGAAGGGGTGCCAGGCCTCAGCTGAAGGCCTGCCTCTCCCCTCAGACTGGGGCTCTTCCTCCTCCTCCTGTCTCCTCAGCTCTAAAGATGGATGTGCTAAGTCTAGGGAGACCAAAGATTCAGGGAGCATCTAGTTGTTCTAGTGGTTCTGTTCCAGTTTCTGTTTCAGGACGTGAACCAGGACACTCATCTGCCTCTACTGCCAGTGGCCTGAAAACCCACATCTTTCAGTGCTGGGCTGGCCTAGCCTATGTGGAGTAGGGGGTTGCTCTAGTAACTTCGAGGTTACCTGAGGGGACTGTCCCCTCCCAGTTCTTCCAAGAAACAGGCTAGTGGAAGGACGGAGGGGTTCAGTCTGGGGGGCCTAGGTCCTGGTCCTGACTGGTTAGTTTAGTTTCTTGCACCGCTCTAGGGCTCACTTTCCTCTTCTGGAAGAGGGAAGGGTTGGATAAGGTGGTTCCTAAGTGCCTAAGGGGCAGGTGGTTGGGGGGTGTGGAAAGCTGGGGGAAGGCAGGGCTGGGTGTGTAGTAGACAGGAGGTTAGAGCTGTAACTGGGTGAGCACAAGGGGAATGAGAAGTGCCTGATTTAGGAGGCCAGAAGCCAGGTTCCAGCCACACTCTGGCCACTGATGGCAGTGTGACCTCGGGCAAGTCATCACTTGCCTGGGCTACTTGCTTTCTGTGTATAAAATTGGGAGATGCTCATTCAGTCAACAGAAATTCACTGTGTGCCAACCTCAGGCTGGTAGTAGGGGATGCAGGGTAATCAGATCCTGGTCCTGCTTTCGAGGAACACCCAGCCAGGTCTGGCGTGAGAGTGTGTGTGTGTATATGTGACACAGTCACAGATAGTGACATCCCAATGTGATCAGGACTGTGGCCATGGGAGTCAGAGACTGCTCCCCAGAGCACGTGACACTTGGACTTGAAAGGCAAAGTAGAGAATGATGTTCCAAGCAGAGGGAACAGTATAAGCAAAGACCTGAAGGTATGGTGTCAGGCAGCAGGAGTGGAGGGAATGAGATGGGTGAGGAGTAAGAGGCAGGAGCCGGAGGGTGGAGTCCCTTTGAACCCTTCTGGGTGTTAGTCATGGAAGGGGTAGGCATGGCAGAGAGGGTGGGGGCTGGTCTCTGAGACTCCTGGAAGTCTAGGGAGGTTCTGACCTGCTCTGGAGAATGGTTGAGGGGTGGGCAGCACGAGGGGGTCTGAGAGTCAGCACTTCCTCTCTGTGGGTGAGGGCTCCCCGAGCAGTGTTTGTCAGGCCAGCACAGCAGGAAGTAGCTAGGGCAGCCTCAGGTGGAGAGAAAGGGCAAGCCTAGCCACAGAGGGGGCCAAGGAACCTCAGAGTTGAATCTTTGACTCCTAAAACTCCAGTCTGAACCTTGACACCTGCTTCGTCCAATCATCCCTCTCCCTACCCGTGTCACAGGCCCCTGTGCCAAGCTCACCTGACTGAGGTGAGCCAGGCCTGTGTGGACATCCATTCATCCATTCTTCCAGTGGCCAAACGCGTTTAGCCGCTGGGGATAGGGCTGTGAATGAGACAGTGCCCTTGTCCTCCAGTTGAGGATACTGACAATGAACAAATAAATATGTAATACAGTAGTGTAATCCAACAGTGATAAGTGGCATCCAAATATGTAATCCAATAGTGATAAGTGAGATGCTGAAAATCACACAGGATCAGGGACTCATAGGGGCACATTTTTAGGTAGAGTGTTCAGGGAATGATGGTCTTGCATTTGAGAAAATGCTGGGAAAAGTATGGGAGTGAGTCATCAGATGTCTGGAAAAGCATTCCAGGCAGAAGGAGCGCCAGTGCCCAAATCTGAGGTAAGAGCACACAGAGTGGGTTGGAATAGCAGGAAGGAGACAGAGGCAGTAGGGACAGACCATGGACCCTGGTAGGCCATGTGCTGGCTTTGGCTTTTAGTCTGAGGGAGGTGGGAAGTCACTGGGGAGTGAGAACTGGTCAGATTTGGGCTGTATTTCGAAGGCATACATTTATTCCTCCGAAGCCTGCAAGGTGGAGCTGTCATAATCCCCATTATACAGATGGTAAAATAGAGACTTAGAAGTTATGTGAATTTCCCAGTCTCCCAGTGGTAGGCACCCCAGTGCGCCTGACTATCTGCCTGCCCCACGATGCATCCCCGAAGCACCTTGCTTACTCATCCAGGAGGGTGCTTCCTGTTGTCTGGACAGCAAGGGCAAGTGTCTTAGCATAGCCTTCAAGGCCCTTCTTAGCTTGCTCCTTCTCTCTTGCCCACCTGACCTCCCTGAATCTGCCCTGCTTTCTGCCTGTCTCTGCACTGTGCCCTATGAGGAGATGAGTAGAAAGAGGGGCCCAGGCAGCCCTTTGTTCAGATTCTGGCTCCTGTGTTATTTTAGGCAGGTTACTTAACTTTTCTGAGGCTTTGTTTTTTTCTCATCTGTAAAGTAGGCTAAAAAACCATCCACTTTCTAGACTGTCATGAGGAAACAATCCGTGTACTGTGTTTAGCACAGTGCCTGATGGTAAGCACTCCATAATCACAGCCTTCTGTTGTTTTAGACAGGGATGGCTGGGTCATATAAGTGGGTTAGAATGTTCTCTGTGAGTTGGAGAGGAGAGGCTGAGTCAGGGAATCTTCCTATATGTTGTCTGACTATATAGTTGGGGAGGCTGAGATCACACATGAAATTGGAGGCCAGAGCCTTTGCAGCTGGTCCTTTCTAGCCCCTGCCCTGCCAGTCTGCTCACCTCTACCCCATCAGCACAGACCACTTCCCCTTTCAGGGGCCAGCAAGCAAGGGGCCTGCTTATCTTCTGGCTTCTCCATTCCAGGGGCCACCTGGGGGGATGGCAGGTTCGGGTCCCTGTTCTCCAGGGCTGCTAGTTCCAGGACGTAAGGGAGCCCACCAAGTCTCTCCTCCTGGGTGAGTGAGCACATCAGGTTCTGGGGCAACTCGGGATAGAGTCAGGCAGCCTTCTGTCCCTCTCCCCAGGGCCAGGGCTAGCCCTCAACCCTTCTGAGGGTCCCGGTACCTGACTCTTGGTCTGTCTGCTCCTGCTGCCTGGGAGTCTGTCAGTAGACCTGTGTACTCCCACCCAGCATGTGGTCAGCCCTGTTTCTTCCTGTTTCACACTCACTCATTTGTAGTGTTAAGAACCCCTTCTCTCCCCGACCCCTGTCTTAGGGGGCAGTGGACACACAGAAGGATCTTTCTGGGGTTACCCTGTGGCACCTTGGGCCTCCCCCTTACCCAGCACTTTCGTTGAGGGAGGTGCTCCCTGCCCTGCCTGGGAAGCCCCCAGCTCAGTAGAGGACTGTCTGTGACTGAAGGCAGGGGACCAGGCCACAGTCCAGTGTGCTCCTGCTGGGGGTGTCCCAGGTCTCCACGGTGCTATGGGGCTGATCTGAGCTGCACCTGAACGGTGACATGGGCTGGAGCACGGGGAACGTGGATGTGGGCGAGGGCTCTGGGGTAGGGTTAGGTGAGGAGCTCTGCCTTGGGGACAGTTACAGGGTAGGCTGGTGGGTGTGCTGGCTAAAGGTGGGCTGAGGACAGAAGAAGGGAAGAGGGCCCAGAGATCCAGACTGGGCCTGGGGAGGCCTGGGGTGGATGGGAGCAGTGGGATAGAGAGGGGGTGTGTGTCAAAACAAGGTAATGAAGAGCTATAGGAGAAATGGGAGGGGGTGGTCCAGAATGGTCCATTTGGAGATGGTTGGCCAAGTCATATGTCATAGACTTTGACAAGGCCTAAACCCCAAGTCATTGTTCGGCTTCGTGTATTTGCAAGTGAGGTACTCCAGATATTCACACTTCATCCCATACCTTTCTCCCTATCTGACCCTCTCTAGGGTGGGGCTTGGACATGAGGGGGCCCTGGGTGAGGTTTGGGGGGAACGTGGGTGACGCTCGGCACTAGGGTGGGGTCAGATGCTGTCTAGAGGACAAACCACAGGGACCCTGGAGTCTCATGTTTACTAATGGACCTCAGTGCATTTCCCATCTGAAAGTCCCTGGGCTGCCCTCTGCTACTGACCTCCATGTCCTAATGAGGGGGACCTTATTTGCTAAGCTGTGTCTTAGACCTTTGGGAGGATAAGCCGTGGTGGGAGGGAGGAAGTTTTGGGTCTCAGTTTCCCATTCTCTGGTCCAGATGGTCCAGGAAATCAGTCTCATTTATAATAGTTCTCTTAGTGGTCTGTTCATGTTACATTTAAAATCATAGAGCTGGTGGGGCACCTGGGTGGCTCAGTCGGTTGGGCGTCCGACTACAGCTCAGGTCATGATCTCACAGCTTGTGAGTTCGAGCCCTGCATCCGGCTCTGTGCTGACAGCCCAGAGCCTGGAGCCTGCTTCAGATTCTGTGTCTCCCTCTCTCTCTGCCCCTCCCCCGCTCATGCTCTGTCCCTCTCCTTCAAAAATAAATAAACATTTTTTAAAAATTTAAAATCTGGAGCGCCTGGGTGGCTTAATCGGTTGGGTGTCTGACTCTTGATTTTGGTTCGGGTCATGGTCTCACGGCTTGTGGGATTGAGCCCCTCAACTGGCTCAGTGCAGAGCCTGCTTGGGATTCTCTCTCTCCCTCTCTCTGTGCCCCTTCCCTGCTCATTCTCTCTTTCTCAAAAATAAATAAATGAACATTAAAAAAAGAACATAAAGCTACTTTATATTGTTTTGAGGAACGAACTGGGGCAAACTCAATTCTAATAGACAAGATACTTTTGTCATTTGGTCTTCTAATTATAAAAGTGATACACAACTATAAAACTTTAAACAGTACAGACAGGAAGGTTGTAGAAAGGGATGGTCTTTCAAGATTGGATTGGGAGTTAGGGCTAGGCCTGAAATTCAGGTCAAGGATGTCTCCTTTCCCTTGGTCTTTATTGTGCCTTGGTCATGAATAAACCTGGTTTTATATTTGATTAGGGTGATGCTGAATGGGCTGCCCCAAGGAGGTTGTTAAGATGTCCTGCCTCTCACCAGGTCCACTGTGTGTGTTGCACATGTTGTGCACTGTCCAAGGGTACCTGGTCGGAAGGGGGTGAGGTGAGAGCTGGGAGGGGGGTACTGAAACCTACTAGCCTGTCCTCCCTGCTGAGCTTCACATCCCGCTGTGGGGCCCCTGAAGGAAGAGGCATTTTTTCTAATTTGCCCAAAGGCCCCACCTAGGTTGGAGGTAACCTTGCTTTTCCCTGGAGAGTTCATTGTAGGGTGGGAATGTGCAGTGGCTGGGGCCACCCAGAATGAGGTCCAGGGGCAGTGGGGTGTCCAGTCTGGAGCCCTGCAGGGGCACATGGCTGGAGGCAGGGTGTGGTAGTAGTCATTGTTGTCTGGGGTAACTGAGAATCCAGAGTGCAGAGGGGTCCAGACTAGAGACTGGCTACAAGACCAGCACCAAGGGCCCATTTGGTCAGGAGTGGCCAAGGCCTTGGGGCAAAGGAACAGGAAGTATGTGTCTTACCAGCAGAGGAATAAGCAGATGATGAGTGAGTGTGGTCTCTAGCACATACATAGTGACGTGTCACGGTCATCTGGGTGACGGCGCTGCTTTATGGAGAGGGAAACTGAGGCTCAGAATGTGATATGACTTGCCCAGCGCTTCAGGCAAGAAGTGATAGAGCCGGGATTGGAACCCGGACTTACCTTGCATCTTGCTGGGAGATGGCTCTGACTCACTAGTGGCCCCCAGCTTCCTACCAGGTGGCTGAGGCAATGGGGCCTCGACTCAGTCCTCCCCTGAGGGCTGCTCCTCACCCACCTCCACCACTCCCGGGTCCCCAGACAAAGGGTCATACCCTGGATGGGATGGGACAGAAATCTGCTGCCAGGGAGGTGACAGGACAGAGATTCGGAGCTGCGGCAGGGCAGGAGAATCCACTGTAATTCTTTGGGTCCCGTATGTGGCGGCCACCCATCCCTGGGAGACAGAAAGTAGGCCCGTGGCCCAAGGATCAGTCAGCTGCCTGCCTGAGGGCTGCACCTGCTGCCTTGCTAGCCTAGCTGGGCTGGAAGGAGCTGGTTTCTGCAGCGGGGCAGGGGCCACTTCTGCACCCTCTGGGCCAGGAACCCAGCCCCCACCTAGTTCCTCATATCTAAGGGAAGTGTCTCCAAGGCTTCTTGCTTGCTTAGTGGAGTCCTGAGAACACCCAGGAGGGCGGCAGATCAAATGTGACCCTGCCTATAGGTATCGTCTGGTGATTATGTTGAGGAGGGGGGTGGAGTTGGGGGTACTGGGCGTTGTGGGGCTCTGGGGCAGATGTACACAGTCAAGTTGTTGGTAGGGAGTGTGGGGACTGAAGGCTGTGTGTGGTGGTTGGTGGGGGGGTGGGGGAGCAGATCTGCTGTGTGGCTGCTGAGTGGGGCAGGAGGTGTGTGTCCTTGGAGGCTGTGTGAGGTGTGAGTTTGTGGTATGGGTAGGTTGTGGCCTGGCCACAGCTGGGTTGTGTACTGTTCTTGGTTCCTGTGCCGGCCACTGGAGGGGTTTCCTGAGGGCTATATGCTAAGGTCCCTGCCTAGCCTGCCTGGGGTGACTGGGGTGGCTGGGGTGGGAGGGGAGGGCATGTAGGGGAGGAGAGGATCAGTGATGGACGACCTCAGGCCTCAGTGTGGACCCTGGGCCTGCCTTCCTCCTCTCCTTCTGTTCCCCCATCATTGGCCCTTCCCTTGAAACCAGAGCGCAGCTCTGTGTGGAGGAGGCCTAAAGATGCAGTGGGGGGTGGGAGGAAAGGGTCTTGGCTGAAGGGACCTCAGAGCTGAATGCGGAAGCAGTTAGGACCTTCCAGGCTGCCCAGACTCAGGCCTGACTCACTCATGCAAATCAGAATGCAGAGGAGGCTCACACCCTTGTGGGAGTCCCCAAACCTGTCTGGGTGTTACTACTGTCCTCCTACATCCCCCATTCCCACCCCACTGAAATCACCCGTCTCTGCATCTGCCTGGTCCTTTCTTATCCCTGTGAGCCTTGCGCACTCGACTCCCTTTGGCTGGAAGCACAACCTCCTACTTCTTCAAAGCCCAGCTCACGAGGGCCCTCTGGAAGCCTCTCTGACTTTATCAGACAGAGGCAGTCACATCCTCTGAAGGCTCTGTTGGTTCCAGCAAGTGACCTGGGCGAATTTCCACCTCACACAGCTTCCCGGAAATGGGGTAAAAATCTCAGGCTATGGGATTGTGATGAGGACGACTGAGATAAGGGTGGAAATCTGGCCAAGGGCTGGGCATACAGTAGGCATTTGGGAAATGGAGGAAGTGGGAGTGTGCCTGTCCTTGGCTAGGGCTTTGGGCTGCCTTCCTGCTGCCCTGGTGGGCACGGCACAAGGGGGATGCTGGGCTGGGACAGAGAAGGAGGCAAGAAGCCTTAAACTATGATGGGAGGTGAAGTGGTAATTCGAGGACAGAAAGGCGAAAGCTTTGCCTCCAGCAAAGAGGGTCTCAGGTCAGACCTGAAGGACTGGCTAGGAAGGGTTAGAGTCCAGATGACTCTTACCTCTACACTGAGTGCCCCTGGGCCAGCCAGGCCCTGGGCGCTACTGTGGAGGGCAGGGAGGATAAGAAGCGGTGCAGACTCTCAGGATACCCCAGGCCAAGTGGGGGTTGGGTGGAGATGGATCCCCACGAATGGAGCAACTAGAGACAGATCAGGAGAGCGCTCTACCGCATGGCTCAGCTTCAGAGGTTTAGGAGCCCAAGGGGGGTGGTTAGGGACGACTTGCTGGAGAGGGCAACCTGGAATCAGTACCTGAAGGTGGGAGGATGTGGGTCATTTGCTCATCATTGTCAGACATTTTCGGGGATCCCATATGCTAAGCGGGTGCCTGGTGCAAAAAGTGACATGGAGGGAATCCTGAGCCAGCCCAGCCTGGCTGGGGCTTGAGGTATGTCAAGTCACTTCCTCTCTGTGGGTGTTGGTTTCTTCATTTGTAAATGTCAGGGAGGGCCGTAGCAGGTCGAATGACAAGGGGCTTTGAGCAGGGGTGAGATCTGAGCAGGCCGAGGTTGGCATAGCAGAGGGGAGCTGGAGGGAGACAGGAGAAGCAGGGGCAGGGTGGGGTGTTGAAGCTTGAGCTGGGCCCTTGGGGTGGAGGAGGAGGGGAATCCCCCAGCTTGTGGCCATGCTGTCACAACAGGATGACACTCCCTTCTGCCGGGTCCCTGCTTTCCTGGGGGTGGAGATTCAGTGAGGTGTCCTAGCAGCTGCAGGGCTTAAACCCCCAAACCAGGGCCAGGATCAGGGTGCAGTGAATGCAGCACTTGTCTTGGGCACAAAACATAAGGGGCCGGGGTGGGAAAAAGTTCAGTAATCAAGGTAATATTTTTAAGCCATATTTTTAAAAAATCAAAACTAATGAAAAAATAAAAAAAAATACCAAAATAAAAAAAATTATGTTTATTTTTGAGAGAGAGAGTGAGTGGGGGAGAGGCAGAGAGAGAGGGAGACACAGGATTTGAAGCAGGCTCTAGGCTCTGAGCTGTCAGCACAGAGCTCAACATGGGGTTGGAACCCATGAGCTGTGAGATCATGACCTGAGCTGAAGTTGGACGCTTAACGGCCTGAGCCACCCAGGCTCAAAAGACCAAAATTTTAAATAAAGAGGTTCAGTATTGCTGTTTCCTTCTTTGCCTTGGGCTCCAACATGGCTCAGAAGGGCACTGCTCCAAACTTCTTTTTCAAGAGCTGTCTCCTTCAGGAAGCCTTCCCTGATCCTTAGCCTGCCGAGGGCCCTGTGGGCTGTTTTCCCTGGCTGGCTGGTGTCAGACCCCCTCTGGCCTGAGCTTCCTGGAGAGCCAGTCCAAGTCTGAGGTTCATGCTTCTAGAGCCTTGAACGAGGCCATCCTAGAAGGGAATCAATGTGGGTCCCTGCGTCTGACCTTGGCCTGAAGTCTTTCTTGCAAGAATGGGAACTTGAGGGAGACCCAGGAGGAGGTTGACCGTTTCTCAGGGATGGAACTGGTTTCCTGTTTCCCAGCCCTGGTCATTTCAGTAGGGTGGTTGGGGCCATCATCAATCCAATGTTGAACCGTTAGAACAGGGCCCAAGCCGTAGCAGGTGCTCAGTTAGTATTCATGATCACTTTTGAGAGGCAGTGAGCAGAGTGGTTAAGAGTCTAGAGTATCCAGGAGAAGTGAAATGGAAGCCACAAGTGCAGTTTAAAATTTTCATATTGTCTGTTATTTTTTATTTTATTTGTGTTTTTTTTAAGTATGTTTTAAAATGTTTATTTATTTATTTATTTTTGAGAGTAAGAGAGAGCACAAGCAGGGGAGGGGCAGAGAGGGAGGGAGATACAGAATCTGAAGCAGGCTCCAGGCTCCGAGCTGTCAGCACAGAGCCTGATATGGGGCTCTAACTCACAAACCCTGAGATCATGACCTGAGCCGAAGTAAAAGTCTGCCCACTTGACCAACTGAGCCACCCAGGCGCTCCTATTGTTTTTAAAAAAATTGTCACTTGAGTAGCACTGCCTTTCTTTGCCACTTCCTTTGAAGTACTAATTGCCTAAGATTTATTTTTAAAATACTTTTAGGGGCACCGGTGTGGCTCTGTCAGTTAAGCATCTGGCTCTTGATTTTGGCTCAAGTCATGATCTCATTGTTCTTGGGACTGATACTCAATCCCCTAATCCCCGAGCTGGGTGGCCCTGCGCTGACAGCAAGGAGCCTGCTGGGGATATTCTCTCTCCCTCTCCCCCTGTCTCTGCCCCTCCCCTGCTCGTGCTTTTTCTCTCCCTCTCAAAAGAAATAAATTTAAAAAATAAAATGAAATATTTTTAAAACCTATACCTATTTTAGCCCTATCCTAAGAAGTTGTTGTAGAGAATACCTAGCCAGTACGTTAAATGTTCACAAGTACCCCCTAAAGCCATCGTGCAGAGCCCAGCAGTTTTTGGTTGACCCTGCCCTAGTGGCAGGAAACAAGCTGTGCCCCAGAAGACCCCATCTGCCCTCTCCCAACCCCCAACAGAGCCCAAATCGTCTGAGCTTGCTGGCAGCCTGCCCTCAGGGATGGCCAGTTCTTTCCCCTCCCACCTGGAAACACCCTCATTTGGCCCACACACGTGTTTATTTTTTTTTATTTTTATTTTTTTTTAACGTTTTATTTATTTTTGAGACAGGGAGAGACAGAGCATGAACAGGGGAGGGTCAGAGAGAGAGAGACACAGAATCTGAAGCAGGCTCTGGGCTCTGAGCTGTCATCCCAGAGCCCGACGCGGGGCTCAAACTCACGGACCGCGAGATCATGACCTGAGCCGAAGTCGGCCGCTTAACCGACTGAGCCACCCAGGCGCCCCATGGCCCACACACGTGTTTAAGAGCAGGGCCTCTGAGGTCTCATGCCTCAGTTGGCCCCCTCTACCCGTACCCCACCCCATGGCTATCAGACTTAGTGGAAAGGGTCCTGTTCCCCAGGTCTTCTCAGTGTCCCCCACCTCTCAACTGACAGGCTCTGCCTTCTGGTGGGAACTGCATCTACCCCCCTTCCAGTCCTCCCTGGGGGCAATCCTGGCCCAACAATTCCCACCACAGCCAGCCTCGACACATCCCTGCCACTGGTTCTGGGGAGGCCTGGACAATGGGAAGTCCTCACTCCTCTTAGCCACCTGTGTGGCTGTTACCTCTGGGCGAGCCTGTCTGCCTCTCACTCCTACAGGAAGGCCTTTCTCTGGTCTAACCTCTACTGCCCCACCCGGCTTCCATTAGGCTTCCTGAACTCTTCCGTCTTCCTCTATCCTCTTCTCCATCTTGTGTTTCCTTCTCTCTCTTTCCCCTTCCCCTTTCTCCTTCTTCCTTCTTTCCTCCTCCTTTCCTTCCTCCTCCTCCTCCTGGCATCCCACTGCTCAAAGTGACTCCACCCCTGTCCTTGCAGGTTCCCCTTTGATCAAGATGAGGAGCCATTCAGAGTAGCTGCTGCCTCTGGGAGGATCCCTGGTGTCCTGGGCAGCCCAGTGGGTGAGTCTGGAGGCGGGAAGTGGGGAGCTGGGCTGGGTGTGGCCGGCTAAGCCCCAACTTTGAGGTGGGGGAGGCTTCATGGAGGCCAGACCTGAGGTCCCAGTTTTCATTTTGCGAGTAGGTGGAGGGGCAGAAAGAGGGTGAGGCTAAAGAGCTTCCCAGGAGGGCTTTGAAGGGGTGGGATAAGACAGGGACCAGTGGGTTGGGTGGGGGATGTGTATCACATTATCTTTTAAATTGTATTTAGTTTTTAGAAAGCAGTACAAAAGTTTAAGATACAGAACAATATAGTGAAAGGTAACCTTCCCTCTCTTATCCTCCCAGCTGCCAGTTCTCCTCCCCAAAGGCAGGTTGTTTCTTGTATACCCATCCAGAGGTATTCTGTGTGTGTGTGTGTGTGTGTGTGTGTGTGTGTGTGTGTGTGTGCATATATATATATATATATATATATATATATATATACATACGTACATATTTGTACATTTTTTTATTTAACCCAGATGTTTACATAATAAAACACTGTTCTGCATCTAATTTTTCCACCTGACAACAAATCCTTAATATCATTTTATATGAACTTTAGAATTTGCCTATTGGTAATTTGGTGGGGGGGGGGGGGTAGGGATTGTGTTTTGTACTGGTTATACCTTAACCCAGGAAGAACCAATGTCTTCATAATGTCTTCATAATGTTGAGAGCTGGTTTATCCAAGAACATCAAATGTATTTGTTTGTTTGTGTCTTCCTTTGGGTCCCTCAGCAGCCTTTTTAAAGAACTCACATAGTTCAAGGGCACCTGGGTGACTCAGTCAGTTAGTTAAGCGTCCGACTCTTGGTTTCGGCTCAGGTCGTGATCTCACAGTTTGTGAGTTCAAGCCCCACATTGGGCTCTGTGCTAACAGTGTGGGATTCTCTGCCTCTTTCTCTCTGCCCCTCCCCTGCTCTCTCTCTCTCTCTCTCTCTCTCTCTCTCAAAATAAATAAACTTAAAAAAAAAAAGAACTCACATAGTTCAAAACATAGGTAATAGATAAAGATGTAGAATGAAAATACTTCCTCCCACCAGGGGTGGGTTCCCAGGGAAACTGATGGAGACTGAGCTTCAGGCTCCTTCTGAGGCCCAGGAGGGGCCCAGGCAGTGTGTGCATGTGATCATGTGGTTTGGGAAATTTTTACAAAAGTAAGATATTCCAATTAAATTTTTTAAAAAACTGAGAGATGATTTACGTACAACATTGTATTAGTTTTTAGATGTACAACATAATGATTTGATATTTGTGTATATTGTGAAATGATAAGTAAGATATTGATACTCTTTTTTTTAAGTTTATTTATTTTGAGAGAGAGAGAGAGAGCGCACACACGATCAGGGGAGCAGCAGAGGGAAAAGGAGTGAGAGAATCCCAAGCAGCTTCTTTGCTATCAGCATAGAGCCTGACAACGCAGGGCTTGATCTTACAAATTGTGAGATAGTGACCCGAACCTAAACCAAGAGTCGGAGCCTTAACTGACTGAGCCACCTGGGTGCCCCTGATATTCTTTTTCTTTTAAAAATAAAATTTTTTTAATGTTTATTTATTTTTCCGAGGTGGGGGCAGGGCAGAGAGAGGGAGACACAGAATCTGAAGCAGGCTCCAGGCTCCAGGCTCCGAGCTGTCAGCACAGAGCCCGATGTGAGGCTCGAACTCATGAACTGTGAGATTATGACCTGAGCTGAAGTCGAAGACTTAACTGACTAAGCCACCCAGGCTCCCACCTGATACTCTTTCTTATTTTTTAAATTAATTAATTAGTTAATTTTTAAATTTACATCCAGGTTAGTTGCATATATTGCCAACAATGATTTCAGGAGTAGATTCCTTAATGCCGCCTACCCATTTAGCCCATCCCCCCACCCACAACACCTCCAGCAACCCTCTGTTTATTCTCCATATTTAAGAGTCTCTTATGTTTTGTCCCCCTCCCTGTTTTTTATTAGTTTTGCTTCCCTTCTCTTATGTTCATCTGTTTTGTATCTTAAATTCCTCATATGAGTGAAGTCAGATGATATTTGTCTTTCTCTGACTAATTTCGCTTAGCATAATACCCTCTAGTTCCATCCACGTAGTTGCAAATGGCAAGATTTCATACGTTTGATAGCCAAGTAATATTCCATTATATATATATATACCACATCTTTATCCATTCATCCATCGATGGACATTTGGGCTCTTTCCATACTTTGGCTATTGTTGATAGTGCTGCTATAAACATTGGGGTGCATGTGCCCCTTCGAAACAGCACACCTGTATCCCTTGGATAAATACCTACTAGTGCAATTGCTGGGCCATAAGGTAGTTCTATTTTCAATTTTTTGAGGAATCTCCATCCTGTTTTCCAGAGTGGCTGCACCAGTTTGCATTCCCACCAGCAGTGCAAAAGAGATCCTTTGTCTCTGCATCCTCGCCATCTGTTGCTGCCTGCGTTGTTAATGTTAGCCATTCTGACAGGTGTGAGGTGGTATCTCATTGTGATTTTGATTTGTATTTCCCTGATGATGAGTGATGTTGAGCATTTTTTCATGTGTCAGTAGGCCATCTGGATGTCTTCTTTGGAGAAATGTCTATTCATGTCTTTTGCCTATTTCTTCACTGGATTGTTTTTTGGGTGTTGAGTTTGATAAGTTCTTTATAGATTTTGGATACTAACCCTTTATCTGATGTTACTTGCAAATATCTTCTCCCATTCCGTTGGTTGCCTTTTAGTTTTGCTGATTGTTTCCCTCAGATATTTTCTTTTTTTTTTTTTAAACATTTCTTTTTTTTTTTAATTTTTTTTTTAACGTTTATTGTTTTTGAGACAGAGAGAGACAGAGCATGAACGGGGAGGGTCAGAGAGAGGGAGACACAGAATCTGAAACAGGCTTCAGGCTCTGAGCTGTCAGCACAGAGCCCGACGCGGGGCTCGAACTCACGGACCGTAAGATCATGACCTGAGCCGAAGTTGGCCGCTTAACCGACTGAGCCACCCAGGTGCCCCTCAGATATTTTCTTAAAGATGGAATTGAGGGGCGCCTGGGTGGCTCAGTCGGTTAAGCGTCCGACTTCAGCTCAGGTCATGATCTCGCGGTCCGTGAGTTCAAGCCCCGCATCGGGCTCGGTGCTCACAGTTCAGAGCCTGGAGCCTGTTTCGGATCTGTGTCTCCCTCTCTCTCTGACCCTCCCCCGTTCATGCTCTCTCTCCGTCTCAAAAATAAATAAATGTTAAAAAAAAAAAAATTAAAAAAAAAAAAAAAGATGGAATTGAACATGTGACAGCATCCGACCCCTTGAAGTCTGGCTCTGTGTCTGCTCCCTTCCATCCCCTCAGCCCTCAGTTTTCCTCCTTAGAGGCAATGTCACCTTGCCTCTGATGTATCTTTTCAGAAATAGTTTATGCATTTACCAACACCATGTATTAATCTATCCTCTCTGGTTTGTTTTTTTCTACATAAAGGCAGAATGTTCTATATACTGTTCTGCACCTTTTTTTTTTTTAATGTTTATTTTTGAGAGAGAGACCAGAGTGTGAGTGGGGGAGGAGCAGAGAGAGAGGGAGACACAGAATCTGAAGCAGGCTCCAGGCTCTGAGCTGTCAGCACAGAGCCCGATGCAGGGCTCAAACTCATGAACCGCAAGATCATGACCTGAACTGAAGTCGGACACTTACCGACTGAGCCACCCAGATGCCCCCTCCTTTAAAAAAAAATTTTTTTTTTAATGTTTATTTATTTTGAGAGGGTTCTGCACCTTTCTTTAGTCACTTAACAACATACCTGGGAGGTCATCCCATATCAACATGTATGTACTGAGTTTCCTCATTTTGTTAATTAAGGTTGCTCAGTGTTCTACTATATGACCATCCTATAATTTAGTTAACCATTCCCTGATTAATGGGTATCTTGGTTATTTCCAACCTTTTGTTATTATACACGTCACTGTTGCCAGTCACCTAGGAAGACTACAGGATAAGTGTCTAGGGGTGGCTGGAACAAAGAAGAGAAGGACTTGGGGTTTTCATAGCTATTGTGGCATTAATTGCCTTTCTCAGAGGCACTCCTACCAGCCAGGCAGGAGAATGCCTCACCCTGTCACCACGTCGTGTGGGAGGTTAAGTTCCTTTTCATATATTTAGGAACCACTTATATTTTCCTTTCTGTGAATTTCTCTCTTCATATTTTTTGCCCTTTTTTCTGTTAGGTCATTGGCCAGCTTTTAAAAAATGTTTATCTACTTATTTTTGAGAGAGAGGAGAGGCAGAGAGAGAGAGAGTCCCAGTCAGGCTCCATACTGTCAGCACAGAGCCCGACTTGAGGCTCGAACTCATGAACCGTGAGACCATGACCTAAGCTGAAAATCAAGTTGGACCTGTTTCTTATTTCTAGGTACTTTTCAGTTTTTAGGAAAATTAGTCCTGTGTTTGGGATATGAGAGGCAGATGTACCCTGAGTTGTCATTTATCTTTTGGCTTTGTTTCTAGTGCATTAAAAAAAACTTTTTTTAATGTTTATTTAGTTTTGAGAGAGAGAGAGAGTGAGCAAGAGAGAGAGATCAAGCACGAGCAGCAGAGAGGCAGAGAGAGAGGGAGATAGAGAATCGAAGTGGGCTCCATACTCTGAGCTGTCAGCACAGAGCCCAATGCAGAGCTTGAACTTCTGAACCCCAAGATCATGATCTGAGCTGAAGTCAGACACTTAATTGATAGAGCCACCCCAGTGCCCCTGTTTCTGGTGCGTTTTAATTTGTGGGAATGTTTGATTTTTATATACTTCAGTATTTTACTCTTTTATCTTTCCGGGTTTGTATCATTTCTAAAAGGCTTTTGCGTCTCTGAGATGATATTTTAAATCCTTTCATAGTTTTATTTTTTATAACGAAATATTTGATCTAAATTTATCCTGTTGTAAGGTGTGAGATAGGGGTCTTTGTTTCTAGGTTGTTCCACAACTGTCCCAACAACTTAATAATCCATCTTTTCAGTACTAATTTGAGATATTACTTTTATTGTACACTAAGTTATTATATGCATTTGGGTCTATTTTTAAACTTTCTCTTCTCTCTCTCTCTCTCTCTTTATTTATTTATTTAGAGAAAGAGCTTGTGCAGGAGAAGGGCAGAGAGAGAGAGGGAGAGAGAGAATCCCAAGCAGGCTCTGCACTGTCAGCACAGAGCCAGACATGGGGCTCAATCCCATGAACCATGAGATCATGACCTGAGCCAAAATCAAGAGTCAGACACTTAACCAACTGAGCCACCCAGGCACCTCAGAACTTTTTGTTCTGTTTAATTCATCTGTATGTTCACATGCTGGTAACATGTACTGTTTTAATTACTATGTCTTTATATGTTTTAATATGTGGTGAAGCTGGTTCTCACTCTCTACCCTTTTTTACCCTCCACCCCCTGCCTCCGGAAATTTCCTGGCTCTTCCTGCTTGTTTGCTTTTCCACATGAGTTTTCAAATCCACTTGTCTGGCTCCCCTTCCCCTGCCCCCCGCCCCACTACATAGGTTGTGTGTATATTTAATAGGATTGTGCATATTTATAAATTAACTGAGAGAGAATTAATATCTTTATGATGCCTTCTGCTTGGCAGCATACTGTGTCTTTCCATTTGTCCAGGTCTCTTCTTTTTGACTCTTTCTACAGATCCCACACATTTCTTATTACGTTTCTTCCTGGTGACTTAAGTTCTGTGATGCTATCGTAAGTGAGGCTTTTCATCCTGGTTTCTAGCTGGTTATGGCCTATAAATATTAATTCTGTTATATTAGTTTTGAATCCAGCTCACTTACTAATTCTTTTATTGCTTGTAATAGTTTCTTAGTTAACCTTCATGGGTTTTCCAACTAAAAATTTATATAATTGGTAATAAATAGATAGTCTCTTCCTGCCCAATTTTTATACTTGTTTATTTTTGTTGCCTAGAACTTTCAAAACAATGTGAATATTAACAATGATGATGATGATGATGAATAATCATTGAGCACCTGGGTGGCTCAGTCAGTTGAGCATCTGACTCTTAATTTTGGCTCAGGTCATGATCCCAGGGTCATGATCTCATGGGTCAGGGAGCCCCACATCGGGCTCCACATTGAGCGTGGACCCTGCCTGAGATTCTCTTTCTCCCTCTACCCCTCTCCCTGGCTCATGTGCTGTCTTTCTCTAAAATAAAAAAAAAAAAAAAGTAAAAAATAGGGGTGCCTGGGTGGCTTAGTGGTTAAGCGTCTGACTTCAGCTTAGGTCATGATCTCACAGTTTGTGAGTTCAAGCCCCTCATCGGGCTCTGTGCTGACAGCTCAGAGCCTGGAGCCTGCTTTGGATTCTGTGTCTCCCTCTCTCTCTCTGTCCCTCCCCCCGCTCAAAAGTAAATAAACATTAAAAAAAAAATTTTAAATAAAAAAATAAATCCTTCTCCTCCTTCTCCTCCTCCTCATCATCATGAAATGGATATCCTTGTTTCATTCCTGACTTTAATGGAAATTTTGCCATTGTTTTCCCATTAAGCAAGGGGCTGATTTTTTAGTTTAAGGGAGTATCAGTCTGTTTCTGTTTTTGTAAGTACACTGGATGTTGGCTTTTATCATATGCTTCTTTAGTATCTGTTGGAGATGATCTGATGACTTTTCTCTTTTGATTTGTCAGTCTTCTCTCTGTATCATCTATCTCTTGACTCTTGCCAGGCCAGGAGCTCTTGAGTGCAGGGATGGGACCCGAGTCCCTATTGCCTTGTGTGAGGCTATCTCAAATGAACAAATGAATGGATGGTTCTTTCCTATACATTAACCCCCTTGGTAGTGGGAAGGGTGACACATTCACAGGGCCAGGACCCCAGCTATGTGGTGCTGGTGTGACTTACCCCCTGGAGCGTTCTGCTTCTTCCAGGGACATGTAGGTGGGGTGAAGTTCAGTCCCTAGACTGGGCCTGCAGGGGGACCAGCGGTGGTATCATTCAATCCCACTCATACTTGCTAAGCCCCTGGGCCTGGCCTTCAGCTGGGGACTGGTACCTCAGAAGGAACTGGGCCCTTGCCTGGGTCCTGCTGAGGGCAGTGGCAGGTGTGTGTGCTAGACGCAGCCATTGGCTAGCCTTGTGGCAGTGGCCCAGGCTGTGGGTGGGGCTCAGGGGTGCTACCAACTCTGGTTCCTGGAGGGCTTCCTGGAAGAGATGTGAGCTGGCCGCTAGGAGGCCACGGGGGTGCAGGTGGCAGGTTTCAGACAGAGAGAAAAGCCTATGTGTTCAGGGACCAGGCAGTATCTGGCCTTGCCTGGCACATGGGGCACAAGGGAGACAGCTCAAGGACAGTGCTCAACCCCATGGCATGGGAGACCCACAGAGGGTTGCTAATCGGGGAGCTGTGGCTGGGCAGCCTTACCTCTTACTTGTGCCCATCTGTCTCTTCCAGGTCCGGACAGGGCCCTGCTGGCTGGCCTCTGCTGGCAGGAACCATGGCAGAGGCCGGGGATGCAGCACTGTCTGTGGCTGAGTGGTTGCGGGCACTCCACCTGGAGCAGTACACTGGGCTCTTTGAGCAGCATGGACTGGTGTGGGCCACCGAGTGCCAAGGCCTCAGTGACGCCCGCCTGGTGGACATGGGCATGCTACTCCCTGGTCACCGCCGCCGCATCCTGGCTGGCCTGCTCCGTGCCCACACGCCCCCAAGCCCTGCACCCCGCCCTACCCCCCGGCCCGTGCCCATGAAGCGTCATGTCTTCCGCTCACCGCCTGTGCCTGCCGCTCCACCGGAGCCACTGCCCACGGCCGGAGAGGACGAGGGGCTACCCACCGCCCCACCCATCCCACCCCGGAGGAGTTGCCTTCCGCCTGCCTGCTTCTCCGCCCCATCCGCAGCAGCCCCAGACCCTGTGCTGCCCCCGCTGCCTGCCAAGCGGCATCTGGCAGAGTTCAACGTTCCGCCTGTGCCCCCCCGCACTGGGACCCCCCGCCAGCTGGTGAGGTGAGTAGATGCCATCCCTGGTGGGAGGAACATGGGTGGAGGATCCCGGAAAGTGGAGAGGGAGTTTGTGGCCTTTGGCAGTAGGGTAAGAAAGGCACGTCGGTGGAGGGAACAGCATGTATAAAGCCCAGAGGGGGGAAGCACTATCCTGGGGCACTCTGAGCAGACTGGGACTAAACTGTTGGGTGAGTGTGGGTGAGGCTGTGGATGGCATTGGTGGGAGATTCTGTGAAGGCCGGTGGGAAGCCAGAAAGGTTTCAAGCGGAATGATCGGATGAAAGCTGGATCGGATGGATGACTGGTGGAGGAGGAGGCTGGGTGACCATTGAGAGGGCTCAGGCCCCCAGGAGAGGCCCCCACTTGGGCTGTGCTAACAGGGTGGAGAGAGAAGTAGGCAGATGGAATGAGAAATTGGCCCTGGAATGGACGGGGCTTGGGAACGGCCTAGACATTAGCAGAGAGGGCATGGGGAGCCACATGGCATCCAGGTTTCCATCTTGGGTGGATAGTGGTGCCATCCCTGATCTGGGGATCCAGGGACAGAAGTGTACCCAGGGAAGAAGTCTTGGGTTCAGTTTGGGGCTTGGGGAGTATGAGGCCCTGGGAGGTGGGAGTACCTTCTGAGTCAGGAGGTAGCATGTGGAGGACACAGTCTAGGATGATGAGCTGCTGTTGGGGGAGCAGAACTGGCCAGGGCCTGGTGCTGTGCTCCTGTCTCCCGCTCCACACTGCTCCTGCCACATGCCCCCACATCCTGAGGATACTTCTCAGGCCACAACCTATTGGCCCTCCCTCCTCAGAATTTTTCCCCGTCTCCTGGCTCCTGGTACTTCTCGTTTCCTTGAGTTTCCTCCCGCTTCTATGGATGTTCCATTTTAACCTCCTTCACAGATGCCCTCTCTGCCATTTGCTGGGGTGCCCAGCTGGGAGGGAGCATCCCCAGCTAGTGCTGGATATATCTTTGGCGGGTGTAATGGAGATTACTGCAGTACTTGGACCAAGTCAGCCTAATCTGGGAAAACTTCTTGGAGGAGAAAGGGATGTACAGAGAGAGGTCTCTTGGTCCCTATGTTGGGCACTGTGCTAGCTGCCTCATTTCCATGATCTTGTTGATCAAACCTTCTGGGGGATTTTTGTCTTGTTTTCAAGCAGAGAAACTGAGGCTCAGAGAAGGGAGAGGAGCACTAGCTGGATCCATGCCAAGTGCATGCTCAGGGAGCCCCTGTGGGGAGAGTCTGGAAAGTTTTCACCACAGAGAGGAGAATTAAGTAAGGGGGCCTTGAAGGCCCAGCCATGGCTGTCGTGTTTTGAGGTTTGATTGGTGGAAGCACAAAAAGGGTTTGTGCCTTTCCTGAATTCACACAACTGGGGACCATACTCGGGTCCCCTAGGAGCCTGGCTCACTGTTTAGATTGGGGTTTCCTGGCACTATTGTGCCCTCTGGTGGCCATTCTGATGCATGCATGAGCCGTTTTTATTTCTTTTAATTCCATCAACAGGATGGGGAGTGGTGGGGGGGAGAGAGAATATGTGTGTGTGTCTGTCTATTTCTGTTTGCCCATCTGTCTCTGGGGGTGGGAGAAGGTGAACAAGGACAGAAGACAGAGCCCTGTCCATTGGGAATTCTCAAGGTCTGAGGAGGCAAACCCCTCATTGAGGGAGTGGAGGCCTGGATTCCTGTTTCAGAGTCAGAATACCTAGGGGCAGGCCTAGCTAGCTGTGTGACTGATTAGCAGCTGCCCCTCTGGGCCTGTTTCTCCATCAGGTGCCCTCCTTGGCCTCCATAGCCCTCCTGGTACTGACATCTGCATTCAGGAGACTTGGCAGGATAGAGCAAGCATCCTGTCTATGCTCCAGGGTACCAGCCTCCACCCTCAGAGCCTTAGTCTGAACTTAGTCACTTAGCCAACCTACGGGGGAGGCCAGGCTGCCATGCTCAGTAATCTGGCCCCTTGTTTTTGTTTTGTTTTTTTCTTTTAATGTTTATTTGTTGTTTTTTTTTTAGAGAGAGACAGAGTGTGAGCAGGGGAGGGGCAGAGAGAGAGGGAGACACAGAATCTGAAGCAGGCTCCAGGCTCTGAGCCATCAGTACAGGGGGCTCTTTCTTAAAGTAGAGTGTGATGGGAGGTGAGCTGCCAACCCTGGCTTCCTTGTCCTGGGGTCTTTGACATTTGGAACAGTCAGTCAACATCTGCAGGTCCTAGCACTCTGACTTCCAGGGTGTACAAAATCTTTAAAGCCAAGTGGTAGAAAAACTCACTGCAGATGGAACTTCATGTATGTGTAACAGGTGAAGACTGGGCAGGGAGGAGACCAGGATGTAGCCTGATTGGGTATCCCTCACAGCCCCTCCCTATGGAACCTGGGCTCCATGGTGCACATTGGAAGTCTCCTCAACCTGGCCTCCTCCTGCCCCCTTTGCAGGAGTCCCTTCTTCCTGATATGGCCTTTGGGTCCTTGCTTACACCCTTTAGTAATGGGGTTCTCACTCTCTGAATCTTAAGACCTTTTACACCGATTCACGTGGTGACTGAGCGAGCATTTCTGCCTGGCTCCAGGCCATCACCAGCCTCCCCGGTGGAATTTGGGAACTATCTGCTGTGTGTGCATGTGTGTCCTCTTGAGATAGTGACTCCACGTGAGGGCATGCCTAGCCGGTTGGTATGCGTGCACCGATAGGTGTGCATGTTTGTGCAAGCTGTCAAGGTAGTCACGTGTCTGTGTATTTATGTGTCTGCACACGTTTTAAGGGAGGCCATTTGTGATCCTAAGATGTACATGCGAGTGGGCATTTATATGATTTCCGTGGTTACTTGCGGTGGTGTGTGTATGAGTTCATCCGGGCCCGTGTGCACACGTACCTGTGCCCGTGTGTGCTGGCACAGTGGGGACGCCAACAGCATGAGTCCATTTGTGAGTGCACGTGCTGTGTGTTCTTTGCGTAGCCCCAGGGGTGAGCCAATGTGTGTACACATGCTGCAAAGCCCACTAGGGTCAGCTCTGTTAGGGCCAAGATTCTTGTTGATTTTGTTTAGTGCTGAATCCCTAACACCTGGGACAGTGCCAGGTGCCTTGTTGTGTGTGTGAATCGATGACGACTGTATGAGTTTCTGCACTGCCCAGTGCTGAGCACGTGTGCTACCCATGCTGACCCAGCACCCAAAGAGTGCCCTCAGCACACACCGGACAGTAGACCATAGGGTTAAAGGGCCCCGCGCTCACACCCCAAATCCCTTCCTACTATGCAACCTGTGTCATGCCCGGACATCTTAGAAAGGCAGAGGCCTTCGAGGAGGCAGGCAGAAAATGAGCCGACCCAACTGGGTCAGGATTCTCAGAACCAGGCTCACCGTTCTGCCTGGCCTGGGAGGACCCCACTTCACCCCTCACAGGGTCCGCACCCCCACCATTGTTTAAGCTTGTAATAGGGAACTTGCTGATGAGTCCGGAGATGATGAGAAACGCCCAGAGTCACATGGCCCAGCAGAGTGGAAGCCAATGGTCAGACCCTGCCTCCTGGGCCGGGGCCCAGTCTACTCAGCTTCAAGTATCATAGATGTGGACCCTCTGAGCCTGCTTCCGAGTGGCAGAGGGGTCATTTCTGGGCCAGGTGTTCCAGGGTCACTCCACAGAGCCCCTCTCAGATTGCTCTGGGCCTCAGTTTCCTCCTCTAATACCTAGATGTCTGGAGATACCTTCAAAGAGGAAGTATTTGCCCAGAGGGGGCAGCTGCCAGCTGGAATTACACTGCAAGGCCTCCCACCTGTACCCTTAACTGCCCTGCAGCCCAGCCAATCCCTGGTCTTCCTGAAGGCTGATCACTTGTTGCTGGGGCAGAACTTGCTCCCTTCAAAGAGCCTCTTTCCCAGCCTCTCTGGGCCTCCTTGTGGGGGTGGGGAAGGAGCAGCCAAGTCCAGAGCTTCCTGAGTGTCTACTCTGTAAGGCCCTGCTTGCCAGCACCGGGGTGGTTTGTCCCATTCCAACTTGGGATGGGGGGGCAGGCTGGAGGCGGGGAGGAAGTGTCTGCCCCAGGGGATTCTGGGTGACTTTTCTCTTTCTCAGTGTTTTCAGGAAGTGTGTATTGGCCAGGGCTGCAGGGGGTGGGGGAGGAGGAGAGCAGGAAGCCACGGGAGACTAGAGCTAGATGTACACACACACACACACACACACACACACACACACACACTCACTCACTCCCAGACAGATCCAGTTTTACTCAGAAACACTCTCAGATAAGTGATCACAGCCACTCAGAGCCGTACCTGGACCCAGACACGGCCTCAGACACACCCAGGGAACAGGGGCCTGGCTGTCTGCTAGACCAGCCCTGGTCAGACGAGCTGCCTGGTCAGGCACACAGCACTCTCTCGAGCCGGAGCTGTGGGAGTCCTCTGGCCCAGGACCCAGTGGACATCTGAGGGTGAGAAAGGGGAAGCTTTGGGCTGGGCTGTTGGCGGGGGTGGTGGGGAGAGGCTCCTTCAGAGGGTCTGGGAAGGCAGGAATCCCTGTCTGTCTGTCTGTCACCTCTGGACAGAGTTTTCTGTGGTACTCCTGCCCCCCTCCCTTTTTTGCTGTCAGAATTTTCTCTCTTCTTTCACTTTCTCCACATCTTCTGTTTTTCTCTTGCCCTCTCTTTTTTTCCCCTTCTCTTTTCCTTCTCTCTGTCCTGGGCTTTTCAGGCCTCTCGTCTTCCCATAAGCCTGTCTCCTGGGCCCACTGGGAGCCCATGGTACCTGAGAGACTGCCCGTCTGTGGGTGTCTACCCTTCAGGGACCTGGTGCTGGTCTCCTCAGTTCTGGCTTCTTTCAGTGTCAAGTTCAAGGGTATTGTGGCTCTGGGAACCTCCTGCCTGAACCCCTTTGCCCTCCCACTGAGTTCAGGATAATAGGGAGACCAACTGAAGGCTAGCACTTAGTTGGTGTGGTTCCTACCCCTCTTCCCCAGGGCAAGCAGTGTGGTGGGTGCCTATGTTGTTGGGGGCTGGGCTGACCTCTCCCCCCAGTTGCTGTGGACCCCTAATGAACTCAACAACCCTGTGCTTAGATCAGTGGGGACATAGAGATGCCTCTAACCAGGTCCTGTCTGTGCACCCAGCCTACGCTATGCCCTTGGCTCATCTTTCCACAGTGTTCAGCAGACCCCTACCTACACCTTCTCCTCCTGCTAAGACAGCCCTGGGTGGGACACTCAGGATGGGGGGATGAGCTCAACACAGTCATGAGCTCCCTCAGGGATAAACCTCCTCACCCTGCTGCCCTTAGTAAACAGCACAGGGCCAGACCTGGGAAGCATTATTAGCTGCCACAGGAGGGCTGGGCCTCTGTCTCCTCCTGCCCACTACAGCACGGCTTGCCTGTGGGAAAGCTCAGTGTAGGCCTGGTGGTAGGCATTCCATGAAGGACCCAACAGGCTGTGTGAGCTTAGAGGAGGGAGCAGTTGAGTAGACCTCCTGGAGGCATGTCCTGGGTACAGTGGAGCTGATGATCTGGATCATTGTGGGGATTAAATGAAAAAGCCTCCCAGAAGAGTGCTTAGTACACACTGGGTACTTAGTAAGTGGTAGCTGTTGTTCCAGGAAAAAGTGCTAAGAGCTGAATGAAGCCTTGGTTGCGAGGGTGGGTGCCAGGTTAATTGGGTGCTGCTCTATGGAGGGGTAGGGGAGCTTCTGACCTTCTCTAGTGATCAGGAAGTGAGTGGGGTGGTGGTCATTCAGTCATCAATACATACCCTCTGAAAACCCCCTGTGTTGAGTGGTGTCATGATGTGGAGGGAGATTGGCCTGCCTGAGAGGGCTCACAGCATGTGCAGAGGCTGAAAGGCATTGTGCAGACACTAACCAAGTGAAAGCCCAGCAAGGGCTCTCCATGCTGTGATCTGGGCAGAAGTAAGAGAACAGAGGCAGGGGAATGCTGGAGGGGTTGACCTTTGGGTCTCATAATGGAGAAGGAAGGACAGGGGCAGCCACCAAGGAAGCAAGAAGCACAGGACTGAGGCCTGAGCCCTCATAGCCAGGGCACAAATGAGGAAGTGGGCAGCTGGGAAGTTTTGCCCCCATGGGGAGGGGAGTCAGGGTAAGACATGGATGTGTTCAGGTAATTGGGCCTCATCCCACGTCTCAGTCCTGCTGGCGAGAGTCCAGGGATTGAGATTGGGCTAGGTCCCTCCAAGGCCTGTGCGACACTTTAGGGGGAAGGTCTTGAATCCAAGACAGGGTGTAGGCCTGGGTCCTTGGTCCTCTGAGGTCAGTTCAGTGAAATGAATATTGATAGACACAGCTATACTGAGTGGAAGTATGGAGGGTGGAGGAGCCCCAAAGAGGCCCCAGCCCAGCCTGGAGCATGAGAGGAGGCACAAAGTGGAGGAGGAGGATGTACAATTTGGACAGGGAAGGGTGTTCCAGGTGGAAGGAACAACATATGCCAAAGCCTGGAAGTATGCATTTATGGAATGCAGCTCAGGTAAGCATGGCTGAAATGTGAGCAGGGGATGAGTTCAAGGCCAGCCTGAGATACGTAGGGTGCCTCACTCTGTTGGTCCATCTGCCCTTATGGTGAAGCCTGGTTCCTTTGGCCAGAGATTGATGGAGACAGAAAGATATGAAGGGAGAGCCAGGGGCCACCCTAGGGGAGGAGGCCATGAAGCAGGTTCCTGGCCCATCCTGTGCTGTCTGAGCCTCTTTCATCACAGCCAGGGTGAAAAAGTTGTGCTGATGACCCGTGGTCATGACTCTTCTTACTGAATTGTCAGTAAGCCTGGAAGCAGATCAGAGAGGAAACTGAGGATCAGAGCTATAGTCAGCTGCTTTGTGAAGTCAGAAACTGATGTGTAGTCAAGCTGGGATTTGAGTGTGTTCAGCCTGGCTCCAAAGCTCTGCCTCCTTTTTTTTTTTTTTTTTTTTTTTTTAATGTTTTCGTTTTTGAGAGGGGGAGGGGCAGAGAGAGAGGGAGACAGAATCTGAAGGAGGCTCTAGGCTCTGAACTGACAGCACAGAGCCCGACGTGGGGCTCGAACTCACGGACCATGAGATCATGACCCGAGCTGAAGTCAGATACTCAACCGACTGAGCCACCCAGGCGCCCTCCAAAGCTCTGCCTCTTAGCTAGACAGACCACACATCTCATTTTGCCTGGGACAGGCCCTGTTTATACCTGTTGTTCTGACATAGTTACTAACAGTGCCTCTTTTAACTGTCAGAAGTGTTCTGGTTTATACGATTAATTATGTGGTTACCCTACTCTTACCCATTCTGACATGGGACCCTCACGTGTCCCCTAACCCCCAGGTTTAAGGTCAGCTGTGTGTATTTGCCCCAATCCAATAAAACAAACCTCAGGCTGTGATCCCATCCTGGGGTGGATCAGCCTCTGCCCCGTCCAGGAGTCGCCTGGTCTTGCTATGGGCATAGTGAGTAGAGCAGATGTGTCCATATGTCACTTGGATAGAGGAAAAAGGGACTGAAGGAGCAGGGGAGCCAGGGCTGGGGGGCAGGTGGAGGCCCCCTAGAGGACAGGCCCATTGAGCTGTACTCTTAGGTACACACAGGCTTTCCATGGGCTGAGATGATAGAGGGTAGTGTGGAGAAAGCAAGCAGTGTAAGCAAAGGTTTGGAGGGAGGGGCCACTGAGCATGTGCTCATGTTTGGGGCTCAGGGTTGGGGCCAGTCTTCTGATCTGTTGGATCAGAGGTCAATAGGAAACATCCCAGCTGGACCTCAGCTGTAGATTGGAGCTGAGGCCGCTCTTAGGGTTATAGGCACTGACGTCCAGGACTCCAACTGGGGTGGGGGCACTTTGTGGGCACTATCCTTTCCTCTGGGGTTTTCCCACATGCTGTGCCTTCCGGATACCACTTCTCCTTTCCTGGCCTGGCCCTGACTCAGCATGGCCCCGTCCCCTGTGGTAGGCAGGCAGAGGTCAGCCAGGAAGGTTCCTGGAAGAGGATGATAGAATGAGGCCTGGAGGTCCATGGAAGGGGGGGTGGGTTTCCCCTTGCTCCCACTTGCTTGGCACATAGCCATTTTCCTACAAAGACTGTGCTAGGAGAGGAGCCCTTTGCACTGTTCCCCTCTCCCTTCTTGCCATGGTCACAATGACCGTCAGAGTTGTGATCACATTTCCTCTTGGATGGCAGCTCCAGAGCTGCCTAGATGCTGAGTTGGGGTGGCCAGTGTAAGGAGGCGAGCCTCAGAGAAGCTCTCAGATCCTGGCTGTGGCCTCATTTGACACCGTGGTTGAGTTTGCAGGCTGTGGTGCCAGACTGCCTGGGTGCAAATCCCAGCTGTGGGATCCGGGACAAATTAACTTTGTGTCTCTGTGCCTGTTTCCTCATCTGTAAATTTGGGATAACAGTAGGCCATACTTTATAGAGACCTTGTGATGAGTAAATGAAGACAACTGGGAATAATGCACGCACAGAAAAATAATAAGAATTAATGAACCCAGGTCTTTATTTATTAATCCCTGCTGAGTGCTGGGCACGCCATAGTGAAGAAGGTAGGTGTGGCACCTGCCTCAGGGAACTCGCATGCTTCAGATGGGCGGGTCCCTCGCAGCGGATCAGGACGGTGATAGGGGGCACCTGGGGTCCAGGGATGGGCGGGCCATTGCTTCTTCAGCTCTGAGGATGCTCTGTTGCCACCTTCCCCTCAGTGCTGGCTCTCAGTCCTGGGGAGGGGGTCAGTCCAGGGAACCACTCAGCCCTTCTTGACATTGGAGGGGCAGAGCCTGACCCCACTTCCCCGGGGCCAGCCTGACTGGCACTGACCTGACAGCTTGGAGTTTTACTCTTGGCTCATCACAGGCCAGGCCCCCAAGGGCCCCTTCTTCCTGGAGTCTGGCAGGCTGGGTGCGATAGATTGCTTTGCCTGTCAGGAAGCCTCCGAGGACATTGCACCTGACCAGCTGGGGGTCATGCCCTTGGACCTGTGGGTACTTACTCAGTCTCTAGGTCTTCATTCACCCTTTCATTTGCTTTTCTCTCAACTGTAATGGCAACCTATCCACTTACCTATCTGTCACCACCCACCTGTCCATTCGGCCATTTACTTGTCTTGTCATCCATCCACCTGCTCATGTGTCCACTCACCCACCCACCCACCCAACATGCTCGTTGTTGACTCAGCCAGTTCCTGCACTGGGCTGTGGAGATAAAAAATCAAGTCTGATGCTGCCCCTGGCCTAAAGACACTCAGGGTCAAGTAGGGGAGACAGTCTAGTGCAGTGTTCACCAGGGGGTCTTCTTCGGCCCAGCTAAACATTCAGGCTCTCATGAGCACCACTTGGCATCAGATTCCCTGAGAAGCATTTAAGACAAAACAGCTGGCCACCAGGGTAGTGGTGGGCCTTCCTCTGCTGTGGGGCCCTTGTGGCAGTCAGTTCACACAGCTGTCCAGGAGCCATTCTCCGTGGCCCCCCAGGAGAGGTGGGGGACTGAGACGACAGGTAGGTGTGAGAGCCACCCTGGCTTAGAAACCTCTTGATTCAAGAGTCCAGTATTCCATCTAACGACCCCACAGGTGTGGTTTCGGGTTCCTACATGGGTTGTGCCAGTGACAAGCCACCACGTTCAGGGAAGCCCAAAGCTCCAGCTCCTCCACCGGGTTGAGAGCCACTTACAATTTCTCCCCGTCTAGGTGCAGTGCCTCGCTCAGGCCACTTTTGTCCAAGGCAACGTTGCCAAGGAACGTGGCTGACATAGCACCTTCGGCAGGTTTCTAGGGGAGCAGTGTGAGAAAGCGAGCCGAAGGTCAGATTCTCTCAAAGAAAGGGAAGGAGTTCACTCCTTCTTGACCTACACGTGGGGAGGAGACCATTAGACTACAGGGTAATATGGAAACAGCCATGTATCTTAGGAGGCCCATAGACTGCGGAGTCAGGGTTCGGGTCCTGGCATAGTATAAATGCCTGGCACAAAGGAGGAAGATACTTTAAAAAATGTTATTTGGAATCATTTGTCTGAAGCTTGTCACAGAGGGGGAGATGGGCAGGGTCTGGGGGAGTGTGGAAGAGGGGTCAGGAAAGGCATTCAGAGAAGCAGAACTTGAGTTTGGAGATAAAGGATGAATGGATGTTCTCTGGTCAGAGACCAGGGGGAAGGGATTCCTGGAGGAGGCAACAGCAGGAACAAAGGCCTGGCATCATGGTCATGCCCCAGCTCTTGCTTGCTTTTGCGATAAACGCACACTGCCAATCACTGCCAGGAATGTTGGGGCAATAACCAGGCTGAAAATAACCAGTGAGACAATTGCCCACCCACTCTGATGTTCCTCCTTGGCCCCTGCCAGACACTGGCAGAGAGAGTGGGTGGGGCCAGGCCTCTAGGGCTAGGTCCCTTGTTCCAGCTGTGGGGGCACAAAACACGCCTTGTCTTGGTTAATTCTCCAAACGCCCTGCCAGGTCGGTGATATAGTCCCCCCTCTACAGAAGAAGAAACTGAGTCTCAGAGGGGCTAGGTGCTTGCCCTTGGACACACGGGAACTAAGACTGAGTCAAGGTTCAAACTCACATCTGATGCCAAAGCCAGGAGACACTCGGGAGACACTTAGCCTGTAGGGAACAGTGTGATCTGTGCTGAGACTGATACACAGAGCACTGAGGCTGTGGGAGCTCAGGGGGCCCTGAACCCGGCCTTGGAGTTGGGGAAGGGTTTCTGGGGGAGTGATAGCAGAGATGAGGAGCTGGTGTGCAAGAGGAGTGCGATGAGGACATAACAAGAGATGGCAGGGATGTGTAGAAGAAGGAACCCTCGTGCACTGTTGGTGGAAAGGCAAATTGGTGGAGCCACTGTGGGAAACAGTAAAGAGGTTCCTCAAAAAATGAAAAATAGAACTATATAATCTAGTAATTCCACTATTGGGTGTTTACCCACAGGAAATGAAAAGACTAATTCAAAACGTGTATGCAGCCCGATGTTTATTGTAGCATTATTTACAATAGCCAAGATACAGAAGCAACCTCAGTGTCCATTGATAGGTGAATGGGTAAAGAAGAGGTGGTCTATATATACAATGGAACATTACTCTGCCATAAAGAGAATGAGATTGTGCGCCACGTGCAGCAACATGGATGGACCTAGAGGCTACACTGCTAAGTGAGACAAGTCAGTCAGAGAAAGACAAATACCGTATGATTTCACTCATACCGAATTTCAGAAACAAATAACAAAAAAAGGAGACAAAAAACCAGATGCTTAAATACGGAGAACAAACTGATGGTTACCAGAGGGGAGGTGGGTGGGGGTGGGGGGTGAAATGGGTGAAGGGGATCAGGAGTACACCTGTGATGAGCACTGAGTACTGTATAGGATTGTTGAGTCACTGTATCGTACACCTGAAACTAATATGACACTTTGTGTTAACTATATTGGGATTAAGTCTGGTGGGATCAGGTGAATTTGAGGGGTCTGAGGCACCCAGGAGGTGGACACGTTTGCATCCATGTCTGGGGCAAGAGAGAAGGTAGTCTTGAGCCAGAGACCCCTAAGACTCAGGGCCTTACGACTTGGTTTCTGAGGCTCTGGTCTCTGCCCTTGGCTTAGATGTCCATTTTGATCCTGAACCCATCCACTCACCAACACATGCCTTCTTATCCTTAAAAGCTCAAGTCAATGGGCGCCTGGGTGGCTTGGTCGGTTAAGCGTCCGACTTCGGCTCAGGTCATGATCTCACAGTCCGTGGGTTCGAGCCCCACGCCGGGCTTTGTGCTGACAGCTCGGAGCCTGGAGCCTGTTTCGGATTCTATGTCTCCCTCTCTCTGTGACCCTCCCCCGTTCATGCTCTGTCTCTCTCTATCTCAAAAATAAATAAACATTAAAAAAAATTAATAAAAAAATAAAATAAAAAAAGCTCAAGTCAAGCATCACTACCTCCAGTCTTCCCTGACTCCACAGGCTAGGATGCAGCCCACTCTGGACTGCTAGATTGGAGACGCTGTGGGTACATGTGGCTAAAAGCTAGAGCTTTGGGGATAGGTGACCCGATCACAGCAATGCAGGGGCAACTTATACATGCCAAAGAAGGTGCCTGCCTCCTTTAGGCTTGGGGAGCTTGGAGGTTTGGGGGCAGGGGAGTGAGGTGAGGAGGGCTCCCGTCTGAGTCTGTGGAATGAATGAGCTTTGCTACAGCCCAGGTGAGCTGGGTTTGAGGCCTGGCTCTGTCACATAGTGATGCCAGCCCAGTGACTCCCCTACCTGGAGCTAACCCTGGGTGCCCAACTTTTGGTCTGTTCCCAGCCTTCCCTCCAGGGAGGAGGAGTTACTGTCATCACTACCATCATCCCCTCCCCAGCCAGCGCCTGAGGAGCCCCCGGCCACCTTCCCCCGAGTGCCTCCACAGCCCCCGTCTCCACCTCCCAGCCCCCGGAGATCCCCCCGAAGCCTCTTCGCCTGCCCCCAGAGTTCGGTGAGTGCAATAGCCAGGCATGAGGTTCCTGGTGGGTAGCCTGGGATCAGGGCCCCTTGGGAGTCTGCAAGGATGCAAGGATCAAACTTTCTGCTGGGCTCTGCCACCAACACAGTGTGGCCCTGGACAGGTGAGCACCATTCTCTTCATCCTCAAAATGGAGACGGCACCCACCTATCTGACCTACTGACTGTTAAGTGCACGTGGCAAACTTTTTGAATTGCCCTTGGTTTAAAGTCTAGGGCTACTTTCCATGGTTGTTGATGGTTTGCTTTTCAACTTGGAGTGTCCATTTTTCTCGATTCTTGATTCTTGTTATTTTTTTAGCCTTTTTAAACAGTCCTTGCCTCTGACCCCTAAACTTACCCCTATTCAGACCTCCTTGTGGTGGCCTGGCCTCTCCTTTGAGGCTGTCCTATGATGCCGTGAGTGTATAAATAGCATTTCCTGTCCCCTGTGCCTATTTTTGAAAGCTGGGCTGGGGTGAGGGGTAGGGGTCTTTTTAGGCTAAGGGTGGCCTTTGTGAAGCCAGGCCGGGGTACCCAGGAGGGGAGGCTGGTCTGAGTCTCTTCCCACCCCCACCCCTCTCTCTCCTCAGATGACTCTGACTATGATGAGCCTCCAGAGGAGGGGCCAGCGGCCCCAGCTGGCGTGATGACCAAGAAGGTGGGGCAGGTGGTGGTTAGGGTTTGGGCTGCCTGTCAGAGTGGAGGGTGGGCTGCCCAGCTGCTTCTCGGACCCTGGGGACCACCTGATAGAGAAAGGGGAGCCAGTTCCCAGGATGTTTCCTTCCCCCTTTGTTGTCTTGCCACGCAGGGCTTGAGGGTAGAGCATAGCACCTGAGCTCCCTGCCAGGGATCTGGGGGCTCTTGTTTGAGCCCCAGCTCCAGTCTTCAGCTACATCTGGATGGCTATGTGTGGCCTCTTCTCTCCCTCAGTGTTTGAGCACATCTCCCTGAGAGCATCTTCCTCCATCTCTTTCACTTTCTCTTTTCCTGTGTCCCCCTGGTGTCTTAACTCTCCATCTCTGAGTGTTATTCACTATCCCTTCATCTTTCTGTCTTTGTCTCTGAGTGATGCTGTCCCTCTGGGTCCCTGTGCCGCCTGCTGGCAGGGGAGGGAGTATGTGGAAACAGCAATGAAAGTGCTGAGTCGTGTGGGTTAGGTGGACGGGACTGAGGGAGCGCGGCAGCCCCCGGGGGGGTGTGATCTGGGGCTTGAAGGGAAGCCTGATGCTGAGTGGGTTTGTGGCGGGGCGGCCAGGAGGAGCTCCCAGTGAGCCAAGTCCCACGTGCCGTGCGTGTGGCCAGTCTGCTGAGCGAGGGGGAAGAACTGTCTGGGGACGACGACCAAGCAGATGAAGATGAGGATGACCACGCCTATGAGGGCGTCCCCAAGTGAGTGTCCACTCTTCTCCAGTGGCTGTCCCACCTGGCCACCCTCCTTTCCCAAGTGTTACCAGCCACTCCATCTCCTCAGCCCCTGCCCCATAGAAGCCCCCATCCTGGGCTCCCTCATTCCTTCTCTTCTTTCCCAAGTGGTGGATGGCACAAGAGCAGCCTGAACTCATCCCTGCCCAGCAGCCTCCTGATCCCCGAGCTCCCACCACACCCCATGGACGGGCTCCCCGGGGGCTCCACCCCCATCACACAGGTCATCAAGGCTGGCTGGCTGGACAAGAACCCACCGCAGGGGTGAGTGATGCCTGTTAGGTCTTGCTGGTTCTCTGCATGAGGATGAGGAGTATTCTATATTGGATCCAAAAAACAGGCCAAGGTTATTTGAGCAGCTCTCTCCAAGCTGAATGTAACAGTCAGTCATGCCCACCAGACCTGTGTTTTATTACCGTTAAAATCGGGAAGTCCTGGGGCGCCTGGGTGGCTCAGTCGGTTAAGCATCCGACTTTGGCTCAGGTCATGATCTCACAGTTCATGAGTTTGAGCCCCACGTTGGACTCTGTGCTGACAGCTCACAGCCTGGAGCCTGCTTCGGATTCTGTGTCTCTGTGTCTCTCTGCCCCTCTCCTGCTTGTGCTCTGTCTCTCTCTCTCAAGAATAAATAAACATTAAAAAAATTTGTTTTTAAGTTGGGAAGTCTTACTTTGAGTCTGACTTCTATCATTCTTGCTATAGGTAAAGTCCCTTTTCTCAGTGGCCATTTGGGTTCCTTCCTCCCTTGAACCTGGCTATTTCTAATTTTGTATGTGGCCGCGAGAGGGGGCGGGGGTAATCTTGGAGCCTCTCCTCTAATCCCCAGTCCTTTGCTCTGTTTTCCCTCTGCCTCTGCTTCTCCAGATCTTATATCTATCAGAAGCGATGGGTGAGACTGGATGCCGATCATCTGAGATACTTTGACAGTAACAAGGTGAGGCCCATGTTGGTCCCTGACAGGACCCCTGCTCCAGCCTGGCCCTAGGCTGACCCTTGACACTAGGCTTGGGTGGAGTCCTTCCCCAGACCAGACCTCACTAGAGCTCTGGTCTGACTCCTTGAACCGTGTCTTCCTCGCCCATTGGCCTGCTGTGGGCCGTGGTCAGGGTCAGTGTCAGGGCTATCCCTCATCACCTGTGGGGCACGGGGCTGTAGCTAACTTTTGTGTCATCTAAAGTCAAGGGAACCAAGGAGTTCTGAACCACAGTACAGCTTCCCTCTCTTCCCCAGGACGCCTACTCTAAGCGCTTTATCTCTGTGGCCTGCATCTCCCGCGTGGCTGCCATCGGGGACCAGAAGTTTGAAGTGATCACGAACAACCGGACCTTTGCCTTCCGGGCAGAGAGTGATGGTGAGGGGTAGGGCTGGGAGAAGATTGGCAGCCTGGCCTGGTAAGTGGGGGGAGGAGAACCAGGGCACATCTGCTCCCCTGCATCAAACCCAGAGAAGAGTCCATCTTCTATGAGGTGGGAGAGAGAAGGGGACACTCTCTGGCTCTGTGTTTGAGACACCCACTGAGAACCATTTATTTCCATTTGCAGGGGAAATAGGCTCAGATAGGCGAAGTGGCTTGTCCAGCGTAGGTGGCACAGCTGGGATTGGAGCCTGAGCTTGTCCAAGTCCAAGAACTCACAGATAGTCAGAAATGGGTGGGGTGGTCTGGGTGGGCTTGCTGGCGGAGGTGCTGCCTGAGGAGCCTGGAATAGAGAACCTTAGGGGACTCCCTGCCAGGCTGAGCTCAGGCCTACTCTTTCCCCTTGGCCTGCAGTGGAGCGGAAGGAGTGGATGCAGGCCCTTCAGCAGGCGGTGGCTGCTCAGTATGCCCGGGCCCAGCTGTCTAGCGCTTATCCGTTGGGTATTCGAGGCTCAGAGCCACCTGACCGTGCTGGCAGCCTGGAACTACGTGGTTTCAAGAATAAACTGTATGTGGCCGTGGTTGGGGACAAAGTGCAGCTGTACAAGAATCTGGAGGTGCGAAGGAGTCAGCCAGATTGCTAAACCCCTCCCCTGCTCCCTGCCTACTTGGTCCCTCAGCCTGCCCAGCACCCACCGTGGCCCCTCAGCCTGCCCCCTGCCCCCCGGGCCCCCCCCCCCCCGTCCCTCAGCCTGCCCCATGCCCCCTGCCCATCCTGGTCCCTCAGCCTACCCCCTGCCCACCCCAGTCCCTCAGCCTTGCCCCTGCCCCCTGCCCATCCTGGTCCCTCCACCTGCCCCCTGCCCACCCTGGTTCCTCAGCCTGCCCCCTGCCCCCTGTCCACCCTGGTCCCTCAGCCTGCCCCCTGCACCCCCCCCCCAGTCCCTCAGCCTGCCCCCTGCCCTCCCTGGTCCCTCAGCCTGTCCCATGCCCCCTGCCCACCCTGGTCCCTCAGCCTGCCCCCTGCCCCCCCTGGCCCCTCAGCCTGCCCTCTGCCCACCCTGGTCCCTCAGCCTGCTCCCTGCCCATCTCATCCCTCAGCCTGCCCCCTGCCCACCTCATCCCTCAGTCTGCCCTATGCCTACCCTGGTCCCTCAGCCTGTCCTTTCCCTTTCTTCCTTCCCCTGACTGAGCTCAGCCCTGTGCCGGCCACGCTTCCTGCTCCCAGTCCTGACACTATCCCCTGCCTGGTTCCTGAGCATTACCTTCCCATCACCACCCTGCCTCCTGCTCTCCTTCCCTACTGCTACACGGCCTCTGAGCCTGGGTCCATTGACCCATTTCCAGATTCCTGTACCCTCCTTTATCTCCTTCCAAGGTACTTTTCTAGTCCCTAGGGTTCTACCTCCCCTTCCTCTCTGTCCCTCCCTGGGCCTTTGAGCCCCGCCCCCCAGGCCTTGCCCTCACCCCTTCCCACCTACCTGCCAGGAGTACCACCTGGGCATTGGCATCACCTTCATTGACATGAGCGTAGGCAACGTGAAGGAAGCAGACCGGCGCAGCTTCGACCTCACCACCCCCTACCGCATCTTCAGGTGAGCCTCCCTCCCCTCGCTCACCTGCATCATCACTCCCTGTCAGTATTTTTCTTCTTGCTTGTGTGGAAACCTGCCCCTTCTAGGATGGATTTCTCCCCTCCCTTCCCAGCCCTGACCATCTGCACTGGTCCTTTACCTCCACTCACTAATCTCTTCTGATCCCTCCCTTCTAAGAAATCTCACTTTTACCCCACCCCTCTCTGACCATCACTTTCCACCTCCCCTCCCCTCCCCCCCAGGCCGTCACCTGCCACCTCTGAGGCACTGTGCCATGCCTGAGTTCAAATCGTGTGTATTAGCCTGGCTGCCATGCATGACAGAATAGCACAGACTGGGGAACTTAAACAACAAAAGTTTATTTTCTCACAGTTCTGGAGACTGGAAGTCTAAGGTCAAGGAGCCGTCAGTGTTAGTTTCTGGTGAGACCCCTCTTCCTGGTAGATGGCTACCTCCTCACTGTGTCCTCATGCGACTTTTCCTCTGTGCGCATGTAGAAAGAGAGTGAGCTATCTGGCATCCCTTCCTCTTTCTGTAAAGGAACCAATCTTACCAGGTTAGAGCCCCACTCTTAAGACATTATTTAACCTTAATTACCTCCCTCAAGGCCCTGTCTCCAGATGCAGTCACACTGGGGGACCACAGTTCGGTCCATAACATTCTGGGTCCACCACTGGGTCACTGTGTGACCTGGGCAAATCGCTTGACCTCTCTGTGCCTTGGTTTCTTCCTCTGTAAGACCACGACAGTCTTTGTAAAGCCCTTACCTGACACGGTATGCAGTAATTGCTCTGTCAACACTAATGCCATCATGCCTCTGTCATCATTTCTTTTACCCTTAGCTCAGATCTCTTCTCCCCCAGGGACTTCCTCCTGAGCTCCACCTGTATGTCCAACAGTTTTGTGGATTCCTCCTCAACTCCCTGTACCTCCCAGGCCCGTATCTCCACCCATGGGAATGTCTGCCTCTCCTGCTCAGCCCTGGGGACACCCGTCACAACCCCTGTCTTGCCCCCATCACTCTTTCACCTTTGTCTGGCGCCTCGCCTCTGTCCCTCCCATTTTGTCCCAGGCCAGGGGGGCCTCTGGCAGTGGCTGTGGTGCTTCCTCATCCATTAGCTGATTGTCTACGACTGCCTGCAGGGCCTTTTCTTTTTGTTGAAAGCCAATTTTTTTTTTTAAACGTTTATTTATTTTTGGGACAGAGAGAGACAGAGCATGAACTGGGGAGGGGCAGAGAGAGAGGGAGACACAAAATCGGAAGCAGGCTCCAGGCTCTGAGCCATCAGCCCAGAGCCTGATGCGGGGCTCGAACTCACGGACCGCGAGATCGTGACCTGAGCTGAAGTCGGACGCTCAACCGACTGAGCCACCCAAGCGCCCCGAAAGCCAATTTTTTATTTGTTTATTTCTTGCATTTGAAGTTCTCTTTGATGACATCATTGGCCTGAGATTCTTTGTTGTCATCCTTAACTACCATGCAACCGTGACCAGCCACCTTCCAGCGTTTTCCAGAAGCCTGCCTATTCACCTACTTTCTTGTTGTCATCAACCTTAATTAGGTTGATTTGGTGTTCGGCACCAAGGGCCTCCACCCTCCTGACATATGTAGGCTGAGACAGTTGGACGTAAGAACACAAAGACAGGCTTAGTGCTTAGCTAAGGCCTTGGCAGCTTGCAGATTCCACATCTTAGGCCTTTGTGGATGAGCATGGTCTTCAGCCCCTCTTGTAAAGCAGCATTATAGCCTGTCACACCTCTGACAGCGATGCCTTTTTTGGCCATGGTGGTGGGTGATGAGGGTAGCCGAATCTTGAATGCATACATATGTGGTGTGGTGGCAGCAGGGAAATAAAAAACCAGAGGAAGACACCTCTGTATCCTCTCATACTGAAGGTGAAACCTCCACCCCACTGAAACTCTCCACTGCATCTCTGTTGTCCTCTGGGTGCACTTTGCCCTCTTCTGCCTGGCACAGGCTTGTCCCTGTATGTCTCCCAACCTCTTGTCTGCACGTCTGCCCATCCTGCCTGCAGGTCCATCCCTGTGGATGGCCCTGTGTGCCATCCCACCCCTTTGCACATGCTGTTCCCTTTGTCTAGAACTCCTTTCTGCCTCCTCTGGCTAAGCCCTTTTCATCTGTCACGTCTTAGCTCGGGCATTATTTTTTCCCCGGCAGCCTTTTCTAGTCTCTGGGTGGGGCAGAGGCAACTCTGGGCTCCCCCAGCTCCCGTGTATATCTCAGGTTCATAGTGTCCTTGCTTGTGTCCATGCCCACCTTCCCCACAGACCCAGGATGCCTCCCTCTTCTGGTTATGAGTGCTCAATGCCTTGTTCCCGCCACTGCCCCCCCCCCAAGGCTGTGCCTCCTCATGCTGCCTGAAAATCTCTCTGAGCCCTTTCCCACCAGCCCCCACCCCCCACTCCTGTGTCCCTAGCTTCTCGGCCGAATCGGAACTAGAGAAGGAGCAGTGGCTGGAGGCCATGCAGGGAGCCATTGCCGAGGCCCTGTCTACCTTGGAGGTGGCCGAGCGCATCTGGGCTGTGGCCCCCAACAGGTTCTGTGCCGACTGCGGGGCTGCCCAGCCTGACTGGGCCTCCATCAACCTCTGTGTCGTCATCTGCAAGCGCTGTGCAGGTGTGTGGGGCTGGGGCACCAGGCTGAAGCATGACAGGGCTGGTGTGTTGGGATGATAGGTGGCCCGTCTGGCTGGAGGGGCTGGACCCAAGACGGTATTCAGATCGTTGTTGATGAAGTTGTACCTGTATGCCAGGCCTTTCCCACTGTGATTAGCCCTCAGTCCTGAGATTGTAAGGCAGGGGTTAACTGCTCATGCCATGGCTAAGGACACTGAGGCACAGAGAGGGGAAATGGCTTGTTCAGGGTGGCCTGTCAAGTAAGTGTGGATTTGAGCCCAGGCCTGTTGGGGTCCAGCACCCTGTCACATCAGAGAAGTGGAAAGAAGAGACAGGAGGAGCTGGCAGGCCGTTGCAGGCAGTGGGAGGAGCTAGTGTTTCATCTGGAGGTGATGGGAGGCAGGAGTGGGAGGGAAATGGTCAGATTGTGCCTCAGACTCTGGCTGGTGGGTGGAATCCGAGTTGGAAAGGTGAGACTGGAGACCAGCGGGGAGGCTGTTAATGGATCCATTAGAGAGAAGAACAGGCTAAGGGCTGGTCTGTGGAAGCGATGGAGAGCACTTGAGAGATGTGCAGGATCTGCAGGGTAAAGGTCTCAGGGACAGATCAGATGAGGAGGGTGAGAAAGAAAGCCTGGAGCCTAAGATTGATTCATCTGTTGAACCGGCATTTACTGGGGGGGGGGGGGGGGGGGGTCTCTGGTATGCCAGACACTGTGAGGTATTGGGGATTTGGCCCTCCTGGGAGCTGATGGTGCCCAGGTGGCAGCTTTGGGCAGCTTGAGATGGGGATCTGGGGCGCGGGGTACAGTTCTGGGGAAGGCGCTGAGCTCAGTAAGAAGCCCTGAAGCCTGTGGGACATCTAGGGCAAAGGTCCAGGAGGCCTTGGGCTGTGAGGTCTGGGTGCAGGAAAGAAATGACTCGATTTAGAAAGGTGTCAGCTCACGGAGGCATATGGGTGACTGGAGTGGAAGAGGTGCTCCATGAGAGGTTGCAGAGGGCGTGAGGCTGAAGCCAGAACCAGGCAGTGCTAGGCACTCCTAGAGCCCCAGCCTCCTCCCTACCCCGGGGGTCCTTTGTGGGACCTATAGCTGAGCAAGGCTGCATTCCCTCCAGCCCCAACTCCCCCTGCCCTCTCATTCCACAGAGATTTACTAAGTGCTCACTATGTGCTAGACTTTATTCTAGGCACAGAGGCTAGACCCTAAAGCTGACAGTCAAGGTTCCTGCTCTCAGGCAGCTTACATTCTGTTGGGGAGAGGCAGAAAATACATACATGAACCAATAAAAACATCAGGTAATAAAGTGCTAGGCAGAGAATGTGTCTGTCAGGAAGCCCTCTCTGAAGAGATGACATGTCAGCTGAGATCTGGATGGGAGGAGGGAGCAGACCCTGGGGAGATGGGGGAAGAGAATCCAAGCAGAAAGAACTGTGAGTGCAAAGGCCCTGAGGCAGGAATGAGGTTGGTTGATAGGAAGAGGGAAGAGAGTATGGCCCAGGGGGATTGGGGTTGGGGGAAATTCTGAGATGAAGTTGAAGAAGCAGGTAGGGAATTCGTATCTAATTCTGGGGAGCCATTGGAGGGTCTAAAGCAGGGATTTGTTGTAAGCAGATTTGCTTTTTAAAGAGATCACTCTGGGGGCACCTGGCTGGCTCAGTTTGTGTGTGGCTCTTGATCTGGGAGGAGGAGGAGGGGGGTGGGAGAGTCATGAGTTCAAGCCCCATGTTGGGCATAGAGCTTACTTAAAAAAAAAAAAAAAGATCAAAAACATCACTCTGGCTGGGCTGTGCAGAGTGGCCTGTGGGGGGTGACGGGGGGGGGCGGGGGCACTGCTGCAGGAGCCCAGGTGACTTTACAGGGCTCAGTTCTGTGGTGCCAAGAGCAGGGGGATGCGTGGCTGGTTTCCAGAGTGGTGTGTGAGTGACCTCTCCCTGTCTGCCCTTGATGGGCTCTATGGGGAGGCAAGGATGGGGGGAAGGTTAGTGCTTATATGAAGGAGAGAGCCCTAAAGACCCATGACCCTGAGTCTAGCCCTCTGTCTATAGGGGAGCACCGTGGCCTAGGCGCTGGGGTCTCCAAGGTGCGGAGCCTGAAGATGGACAGGAAGGTGTGGACGGAAACACTCATTGAGGTGGGGAGGCCTTGCCCGCCGCCTACATTTGGGGTCAGCTCCACTCAGCTACTGCCTGGGTCTCCCCCATCTCACAGACCCCGGCACCCTGGAGCTAGAAGAGACCTTGGGGATCATCTAGTGGGTGGGGATTTTGGAAAAGTTGATTTTTGGCAAAGTCAGCAAACTGGCCAGTGAGCTAAGAATGTTTCTACAGTTTTAAAGGGTTGTAAAAAAAAAAAAAAAAAAAGGAACATGCCACAGAAACTGTCCTGCAGAGCCTAAAATGTTGTTTCATCTTCACTCACGTGTGCCAGTGGGTGTGAGTATGTACGTTTGGGGGCATGCTTACATGTGCATATGTGCCTGTGTACTTGGGGTTCCCAGGTACTGACACGTGTGGTGGTCACAGAGGAGAACCGTGCAACGGGAGGCTGACCACACGGGCCTACCTGACAGCCCCAGCCACGCTTCAGTTTGGGTGTCACATCTCCTGTGAGTTAGGGTTAGAATACCCAGGTTAAACATGAGGACACTGAGGCTCAGGGAGAGAAAATGACTTGCCCGAAGTCACAGAGTAAGTCGGTGGTGGTGGAGCCTGTTTCTGCTTTATTCTCTTCTGTGACCCAGCACCCCACACAGGGCCTGACAAGGAGGCAGGGTGGGGGGCCCAGGAAATGGCTGTGGAATGAATGATCAGCAGGATGAAGGGATTAATAAACTAGTCCCCTGGTTACTGGATTCTTGCATCTGCCCCCCAGCATTAGCCCCTGCTCCTCCTCCCCTGAGCCCAGAGAGGAATGTCAAGGACAGGAGAGGTTTCCAAAATCCCTACCCACTCCATTGGCTAACAGGTCAGCCGCCGCCCCCAACCCGTGACCCTTGCCCAGGCTGTGATAGCCTCAGGAATACAGAGTTCCAGATGTGGGACTGGGTGGGGGAAATAGTAAGGCCCCCAACCAGTCACCAGGCCTGGGGCGTCTACCTGGCAGACTGCCTCTCATCCTGTCGTTGAGCTGAGGGACTAGGCTTGGGCTCACAGCCACCAGCAGGCCAGGCTGCCCCTCAGCTTCCCCGATTGGAAAGTGGGTAGGTGGTCTGGCTCTCCCAGCCCCTTGCCTGACAACCTCAAAGATTTTATAAGAACGGGCCTCTGGACATAGTCTGCCTCTCTAACCTCTTGCCCAAACCCACAGCTCTTCTTACAGCTGGGCAATGGCCCTGGGAACCGCTTCTGGGCAGCCAATGTACCCCCCAGTGAGGCTCTGCAGCCCAGCAGCAGCCCCAGTGCCCGGCGGCGCCACCTGGAGGCCAAATACCGTGAGGGCAAGTACCGCCGCTATCACCCGCTCTTTGGCAACCAGGAGGAACTGGACAAGGTCAGGGCACTGGGCCTCTGGGGCTCCTGGAGACCACCCACTTTCTTTCTGCTCCCCTCATTGCTCTCTGTGTTTCAACTCATCTTTTGCATCAGCTCAGAGCGATGAGCTTGGTATATAGGGAAACTGAGACCCAGAGGGCAGAAGGACCCTGCCTAAGCCACAGGGAGAGTTGGAGCAAAGCAAGGAGGAGTCAGGCCTGACCCTTGGGCCAAGGCCACATCCCCAGCATCTGTCTGCCTCCCTCCCCTCTTGATTCCTCTGTCTCCCGAACCGTCCTGCTCCTTGTGAATCCTGCCAAAAGGAGTGAACTTGATGGGGATGCTATTTCCTGCCAGGCTCATGAAAAACAGCTGGCTGCTCTGACCCACCCCCCCATCCACACCCCACTCAAGATGAGGCCCCACATGGGCCCCAGGCCCTGACAGGCTGGGAGCCAAGCCCCGGGCCCTGGTCTGGCTCAGCCTGAGTGGGAGGTAGCCTGCTCCGAGGCAGGGGGATGCCACTGTGACCTCTGATTGGCCTTCAGCCCCTCCCCCAAAGCAGCCCCACCCAGGAAGGCTCAGTCTAGCTAGAAGCCCAGTGGGAGCCAGACCTCCACCTCCCAGGAACCCAGGCGTCCAGCCCCCAGCCCAGCCCAGTCTAGCCCGCCAGCTAGGAGGGGCAGCAACTCCCATTGGTTGAGAGGGCTGGGCAGGCAGTGAGGAATTCAAATGTGGGAGGAATTAGCTACAAAGCACCCCGCTCTGCCCTTCCACAAGGCAGAGGGAGCTTGAGATCCTCTAGAGAACAGGCTTGGCGGCTGACTGGATCCCAGGGGCTGCCAGCAGGGGTGAGCCCTGGGCCACTCGGATCCCCAGCCTCTGCAGGGCAGCCCCTACCTACCCTCCTAACCCCTTGGCCTTTCTCTTCCTCCCCCTTTCCTCTTTGGCTTTCTTCCTGCCTCTTTTCTCTTTCAACCTGAGGATGGGCCCCCAGACTTGGGTGACTCCTTCACTCCCTTCCTCTCTTCCCCCAGGCCCCCTTTCCCGCTGTCCCCCCACTCTGACTTAGGCTGACCCTCCCCTCCCTCTTCCTCCCTCCTCCCAGGCTCTGTGTGCTGCAGTCACTACCACAGACCTGGCTGAGACCCAAGCTCTCCTGGGCTGTGGGGCTGGAGTCAACTGCTTCTCAGGGGACCCTGAGGCCCCCACGCCCCTGGCTCTTGCCGAGCAGGCAGGGCAGGCGCTGCAGATGGAATTCCTACGGAACAACCGGACCACGGGTGAGTGGCTGATGGGACTGTCCACCTCGAGGGATGGGGCCTCCCTGCTGCCACCGTCTGGCCTTTTGAGAGGGGTGCTGGGTGGGGGTCGCCAGAAGCGGTATATCACCCTGTGGGGTTAGATATGCGTACCACGTGGGCTGTGATAGCAGCTCCTCGAGGGGCCCTACAACAGCGTGTGACTTGGGGTCTGTTTGGGTTTGCATGTCAGTGTACATTTGTGCATCTGGCTTCCCCCTCGTACGTGTGTCCCTTTGTGTCTGTCTCTGCATCTCTTTCTGGATTTGTGGGTCCCGCCCAGACCTGCACCAGGGCCTTCTGCCTGCCACCGTCTGGGCATCTCTGAGCTGCTGCAGATCTGTGTTTCCTCACACCTGGGGGTGTCGAGGGCTTTGGAGTTTGTGTGTGTACAGAGTAGCTGAGTTGCTGTGTGGGGGTTGCATTTCTCTATGTGCGAGTGGCCCACAATGGCAGCCCTGTCTGCTGCTTTGTCTGGGTGGGGCTCTGTCACAGACTGGGGTTGGGGCCCATTTGGCTATCACTCTCCGGGTGAGTGAGGAGGGGATGGCGGGGGTGAGCCCTGCCGGTCATGGCCCAGGGCTGGCCTCTGGGGCCATATCCCAGGACTGAGGGTGGAGCTCAGCGGCCAGAGCTCGGCTCATGGCCACGGGTGGGTGGGGTGTGCTGGGCTGGAGCAAGCCCAGGTGTCCAGGGAGGCACAGGAGACCACCCAGCTGGCTTGAGCTTTGGGACCGCTGGGAGCAGGACTGGAGCCGGGCTGCTTCCTTAGGCTTTGCATTGTCTGGGACAGACCTCCTTCTGGGGATTGTTAGTGAGTTTGCCAAGACCCCTCATTCTAGTGTGCTATCCCTGTGCCTCAACAGAGAGAGTGGGGTGGGTTGGGCTGGGGAGTTGGGGGGCTTCCTGGCAGGGAAGGTACTAGAGCTGGGCCTTGGAACTAGGGTGGAATTTGCACAAGCGGGAGGAGGTGGAGAATGACTTGGGCAAAGCCCTGGATGTGGCACTGAGACCCTGAAGGTGATAGAGGACTGGTGGCTTGAATGTAAGCTCGGATGCTCGACCCAGGCAGGGGCGAGGAGAGACACCCTGGGATGGTGAGCATGAGCAGCCGTTCCTCACCATACACCCCACCTCCCAACACCTTCCCTAAAGAGGTGCCTCGGCTGGATTCAGCGAAGCCTCTGGAAAAGCACTACTCAGTTGTCTTGCCGACTGTGAGCCACAATGGCTTCCTCTACAAGACTGCTTCTGCCGCCAAGCTGCTGCAGGACCGCCGTGCCCGGGAAGGTGGGTGCTTGGCCAGACCCCGTTCTTGCCATGGTGTTCTGGCATGGTGGCCGGGCCAGAGAAGCCAGGGCTGTCTGCACTGGTGACCAAGGAGGGTGCCAAGTATACTCTGGCAGAGTCACCCTAGAGGGCTTCCAGGATGTGGTCTCTAGTACATAGTAGATGCTTAATAAATGGGCTGATAGGGGTGGGAGGGGGCCTGGCACTGCGGAGCAAGTCACTGCTAGAGTGCCTTTAGGCTATAAAAGCCTTGATTGAGCGCCTGCTGGGTGCTGGGCCTCTGATAGTTAGAGCCAGACAGAGCTAAGCTCAGAGCTCCGCCCCTTCGTCCTCTCTGCCTTCCATTTGCTCCCCAGCTCTGAGTACAATCCGCAGTCCTTCCCATATCCCACAAGGACCTGCCAGTCAGCCCTCCCACCCTGTGACTTCTGACCCCACTCCCCTCACTCACTCTGCTCCAGCTTTACTGGCCTCCTTGCTGTTTCTCAGACATGTCTATTTACTTCCACCAGGGCCTTTACATTTGCTCTGCCCCTGCCCAAAATGATTTTCGCCAAAATATCTGCACGATCAGTCCCTCACTTCAGTCGGATCTCTGTTTATTTTATTTTATTTTTAATGTTTTAATGTTTATTTATGTTTGAGAAAGAGAAAGCAAGAGTGGAAGGAGCAGAAAGAGGGAGACAGATTCCAAAGCAGGGGCTCCACGCTGACAGCAGTGAGCCCAATGAGGGGCTAGGACTCGCCAACCGTGAGATCATGACCTGAGCTGAAGTCAGAGGTTTAACTGACTGAGCCACCCAGGTGCCCTGAGTCAGGTCTCTGTTTAAATGTTACTCCTTAGAGGGAGGCCTGGGTGACTCAGTCAGTTAAGCGTCCATCTTTGGCTCAGGTCACGGTCTCACAGTTCATGAGTTTGAGCCCCATACTGGGCTCTCTGCTGTCAGCGTGGAGCCCACTTCGGATCCTCTGTTTCCCTCTCGTTCTGCCCCTTCCCTGTTCACCCACACGCACGTGCGCTCTCTCACTCTCTCTCCCTCAAATAAACAAACATTAAAAAAGAAATGTTACTCCTTAGAGACTTCATCCATAACCATTTTACCCAAATTAGCATGCTCTATTTACTTTTACCCTAACTTCATGCCACTTATCTGACGTTAATTTGTCTGCGTATAGATGTATCTATTGATTCTCTGTGCCACACTAGAATATAAGCTCCTCTCAGCCACCACTGTAGCCCCAGCACCTAGAACAGCTCCTAGCACAGTGGGCACTTGGCAGACATCACAGGATGAAGAGTGACCGAGGCAGGGCTGCTGCTTCTGGAGGGCCCCAGCCTGGGGGGCAGACTCTGGGACACACTGCCCTCAGAGGGCAGATGGCATATCCTCGCAGATAGGACAAGAGACAGTGTCTGCTTTGGGAACATTATTGAGACCATTGCTCCCTGCGTCCCTCAGCACACCCCTGTGACACCCTCTAATACCCAAACAGATTTCTTTGGAACTCTGTGCTGTTCACCACCTCACTGCCCCTGGGGCACTGCCCCTTGTCTACCTCCTTCTGCCTGATAATGTCATTTATGTAACTGCTTGAGTCATCCTTTTTGCCCTGGATGCCAGGAAGCTCTGAGCCAATATGAAGCTCAATGCTATGAACTATATAAGCCTGCATGGCCTTGACATTCTGTTCTTTCTCCTGCCTTTCCTGGTCCAGATCCCCATTTCTGTTCCTTTATGGGATCTTGTCAGTTTTCTCAGTGCCATTATAGGAGGAAACATAGAGCAATGTGTGTCACTGGCAGGGGAGGGTGGGAGCATGGGGTGGGCACGGAAACTTTCTGTGACATATGGGCTGTTCTTAAAGGATGGAGGGTGTGGGTGGAGGAAACAAGGTGAGCAAAAGTGGGAAGGGCGAGGTATATGCCCAGAAGTGGTTGGAGAGGAGGGTAGGGGCAGACCCAGCAGGGCCTTGAATGCCAGTCTGAGGTGTATAGAATAAGGGGAGCATGGCAAAGTTTTGAGCACGGGAAGGACGGAGTCTGGTTTTACTTAGATCACTTTTGAATCTTGGAAGAAACAAGTCGAGGCACCAATGAAGAAGTCACTGCAGTGGTTCAGGGGAGAGGCGTGGGCTGGGCTGGGGCGGCAGGCTGCAGGGAGGAGGATGGAATCAGGGGAACTTGTGAGTTAGAACGAAGAGGACATGAGTCAGGTGGGAGTTGGGGCCCAGGGAGGATACAGAAGGGGTTTTCAGGGGAGGGCAGGGGCTCCCTCATGGCTCCCCTGCCCACCTTCTTCCCAGAGTTCAGCCGACGCTGGTGTGTCCTTAGCGACGGGGTCCTGAGCTACTATGAGAGTGAGCGGGCAGTGACCCCCAATGGCGAGATTCGGGCCAGTGAGATTGTGTGCCTGGCAGTGCCCCCTCCTGACACCCACGGGTGAGTATCCCTGGGGCAGAATCACAGACTCTTATTGCTGTGAGATCCAAGCCCCCATTCAGGAGATAGGGAAACAGGCCCAGAGAGGGTCAGAACCTTCCCAGGGTCACAGAGCAAACCCTGTGGGTCTCCGGAGGCCCCAGTTTAGGACTTTCCCATCCCTTCTTATAGGGCCAGGGAAAGGGCAGGGGGCAGGGGATGGCGGCAAGGCTGGGCAGGGTGGGTCATGGCTGGGTTGAGTGGGCCTGAATCCTGACCTGTGTATCTACAGCTTTGAGCACACCTTTGAGGTGTACACGGAGGGAGAGCGGCTGTACCTGTTTGGTCTGGAGAGTGCAGAGCTGGCTCGTGAGTGGGTCAAGTGCATTGCTAAGGTGGGCCTGAGTTAGTGGACAGGTGTGGGAAGTCTGACAGGGGCTGGGGTGGGATCTCCCGGCTGATCCCGTGTACCCCATCTCTCCTGCCTCATGAATGGAGGGAGCAGACATAGGGCAGGCTTCTGGGGCCAAGAGCCAGATATGTCAGCATCTGCAGCCCCCTAGGGGGGACGTCAAGAGACCGGTCTCAACCATGTGGAAGAAGGGCTGTGAGCTTTGCACTCCACAGGTGCTCAATACAATAATGTATAACAGCCATGTTAGGATAGATAGTGCTGACTCCAGGAAGAGTGAGCATCTTGTTCAGGAGCAAAGAGGCAGGGAGGCTGCAGAGCTCTGTCCTGGGGACTAGAGCCAGGTGCCCTCTGGGTCCCCCTGTGCTGTGAGGGCCTGTGACTCTTATTTACTCAGTCGCTGATCAGTCATCTGTGAGCCTCCTTGACGGTTAGTCCTCTGAGCTCTGGGAACCCAGATGAACCAGTCTTGGTCCTGACTCTTCAATAGCTCCTTTGCTGATGGGGGAGACAGCTGGGTCCCTGACAGCAAGAATACTGTGGTCAGTGCCGCAATAGAGGGCAGAAAAGGGGCATCCCTGAAGGTGTCTGGGAACATTTTCCTGAGGAGGGAACATGAGAATGCGTATGAGTGGGGCATGATACCTGAGTTTATTTACTGTGCTAGGTCCTGCCCAGGGGAAGAGAGGAGGCAGCAAGGTGGGAAATGGGTATATGCCTACAAGCCAAAGAGCCTGGGGCAAGGGGTGGGGGAGGGGGGAGGCCGGCATTGCTGTTGGCTGATGCGGTCTCTTTGGCCACCTCCCCTTTTCCTCTGGCCTCCCCATCAGGCGTTCATACCTCCCCTGGCTGAAGATCTGCTGGTCCGGGATTTTGAGCGGCTTGGGCGCCTACCCTACAAAGCTGGCCTGAGCCTACAGCGGGCCCAGGAGGGCTGGTTCTCCCTCACTGGCTCCGAGCTCCGTGCTGTCTTCCCAGAGGGGCCCTGCGAGGAGCCGCTCCAACTTCGGAAACTGCAGGAGCTTTGTGCGTGGACCTAGACCTGGGCCCCCAACTTCCAGGGCACCCTATCCTGGGCTCCCAGGCCCCCAGCCCTTCCCTGGAAGTCTGAACTCTACCCTGGCCTGGCCAGAAGGAGCCAGCCTGCCCTCTTATGTCCTCTCCTGCCCTTGGGGTGTATCTCAGCGACTCCATGTATTGGTGGGTGGGTCCCAGGGATGTATGTGCCCAGAGAACCTCAGGAGGGAGTCGGTTGGGGACCATGAACAAGGCCTTACCTCGACCGGCCCCTCCACAGCCGTCCAAGGGGACAGCGAGAACCAAGTGCTGGTGCTGGTGGAGCGAAGGAGGTGAGCCCTGGCCTCCCTGGGGGGCTCTGAGAAGCCCGCGGCAGTCTGACAGGCTTGGGAGGGGTAGGGCAGGGGTAGGCTCCCAAGTGACTGACTATCCCCCCCCCCACACACCCAGGACGCTGTACATCCAGGGGGAGCGGCGGCTGGACTTCACAGGCTGGCTGGGGGCCATCCAGAAAGCAGCGGCCAGCTCTGGGGACACGCTGTCGGAGCAGCAGCTTGGAGACTCAGATATCCCAGTGATCGTCTACCGCTGTATAGACTACATCACGCAGTGTGGTGAGCCCCGCCCCTGTAACACAGGCCCCACCCAGGGAGGCTGACCTCTTGCCTCTCCCCCACCACCGGCCAAACCCCGCCTTCCCAGGATCCCTCTGACCTTAGCTGCGAGGCCCCGCCCCCCGGCTCAGTGCCACCCCCTCTGCAGGCCTGACTTCTGAGGGCATCTACCGCAAGTGTGGGCAGACATCAAAGACTCAGCGGCTGCTGGAGAGTCTGCGGCAGGACGCTCGGTCTGTGCGCCTCAAGGAGGGCGAGCAGCATGTAGACGATGTCTCCTCAGCACTCAAGCGCTTCCTGCGAGACCTGCCCGATGGTCTCTTCACTCGCGCCCAGCGCCTAGCCTGGCTAGAGGCCTCAGGTGGGCCCTGTAGTCCTTGCCAGCCTGAGACCCAGGCTAGTGCTGCTGACTTGTCCACTCCTATCTCCAAATTCCCACCCCTCCCCTTCCCATCCAATGAGGCATGCCCCAGGGGATAAGCCCCCACCCCCCCCCCCCATCTCCCTTACTCCCTCTGCTTCTCCTTCCCTTGTCACTCTATACAGGAAGTGCTATTCACCTAGGAGGAAAGGCAGAGCAGCCAGAAGGGTGGGACAGGGGAGGTGGTTATGGGGGGCCTCCTGACCTGATCTATTTCCCCCCCACCCAGAGATTGAGGATGAGGAGGAGAAAGTCTCCAGATACAGAGAGCTCTTGGCACATCTGCCCCCAGTCAACCGAGCCACAGTGAAGGCCCTTATCAGCCACCTGTACTGGTGAGGAACATTATTATTGTATTGCTCTGGGGGATTGGGGTGGAAAAGATTCTTCTACTCCTTCCTGGCTGACTGCCCTCCCCACAGAACCAGGTAGGCCTGGGAACTGAATGTGGACTTTTGATGTGCCCTGATCTTGGACCCTTTGTCTCCCAACTTACTTCCTGCAGGGTGGGAGAATAGAGGTGGTTTTACCTGGGACCCAGGGGACCTTGGCCAGATATCCCAGCTTCCCAGCTCTGTTCCTCCCCCAGGACCTACGGCATGGCCAGAAAGACTATTCCCATCTCCCCATAACTGGTGGTTCACTCTGACCAGGACTTTCCCTGGCCTCCCTCCAGGAGCCAGTTGTGGACCTGCCTGAAATTGGGAAGGTGAAGTGGGGAGGTTCTGGGCTGGACTATTCACTTAGGGCTCTGTCTTCCCCTGTCCAGCGTCCAGTGCTTCTCAGACACAAACCAGATGAACACGCACAACCTGGCTATTGTGTTTGGACCCACGCTCTTCCAGACAGATGGGCAGGACTACAAGGCAGGCCGTGTGGTAGAAGACCTCATCGGCCACTATGTGGTGGTGTTTAGCGTGCGTCCCCCGCCAGTGGGCAGTGGAGGGCAGGGACGGGCCCCTTGGGTGGCAGTGATCATCTGTCCCTGTGTCTTTCTCCTCCCAGGTGGATGAGGAAGAGCTGAGGAAGCAGCGGGAAGAGATCACTGCCATTGTGAAGATGCGTGTGGCTGGCACTGCCAGCGGGACCCAGGTGAAAGACTGGGCCTGGGGTAGGGTGCTCGGGATAGCTGCCTGCGCCCACTTTCCCCGCCTCTAGCTGAGCCCTGTCTTTTCACAGCATGCCGGTGACTTCATCTGCACAGTGTACCTGGAGGAGAAGAAGGCGGAAACCGAGCAGCATATCAAGGTGAGAGCTAAGGACCTAGGAGCCAGAGGACCAGAGAAGTCAGGCTGGGCCAGGCACAGGCTCAGGTGACCAGGGAAGCAGGGCTTCTATCCCAAGGGGAGCCCTGGTTTGGAACCTGTGTCTGGCTAGTGCCAGGGCCTGTCTCTTTGCTTCCTCCCCAGACAGTGGTCATCGGGACCACTTAGAGACACCCTCCTAGTATCCCAGGACCCGAAAGGTGGGCTCGGCCCCTGGATCACAGCAAGGTTGTGGGAGAGCAGGGGCAAAAACAGGGTAGGCTGACCTCTTCCTCCTTGACCACTGCAGATCCCAGCAGCCATGACAGCCGAGGAGCTCACCCTAGAGATCCTGGATCGCAGGAATGTGGGCATCAGGGAGAGGGACTACTGGACCTGCTTTGAGGTCAATGAGAGGGAGGAGGCAGGTAGGTGGCCACCAGGATTTGTGCAGGGTATGGTGTGGCCTGTACTTGTCTGAGCTGCTGCCCCAGTCTGTCCTCCCCTACCCCACAGCGTGGCAACAGTGGTGGTCAAGGGAGTCTTGGATGATAGATGCTGCTTCCACACTGTCACCTCCATGATGGTGGTGGTGGCATGGTGGGGGGCCGGGGGGAGTCAAGGTGATGGCTATAATGTGGCTGATGGGAAGGAGGTTGATGTTATCAACTGTGACAGTGCTTTCTCAGTGTCAGTGAGAATGGTGTTCTTGCGAGGGTGGCGATGCTGAATTTGATAATGGGATTGATGGTGAAGGGGGCAGTAGGTGGTGATGACCGTGCAAGAGGGGTCAGGCAGGGTGGGGGGGGGGGGGGGTGGTGTTTGTAAGGGTGGTTGTGACGGTGTTGTGAGAGAACCTTGGTGGTAAAGACAGTGATAAAGGCATTTTAGGATGAAGGGTGGTCTTAATGGCAGTGGACAATGAGGGTGTATCTGTCCATTTGTTTTACTGTTATTTGTTGAGTGCCAGACACACAGCCCCTCCCCTTCATGGGGGTAAGTCTCGCATGGAATAGACATTAATCCTGTGGCCACAGCAATAAACATACAACCGAGGCTGTGATAACTGCCTTGAGTGGCCACTAGAGCTTGTAACAGGGTCTCTGGCTACAGAGTCCCTACACTAGGAGGTGAAGAGTAGGAGTTGCTTGGTGAAGGGGGAGAAAAGCGTCTCCAGGCAGTGGGAGTGGCACAGGCAGAGGCCCTGTGGTGACCATGGACATCACCCTTTTGAGGAGCTAGAGATAAGGGCAGTGAGGGGGCTGTGTCACGGGGTGGGACTGAAGACAGAGGCAGAGGCGGCCACCCAGCCCGACAACAACGCAAGGCCCCTGAAGGGCTAGTGACTGGGAGTTTGGAGAGGTTGCTACTTGCCGCTGGGTAGGGAGAGGTGAGGAGGGGAATGAGAGCACATGCAGGAGACCCCTCGGAGGGCCACGGTATTAGTCCAAGGACAGATGGTAACAGGGGCCAGCGTGGCAACGATGATGGACAGAAGTAAAGAGATTTAACATATGGAGGGAAGAGGGGGAGGAAGCTGTGTTTCTGGCTTGAATGGCTCGGCAGGTGGTGTTTTCCCCAACGAGGACACGGGAAAGATCACTGGCTTCGGTTGGAACAGCTTTGGTCCCAGCCAGTTGTGTCAGACCTGAAGCTTGAGCGTGGAAAGGGTAGTCCTGATGGTGATGTGTTGTGGCGCTGGTAGGTGGCGGGAGTGGTGCTCACGGACGTGTAGGTGATATGTGGGTGTGCCAGCCCTCGGTCCCTCAGTAACAGCGGGTGTGACCTCCCCCCAGAGCGCCCCCTGCACTTTGCGGAGAAGGTGCTGCCCATCCTGCACGGCCTGGGCACGGACAGCTACCTGGTGGTGAAGAAGCACCAGTCCATGGAGGCCATGCTGCTGTACCTGGGTAGGTGGTGTGCCTGGGTGGGTGGCGCCTGCAGGGCTGGACAGGCTGGTGGGTCCTTCCATTTGAAGCCCAGGCAGGAGCAGCTCGGGCAGAGGGTGCCATGTGGGCAGGCCTCTTTGGTGGCTGGGGCAGGCTGGGGCAGTTTCCTTCATCCTGGGATGCTCCCCTGGGTGTCTGTATCCATGGGCAGGGGGTTGGTGCAGCCCACGCCCACTCCGGTCTTCCCCCAGCCAGCCACGTAGGCGACACCAAGCACGGCATGATGAAGTTCCGTGAGGACCGTAGCCTCCTGGGCCTGGGCCTGCCCTCAGGTGGCTTTCACGACCGATACTTCATCCTCAACAGCAGCTGCCTGCGGCTCTACAAGGAGGTCCGGGTAAGTGCCCCAGGGGGTCGTGCCCTGCAATGAGCATCTGTACCCAAGTGTGCTCACACACCCATTCACAAACATTCGCCAGTGTCTGCCAGTGGGAGCAACCCCATCGCGGGGTCTTGGGGTGGCACAGTGGTGGAGGAGAGCTATAGACTCTCAGGAATCTTCTGCTGTGGCCCTCGGTGGCCGCTCTTCTGTGTCCTGTAGCCCCACTAGGCGCTAGTCTCTGGTGCCATCACGTCAGGCTCATGCTGTCTCACCTGTGCCTGTGCTTTGTCACGGCACCCACAAGAACATGCTATGTGGTGACAGCCCCCGCCGTGGCCCATGCACATCTTGTCACTTCACAGGTTGTACCTCCTCCATGCCCACTCTGTCCACATGCCAGGTGGCCTCCCAGGTCTTGGCACCCTGCCCCCAACATCTTCTGCACATACCTGCCACATCCCACCATGCACCACCACACACATTGTCCTGGCTCTGGACCCGGACCTCCTTCTTCCATAACTCTGATCCTCTATCAAACAGAGCCAGAGGCCATGGAGCGGGGCCCCTGAGACCGTGAGTAGCTGTGGGCCAACTGCTAGCTGCCTTACACCACCTGGGGGCCAAGTGAGCCTAGCGGGAGCCTGGGGACACAGCCAGAGCTCTTCGCTACCTTCAGGCATGGTTCCCTGCCCTCTTGCCTATCAGCACTGGCTCCCGTCTTTGGGCTTGTGTCCTGGGCTCCTGTCCTTCATCCCCACCCATGAAGAGGTGGTCCTTCATGGGTGGGGAGTCCTTTTCCCAAGAAGGTTGAGCCCCCATCAGTGTGATGCTTTACAGTTTTCCAAAAGACTAGGTGTGGAGGCTGTGGAGCCAGTATCAGAGGCCCCTAGGTTTGAATTAGAGCTCTGACCCTCATCTCCTGCCACCCCTGGAGCCATCCTTGTCCCAACCATGGAGAGAGTTTCAAGACTGTCAGAATGCCCATGCTACTACCCTGATCCTAAAATGCTGGGGTGAGACTAAATGGGCTTGTGGTATAGTTCACCTGTGGTAGGAGTTCCCGCTCAGCCTCCCTGGCTGGTTGCCAATCCTTACATGCACACTTCTGGGAGAGGGGAGCTTCTCCACTCCTCCCTTGGGACTGCCCTATCCCTAGAGGGATAGTTTTGCCGGGAGAAGGCCCTTGCTCAAGTTCAGCTGAGAACATGCCACCTGGGATGCCCCTGTGGGTTCCAGCGATGCCTTAGGGGCCACAGAGCATAGATGCGCTGTAGTAATGGGCAGCAGAAATGTATTTCCAATCCAAGGGTCTAACCGGATCTCCCATAGCTATTCCCACCAGTGATTCCAGCCCTTCCTGTCCCTTGCCTCTCCTGAGGACACTGGGCAGGCCTAGGTGTCATGGAGGGAGCAGAGCAGATAGACCAGGATCCTCACCTCCCTCTCTTTGCACATTATACCTCTACTAACGCAGCCTGGGCTCCTACAGATCCTCGTAGGCAGTGCCTCCTCTTCTCTTTTGCCTCCCTCTATGATTACTTACTTCTGGGCCTGTTCACCCCTCCACTCAGTCTCCCTTGGTTCTGGGATGTTATTTCCCTGATGCCCTCCTTATGATGGTACTTGGAGCGGAGCAAGACCATCATTGTGGGCAGAGAGGAAGGAGGGTGGCTGAGGCACCTGAAAAAGCAGCTGCTGATCCCTTAGCATGGAGGGGAAATGGCACGAGAACTAGAGAAAGGAAAAAGATCTAATGTTTAAGTGAGCCAGGTTTGGTGCCCAGCCCTCCACATACTAGGACATGTCCTCCCACTAGCGTCCTCCAGAGGAGGGATATTATCCCCATTTCACAGGTGAGAAAACAGGCTTTGACTGCCTTGCCTAAGGCCATCTCTAGGTAGCCCCATCAGAGCTCGAGCTCTTTATTCCTTGAAGTACAGGAAACAGGGACTCTTTGGCGGAGCTGATCAGTGCTGCTGTCTGAATGGCAGCCACACCTCTGCCCTGACAGTAGCCCCAGGAGGGTGTGGTTTGGCTACTGAGGTGTTGGTAATTCCAGCATTTGCTATTTTATGGAGGAACAGAACAGAATATTTGAAATTGGGACAACACCCAGCAATTCAGGATATGCGAATACCCAGGCCAAGGCCTGGGCATCTTCCATTGTTAAAGACCTTGAAGCACCTGGGAAAGGCACATTGTAGAACAGTCTTGGCTCCAGCAGAGGTCTTTGAGTATCAAGGGGTGAATTTTATTCTTTCCAGTGACCTCATACCTCAGCAATGCTGGAAACATGAGTTCTTTGATTAGAAACGAAGTCCTGCGTTGTCTGATGTAACCCTCGCTCCCCAAATCTCCCCCTCAACCTTCCTGTCTCAGCCATACTCCTGTCACACACGTGCTGCGCATACACCACACACACCAGAGCCTGAGGGAGTGGAGGCCTGAGGATTGTTTTTTCGAATGTTCAGGGAGCCACAGCCTGGTTTGAATTCCTTGATTCCCACAATTCTCTCCACGCCCTGACTGGAACCGTTGTTTCTGTCACACCCACGAGCCTGTTCCTTCCACTGTCAACTCATCTACCCCTTGCTTCTAGTTCTCCCTCCCTGGCACCCACAGCTCAACTTCCTCCGAGCCCTCAGCCTGCTTTCCATTCCCTCAGCCTGCTGCCTTCCATACTTGCAACATGGTTTTTCCCCACGTCGTTTCTTCTGTCGTGCCCAGAGCCTGCTGTTTTCATGTCTACAGCCTAATTTCTTTTGCAACCTCTGTCTCAAGTCTTTCCATCTCCACTACCTGGTTCCTTCCACCCTGCAGTCTGACTTCTTCAGCACTCTCATCCTTGCTTCTTTCCTGCTGGCTTGGAGGTTTCTTTCTTGTATTTGCCCACCCCTTATTTACAGCCTGGTTTCTGACCCCACTGCCCGGTTTCCTCCCTGTCCACAGCCCAGTTTCTTCCAGGCCCCCTTGGGCACTTGGTCCTCAGGGAGGATCAGGGCAAAAGCAAGGTGAAAGGTCTCTAGTACGCCCTCTTAAACCACATTCCCTATGACAGCACCCAAGTCTCCACTTATCTAGGCAGCTCATCCTTTTGCAGCCTCACAGGGAGTCTACCAATCCCTGAAACTTTCCATCTCCCTGTCCATCCCTTAGTCCCTTCTTTTTTTTCCTGCTAAGGAGCCATGCCTGGGGGTGGCTAGGAGTAATGGTGGGAATAGGGTGGAGGTGGCTCAAACTTTGACCCCCAGTTTTGGTTGTAAGTGAGTCCCCCTCCCCTACCATCCATCCTGGTGCCCTACTGGTGCCAGGAGCCTGGTGGGGGCAGGGCTTCGAGCAGGTGGCTCCCAGAACAGAAGAAAGGCTCATTAGCTTGACTTCCAATTAGCCTTTACCTTGGGGGTTATTGCTCCCATACCTCTGCCTCGGAGCCAGCCTGTTCCTTCCAACCCCAGACCCATATGCAGAGGTGGGGGCCAGAGGTGAGCATGTCAGTGATCTGGTGCCCCTCCCCAGTACATCGGTCTCTTGCTTCCTGACCTAGACCACTGGAAAGTTCTTCCTTTGGTCTACCAAACAGCAGTTCTGCTTCAGCTTGAGTCATTAGCCTTCCCCTCGTGGAACCAAAGAGCTAGTAATTGCTGACCCCACAGGTCTTCTGTTCACACGGTCAACCCTGGAGCCTCCGTGGGGTGGAGAGGGGCGAGGAATCTATAACCGGAGACAAACAGACCCAAGCAGCCAACCGAGGCTCTCAGATCATACACGCTCATTCAGTTTGGTGCCAGAGGGCGAGGTGCGGACTTCTCCCTCCATAGACAATCTGATTCAGCTGATGCTACAAGTCAGTTCTCCAGTTTGTAGGGCAGCAGGAAGGGACTGAAAATCACTCCCTGGTTGTCCTGCTGGAACGGCTGCCTCGGGGACTGAGGGTTGACTGTCTGATGCTGCTGCAGGGATTGAAGCCTGGGGGGAGTGGGGCGGTTAGTTGGGCTGGATTGTGAACAGGAAGGGCTTTGTCAGGAGGTTCCCTGTGCTGGGATGCAAATGAGGGCTGGGAAGAGGGAGGAGAGAGGTACCCAGTCACCCCAATTCCCGCCCTGACCGACTGAAGTGTCATCCCTCTGCCTGCCCCCACCCCAGAGTCACCGGCCTGAGAAGGAGTGGCCCGTCAGGAGTCTCAAAGTCTACCTGGGAGTGAAGAAGAAACTCCGGCCACCCACCTGGTTAGCCGGGGCTGGGGCCTGGGAGAGCTCAGAACAGATTGGGGTGGGGGGGGTGGGGTTGCGGCACAGTGGGGGCTTTGAACTTGACAGGGGTTGATACCATGGTTCTGAAGGTGTGGTCTCCCAGACCAGCAGCCTCAGCATTACCTGGAAACATGTTAGCAGCCCACATCTTGGTCCCACCCCAGACCTGCTGAGTCACGGATCCTAGGGGGTGGGGCCCGCAGTCTGTATGGTAACAAGCCATTTAGGCGACTCTGATGTTTGCTCATGTTTGAGAACCACTGGCCTTGATTGAAATCCTGTCACTGACTACCTCAGGGATCTTCCTGTGCCTCACTTCCCACATGTGTAGAATGTGGAAAATAATGGTGCACCTGTTTCAAAGGGTGGTTGTGGTATGCTTTTAAGTGGAAAAGTGATGCATAGCCACTATTATTGTTGTTAATTACAGCCACCAGACTTGGTTTTCTGACTTTCTCCTCTCATCTGCTGGCTGTGCCTAGCTGTCTCTCAGAGACTAGGGCAGGCCCGGGTGGGGTGGCATGGGTATAGGGAGCCAAGGGCCTGGGAGGCTGGTGTGAGCTGTGAGAGGAAGAGGCTGTGGCCAGAATGTGCCGTGCTTGCAAGAAGGCCCTGAACTGTGCCCCTCGGCTCTGGCCCAGGCTTCTGGGCTCCGTCCCGGGCACCTGGGCTGGGAGGCCTCTGTGGGCTGGCAAGTGACTCCATCTGCCCCTCCTCTGCAGCTGGGGCTTCACAGTGGTGCACGAGACAGAGAAACATGAGAAGCAGCAGTGGTGAGTAAGGGCCCTGGCCTGAGACCCCAGGTTGGGAGAGATGGTTGCATGTTCCCTTTGGTTGGGTCCCTTTATTGTCCATATATGCACCCTGCCTGGAGAGCCAGGCGGGCTGCTCAGCCTTGGCAGTGTCCAGATCCGTGCCCTGCCCCGCAGGTACCTCTGCTGTGAGACACAGATGGAGCTCCGGGAGTGGTTTGCCACCTTCCTCTTTGTGCAGGTACCAGCTCAGGGTGGGGTCCCGTGAGGCTTCCATTATGGAGAATGGGTATGTTTGCTTCTTCACTACATAGGGCATCAATTGCATCAAGGAGATTTTGAGTTGCTTTTAATTCTTTTCTTCACTCAGCAAACCCTCCCTAGAGTCCACTTTGGTGCAACCCCAAGCCAGGCATGCTAGAGACAGAGTGCAGACCCCTGCCCTCAGGCACTCCCCATGTAGAAAGGAAAACAGACCTTGAAGTTGCCTGTTAAATAGCCCAATGTGGTCAGTGTATGGAGATAGAGAAAAGCCCAGGGACCCTACCCGCTGGAGGTGGTGCATGTGGAGGGAAGGCAGCAGGGAGGGGGTGTCATAGGAGCTGAGTCTGAGGATGAGGAAGCCTTCATCAAGCAAAGGCAGTTGGAGGTGGGGGGGCGGGGGCAGGTCGGGGAGGCTTCTAGGCAGAAGGAACAGTTTATTGAAAGGCATGGCAACAGAACCACAGATTGCCCAGTGGGGTGTAAAGAGAAGCCAGGAGTACCAGAAGCTGACACTGGAGATTCAGGAGCCAGATCTGAAAGAGCCTTGAAGGCCATGCCAAGGGAGCTGAACTTGACCTAGTCAGCAGTTTTCAGGGAGAGTTTTAAGCAAGAAAGTGGTGTGCAAGTTTGCGTCTGAGAGGGCTCGTTCTAGATGTAGCGTGCAGGGGAGGACAGGCTGAAGGAGTGAGGTGGCTGCCGCAGTGGGCCAGGTGGGAACAGGCTAGGAGGGGCTTGGAGCCAGAGCAGGGCTGGGGTGAGGGGTTGGGAGTGGGAGGGGTTGGACTTAAGCCACAGATTTTAAACGAGAGCTCAGAATTGTTTAGGGAAAAGGCTGACAGAACTGTGCCAGGGCTGTGGGCTGAGTTCTTTTAGCCCTGAGCTTCCTGGTAGTCAAGCCTAAAGGGAAACAGGCAGATTCTATAGTTTTGTTGGTTCCTGGTGAAAGAAAGCACACACATGTTCCTCTAGAACTGTTTTCTTGGTGCTGCATTCTTGGAGCAGTTTGTTTGTGGACCTGGAGGTGGGGGTTGTTGAGTAACATAACTGGCTGGGTTCTGCCAGGGATACAGTCATGTTCTCCTAACAGCTGCTTCTCATATCGACTGGGATCAAAGCTGAGAGGGTCACCTCAGATCATAGCTGGAGGCGTTTCTGGGAAGGGTGGGTGGATCTGGAGCTGAGTGTCTGGGTGAGCTGAGTGTCCTCCTCTTCCCCTGCTCCCCAGCATGACGGCCTGGTGTGGCCCTCGGAGCCCTCCCGTGTATCCCGGGCAGTGCCTGAGGTCCGGCTGGGCAGTGTTTCGTTGATCCCTCTGCGCGGCAGTGAGAACGAAATGCGAAGGAGTGTGGCCGCCTTTGCTGCGGACCCCCTTTCTGTGAGTAGTTTTCCATCCCTATGGGCAGAGCCCTGGGACCTGGCTGCTGCCCGCCTCCCACCTGACTCACCCGATTGCCCCCTGGCCCCCTCCCTCCAGCCTCCTAGCAGTCCTGACGGGCTCTTTTGGTTCATGTAGCTCTCAGGAGCCCCCTCTCTACCTGGCCCTGGGGACCCCGGCTGACCTGAGCACTCCCAAGCCAGCACTACAGAGCAGCTGCAGAAGCTTCAGCAGGGCCGCTGGTCCCTGTGAACCTTCACAAAGTGCTTATGGAATCTGGGCTTCTGTACCTTCCCACAGCTCCTCCGCAACGTCTGAGCGCAGAAGCCAGCCCCTGGCTCTGAGACTCTGCCGCCCTGAAGCCTTCCTGTTCAGACACCCTCGTGCCCTGCGTGCCTGGTGTGAACCAGCAGGGGATGCATGAGGAAGCCGCACCCCACATCCCACATCCTGGTTGCAGCATGGGGTTCCCTCGCCAGGAAGTGGGGGGCAGCAGGGTCTGCCTGAGGAGGACCCCTCATCTGTTGTCTGGGTGCTTCTCCTGGCCTGGCCTGCTCCCCCCTCCAGGGTCACCCACCCTGAGTTTGAGGGGTTGGAGAGGTGGGATGTGCATTGTTCAGAAACTCTGGAGGACCACCATCCTTGCAGAGGCTCGAAGCCCTGGGGCCCCCGCTGGAAGGGAGCCCACCCTCTTGTCACAAACTCCAGAACAGCAAAAAGTGGATGCTCTAAAGGAACACTCAGCTGGGATAGGGAGGGAGCTCTTGGGTAAGTTTCTCTATAGCCTAGAACTGGGGCTGGGGGACTTTAGGAGCCTCCTCTGGTCTAGGCTGACTGGGAGGGCCCAGGCTGCCTGGTGCCCCTTCCCCACTTTGGGGGCCTTTTGATAATATAAATATATCTGTATATTTTATCCTACGGTGCTGAAGCTTGTGATTGGTTGGGGGTTTCAGGTGTTCCAGTGTAGGAGGGGACAGGAGTTCAGGAGGCCCAGAGGTGAGTGCCTAGTACCCTGAAGTTGGGGGGGCGTGGGCCCTGTTCTTTCCAGGCTCTGAGCTGTTTAGTCACTCCCTCCTGCCCCAGGCAGAGCCCCGGCCCAGCTCCATGCCACCCCAGTGCATGCCTGTGCAGTCAGGGTGGGGAATACCGGTCCTGACCCTGGCCAGGACAGACCCCAGCTGGACCGAGCTCCTTTCCCTGCTGTAGTCTAGAGTCTGGGCCGGGGCCTGGGTGTGGCATGTGAGTGACCCAGGGCAGCCCCTCACCAGCCCCTCTGAAACACGAGGTCACAAAGTCACAGGAGCTTTATTAAATTAGGAAGAAGAGCCTCGGGTGTCCCTTTATCCCTGTGCATGTCCCTCCGGAGGAGGGCCCTGCCTTGCACCAGGAAGCTGTCCTCACTGGGCACTGCCTGGTTGTCTCCTCCAGGAAGACAAGGCCCTGGCAAGTGGGGGAGATAACGAGCTGTTCAGAGACCTATTTGGGACTCCCTGGGAAGGTGCCAGACACCACATTCCTGCCTCTGCCTGGAGCCTCATTAACGGCCTCTCTCCAGGGGCCCGGCAGGCAGACAGGCTGACCTCCCAGCCTTAGCTTCAGCCAGTGGGGCTGGGCAAACAGGGTGGAGATGGGTCACATGATCTCTGATTCATGTGATCCAGCCCTGGGGAGGCCTGTGTATATGGATGGGGTCTTGGGGTCCTGGATTCCAGGTTCCTTGTTCCTGTGTCTTGAGAAGGGGAGGTGGATGCCAGACTGGAATGGGTTTTCTGGTCAGTTTCACAGGCTGGGGCTAAGCCCCTGGAGTCTCCCACTCTTATCCTGCCCTAACCGGGCTGCTCCAGGCCAGGCTGACAGATTGAATGACCATTCTGCCTGCCTGCAGCTAGGCCAAGACTGTTGTCCAAGTGCTCACGGGCTGGAATTCTTCCCAGGATCTGACTTCAGACTGACCAGCTAGTTTTGAGGTGCAGAGAGAGGGTGGGTGAGACTTAGAAGTGCCCCATGCTAGGCTGCCAGTGTCACTGACAGGCTCAGGGACTGGCTGCAGTGACTGAATTGGGCCACCAGGGGGCAGCCGTGGATAGCTCAATGTGGCTGGTCCCAGGACAGGTTCTGGAGGTCCCAGGACAGGTTCTGGGGGCCCCAGTGTGGCGGTGCTGACCCAGACCTTGCTCTCTTGAAGTGTGGGGTGGAACCTTTAACCCCAAGACTAGTGATATTCTGGAAGGCAGCACAGTGCTTTGGACTCCCAAGATCTAGGAGCCAGGAGGAGAGAATAGCTCTTTTCCAAGTACCCACTGTGGGTCAGCACCTGTGCTCTATGCACTGTCTCCTCCTGGCAGAGGAAGAAAGGCTCAGAGAGGTGAGCCAACTTGCCCGAGGGCCCATAACTCTCCTGAATCAGGGCTGGGGTCCATTTCTACTATCCCACTTTGTAGGGGAGAGGGGTGTCTCCCTCTTCCACACCCCTCCTGACTTCAGCTCTGCTCTCTCCACTTGGCATGTCCAACTCTGCTCTCTCCACTTGGTATGTCCCCTGGGGAAGGGGATCTGTACTGTCAGGAGTTAATGATAGCTTAAAGTGCTAACCCTTGGGATCAGGGATAGCATCCCAACAGGAGCCTTCAGGCCTGAACTTTAATGCATTGTGGCAATGACAGCAGTGTGATGGGTGGGTTATGCCAGGAGGCTCTGCTGGTTGTGGCCACAAGGATTCCTAGAAATGGGGCTTCTTGGGACCTTGAGTGGTTTTTTCACATATTATTTGAGGCTGGGCGGGGGATGTAGGGTAGATGTGTGAAGAGCCCAGAGCTGGACCTGCTGAAAAGTAGGGAGCAACTCTTGGAGAGGCAGGAGGCTTTCTTTGAGGTTCCCCAAAGCTGGGCCTGAAAGGTGGAAGCCTTGCCAGGTGCACATGGTTGGGAGGGGTGCAAGTTGGTGTGAGGGTAGGTTGAGATGCTGGGAGAAGAGGACTGGGTGACCCAAGTCTGGGTCTGATTGCAGGGGACCACAGTGAGCCCTGGGAGAGAAGGCTGTGGCAAGTCAGCCTGGGTGGTGAGGGCTTTGTAGATGGAGAGTAGGGACAGAACGGGGGAAGGGCTGGGAGATGGGATGGGATATGGGATGCCATCTCCTTCCTGTTCAACTTGCCCACCCTGAAAAGTGTTCAGCAGCCTTCGAGGGCCTCTGGACCTCAGGAGATCCCCAGGCTCTGCAGGAAATCAATGGGACTGGGAAGGAGCCCTGCCTCCTCCCTACTTCCCCCAGATCTTGGGGGCGGGGGGACCTGGAGCTAAGGCCTTCTCTTCTGGCCTCAAGCTCTGGTGGCTCCTGAGCCCCCTGCCCACAGCTTGCTGTTTTGGAAAAGCATGGGTGTGGATGCCAGCTGGGCAGATGCCGACACTCCCATCTATGAGCTCTGGAGCTTTGGCTGAGTTCCTGAGGTCTCTGATCCTCACTGTTCTCATCTGCTTTGGAGATATTAATAGTACCTACTAATGGGAGGATTAAATGAGCTAGTAAGTGTGAAGTACCTAACACTGTCCCCTGATAATCCCCTTCTCAAACATGTCTGGGGAGACCTAGCATCCAGAGTCTTCAGGCCCCATATATATATATTTTTTAATTTTTTTTAAACGTTTATTTATTTTTGAGAGAGAAGGGCAGGGGCGGGGGGCGGGGACGGGGGGCAGAGAGAGAAGGAGACACAGAATCTGAAGCAAGCTCCAGGCTCCGAGCTGTCAGCCCAGAGCCCGATACAGGGCTTCAACTCACAAACCACGAGACCATGACCTGAGCCAAAGTCTGATGCTCAACCAACTGAGTCGCCCAGGCACCCCTAGGTCCGATATATTTTACTTCAACAAGCACTTCTTGAACACCTACTGTGTGCAGTGCTTTACTGAACCATGAGGGGGAGCAGATGAGTAAATGCTGTGGGGGAAGGAAGAAGCCCTTCCGGTAGGTGTATTGATCAGGAAAGACTCCACAGAGGGGGTGAGGCTAAAAAGACCAGCATATTTCTGTGGGTGGAGTTAAGAGGGAAAGGTGTCTTCAGAAGAGGGAATGGCATGAACCAGAGGCAAGGTGATGTGAGCCTGCAGTAAGCAGCCTGTGTGGTTGCAGCTGAGTGCCCCAGGGCCTGTCCCCAGTGCCTCTGGTATTGGGGGTTTTGCCTTTCTTGCCTCTGAAATACAACTACATTCCAGACAAATGGAGTCCTCGGGGTCTTCCCCAGCCAGAAAAAGGAATAGCTCCTAGTCCTTTAGCTAGCTCTGTGGCCTAAGTGATCCCAGGCTCGCACCTGGGAAACGTCTGTCTGTCTCACATACACACACATAATAAGTACAGCTAACATGAACCTCCCAGCCTCTCCTCCAATGTGACACTTCTTTCAGGAAGCTCTTCTGGACTGTTCTTCCATCTTGCTATACTGTGTGCACTTAGAATGTGTGTTCACATGGCCAGGTCACTTGCACCCATCTAGGGACTGGCCCGGGGAAGAGCTATCAGAGCAAGGTCCCCTGGTCAGCCCGAGCTGGTCCAGCCCTAGCGTGTCCCCTCTCCCATGCCACTTTCAGCTTGTGGAAATTTCCGCACTTTCTTTGCCCTGGTTACAGCTCCTACTGCTGTATTTATCACCCTGGAGACACAGTGGCACAGGCATACACATGCCACACACACACTCATGCCCTATACACACGTGCCTGCACACCTCAGCCTGCACTTCCAGATGCACACACGCCCGCACGTGCGCGCACACAGACACATGCATGGCACGTGTCTAAACGCCCCCACCACAGAGCTCTCTAGGAAAATTGCCCCTCCCCTGCTCCCCCTCCTCCACTCTCTTCCCACCACCGCCCACCTCAAAACACTGAGACCAAAGAGATGGGCTGGACGGCCCTCCCACCATTTGTCAGCCTGGGAGGCACATCCGCCTCCGTAACTACAGCATCCTCCCTCCCACCCCTTCTTCCCCACTGCCCGCTTTTCTCTCCGTCTCTCCTCAGCTTCTCTATCCTTCCCTCTGCCACTTTTCTGTGCTCCTGTCTGTGTCTTCCTGCACCTCAGTCATTCTGAGTCCTCTCTTGTCACTCTTGGCCCTCTGAGGTAGAAATTGTGCTTCCTCCCTGCCCTCCCTCCATCCTGAGGTCTCAGGATGGGGACCTTGTGTGTGTGGGGGGGAGCTTACGGAGACAGGGATAGGCCTAGGGGACCCAGGGACCTGAGCTGCCTCGTATCCTGTCACTTTCAGCCCCTCCTCCTGGGTGAGGGGAGAACTGTGTGCCTGGCACCATGGAGACTAGCGTCATGGCAACACAGCCTGGGTGGGCACAGCCTTCCTCCTCCTAGAGCCCCCCTGTGATCCCCTAGGAACTGCCAACAGGCCCTGAGGAGATGGGCCTTGTTTTAGTGCCCATCCCCAGCTCATACCAGGCCAGGGTACCCCCATCCTGACCATCCGTACTTGCACCCCAGCTTCCAATGCCACAAGTCACTAATCCCCATGGTGGGACATGGCGGGGGCAGGGAGGATTCTCATCCAAGCATGAGCTCCAGAGCTGGGGACCTGAGGGTCTTTTACTGACTGAGGGCCAGAGGTCAGGGACTTGCTTAGGGGAACCCAGCAAGTCTGGCTAGGCTCCTGACTCTCAGACATCAGTTCTCTGGTCTCCCACCTTCCACCCAGGTCAGTGGTCACTGGACCAAAAGGGGTCATTCCAACCTGGGGTCCGGCCCTCCCCCCGGGAGGTCTCTAGCCCGTCCTTAGTATCGGCAATGATAATGATGCAAATGAGAATGTTGAGCCACCGTGAAGCACCCACAGCCTCCTGGGCTGAGGCTTTACAAGTGTTTTCTCATTCAATCCTTACAACAAACACCATGAGGAAGATACCTCTTGTTCTCATTTTATAGGTGAAGAAACCAAGGCATGGACTTGACAATGTCAGGTGACTAATAAGTGGTGTGGCTGAGAAGAAACACAGGTCCTTCCCAGATGGTGCTGGTGAGCCCCAGCTTCATGCCTGGTGCCCTCCCCAGCAGGCACTCTTTTTCAAAATCACTGACAAACTGTGTTTTCAGTTCTGTCTTTCCTTCTGGAGAGAGTCCATGGGGAGGATCTCGGGCTTAGTCTAAGTTTGGCCTTAGGGTTTCTAGAAGCCAGGGGGTTATTTTTCTAAGAAGGTGGAGAGGGACCAGAGCCTTCCTAGTGTGGTTAGCCCTAGGGAAGACCTGCCTCGTAGTCCAGCAACGCATGTTCACAAATCCCAGGTCCTTGTAGAGTCCTGTCCAAGTCCAGGCTGGAGCTGTGTGATGGAGGGAGGAGACCCTGCCTCCTGGGCCCAGCCTCAGCTTGTCTACCAACCTGGATGGAGTCACAGTGCAGTTGCCTCCCTCCTGGCTTATGTAATCATTCAAATATAGCAGCTACCTTTATCCCACTGAGTCACACCCCCTCCCGCCCCCAGTCAGGTGCGGGGAGTTAAGGGGAAGAGGTAGATTAGGGCTGAGTGGGCAGCTCAGGGCCTCACGGCAAGGAGCATCCAGGTGTGCTGCACTGGAGGGTAGTGGAGGTGAGGGAGCTGGGGCCAGGACCCCAGGGAGAGTAAAACCTTCCCCAGAGTATGAAGCCACAGGGCCCACTTCTGTTCTGACCTATCTCTGCTGAAGCTCCCCATCCATGGGGATGCTTCCACAGGGTCATGAGTTGTATCAACAGCCTTCTTTCCTAGCCTTGTCCCCAGGTGGAAGAGGTGAGGAGGAAGGAGAGGCGGAAGATTACAAAGAAAATGAGGCAGTGGAGGGGGGCGGTGGCCAGGAGTCCCTGGTCCTAGTTCTAGCCCTGCCCTTTACTCCCTGTGTGGCCTAGGCATGTTTCTGCCTTCTTTTCCCCCTCTGCACCATGAGGGATGGGATTCCACTGGCTCTGGCATCTTGTGCTGCCTGGTCCATATTTCTGGGGATGACTTCAACCTTAGGCAGAAGACACTTCCAAGTGTCTGGTCTAGCCCCATCCCAGGCTGACTTGCCTCTCTTCCTGTTCTCTGCCCACCCCAAATCTGTCCATCCTCCATGGGCCAGTTCAGCACCCCCTGCTCCCCCACCCCATCCACAGGGCAGTGTAGACAGGAAGGATCACTGGGTTCTGGCCTGAGGGGATAAGCCTTGGCTGTCTCTTCCCTTCCTGCACTGGCCGTCTGTTCCACCACTTCATCCCCCTGCCCAACAGGAATGGGGAGCTTCCTACCTCTGTGTGAGGTCACCCCTTCTTTCATAGGGCAGTTCTGACAGATCCTGGACCTGAAGCAGGCCCACAACACCTCAACCCTCAGGCCTGGGTCCCCAAAACCACCTTCCTGAGGTGAAGAAGCCATACCACCTTACAGCTGTTCTGGAGCCTGGGGTGGCTTTTTGCTCCTTTGTCAGCAAGGGCCTTGTCACCCATGGTGTGATCGGGTCTGTGCTTAGTGTGGGAACACAGGGAACTATGCCAGGCCCTTGGAATGGACTTGGTGCTCCTTCGGTCATTATGCTTGGAGTCACAGGTGGCAGCTTCCTGGCTGAGGAAGAGGCAGAGAAGCACAGTGAGATGGCTCCCTGAGCTTCCCGCTCTCCCCACCCCCAGGCGTCTGTTGCCAAGAGCCAGATGTGGGCCCATCCTGGTCCCCAGCCAGAGGGAGTCACCCAGGGGTTTTCAGGCCAATGCTCCGTGAAATCCATGTTCCACCAATTACCAGCCTTCCCCTGAGAAGGCTGAGGGATACTCTATGGTCTCAGTCTGCCCTTGGACAGGGATGGGGGGTGGTTTGCACAGAGCAGGTCAGTGAGGACCCCTCATCTACCTGTGTCCCCCCATCCACCTGCAGCCTTTTATTGAAGGCTTGCTCTGATGTGATTTTGCACTGAGCTCCAGAGCGCACCATTTCGTTTCCACACTCACCTGTGTCTCCCTCCTTCCTACTTTACTTCATCAACATTTCTCACTTGTCCCTGGTTAGGCTGCCCAAAGGCTGGGGACTGGGGCTGAGGTGAATAGGATTTTGGCCTGTTCTTGAGGAAAGGGTGATCCAGTAGAAGAAATTAGGTGAACCTGAGTGGGAGTGGGGGGGTGGGGGTTGTGAGGTGATAGGGCAGATGACAGGGAAGAGCGAGGCAGCCAGAGGCTGCTCAGCCCAGAACCCAGTGACCCCTCCTGCCCACCCTGTCCCCTGTGGGTAAGGGCAGGGTGTGGGCTGAACTGGTCCAGGAGGGATAGGCCAGGATTTGGAATGGGCAGAGAAAAGAAAGAGGAGAGGGAAGCGAGCCTGGGAAACAGGTGGTACCAAGTCAAAGGGGAAGAAAGGACTGGCTTAAGGAGTGGACCCTGCTGTATGTGGAGCAGAGGATGGAGACCTCAGGGCCTATCATGAGAGATTTCAGGTATCAGGCTGAGGAGCTTGGCCTTTGTCCTGAAGCCACTGGGGAGCCATGCAAGGATTCTGAGGAGTTACCTGACCAGATAGATAGTGCTCAGTGCAGGGTGGAGTGGAATAGGGGAGTTGAATTGGGGTAGGGGGCTGGAGAAAGACCAGAGGAGGAGGAAGTAAGCAGGGCCAGGGGGGTGATGGAGGGAGTGAATACATGGGAGAGAATTACAGAGGGAGAATTGGCGGTGATAGATTTGATACAGGAGGTGCAGGAGAAGGAAGAGGCAAAGCGACTTTGTAGTTTCTAGACTGGGGATTTGAAGTTTGCTGATGCCTTTGATAGAGACAAAAGATACGTTGGATGTGAATATTCAGGTGTATGGGGGCCTCTGGGATGTTCCCACAGATGTCCAGGAGGCAACCTGTATTGGTTGTCTGGAGCCCCAGAAACAGGGCTGGGCCTGGGTGGGGGTGGGGGTGGGGAGGCACTAGAAGTTGGTGCGTTTGGGGAAGGCTCCAAGCTCCCTGAAGGTGGGGTGGAGAAAGAGGAGAGAGACAGGGCGCGGTGCCCCTGTGAAGAGCACCCATGTTGAGGGGGCAAAAATAGGATGAGCCAGCGAGAGAGACAGAGGAGGGGCCGTCTGGAAGGTGGGAGGGAAACAGCCGAGCAGGAAGGCGGCGGGAGAGGGCGCTGAGAAGAAGCCGCCTTCTTTGGCAACGAGGAGGTAGCTGGAGCCTGCAGTCCTCGCGAGGCAGTGGGCGCAGGGCGGAGGCTGGATCTCAGAGGCTGCATCTTCCCGTCGCTTCGGGCGCCCACCCGCCTCCCAGCTTCCTCTCACCTCCTGCCAGATCCCCAACTAGCAAAAACCGGTGTCTGCTGACCGGCTGCAGGGCGGCGGGCCAGGGCCCGTGAACGCGGCACGCCCCGATCAGCACCCGGGAGAGCGGCCGGGGCCTGCGGCGGGGCGGGGCTTCGCGGTGATCGCTCCGGGCCCTCGGTTCCTGCCGCCGACCTAGCAGGCCAGATGGAGGTGGAGGTGGGAAGAGCAGGCCAGGACACCGGCCCCTCTCCCCTTTCAGAAGCACCCCCCCCAACCCCACCATTCCGGCAGTGCCCTACAGGAGCCCCTACCCCAGCATTTCAGGCTGTTACTCCCTCAGCCCCACCAATTCAACCTCTTTAGGAAAAGGGAAGGGAGGAGAGGACGACGGCTTTTTACTGGGAACTTTACAGACATTTCCAAAGCCTTACAACTCTTTGAGCTTGGAATTTGTGACCTCTCCTTTCAGATGAGAAAGCTGAACTGAAGTTCAGAGAAGTTAAATAACTTGCCCAGGGTGCATGGATGGCAGAGCTGGGTTTGACCCTCTACCTGCCTGGCTGTAAGTCCTAGAGTACCAGAGTACCCAGTAGTCCTGGATCTTGCACCTCATTCCTGCAGACTCCTTTGTTCTGGGGCAACTGTGGAGTCTGGTGTGGTAGTGGGATGGGAGGAGACCTTCCCTCCTACCTGTCTTGCTTGGGTATATTCCCAGGAGGTTTCTGAAGATGAGGCCTCCACCATCATTTCCAGAGTGAGAGGGCAGAAAGGAGGCTGAGGGGCAGGTGAGGCTTCAACGCACCAGCTTCTCCTGTGCCCGGCAGGTGCCCTCCTTTGAGCTCCTCTGACTCAGCTTCTTACTGCCAGGCTCCTTGGGGCGTGAAGGGGAGTTGTGAGAGGCCAAGCCTGGACATGATCCAGGGCCTTGGCTTTCTGGGCCCGAGAAATGCCTTCCTAGCCAGCAGGCATGGAGCAGTAAGGTCCCAGGTATGGGTCAGGCTGAGAAAACAGTTTGCCCAGAGCTTTCAGAGATCTGAAACTAGACCTTCTGGGGCCACAGTGGGAAGCAAAAGCTCCCTCATAGTTTCTTTCCTGACAGTAAGCCATGAGAAAACTGCTTTCTGTCAGCCTGGACAGGCCTCCTGCACAAGCTGCATCATTCCTGTCCATCCCACCACTGCTGCACCTCCGTGCCTGTTAACAGGGATTAGGTTTTCACTCAGTCTCATGGGCGCTTCTGCATGGGTCCTGTTGTGTGTGGCAGGGGTCCTTGTCCCCACAGGTCAGAGAAGTGAGGTTATTGGTGAGGATTACACATGGCCCCCATAGCCTGGAATATACCTGCTTTTCCTGGGGTCTCCTCCTTTTAAAGACTCAGCTGATATTCTCTTCTACAGGAATGCTTACCAACCCTAGACTGGGTCAGAGGCCCTGTTTGGGCACTACATACTCTGTGCTTCCCTCTGTCACACTACAAGTCATTTCATCTCCTGCCTCCCACCCCACCACACACACACCTTGACTGGGTGCTTCTCCAAGGCAAGGAGCCGTCTGAGTCATATTTAATGAAGGTGGCCAATGACAGGTGTTTGTGAACAAATGAATAAGTTAGTGGAGGAGCCAGCATTTGAACCCCCATTTCCCGCCTCAAGGTGTGGAGCATTTTCTTTTATGTCCAACAGGCCCTCTGCTGAGACAACTCCTTACCTGTCCATTGCCTAAAATGCCCCAATTCCATTGGGTTAAGGCTTCCTCCTGAGGAGTCCTCTCTGGCAACAGGGCAGAGGTACAGCAGGCCTCTTCCCATGCCTATAACCTGTGGACACTGAAAACCACGTGGGCAAGTTGTGCCCACAACTCCTAGTACAAGTGCATGTTTCTGGGCGCCTGGATGGCTCATTCAGTAGAGCATGTGACTCATCAGGGTTGTGAGTTTGAGTCCCATGTTGGGTGTAGAGATTAAAAATAAAATCTTGGAGGCGCCTGGGTGGCTCAGTTGGTTGAGCGTCCAACTCTTGATTTCGGCTTAGATCACGATCTCACGGTTCGTGAGTTCGAGCCCCACATCGGGCTCTGTGCTGACAGTGTGAAGCCTGCTTGGGATTCTGTCTCTCTCCCTTTCTCTCTGACCCTCCCCCACCCTCAAAATAAAGAAATCAACTTAAAAAAATATTTTTTTTAAAAAAGTGCATGCTTCAGCGTCAGCTCCCACAGTGTCCCAGCTGAGCAGAGCCACCAAGAGGTAGACTCAGTGACAAAGCTCTGAGTTCAAAGACCATTAGCAAGAGCACCCAGAGCCTCCTGCATCCCCAGCTCTATGCTGGGGATGCACCCCCTGTACATGATACCGACTCAGGAAGCCCAGAGGAACTGATTCTGCCTGGAGGCCCAGCCCTTCCTTTCTTGAGGAGGGTGAGAAGTGTCCCCTGACCCTGAGAGCCTCTGTAATGGGGTAGCACAGGGTCTGGGTTCCGTCCATCTTCCCCTCACCCCAGCTCCCATTCTAGTCCGTGCACAGTGCAAATCCTTCATCCTCGTACCTCTCTGGGTTCCTCTGTCTGTCTGCCTGTCTGTCTGTCTGTCTGTCTCTCTCCCTCTCTCCCCTCCCCCATTTCCATCTCTGCTTTTTTTTTTTCTTCTTTTCTTTTCTTTTCTTTTCTTTTCTTTTCTTTTCTTTTCTTTTCTTTTCTTTTCTTTTCTTTTCTTTTCTGTCTTTGTTCCTCTGTGTGTGTTTTCCCTATGCCTCTCTGATCTCTTTATATTTCCATCTTGATCTCTCTGGAGCTCTGCTCCCTTTCTTCTTCCCTTCATGTATCTCTCTCCTTCCTGTCTGTTTCTCTCTGTCTCTGTTTCTGTCTCTGTCTGTTCCTCTGTGTGTGAGTCTTTCTTTTCCTCTCTCCCAGCCAGAGTCTCTCTCTACCCCTCCCTCCCTCTCTCCCTCTCTGTCTGGGCCTCTCTGTTCCTCCTCCCTCCTCCCTCCCCCTTCTGCATTATCAGACCTGCTCCAACCTCCTCCCGGAGCCAGCCTAGCGGCAGAGGCAGTGGCAGCAGGAGAGGTGGGAGCAACTGGGGCAGCAGCAGCAGCGCTGGATTGGGGTATTGAGTCCAGACTGAGTTGGGGACAGGCTACTGCTCTTGGTCCTTGTGCCCACTGGGCCAGGCACCCTGCCTGGAACCCCGGGCAGGGTGGACAGGGCGAGGTGCCACCTTAGTCTGGCCGGGGAGGCAGACGATGAGGAGCGATGGGGCAGGCATGCGGCCACTCCATCCTCTGCAGGAGCCAGCAGTACCCGGCAGCGCGACCGGCTGAGCCGTGAGTACTATCCAGGGGCTGGGGTTTGGGTGAGCGGCTGCAAGGCATACCAGGGACTAGGGTCCTGGGAGTGCCGCTGAGGAGCTGGGGTTGGCGTGGAGCTGAGCCACGTGGGAGGATCGATCCTGCTCCTGGGCACCCCGTTGCTGGACTGTAGCCTGGGGCGGGGGGCGGGGAGGGTGGCTCTGCACAGGGGTGGGGGTTTCAGACATCAACCTAGGGGGTGATGGGGGTGGTGTCCCATAGAAGAGGCTGGGGGAGGGGTTGGTAATGAACCTGAATTATCCTTTCAGGGGCTAGGGGTGGGGGGTGTCTCTGCAGGGAGTTCCAAGGAGGTCTGGGGGGCTGAGATAAACTGGTTCAGGACCCTAGAGAAGGATGAGATGTCTGTGACCCAGTGTTGTGTGTGTGTGTGTGTGAGAGAGAGAGAGAGAGAGAGAGAGAGAGAGAACAAACATGAATATGAATAAGTGGCACTGGAACAGAATAGGGTCCCGGGCCACCGCCTTTTGTGGGACTGGGATTCATAGCCACTAGTTTTGGCAACTTTACCCCAAAACATCTGTCCCAGAGAGAGCCACAAGGCTGGTTGAATGAGGCCCCTGTGCACCAGCCTCATGTGCATCCACGTGCATGGGTGCATGTGCAGGTGAGTGGAATGGGGGGTTCCATGGAGGCTCCCCTCCACCATCTGAGGGCTGCTGAGGTGGGGGGCAAGGGGTGTGTGTCTTCAGGTCAGTGGAGGTGCAGTTCTATGTCTGCACGTGAAGGTGTGTGTATGTGTGTTACAGGTGTGAGGTGCAAGGGGACCTGTGGGGTGTACAAGGGCCTGTAGAGTCCTTGGTGGCTGAATGTGCGGTGGCCTGGCAGGATGTGTGAGCAAACCTGTGTGACTGTGAGAGGTCATCTGCGCACGTGTGAGTGCAGGTTGCCGTGTGTGTGGGTGTAGGTGTGTGTGTGTTAGTTTGAACGTATGTGCTGGCACGCATGTTAATCTGTGTGCCGCGTCTGCAAAATAAAGTGACTCAAAACTGAGCACGTTGTTCGATTCCACGCACCTTCCTGTTTGTGTGCTTATTTGTTAATACGTGAATATTAGTGTTGCGCTGTGTGTGTGTGGCATAAGTGTTCGGGTGTGGGTGTGTGATCGTGTGCTGGTGCGCTTGAGTGTATATTGGTGCCTGTGTGGCTGGTGTACGTGTGTGTGTCTCTATGTGTGTGTTCATCCGACTGTGCGTGGGTGGCTGTTTCCTTCCCCTGCTGGTTGAGGACACAGCTGGGACGCTGTGACCCACCGAGGCAGGGCGGGGGTGGCTGAATGTGCGACCACCTCTGTGAGCCCAGGACAATTCATTCTACACCCTGTGGGGAGACGCAGAAATGAAATAGGCAACAATGGCCCTGCCCTCTGGGGCCTCCTAAGCTTCCTAGACATAAAATGGCTTGAGAATAATTAAGCTTAAAGATCAGGATCTAGCTAACAGGTGGGGGTGGAGTGGGAGCAGCATAACAAAGGCCCTGGGTGGGAATCCCCCGTATCCCTGGAGCAGCGAGGAGGCTGACCAGGTTGGTAGCAGCCGGTCCTGCAGGACTTTGAACTCCAGGCCTCTTGGGCTCTATCCCGAGGGCCCTAGGGAGTCCAAGAAGGTTCTGTGTGGTGGAGGGACAGAATTCCGTGAGTTTGAGAAAGCTTCCTCAGTGGCATGGTCAAGGTTGGACTAGCAAAGAGAGACAGGACAGGGGGGCCAGGCCACTGTGGACATCAGGGAGGTCCGGGGCCAGGTGGGCCAAGGGGCAGATGACCAGGGCCTTTCTGAAGGGAGAGGTTGGAGGGCTTAGAAAACGATGGGATGGGGGACGTCAAGGTGGCTCAGCTTGGACTCAAGTGGGAGATGCAGTGGCAGGACCTCAGAGGGTCAGGATGTTGGAGGGAAAAGCTGTTGGAAAGCTCAGGCCAACGAGGTAACAGGAGAGATCGATCCCCTGTAGGACTTCTGACCAGGATGAAGAGGGTTGGAGATCATGGAGCCGTGGAAACTGAGGCTATGTCTTTGTCAACCTGCTCTGGCTACGAGGCTGAGGCTGAAGCTCTTTATCAGAGGCAAACCGAGGCCTCTTTCCTCAGGGCCTGCAGGGGACCTGTTGGTTGCCTGAACTGGGTTGGCTCAGTGAGGGTTAATCGCCTTTATGCTCCCCACACCCCCCAGTTGCCCCTGCCCACCAAGCAGCTCCTGCCACTCTTTCTGCTTCCCACTCCAGCCTCCTGTCCCTGGGGACTGCTGATGGCTTGGCTGGGATCTAGCCAAATAGGGGAGGCAGAGCTCCCAGCAGTACCCGCCTTCGGTCTTAATGGCCTGGGAGTCTCACCCTGAGCCGGGCTGCTGTCGGGTCAGGCCTGTGCTCCCCAGGCTCCTGCTGCTTGGGCCTGTACAATCTACCCACTTGGCATGCTCCTGTTCCTGCATTTCTGTGTCCACCCATTCATTGATTCACTCAACAGCGACTCTCCAATGCCTGCTTGGTGCCCACGGGGCTGGTCACTGGGGACACAGAATGGACCCAGACCCAGACCCTGCTCTCAGGGACTCCCGGTCTGATGAGGGAGGCAGGAGTGGAGACCTATAACCTTGCAGTGTGAACAGTGCTGTGCAGAGGGAAGCCCCTGGAACTGTGGGGCCCACACCAAGCCGGGGCTTCAGAGGATGAGTCACTTGAGCTGCATCTTGAAGGATGGATGGGGATTGCCCATGGGAAGAGCAGAGGGAACAGCATGGAAATCCGATGTGAAAGTGCTGTGTGATCAAGGAACAGAAAGGGGTTGGGTTGGCAGGATGAAGAAGGGAGTGGAGAAGAGGAAGAAAGGGCAGGAAGAGCCAGATTCTGTAGTCTCAAATGCCAGACTAAGGGGCTTGGGTTCCCCTCTTAGGACTGGGTTGCTGAGGAAAATTTTTGAAAAGGAAGCCTCCTCTAGGAAGCCCTCCTTGGTTCCCCCTCCCTCTGACCCCATGATCCACCCTGAGGTCTCCCTGATAGTACAGCATCAAGAATGTGGCCCAGGGGCACACAGTTGGCTCAGGCAGAGAGCATGTGACTCTTGATCTCAGGATCATGAGTTTGAGCCCCATGTTGGCCATGGAGCCTATTTAAAAAAAGAAAAAAGAATATGGCCCAGAGTTGGTCTTTCCCTGTGATGCCCCCGTGTGTGAGGTCCTTTACCCAGCCAGCTAAGGAGCAACTCTAAGGCAAGAGCCACCCCCTCATGCTTCCCAGCACAGGGCTGGGCACCTAGGTTCAGTGCAGCCTCCCAGTGGGAGAGGACATGAAGAGCATCTGGGCCACCTTCTAGCAGTTGCTTTACTCCTTCCTGCAACCTGCCCACAGATCTGATCAGCCCTGCTTACATACCCCCGGGACGGGATGCTCATCCCTTCCCTCTTGGGCAGCCCTTCCCTTGGAGTGGTTTTATCTGTCCTGGGCTCCTTTACAAGGCCTGGCTACTTGGCCTTGTGCCCTTTCTCCATCCTGGGTCACTGTCCTTCCCCCTCAGCAGGGCCAAGCTGGGGCATAATGGTTCAGGAGTGGTATGAACACATCGTGGGCAGAGAATAGAGAGAGATAAGCAGCCCTTATTCCAACTACAGATGGTCAAACTGAGATGGGCCAGTCCCTGACCCCTCTCCAAAAGGAATGATAAGGAAGCAGGCATGGCCAAGAAAGGGGATGAGGATAGACAACGGGAAGAACTTCCTAACAGCCCAGAGAGGTGTGGAATCTCCTGACTCTGTGAGAGTGGGCATGAGGGGGAAGTCTTCCGGGACAGGAGGGAGAGCTGGAGACTGAGGCACTCACTTCTGCCCCTCCTGCAGGTGAGGGAAGTCTTCCAGGGAGAGGGGGACTGCAGGGGCTGAAAGAGATAGGGGAGGGGGATCAGGATTCATTCATCCATTTATCTGACATTTACTGGGTTGCTGCCCGACCAGACGTACCAGCTCTGTGGGGAGATAGAACAGTGACCACACGGAGGGACGCCCATGATCTCCCCTACCTCTGCCAGTGGCAGGAAGGTATTTAAGAAGAGGGGCTCTTGGAGCTAGCCTTAGAAGGAAGAATTCCTTCATGAGGCAGAATTGACAGCCCCACAGGAAGAGCACATACCATGTGCAAAGGCCTCGAAGGGAAAGCAAGCATGGTTTTGTTTATGTAAGGACTGTAGGAATTCAGAGTGGCCTAATCATGAAGTGCAAGGGTAGGGGAAGGTCTGGGCAGAGAAGGAGAAGGAGACAAGTGAGGGAATTGAGGTTAGACTATAGGAAGCACTTTCTGTGACCAAGGTGCCGCCAGCAGCTTTGACTTGGAGGCGTCATTGTGAATTTGCAACTTCTTGGTCTCTCCCAGTGCCCCCATCAGGGCCTGCGGAGGGGCTCCTCCTTGCTTGAGAATGGGATGTTCAGTGAACAGAGACCCTGAAAATGGGGGAGCGGCAGCAGTTGAATGTGAGCCCCTTCCAGAAAGTGGCATGCAAATGAATGCAAAGTAATATGCAAATAAGCCAGCTTAGGCTTGGCAGCTTTGTCTGGGAGGATGAGACACCACCCCCTTCCACGCTGGCCTCCCACCTCCTCTGCCCCAGCCCCCCACTCCTCCCCACCCCCAGAACAGCCAGAACAGCCTTCTCTGCTGCTTCGACTGCCCTAGCTTGTGTGAACCACAAGATTGTGGCCTCTCGGTCGGGGACCATGGGCTCCCTGTCAGCACCCCCATCTTCTCAGGAAGTCGATATATTTAGTAACGGATGTTTTCAACACATTTATCTCCCATTGTTCAGCTGCCCGCTCCCTGGGAAAGGCCAGGTCCCCAGTGACATGACCCACTTTTTGAATTCCCTGAAGTCCCTTTTCACTGCCCTCCCTGAAAAACAGGAGGCAACTGGGGCTTGGTGCAGCAGAAGGGATTTAAGTCAGATATCTGGAAGGACTTCCCAACGGTGTAGTTGCTGAAAGACGTGGACCCTGAGGCTTCTGGGTTCTCACCTTTTAGATGGCTACCTGGGTTCAAAGCCAGAGGAGGCTTTGAGAATAGGACAGTGAAGGCAGTAGACAGGTGGAAGTTCAGATATCAGCACCATTACTCTGTAGCTATGTGGTCCTGGGCAAGCTACTTAGCTTCTCTGAACCCCATGTGAATAGCGAAGTGGGAACAATAATACTTTCCTGGCAGGATCACCATGAAGAATCTGGAAGTGGAGAGCTTCATGGCAGGCATGCAGCAGGTGCTCATAAAGGTTAGCTGTTGCCATTATAAACCACCCACACTCACCTACACTTTTAGAAAGATTCAGTGGGGGGCTGGAGGGGGAGAGACCAGAGCTAAGAGCCCAGAAGCTGTCATCGTGTGGGAGACACGAGGAGGTCTGAAATGGAGCCGCGGTGGTGGGAATGGTGAGCAGTGTGGATGCTCTGTGGGAGGGGCCCTCAGAGACATGTGACCACCTCCCTCAGCTGCCCTGACTGGTCAGGGACTAATCCCCAGGGAATACAATGGAGGAAAGGGCTCCATGAGGAAGAGGTTAAACCAGTGGCCACACCCATGGCAGTCTGCGAGTCATTCTGGGAGTTGTAGTCTGGCGTGAATTTGCAGTAAGTAGACTTAGTACGGCCTCCTTGGATCCAAATCCACACTCTGCTGCTGAGGCAGGCTGGGGACAGGCCCTGGAGGGTGCTGGGGGATGCAGGGCCCAAAAGTGGAGCAGCTTCGCTCCCTCCCCAGGGACCCCTCAGCCTGCTTCATGTTGGGCAGTGCAGGTGGGGGTAGGGATAAAAGGATTAAGCCATAATTAGGACTCTTCACACATCCACACAGAAGTTTACAGCTTCCAGAACACTGTTTTCACATCTATGATCTCATTTAATCCTCACCACAAACCCAAGAGACTCCTGTTTTCTGGATCAAGAAACAGAGGATCTGAGACGGGAAATAACTTGTCCAGAGGTATTCAGCCGGTGACTGATGGAGCCAGGCTTGGAGCACATGTCTGTCTGCCCCCAAAGTTCCTGCTCTTTCCATGGGTTATTGTTCCAGATGGCAAAGGCCAGGCGTTGAAGGACAGGCAAGATACAGACAATTAGACATCTCAGCAGAGGACCGAGGAACAAAGACCTGACTCAAGGAACAGAAAGCAAAGGCTGAGCCCCTTGGGATATAAGGCTAAGAGGTGGACTAGGCAGACCCCAGGCAACTAATCCCAGGCTGGGAATTTGGACTTCTTACCACAGCCCACCAGGATCTTCCCAGGAGTTTTGAGCAGGGGCAGGTCCTGATTAGGGCTGGACTTTGGGAAGATTGATTGATGTTGCAGTCTGGGCTGAATGGTTAGGAGTGGAGAAACAAGACAGCCTGAGGCTTCTGAAGTACATCCGTGGTGCTCCCAGAACTTTGCTCGAACTTCTTCCCAACTTATTCCTCCTCTTCCTCTTCCTCCCACTTCTACCCTACTCCCCTCCACCCCAGCCTGGGGAGGGAGGACTGTGTACCTTAGAGCTGTGCTGTAATGCCCCCTGTCTCCAGCAGGGGGTGCTGTCACACACAGTCGGTTGCAGCCTGGATCTTGTGTTTGAAGGGCCAGCGGGAGGAAAAGGCTGGACAAAGAGCAGAGATGAAGAGTGGAGCAAGGGTAGCCCATTGTTCTGGCCGAGGGGGAGAGGGCCCTACTGAAATGACACAGGGAGGAAGGAGGGCTGAGGAGAGACTGGACCGCACACAGCAGGGACAGACATTTTAAAGGGATTAAGCCAGGGGACGAGATATTTTCTTCTCACAGTTCTGGGACAGGCTTAGATTTGGAAATGGATCTGGAATGACATTGCAGTTGGAGTCTGGGTTTCTATTGGATTGTGATTTACTTGATGCTGAGATGAGGGGTAAGATTAGTTGGTTTATTTGTGTTTCTCTGTGTGTGTGTGTGTGTGTGTGTGTGTGTGTGTGTGTGTGCGCGCGCGTGCTTGTGCCTGAATGTGAACTTCCAGTTGCGTATGTATGTTTATGGGTCTGAGAATGTAAGAGTGTGTGGGTCAGTGTTTGTATAAAAGTGTGGACACATTCCTATGTGTGAATATGTGAGTGTCTATTTTTATGCCTGATTATTGGTAAATGCTTATGTGTATGTGAGTGTGTGTGCACCTATGTGTACGGTGTTATGTACATGTGCTCTAATAAAACTGTGTGTGGGTGCGTAACTCTGTGTATGTGGCTGTCCGTGCTTGGGTGTAAAGGCACGGATGAGTGAATATGTGTGAAGGCACTGACCCAGCAAAGCCACGCCCAAGGTCTGAACATTCAATACTTTCTCTTCTGACTCCCACCTGCCTGAAGATAGAGAGAAGATGTGTATGGACTTGGGCTGGAGGGGCTGTCATGTGTAGGGCTGGGCTTCCCTCAGGAGACGCCGGAGCCCCCTACTAGTCAGTGAGGGCTCTAGAGGAGCACGGTGTCTTGTATTCAAGCTGAGGCTGGGCTAACCAGGATCCAGGGCTATCACATGGAGATGCTGGACATGGCCATACCTGTACCCCGCTAAGAGTTCCAGGGACCCCCCCCCCACCCAGTCCTCTTGTATAGATGCAGCTCCTGAAGCCCAGAGAGGGGTAACGGTCGACTCAGCGTCACAGCAGGATCCAGGGTGAGATGGCAAGTCCCAGATCACAAAGAGGGGTGGGTCTGGCCTAGACAGCCTCTCTCCGGCCTCTGGAGCAGATGGGGAGCTCAGAGTAGAGATCCAGTTCTGTGGCATGAGGCCCCCTCCTGCACCTGGGCATTCTCACTCCTCCTGAGCCTTGGATGATTCCTTTGAAGTTTCTACCAGAGTGTCTGCCGGCTGTGAGGCTCCTCCCGGGAACTTGTGAAGTCTGTCATTCCGTGGAGCATGGTGATTCCATGGAGAGGAGTACAGCAGTGGAGCGGGACCTGGGGAGGGGCCTCATCTTTGCATCAGATGCTTTTCTAGGTTTCTACTATTCTAAAATTTAAGGCGTTCCGCATAATCCCTCCTTGGGCTCTTAGTGCTGAAACGGTGCTGGGGTTGCTGGGGAGTCCTGGAAGCCGGGCTTGGCTCAAAGAGAGGGGGCAGGGCAGTCCCACAGGGAAGGGGCTCCCCTAAGGGGGAGGGATGAGCTTCCTGCCCATAGTGCAGGGGCACTGGGCAGCCTGGCTAGGGAGACTGCGGAAGAGACTCCTGTCCCAGCAGAGAAGCTGGCTGCGAACTCTCTGAAGTCCTTTCAAAGTGTAGCTGCCATGGAGGTGCCAGAGAAGGTGCCCACTCAGTATGGGGAAGTTTGAGCCCCACAGTGCTTTTCCCAGTGGCCTGGGCAGTGAGAAGATGCAAACAGGAGATCCCCTTTCCAGGGAAACTGGAAAGACGTCATCTTCCTGGAGGTTTGGGATTGGAGGCGGGGGGCTGGATTTGAAGACACCGGTGGAGCCAGGGGTGTGATGGGTAGGAGATGGTGGCTTTGCTGGCAACACTGGCAGGGAGGGGGCAGACAGGCAGCTAGCTTCCTTTTTTTTAAAAAAATTCATGTTTATTTATTTTTGAGAGAGAGAGAGTGAGTGAGCAGGGGCAGGGGAGGGGCCAAGAGAGAGGGAGAGACACAGAACTTGAAGTGGGTTCCAGGCTCTGTGCTGTCAACACAGAGCCTGACACGGGACTTGAACTCGTGAACTGTAAGATCATGACCTGAGCTGAAGTCAGACGCTTAACCGACTGAGCCACCCAGGCGCCCCCAGCTAGCTTCTGTTGAGCCGAGTTGTGGGGGGCTCTAAGGTTGGAGGCCCATTGTGAGAGGTTCAGAGCTGGGTTCCGGGTGGTGTGGGGGCAGAGGCTTTCTGGTGCTGTGGACTGGGCAGGGATTGGGGAGAAGAGAAGAGAAGCAGACAGCCGGGCACTGCATCCTTCCCATGCCAGAGAATTCAGAGTCGTCTTAAAACTCCAAGTAGGGTGTAGTCTGCGGGCTAGATGGAGAGAACTGACAATTACAGAGTACCCTTTATATTTTTCAAATTACCTTGTTTAATCACCTCAACAATCCTTCAAGGAGCTCGCACTATTTTGTAGAGGGGAAACAGACGACACACTTACGTGGTTTAATTGAAGGCAGTTTGATGAAGCAAGCATCTTGGAGACGGGGTAGGATGAAGGGATGCAACAGGGCATGGTGAGGTCCCCTGGACCAGCATCCACGAGGCCTGCGGGGCAGAGAGAGTGCTACAGATCTGAGAGCCAGGGGCATGAATAAAGGGCTGCTCTGCAGAGGAGGAGGCTGTCAAAGGAGACGAGTGGAGGTCTGGAGGGACAAGGGGCAAATGGTTGATGGGAACCTGAAGCTCAGAGAGGGTGCCAACTGCTCCCTACCTCCTTCTGCCCTGCTCCCTACTTGAGCTGCACTGGGGCTCTGAAGAATGTCATTCTCAGGATTCGGTGTGCCCTGGGCCCCCACTGAACCATCATCTGCTCATTGACCCCACCCCTCCTCAAGGATGCCCTCACGTGCCCCGCCTTGTGCTTGTCACCCTGGCCATGGAGATGGACGGGACGGTCCTTGCCCTCCCCTTTGCTAGAAGCAGGCAGTGAACCTTATGGGGCGAGTGCAGGGAAGGAGGAAAGCCCATGCTGGGGCCACTGCTTGGAGACTTCTCTGAGGAGGTGATGATGGGTCTCGGCCCTGAAAAATGAATGTGAGTTTTCCAGGTGAGGGAGGAGAGGAAGGTGATTCTAGGCAAACAGCCAGCACAAGCAAAGGTGTGACGAACGACAGCAGGAAGTCAGGGTGGCGGGGCCAGGGCTGCTGGGCTGGAGGAAGGTCCTGTGGTGGAGGCCCAGCTCATGTAGGGAAGCCAGGGAGGGCGTAAGCAGGGTCACGGTTAGCTTTGGGTTTAGGAAGCCCCAAGTGAAGGGTGCATTAGAGGGGCCAGTGAGGAGGCTGGTGTGGAGACCCAGGTGAGAGGCAAGATGGCCACGATGCAGGTGTCTGAGGACAAGTGAGCTGTGTAGACAGGTCAGAGGAGGAGTGACAGTCCCCAACCCCTGGCTCACCCATCTGAGCTATGGCCCTAGTTCTGCAGTGTCCGCCCACTAATGCAGGGATGGGTGACAACTCTAGACTCTCTTCCAGGAGCACCCTTCCCTGCCTCATCCTGCCTGTGGCTTCCGCACCCCAGAGCACCCGTCCATGGCAGCCACTGGCCACGCTGCAGACCATAGCCCCCAAGAGCAAAGCCGTGTCCCTGCCGCCTCATCTCTTGATAACATGTATGACTTGCCTGCTGCGAAGTCTGATAAAATCCTCCCTTTTAAGACCATCATCATGGGGTGCCTGGGTGGCTCAGTCGTTAAGATCTGACTTCGGCTCAGGTCATGGTCTCACGGTTTGTGAGTTTGAGTCCCACGTCGGGTGAGCTTGCACCGCACTTTGGATTAAAAAAAACACAAGCCCACTTTGGGTGAGTCCCGCTTCTCTCTCTCTCTCTCTCTCTCTCTCTCTCTCTCCCGGCCCCCTCTCCCTGCCCCTTTTGGGATTCTCTCTCTGCCCCTCACTCACTTGTGCCTTCTCTCTCTCTCTCTCTCTCTCTCTCAAAAAAAAAAAAAAAAAAAAAAGCTTCATCCTGGAGTTTGATCTCAATCCCTCTTGCTGTCCAGAGCCTGGGCCTTGGACTCCCTGGGAAATGAGTCAATGAGATGGCTCCCTCCTGGTGCTGGGGGCAGTTATGGGCTTTGGCCAAGCCAACTCATCCGTGTGCCTGAGTGCCAGTGGGGACCCACTTCAGCCTCCGCTGGGCCTCAGGTCCTTGACTTGTTATCAGCGTTAATTGGCATCTCCAGTGCGGCCTTCCACCCCACTAAGCGCTTGACAGTCACGAGGTGCTATTGTGTGCGACTGGATTCCACCTCTTGCACCCTCCTGCCCCAGGCTTCTGGTTCTAGCTGCCTGAGCCAAGCCACCAAGCGTCCCAGCCACAAACATAGAGCTCCAGGTGTGGAGAAACAAACAAACAAGAGAAAAGCTCAGCAGACACAGAAGCCCACACACAGAGAAGCAGACCACAGTACAAAGACATGGAGAGACCCACAATGAACACAGACATCAATATATACTGAGGAACGGAGACAGGACAAATCTTTTTTTTTTTCTTTTAATGTTTGTTTATTCTGAGAGAGACAGAGAGAGCGTGCGTGAGCAGGTGTAGAGGCAGAGAGAGAGGAGAGAGAAGGGGCATCTGGGCGGCTCAGTCGGTTGAGCGTCCGACTTCAGCTCAGACCATGATCTTGCGGCTTGGGGGTTCGAGCCCTGCATCGGGCTCTGTGCTGACAGCTCGGAGCCTGGAGCCTGCTTCAGATTCTGTGTCTCCCTCTCTCTCTGCCCCTTCCTCACTCATGTTCTGTTTCTCTCTGTCTCAAAAATAAATAAACATAAAAAAAAAAAACTGACCTTCCAACCCGGGTATACACACGAGCAACACAGATGTGGATTTACCACACAGAAACACACACTTGGCATAAATACAGACCGCCTATCAGGAAGCCAGACCAAGCTACCTTTGGTTCTCCACTTGTGCAGCCTCTCTGCCCTCTGGGCATATGCTGTTCCTTTGTCTAGAATACTCTTCCTGGATGCTCCCTCCCTTCACTGGGTTAATTCCTATCACTCTTTAGTTCTTGGCCTCCCTTCCATACTCCCCAACCTTGGAGCTGTCCCCTGCTACATGGCATCCCTGACTGTTTTCCAACCCGTCTTTGACAAGCTTGGGGATGAAACTTTTGCCTGTGCCTGGTGAGGTGGTGATTGGGGTTGTGACTGGGCCATCGGGAGCCAAACAAAGACAAATTTTGGGGGCACTGAGTCAGGAATAACAATGAGGAGTCCTGGCTGCTCAGGGTGTGAGCAGGCATTTAACCCACAGGCTGGCATAGCCAGATGTCCTCTGCCTCATTTTTTTTTCTTTTGTGTTTCTTCTAGGCTTGCTGCCCAACCCAGTTCCCTCCTTTCCCAAAGCCAGTCCTGCCTCTTGCCACCTCTCTGCGCTCACACATGCTCACTCGCCCTCTTCACTTGGGTGTACCCTGCCTCTACTTCTAAGCCTGGGGAGAACCTCATGATTCAAGGCCTGGGGTCGGAGGCACATCCTCCATACATGGTCTCCTAACCCATGCCATTTAGCTTGATAAAGGGAGGTGTAGAGGGGAGTGGTTATGAGCACAAGCCTTGGGGACTGTCTCCTCATTCAAGTATCAGCTCCTCCACTTCTTGGCAGCAGGACGTGTGTGAGTTCTGCCACCTTTGTTCCCTCATCTGTAAAAGGGGCACGCTAATAGAGCCCACCTCATTAGGGCTGCTGCAAGGATTAAATGAGACAAGTGTGTGATGTACGTGGCATGCAGTTTGGCTCCCCTTTGGGCTGCGTGAGAGCTGAGGGAGAGCTAATGAGATCAAGGACGTGCAAGTGCACCCGGGAGGTGCCTAGTGAGTCCTTGCTAATTGGAACTGAGTGAAACAAACATCCCTGTGAGTACCTACTATGTGCCCTCCATGACTGGTTCTTTGCACCCTCCCCCCTCAGTTTCTGTGTGACTGCTGAGCCTGAACTGTTGTTTTGCTATGGGGGGGGGGGGGCTCAGCAGGTGGGGGCGTGACTTCTTTTTTTAAATTTAATTTTTTATGTCCATTTTATTAAAGTATAATTTACATACAATAAAATCGCCACTTTAAAGGGTATGATTCGATGAGTTTTAGTAAATGTATACAGTCATATAACTACCATTTCAATCAAGAATAGAACAGTATTCCCCCCCCCCCAAACTTCCCTGTGCCCTTTGCAGTCAATCTCTTTGGGGGATGACTTTTTACAGGGCTGTGAGAGGTCCCGGGTTTTCCTTGAGCTGACAACCTGGGCACATAGACTGGGATGCTTCTAACATGCTGGGAGATGCCAAGGAACTGCCCACCCTTTCTGGCCCTTGGTTCCTGTAGACTGGCAGAGGTAATGAGGCCAAAGAGGGGAAGGGATGCTCAGGCTGTGATCTCCTGAGGGTAGACTCTGGTCTGAGAGCCAGGTCAGTTGGAAGTGGTGGCCTCAGAAATGCACAGAGTGGGTGACAAAGTAGAGAGTTGGTGTTCCCATAAACCTGCCTCTTGATCAGGTAGGTGAGCCCTGTGGCCCTGATGGGAATGGCTATGTGTTGGTCCAGACTGGAGCAGTGGCCTACCCAATATGACTCCACATGTCTTCCTGTCTCCCCCTTCCAAGAGCTGTAAACCCCTCCGTGGATTAGCAATTCCCTGAAAAGAAGGGGGGCACTTTTGTTCCCCAGTTCTAGAACCAAATATTAAAGCAATTATGTAACTAGCAATAAATTACTTAAAGTAGTGACTCACTCAGCTTAATTAGAGTGAGAGCAGGGAGGGATTAAGGTATTTTTAGAGCACACACCTCACTCCCTCCTGGGGGGGGGAGGCCTCTGTGCAAGGTGGGGGTGGAGAAAAGGCTGGGAGCTCACAGAAGCACCCCAGGTGTCTGCAAGGAGATGAAAGCCAATCCTCCATCCCGCTGAGGTCTCAACAAAGACAGGCCAAGTCAGAGCTGAGGCAAGAGGGATTCAGATCAGACCCAAGGAACACTTTCCAGAGGTGCTTATTGGAGAACTGAGAACAGAAAAATTAGGTTATGAACTCTTTGAGGGCAGGGACTAGGTCTGTGATCCACCTTCCCACCTTTACTGGTTACTAGCTGTGTGGTTCCTTTGTCACCCCAAGCTTCAGTTTCCTTCACTGTCAAATGGGCATAATAATATCCACCTTCACACATATTGTAAGGATCAAGTGGGTTAATGTGTGTAACTAACACAGACTCCAGTACTGACTTAACAGGACAAAAATCTCCAAGAAGACAGGGAGTGGGTCTGTTTTGTTCACTGTTTTATCCCAAGCTGTATTCACGGGGCCACACGTAGTAAGTGTTCAATAAATGCCTGTTGAGTGAGTGCTTGTTAGTTTCATTCCCATTCTCCTACTTCAAATGGGTCCTTGTTTCAAGGTTTGTGGATGAAGAAACTAAATGAGTGGAGGGCAGGGGTGCCTCTCAGGTGGAGACTGGCTTTTCTCCCCCAAGCTGAGGAACAGATGACTTAGAACATAAAAAGACCAGACTTCCAGAGACTGGCCAGGGAGAGTTTGGAACCATGGACAGCTCCAGCCTGGGCTAATGGCCTTAGTCTCCTGGTTGCCTGAAGCTGGGCTGGGCTGGGAGGGTCCACCCAGGCTACCCTCAACTGCAGTCCAGTCTGACTGGAGAGACCAGGACCCTCACCCACCGTCATTGGGAGTTCAGGGGAAGGAGGATGAGTGTGAGATGGGGCATCCTGAAAGCTTCCTGGAGGAGGGGATGGGATTGCCTGGGAAGATTTAGGCAGAGAGAATATCCAGGTGCCTGTAAAATGAAATAATAATTTTGATCCTATAGATTTTCCAAGAGGATTGAATGAATTACTTTTAAGGAATGCCTGGCACCTGCCTGCTTGGAAAGGGTACAACATAGGGGCTCATTTCTTCCTGCTTCCCTCCACCCCTTCTCAATGCCTGTGATTTGAGGAGGGACATCCCTCTGTCCTGTTGGGGACAGCAGGACCTGGATAACTGCTCAGAGATGCTGGGGTATGGGGATTCCTATTCTAGCCTTCACTGACCCCCAGCTCTGACTGAGCTGGACACATAGTAGGTGCACAAGACAGACTGAGGGACGGTCTGCAATCCTCCTTCCTATCAGGGCATTGGGAGGCTGAGGGAAAGACATGGCAGGGTTGGGGTGATGGAGTTTAATCCCTGGTCCTCCCCTAGGCCCATAGCCCCAAGACTCCTGCCCCTAGTGGCTGCTCTGATCAGTTTTGACTAGCTCTCCTCACACCTCGCTGGCCTCTCAGGGCTCTGGCGATGAATTAGTGATGACAGCTTTGCACCATCACTATGACGACCAGGCATGTTCTTAGCCTCCAGTCAGGGTGCAGCGGCAGAGGCCAGAGACCCCTTTGGCTCTGAGCCTTTGTACTGTTGTGTGTGATGGGGCTGGGGCCCAAAGGGGGAGCAGGGGGGAGGAGAGCAAGGGATGGAGCAGAGACCAGGGCATAGGGACTCCATCTGGAGTAGATGAACATTCCTTCAGATTGTTAGATCCAAAGGAACCTTAGGGACAGTTGTTTCTCTTCCTCCCTGCTTTCTCTTT